>NC_140579.1:1050423508-1051674507 GCF_964204655.1 Triturus cristatus
CTATGTCTAGCTTAGGCTTTTTGAGAGGTAACTCCCATCCTTCCTTCACCAAACACAGTGGGCCTCTCACAGGGTGCCCAAACAACAATTCAAAGGGGCTGTAGCCAACTCCTTTTTGTGGGACCTCTCTGTAAGCAAACAGAAGGCAGGGTAGAAGGATGTCCCATCTTCGCCTGAGCTTTTCAGGTAATCCTTTGATCATACCCTTTAGGGTCTTGTTGAATCTCTCAACAAGCCCATTGCATTGTGGGTGATAAGGGGTGGTGAACTTGTAGTTGACACCACATTCCTTCCACATAGCTGTTAAGTATCCTGACATAAAGTTGGTACCTCTGTCAGATACTACCTCCTTAGGAAACCCCACTCTGGAGAATACTCCCAGCAGGGCCCTGGCCACAACAGGAGCTGTAGTGGTCCTAAGGGGAATTGCCTCTGGATACCTGGTGGCATGATCCACTACCACCAGTATAAATCTGTGCCCAGATGCAGTGGGAGGATCCATGGGACCCACTATGTCTATTCCCACTCTTTCAAAGGGGACCCCCACCACAGGTAGTGGTATTAGGGGGGCCTTTGTTGTGCCACCTGATTTGCCACTGGCTTGGCAGGTAACACAGGAGCGACAAAACTCCTTTGTATCTTCATTCATATGAGGCCAGTGAAAGTGAGGGACAAGCCTGTCCCAAGTCTTGTTCTGGCCTAAGTGTCCTGCTAAAGGAATGTCATGGGCCAAGGTAAGAAGGAAGCCCCTAAATTGCAGAGGTATGACCAACCTCCTGGTAGCACCAGGCTTGGGGTCTCTAGCCTCTGAATAAAGGAGCCCTTCATCCCAATACACTTTATGGGTACCTTGAGCATTCCCAGCAGCCTCAGCAGCAGCCAGCTGTCTGAGGGGTTCAAGAGAGGGACAGGATAACTGAGCCTGCCTCAAGTCAGCCCTTGAAGGTCCCCCTGTCCCCAGAAACTCAACCTGATCAGGTTCAAGCTCTTCAGGGACAGTTCCTTCAGGGTCCTCTAGATCAGCTTCCTGGGAAGGCTGATCATCACTCTGAGGCAGGGGGGAAGGCACAGCCTTGACCCTCCTGTTCTTCTTCTTGGTAGGTGCTTGGTCCATTGTTCCAGGATCCAAGACCTGAGGTTCAGTGAGGCACTTTTTGGCCTGTGACCTGGTCACAGCAAGGACATGTGATGATATACCTAACATCTCTGCATGAGTCCTGTACTCCACTTCTGACCATAGAGAACTCTCTAGGTCATTGCCCAACAAACATTCTACTGGGAGGTCTGCACTAACCACAACCCTTTTGAGGCCAGTTACCCCTCCCCATGAGAAGTTAACAACTGCCACACTATGTGAAGTAGTGGCATTGCTGGCATTGGTCACCAGGTAGTTCTCACCTGGTATGTACTGTCCAGGGTCCACAAAGCCTGGTGTCACCATAGTGACACTGGCACATGTGTCCCTGTAGGCTTGAGCCACTTTGTCATTAATTAAAGGAGTCTGTCTGTACTTGCCCAGGTTACTGGGGCTCACAGTCAGGGACAAATCAATGTCCCCATCACAGATCAAGACTGCCTGTGTAAGGGTTCTGTCTAAGTCAGAATCTCCTTCAGTTCCCATAGTGATTCCCACTACACCCTTTGTCTGGGGACCAACACTGCTAACAGTAGTACTGGGAGCAGGTGCCTTAGGGGCAACAGTGTTGGGGGCTCCACCCTTTTTGCAATCACTAGTCCAGTGAGTTGTATTTTTACAATGATTGCACCAGGGTTTCTTCTGACCTTCTTTCTTCTTCTTGGACTGTTGGGACCCACCCTCCTTAGCAGTAGTTTGGGGCCCTGTTGAAGACTTCTGGTCTTTAGGTTTCTGATCTCCACCCTTTTGGTCTGTTTTCTTCTGATCACCCCCTTGGCCCTGGTTCTGGTTCTTTTGCTTAACCCTGGTTCTGACCCATTTGTCTGCCTTCTTTCCCAATTCTTGGGGAGAGGTCAGATCAGAGTCAACCAAGTGTTGATGCAGTTGCTGGTTTTGACAGTTATTTAAAATCTGTTCTCTCATCATCAAATTATACAATCCTGTAAAATCAGATACCTTACTTCCCAGCAACCAACCCTCCAAAGCCTTAGTGGCACATTCAACATATTCAGACCAGTCCTGAGTCTGTGTCTTTTGGGTGTCTCTGAACATTAACCTGTACTGTTCAGTGGTTAAGCCTAACCCATCTACCAGAACACTCTTCAGGACTCTGTAGTTTCTGACATCCTCTTCTCTAACAGTGAGGAGTCTGTCTCTGCCTCTTCCTTCAAAGGAGAGCCAGAGGATTGCTGCCCACTGGTCTTCAGGAACCTGCTGTACTTTGCAGGCTCTCTCAAGAGCAGTTATCCATTTGTGGATGTCATCCCCACTTTTGTAGGGGGGCACAACCTTAGACAGGTTCCTATTGTCAAAGACCCTATCTTTGTCCTTAGGGACAATGCTGCCACCAGTGGGTATAGACCCACTCTCTCTAGGTTGCCTAGCCTTGTTCAGTTTTTCTTCCATCAGGGCTACTTCTAGCTCCTGCTTCCTGATCCTCAGCTGGGCTTCCTGCATTCTGGCCTCATGTTCCCTCCTCTGAGGGGTGGTCATCCTTTTCCTGGAGTGACCTTGAGAGCCTCTAGAGCCATGAGAAGCATTGGAGTCACCTGAGCGATTCCTTTGCCTCCCAAGCCCTGTGTTAAGTCCACTGGGGAGATCCAATGGGGTGAACCCATTGTCAGTCCCCAATAGCCTTAGTTTAGCTGGGCCAAGTATAATACTTGGCACTGGGCTAGTTCTCCCTTCATCATCACTACTTTCTGTATCCTCACCACTTTCCTCCCCTGTAGTATGGTTCTCATCTAAGGGATGGCTATTGGAACTGGGTACCTCTGTAGTATCTTCAGAAGGGGGGCCTCCTGTTCCTGACCCTAAGGGGGCTAACTGGGAAGCTTTCTTGAGTGCTCTCTGATTCTCATCATTCTGTAAGAGCTCTCTGAGCTCAGCAGAGTTTGGGTTCTTGGGCTGTTTAAGGCCTCTAAGAGTTGCCAAATGCCTGAGCTCATTCTGATTAAGGGTAGCAAAGCTGGATGTTGCCCTCTGGGGGTCACTCTCAACAGAGATGGGTACAGTGGACCCCTCTGCCCCGGCCATTGCTCTTAAGTGTGGGTGGATGTGTTGCAATCTACCTACACTTGTGTTTACCTACTAAACCTATCTAGTAGTTGTAGTCAGGGTGTGCTACTCCCTTTGCTCTACAACAACTAAGTTCAGTAGAACTTATGTATATCTAATCTTGTTTTATATGTACCTACAGGTACCTATGTGATCTTTCAATTGGTAACCAAGAGATTACAATGGTAAAACACAGCAAGCTCAAATCCAACCGCTGCCACCAATGTGAGAAGTTGGCCTGGTATATGATGCTCACTAGTTAAAGTGATCACCTTGTACCATGCCAAGCAACCCTTATGGTGTGGTTGTAAGTCAACCTTTTCGGACTAGCTGCCCTAGTGGTAGCGTAGGCTAAGCAGTCTTTGAGGCTAAACTCGTGAAGCGTGTTAAGCCAGCTGTTTCACCAAATGTAACCCCCTTTTATACCAATGAAAGGACACCACACAGATATATATTCAAAATATATATGTATTTATTTCTCAAAGTAACCCCTAGTCTCTTTATGAGCACAGGAGCACAAATCGTCAAACAAGATTATCACAGAATACACAGAAGTTGCACGTTATATGGATAGGCCCTGGTGGCCACTCAAACCATATACTAAAATAGTGGTATAAGTACCACGAACAGAAAAGGGAAAAGGCCTAGGGCCTCTAGAATCGCTGGGCCTACAAGGAGCTAACGTCAGTTAGTGACCAGGAGGTCCACGGGTGGCGTGTGCAGAGCAAATAGTCACACGCGTGCTCCCATAGGTTTCAATGGGTGCGTAAAAAGTACAAAGTTACTGCAAAGAGGATCTTCCGGATGGACTAGGAACTCAAGATTTGGAACACAGGCACTAGAGATGTAATACTACACTTGGGCACAGGTGTGCCAGCTTTACCTCACCCACAGGAAGCGGGTGCATAGGCCTCGAAGTGCGTCGGGTTTCTTCTATCTGTTCCGTGGAGCTTGAAGACAAAGATGCTGCAGGCGGTCGGTCCGGGAGAGATGCAGTGGATCCAAGAGTGGATCGGAGATGTTGAAGACCTGTAAGCAGAGGGGACAGTGTTCACAGTCACTAGCCAGTGACCCGCGTGGCACCAGGTGGGTACCAGGCGATGTCGGGTGCAAACAGGTGATGAGGGGTAGCTTGTCTCCGCAGCCACGTGGTCCCTGAAGGTCGACGACGTCCAGGAGTCGGCTCACGAGCTGTCCCACGCAGGCTCTCGCTGTCGGCGGTGTCGGCGACTTGATCGAAGCAAACAAGCCTTGGCAAAAGCAATTGTAGGAGGATTCGGAAATCAGCTGTTGGTTCTGACCAGCAAGGTCAGAGGGATTGCTCCTTTGGAGGGGAGCAAGGGCCAGTCTGGAGCAACCAGACCAGCAGTGTATTTCGTAGAGTTCGTCGCCAAGATGGCCACTAGCCAGCGGGCCAGCAACCGGTTAGGCGCGTCGAGTGGCAAAATGCAGAAGGGCCCCACGCAGATCGTGGAGATGCTGGAGGGCTCACCTTTGGTGCAGATGCTGCTCGGGGGTTGGGCTTCTCAGATCCCAAAGCACAACTTGGAGGGAGCCTCGGTTGTTGCACTTGTCAGCTTGTCGTAGTCGTTCCAAGATGGCTGGCTCCACGTGTCTCGGTGCCTCCACGGGTCTCTTCTTCTCAGGGACTGTGGATCGGGCGGTGAGAGGTCTGGAGGTCCAGGTCTTGTCAGTCTCTGGGCTCGGGCTCCGGCGGGAGGCGGCGGCAAAGCAGACGTTGATGCGCTGGATGGTGCTTGCGTTAGCAAGGTGGTCACTCCCTGACCACAGGGGAGATTTTCTTCAGTCTTCTGTGCAGCAGAATGTCGAAGTTCCCGTCTTCTTCTTAGTTTCAAGTTGATTCCAGGATGTCTGAAGTCTTAGGACACAGCTCCTACCTTTAAGCGGATTCTAGGGGCCGGACTACCTGCTAGGTCCCTCCCTATGGGTGGGACCAGGAAGGGGGGTGGTTACACCCCCAATCCTTTGTCCAGCTCGCCCCAGGCCCGGGACTGGTGTGCCCCAGGACCGGTTTGAACTGGCATATGCACCGAGGCTCCTTGTGAGCCACAGGCATGTCTGGTTTCTTTCAAGCCCTACCTGACCAATACACAAAATCCTGTCTGGGGTGGTGCACGCACCTCCCCTGGCAGGAAACCCTTTGTCCACACCTCCCAAGCTGGAAGGACTCCCAGCAGCAGGAGGGCAGACTTGTGTCTGTGGTGGCAGCATCCATTTTGTGGAGCTGAGGCTATGTCTGATTTTACCCGGGTTTCAGGTACTGTACATGTCGTGTCCCTCTAGAAGGGTGGAATGCTAACCCCGTCGCCAGAATTGGCGAGGGGTTAGTATTCCAATTCGTATGACACCTTACTCGACATGTTTTGATAAAGCCAAACCAAAGATAGCATTTAACCGCGAGGTTCATAATGCACTTAAGAGTATATGGTATGACGATATCTGGAAACAGTAGAAGGAAGTTGTTCCGACCACTGCAGACAGGCTCAGCTCATGCCAGAGCACCATCTCACATGGAACCAAGCACTCTGCCTTCAGGATTGTTAAGGCCTGCCATAGGAGTGACTTATAGGTTACCAGGTGTCCCATTTAAGGTTAGGTATAGGTATACTACACCTAAGTAAGAGGTGATTACACCAACTTACCCCAGCTGAGTGATCAGCCAGTTGTGTCAGATTGTTAGGCCAAGCCTGGGGTGGCATAATACATGCTGCAGCCCTTGGCAGGCCTTGGGTACACCAATGCCCTGGGTACCTAGTGTACACTGGTACAGGGGCTGACAGGGTGATCCACTTCCAATTGGTTATGCACCTAGGGTGCATAGTTTTAATTTAGTAGAGAGAACAGCAGGCTGGGGGTCTGATTGGCAGGCCCACAGCCTCAATATGTCAAAAACCAGTGAAGCAAAAAGCAAAAATTTGGGGTGACCATAGGATAGCAGACCCTACTCTCCTACACAACCCCCCCCCAAACGCTGGGACATTAAACTAGCCTTGACCAGTCTCGTCTTCATGTCCTAAGTGGAAGTACCTGGAGAGACCATCTGCATTCCCATGGTCAGTACCTGGCCGGTGCTCCACTGTAAAGTCCATCCCCTGTAGGGAAATGGACCACCTAAGCAGTTTGGGGTTTTCACCCTTCATCTGATTTAGCCACAAGAGGGGCTTATGGTCGGTCTGAATCTTGAAGTGAGTGCCAAACAAGTATGGCCTCAGCTTCTTCAGGGCCCACACCACAGCAAAGGCCTCCCTCTCAATAGCTGACCAATTCTTCTCTCTGGGGGTCAACCTTCTGCTAATAAAAGCAATGGGTTGGTCTTGACCATCTACATTAAGTTGTGACAGCACAGCTCCCACACCCAACTCAGAAGCATCTGTTTGGACAATAAACTCTTTGGAGTAGTCAGGACTTTTCAGGATAGGTGCAGAGCACATGGCCTCCTTCAGGTCATCAAATGCCTTTTGACAGCTTACTGTCCACTGAACCTTTTTGGGCATCTTCTTGGATGTCAGATCATTAAGAGGAGTCACAATGGACCCATAGTTCTTAACAAACTTCCTGTAGTACCCAGTCAAGCCCAAGAAAGCTCGAACTTGAGTCTGGGTGGTTGGAGGGGACCAGTCCTTGATGGATTGTATCTTACTCTCCAGTGGTTGAACTTGGCCTCCACCTACAAGGTGGCCCAAATATACAACCTTACTCTGCCCTATCTGGCACTTAGTAGCCTTGATAGTGAGGCCTGCCCTCTGCAGGGCCTCAAGAGCCTTCTTCAGGTGGATCAGGTGATCCTCCCAGGTGGAGCTAAAGACAGCAATGTCATCAAGATATGCTGCACAAAAGTCATCCAACCCAGTAAGGACTTGGTTCACCAGCCTTTGGAAGGTGGCAGGTGCATTCTTCAGACCAAAGGGCATCACCACAAACTGATAATGCCCACCTGGGGTTGAGAATGCTGTTTTGGCCTTAGACTCCTCAGCTAATCTGATTTGCCAATAGCCAGCTGTTAAGTCAAATGTGCTCAAAAACTTTGCAGAAGCTAGTTTGTCTATGAGCTCATCTGCCCTTGGAATAGGGTGTGCATCTGTCCTGGTGACAGCATTGAGTCCTCTGTAATCCACACAGAACCTCATCTCTCTCTTGCCATCTTTGGTGTGAGGTTTGGGGACCAGAACCACTGGGCTAGCCCAGGGGCTCTCTGAGGGTTCAATGACACCTAATTCCAGCATTTTATGTACCTCAGCCTTTATACAGTCCCTGACGTGGTCAGGTTGTCTGTAAAGCTTGTTCTTTACAGGCAGACTGTCACCAGTGTCCACAACATGGGTACACCAGTCAGTTTGACTAGGTATCAAGGAAAACATATGTGAAAATGATTGTAGAACCTGTCTACATTCAGTCTGCTGATGGCAGAGAGGTTGCCTCCAAGGGTCACTCCTTCAACTGAGCCATCTTCAGGGTTCTGAGACAACAGGTCTGGGAGAGGGTCACTCTCTTCCTCCTGTCCCTCATCTGTAGCCATGAGCAAGCCCATGTCTGCCCTGTCAACATATGCTTTAAGCCTGTTAACATGGAGTACCCGGTGGGGACTCCTGGGAGTTCCTAGGTCCACCAAGTAGGTGACCTCCCCCTTCTTTTCCAGGATTGTATGGGGTCCAGACCATTTGTCTTGGAGTGCTGCTGGGGCCACTGGCTCCAACACCCATACCTTCTGTCCTGGCTGAAACTCAACCAAGACAGCCTTTTGGTCATGCCAAGCTTTCTGTAAGGCCTGGCTTGCCTCAAGGTTTTTGGATGCCTTCTCCATATACTCAGCCATCCTGGAGCGGAGACCAAGTACATAGTCCACTATGTCTAGCTTAGGCTTTTTGAGAGGTAACTCCCATCCTTCCTTCACCAAACACAGTGGGCCTCTCACAGGGTGCCCAAACAACAATTCAAAGGGGCTGTAGCCAACTCCTTTTTGTGGGACCTCTCTGTAAGCAAACAGAAGGCAGGGTAGAAGGATGTCCCATCTTCGCCTGAGCTTTTCAGGTAATCCTTTGATCATACCCTTTAGGGTCTTGTTGAATCTCTCAACAAGCCCATTGCATTGTGGGTGATAAGGGGTGGTGAACTTGTAGTTGACACCACATTCCTTCCACATAGCTGTTAAGTATCCTGACATAAAGTTGGTACCTCTGTCAGATACTACCTCCTTAGGAAACCCCACTCTGGAGAATACTCCCAGCAGGGCCCTGGCCACAACAGGAGCTGTAGTGGTCCTAAGGGGAATTGCCTCTGGATACCTGGTGGCATGATCCACTACCACCAGTATAAATCTGTGCCCAGATGCAGTGGGAGGATCCATGGGACCCACTATGTCTATTCCCACTCTTTCAAAGGGGACCCCCACCACAGGTAGTGGTATTAGGGGGGCCTTTGTTGTGCCACCTGATTTGCCACTGGCTTGGCAGGTAACACAGGAGCGACAAAACTCCTTTGTATCTTCATTCATATGAGGCCAGTGAAAGTGAGGGACAAGCCTGTCCCAAGTCTTGTTCTGGCCTAAGTGTCCTGCTAAAGGAATGTCATGGGCCAAGGTAAGAAGGAAGCCCCTAAATTGCAGAGGTATGACCAACCTCCTGGTAGCACCAGGCTTGGGGTCTCTAGCCTCTGAATAAAGGAGCCCTTCATCCCAATACACTTTATGGGTACCTTGAGCATTCCCAGCAGCCTCAGCAGCAGCCAGCTGTCTGAGGGGTTCAAGAGAGGGACAGGATAACTGAGCCTGCCTCAAGTCAGCCCTTGAAGGTCCCCCTGTCCCCAGAAACTCAACCTGATCAGGTTCAAGCTCTTCAGGGACAGTTCCTTCAGGGTCCTCTAGATCAGCTTCCTGGGAAGGCTGATCATCACTCTGAGGCAGGGGGGAAGGCACAGCCTTGACCCTCCTGTTCTTCTTCTTGGTAGGTGCTTGGTCCATTGTTCCAGGATCCAAGACCTGAGGTTCAGTGAGGCACTTTTTGGCCTGTGACCTGGTCACAGCAAGGACATGTGATGATATACCTAACATCTCTGCATGAGTCCTGTACTCCACTTCTGACCATAGAGAACTCTCTAGGTCATTGCCCAACAAACATTCTACTGGGAGGTCTGCACTAACCACAACCCTTTTGAGGCCAGTTACCCCTCCCCATGAGAAGTTAACAACTGCCACACTATGTGAAGTAGTGGCATTGCTGGCATTGGTCACCAGGTAGTTCTCACCTGGTATGTACTGTCCAGGGTCCACAAAGCCTGGTGTCACCATAGTGACACTGGCACATGTGTCCCTGTAGGCTTGAGCCACTTTGTCATTAATTAAAGGAGTCTGTCTGTACTTGCCCAGGTTACTGGGGCTCACAGTCAGGGACAAATCAATGTCCCCATCACAGATCAAGACTGCCTGTGTAAGGGTTCTGTCTAAGTCAGAATCTCCTTCAGTTCCCATAGTGATTCCCACTACACCCTTTGTCTGGGGACCAACACTGCTAACAGTAGTACTGGGAGCAGGTGCCTTAGGGGCAACAGTGTTGGGGGCTCCACCCTTTTTGCAATCACTAGTCCAGTGAGTTGTATTTTTACAATGATTGCACCAGGGTTTCTTCTGACCTTCTTTCTTCTTCTTGGACTGTTGGGACCCACCCTCCTTAGCAGTAGTTTGGGGCCCTGTTGAAGACTTCTGGTCTTTAGGTTTCTGATCTCCACCCTTTTGGTCTGTTTTCTTCTGATCACCCCCTTGGCCCTGGTTCTGGTTCTTTTGCTTAACCCTGGTTCTGACCCATTTGTCTGCCTTCTTTCCCAATTCTTGGGGAGAGGTCAGATCAGAGTCAACCAAGTGTTGATGCAGTTGCTGGTTTTGACAGTTATTTAAAATCTGTTCTCTCATCATCAAATTATACAATCCTGTAAAATCAGATACCTTACTTCCCAGCAACCAACCCTCCAAAGCCTTAGTGGCACATTCAACATATTCAGACCAGTCCTGAGTCTGTGTCTTTTGGGTGTCTCTGAACATTAACCTGTACTGTTCAGTGGTTAAGCCTAACCCATCTACCAGAACACTCTTCAGGACTCTGTAGTTTCTGACATCCTCTTCTCTAACAGTGAGGAGTCTGTCTCTGCCTCTTCCTTCAAAGGAGAGCCAGAGGATTGCTGCCCACTGGTCTTCAGGAACCTGCTGTACTTTGCAGGCTCTCTCAAGAGCAGTTATCCATTTGTGGATGTCATCCCCACTTTTGTAGGGGGGCACAACCTTAGACAGGTTCCTATTGTCAAAGACCCTATCTTTGTCCTTAGGGACAATGCTGCCACCAGTGGGTATAGACCCACTCTCTCTAGGTTGCCTAGCCTTGTTCAGTTTTTCTTCCATCAGGGCTACTTCTAGCTCCTGCTTCCTGATCCTCAGCTGGGCTTCCTGCATTCTGGCCTCATGTTCCCTCCTCTGAGGGGTGGTCATCCTTTTCCTGGAGTGACCTTGAGAGCCTCTAGAGCCATGAGAAGCATTGGAGTCACCTGAGCGATTCCTTTGCCTCCCAAGCCCTGTGTTAAGTCCACTGGGGAGATCCAATGGGGTGAACCCATTGTCAGTCCCCAATAGCCTTAGTTTAGCTGGGCCAAGTATAATACTTGGCACTGGGCTAGTTCTCCCTTCATCATCACTACTTTCTGTATCCTCACCACTTTCCTCCCCTGTAGTATGGTTCTCATCTAAGGGATGGCTATTGGAACTGGGTACCTCTGTAGTATCTTCAGAAGGGGGGCCTCCTGTTCCTGACCCTAAGGGGGCTAACTGGGAAGCTTTCTTGAGTGCTCTCTGATTCTCATCATTCTGTAAGAGCTCTCTGAGCTCAGCAGAGTTTGGGTTCTTGGGCTGTTTAAGGCCTCTAAGAGTTGCCAAATGCCTGAGCTCATTCTGATTAAGGGTAGCAAAGCTGGATGTTGCCCTCTGGGGGTCACTCTCAACAGAGATGGGTACAGTGGACCCCTCTGCCCCGGCCATTGCTCTTAAGTGTGGGTGGATGTGTTGCAATCTACCTACACTTGTGTTTACCTACTAAACCTATCTAGTAGTTGTAGTCAGGGTGTGCTACTCCCTTTGCTCTACAACAACTAAGTTCAGTAGAACTTATGTATATCTAATCTTGTTTTATATGTACCTACAGGTACCTATGTGATCTTTCAATTGGTAACCAAGAGATTACAATGGTAAAACACAGCAAGCTCAAATCCAACCGCTGCCACCAATGTGAGAAGTTGGCCTGGTATATGATGCTCACTAGTTAAAGTGATCACCTTGTACCATGCCAAGCAACCCTTATGGTGTGGTTGTAAGTCAACCTTTTCGGACTAGCTGCCCTAGTGGTAGCGTAGGCTAAGCAGTCTTTGAGGCTAAACTCGTGAAGCGTGTTAAGCCAGCTGTTTCACCAAATGTAACCCCCTTTTATACCAATGAAAGGACACCACACAGATATATATTCAAAATATATATGTATTTATTTCTCAAAGTAACCCCTAGTCTCTTTATGAGCACAGGAGCACAAATCGTCAAACAAGATTATCACAGAATACACAGAAGTTGCACGTTATATGGATAGGCCCTGGTGGCCACTCAAACCATATACTAAAATAGTGGTATAAGTACCACGAACAGAAAAGGGAAAAGGCCTAGGGCCTCTAGAATCGCTGGGCCTACAAGGAGCTAACGTCAGTTAGTGACCAGGAGGTCCACGGGTGGCGTGTGCAGAGCAAATAGTCACACGCGTGCTCCCATAGGTTTCAATGGGTGCGTAAAAAGTACAAAGTTACTGCAAAGAGGATCTTCCGGATGGACTAGGAACTCAAGATTTGGAACACAGGCACTAGAGATGTAATACTACACTTGGGCACAGGTGTGCCAGCTTTACCTCACCCACAGGAAGCGGGTGCATAGGCCTCGAAGTGCGTCGGGTTTCTTCTATCTGTTCCGTGGAGCTTGAAGACAAAGATGCTGCAGGCGGTCGGTCCGGGAGACATGCAGTGGATCCAAGAGTGGATCGGAGATGTTGAAGACCTGTAAGCAGAGGGGACAGTGTTCACAGTCACTAGCCAGTGACCCGCGTGGCACCAGGTGGGTACCAGGCGATGTCGGGTGCAAACAGGTGATGAGGGGTAGCTTGTCTCCGCAGCCACGTGGTCCCTGAAGGTCGACGACGTCCAGGAGTCGGCTCACGAGCTGTCCCACGCAGGCTCTCGCTGTCGGCGGTGTCGGCGACTTGATCGAAGCAAACAAGCCTTGGCAAAAGCAATTGTAGGAGGATTCGGAAATCAGCTGTTGGTTCTGACCAGCAAGGTCAGAGGGATTGCTCCTTTGGAGGGGAGCAAGGGCCAGTCTGGAGCAACCAGACCAGCAGTGTATTTCGTAGAGTTCGTCGCCAAGATGGCCACTAGCCAGCGGGCCAGCAACCGGTTAGGCGCGTCGAGTGGCAAAATGCAGAAGGGCCCCACGCAGATCGTGGAGATGCTGGAGGGCTCACCTTTGGTGCAGATGCTGCTCGGGGGTTGGGCTTCTCAGATCCCAAAGCACAACTTGGAGGGAGCCTCGGTTGTTGCACTTGTCAGCTTGTCGTAGTCGTTCCAAGATGGCTGGCTCCACGTGTCTCGGTGCCTCCACGGGTCTCTTCTTCTCAGGGACTGTGGATCGGGCGGTGAGAGGTCTGGAGGTCCAGGTCTTGTCAGTCTCTGGGCTCGGGCTCCGGCGGGAGGCGGCGGCAAAGCAGACGTTGATGCGCTGGATGGTGCTTGCGTTAGCAAGGTGGTCACTCCCTGACCACAGGGGAGATTTTCTTCAGTCTTCTGTGCAGCAGAATGTCGAAGTTCCCGTCTTCTTCTTAGTTTCAAGTTGATTCCAGGATGTCTGAAGTCTTAGGACACAGCTCCTACCTTTAAGCGGATTCTAGGGGCCGGACTACCTGCTAGGTCCCTCCCTATGGGTGGGACCAGGAAGGGGGGTGGTTACACCCCCAATCCTTTGTCCAGCTCGCCCCAGGCCCGGGACTGGTGTGCCCCAGGACCGGTTTGAACTGGCATATGCACCGAGGCTCCTTGTGAGCCACAGGCATGTCTGGTTTCTTTCAAGCCCTACCTGACCAATACACAAAATCCTGTCTGGGG
Source organism: Triturus cristatus (assembly GCF_964204655.1). Lineage (NCBI taxonomy): Eukaryota > Metazoa > Chordata > Amphibia > Caudata > Salamandridae > Triturus > Triturus cristatus. The sequence goes on from NC_140579.1 coordinate 1,050,436,887, forward strand.
TGGTGCACGCACCTCCCCTGGCAGGAAACCCTTTGTCCACACCTCCCAAGCTGGAAGGACTCCCAGCAGCAGGAGGGCAGACTTGTGTCTGTGGTGGCAGCATCCATTTTGTGGAGCTGAGGCTATGTCTGATTTTACCCGGGTTTCAGGTACTGTACATGTCGTGTCCCTCTAGAAGGGTGGAATGCTAACCCCGTCGCCAGAATTGGCAAGGGGTTAGTATTCCAATTCGTATGACACCTTACTCGACATGTTTTGATAAAGCCAAACCAAAGATAGCATTTAACCGCGAGGTTCATAATGCACTTAAGAGTATATGGTATGACGATATCTGGAAACAGTAGAAGGAAGTTGTTCCGACCACTGCAGACAGGCTCAGCTCATGCCAGAGCACCATCTCACATGGAACCAAGCACTCTGCCTTCAGGATTGTTAAGGCCTGCCATAGGAGTGACTTATAGGTTACCAGGTGTCCCATTTAAGGTTAGGTATAGGTATACTACACCTAAGTAAGAGGTGATTACACCAACTTACCCCAGCTGAGTGATCAGCCAGTTGTGTCAGATTGTTAGGCCAAGCCTGGGGTGGCATAATACATGCTGCAGCCCTTGGCAGGCCTTGGGTACACCAATGCCCTGGGTACCTAGTGTACACTGGTACAGGGGCTGACAGGGTGATCCACTTCCAATTGGTTATGCACCTAGGGTGCATAGTTTTAATTTAGTAGAGAGAACAGCAGGCTGGGGGTCTGATTGGCAGGCCCACAGCCTCAATATGTCAAAAACCAGTGAAGCAAAAAGCAAAAATTTGGGGTGACCATAGGATAGCAGACCCTACTCTCCTACAACAACCACACACACAAGCACACACACAAGCACACACACACAACCACACACACACACACACACACTACCACACACACACTACCACACATCCACAACCACACACAACCACACACACACACAACCAAAACCACACACAACCACATACACACAACCACACACACACAACCACACACACACACAACCACACACACAACCACAACACAAAACCACACACACAACCACACACACATAACCACACACACACACACAACCACACACACGCAACCACACATGCAACCACACACACACAACCACACACATAGACAATCACACAAAACCACACACCACACCCAACCACACATCCACACACACACCCACACCCGCACCCACAACTGCACCCACAACCACACACACAACCACAACCACACACACAACCACACACAACCACACACACAACTACACACACAACCACACACACACTACCACACAAACAACCACACACACAACCACACACAACCACACACAACCACAACCACACACACAACCACACACACACACACACACACAACCACACACATACAATCACACACACAACCACATACAACCACACACACAACCACACACACAACCACACCCACAACCATACCCACAACCATACCCACACAACCACACCCACACACCCATCCACACACACAACCACACACCCACAACCACACAGACATACCCACAACCACACACCCACAACCACACACACACCCTCAACCACACCCACACACCCATCCACACACACAACCACACACCCATAACCACACACACACACACACATCCACAACCATAACCACACACACACACAACCACACACACACACAACCACACACACACAACCACACACACACAACCACACACACAACCACACACACACAACCTCACAAACAACGACACACACATAACCACACACACAACCACACACACAACCCCAACCACACCCACAACCACGCCCACACACAACCACACACACACACACACAACCACAAACAACCACAGCCACACACACACAACACACACAACCACACACACAAAACACAAATCCACACACGCAACCACACACAACCACACACAACACCACACAACCACACACACACAACCACACCCAACCACACAACCACACCCTCAACCACACACACACAACCACAACCACACACACAACCGCATCGACACACAACCACACACACAACCACAGAAACAACCACAACATACAACCACACACACAACCACACACAACCACACACACAAACATACACATCCACACACACACAACCACAAACATACACAACCACACAAAACCACACACACAACCACACACAACCACACACAACCACACACACAACTACAGCCAACACACACAACACACACAATCACACACAAAACCACACACACACAACCACACATACAACCACAGACACAACCACAAGCACACACACAAGCACACACACAAGCACACACACAAGCACACACAACCACACACAACACCATACTACCCCACACAACCACACACACAACCACACACAACCCTACCCACACACACAAGTACACACACACAACCACACACAACCATACCTACAACCACATACAACCACACACACAACCACACAACCACACACATACAAACACACACACACAACCACACACACACAACCACACATACAACCACAACACACAACCACACACATAACACCACTCACAACCACACACACACACAACCACACACATATACAACCACACAAATCCACACACACAACCACACATCCACACATACACCCACAGCCACACCCGCACCCACAACCACACCCACAACCACAAGACCACACACACAACCACACACACAAGCACACACACACACACAACCACACACACACACACACACACTACCACACACACTACCACACATACACAACCATACACACAACCACACACACAACCAAAACCACACACAACCACACAACCACATACACACAACCACACACACACAACCACACACATACACAACCACACACACAACCACAACACAAAACCACACACACAACCACACACACATAACCACACACACACACACAACCACACACACACAACCACACACGCAACCACACACACATAACCACACACATAGACAACCACACAAAACCACATACCACACCCAACCACACATCCACCCACACACCCACACCCGCACCCACAACTGCACCCACAACTACACAACCACACACACAACCACACACAACGACACACACAACCACACACACAACCACACAAACACTACCACACAAACAACCACACACACAACCACACCCACAACCACACACAACCACACACAACCACACACACACACACAGCCACACACACACACAACCACACACATACAATCACACACACAACCACATACAACCACACAAACAACCACACCCACAACCATACCCACAACCACACCCACACAACCACACCTACACACCCACCTACACACACAACCACACACCCACAACCACACAGACATACCCACAACCACACACTCACAACCACACACACACACCCTCAACCACACCCACACACCCATCCACACACACAACCACACACCCATAACCACACACACACACACCCACAACCACACCCATAACCACACACACACAACCACACACACACAACCACACACACACACACAACCACACACACACAACCACACACACAACCACACACACAACCTCACAAACAACCACACACACATAACCACACACACAACCACACACACAACCACAACCACACCCACAACCACACACACACACCCACACACACACACAACCACACACACACAACCACACACACAACCACAGCCACACACATACAACACACACAACCACACACACAAAACACAAATCCACACACGCAACCACACACAACCACACACAACACCACACAACCACACACAACCACACACACACAACCACACCCAACCGCACAACCACACCCTCAACCACACACACACAACCACAACCACACACACAACCACACAGACACACAACCACACACACAACCACAGAAACAACCACAACATACAACCACACACACAACCACACACAACCACACACACAAACACACACACATCCACACACACACAACCACAAACATACACAGCCACACAAAACCACACACACAACCCCACACACACACAACCACACACACAACCACACACACACAACCACACACACAACCACATACATACACAACCACACAAAACCACACACACAACCACACACAACCATACATCCACACACATACCCACAACCATGCCCGCACCCACAACCACACAACTACACACACAACCACAACCACACACACACAGCCACACACACAACCACACACACAACCACACACAACCACAACCATACACACAACCATGCACACACACCCCACCACACCCAACTGTATACACCCAACCACACACACAACCACATACACACAACCACACACACACAACCACACACACAACCACAACACACAACCACATACATAACCACACACAAGCACACACACACAACCACTCACACACAACCACACACACACAACCACACACACACACACACATATAACCACACACACAACCACACACATCCACACACACCTACAACCACACCCACAACCACACAACCACACACAACCAAAACCACACACACAACCAGACACACACAACTACATACACAACCACACACAAAACCACACACACACAACCTCACAGACAACCACACACACACAACCACACACATACAATCCCAACCACACTCACAACCACACCCGCACCCCCCACACACATAACCACACACACACAACCACAACCACACACATAACCACACCCACACACAACCACACCCACACACACACAACCACACATACACAACCACACATACATCCACACAAAACCACACACAACCACACCCAAGCACACATCCACAACCACACCCGCACCCACACCCGCACCCACAACCGCACCCACAACCACACCCACAACCGCACCCACAACCACACAACCACACGCACAACCACACAACCACACACACAACCACACCCACACAACCAGAACCAACCACTCCCACAACCACACAGACACAACCACACCCACGCCCACACACAACCACACACACAACCACCTGCACACACACAACCACACACACAACCACACAGACACAACCACACACACACACAACCACACACACAACCACACACACACAACCACACACAACCACTCACACAGCAACACACAACCACACACAACCACACACACACAAACACACACACACAACCACACACACACAACCACACATACAACCACAACACACAACCACACACACAACCACACACATAACACCACCCACAACCACACGCACACAACCACACACATATACAACCACACAAAACCACACACACAACCACACATACACCCACAACCACACCCGCACCCACAACCGCACCCACAACCACAAGACCACACATACAACCACAACCACACACACAAGCACACACACAAGCACACACACACACAACCACACACACACTACCACACACACTACCACACACACACAACCACACACACACAACCAAAACCACACACAACCACATAGCCACATACATACAACCACACACACACAACCACACACACACAACCACACACACAACCACAACACACAACCACACACACAACCACACACACATAACCACACACACACAACCACACACATGCAACCACACACACAACCACACACACAACCACACACACACAACCACACAAAACCACACACCACACCCAACCACACATCCACACACCCACCCACACCTGCACCCACAACTGCACCCACAACCACACACACAACCACAACCACACACACACACAACCACACACAACCACACACACAACCACACACACAACCACACACACAACCACACACACTACCACACAAACAACCACACACACAACCACACACAACCACAACCACACACACAACCACACACAGGCACACACACACAGAACCACACACACAACCACACACATACAATCACACACAACCACACACAACCACACAAACAACCACACCCACAACCACACCCACAATCATACCCACAACCACACCCACAAAACCACACCTACACACCCACCCACATACATAACCACACACCCACAACCACACAGACATACCCATAACCACACACCCACAACCACACATACACCCTCAACCACACCCACACACCCACCCACACACACAACCACACACCCATAACCACACCCACACACCCACAACCACACCCACAACCACACACACAACCACACACACAACCACACACACACACAACCACACACACCCAACCACACACACCCAACCACACACACACAACTCCAACCATACCCACACACACACCCACTCACACAACCACACACACACAACCACAACCACACACACAACCACACACACAACCACACACACAAAACACAAATACACACACATAACCACACACAACACCACACAACCACACCCAACCACACACACACACACACACAACCACACACACACAACCACACACACAACCACACACAACCACACACAACCACACAACCACACTCTCAACCACACACACATAACCACACACAACCACACACACAACCACACAGACACACAACCACACACACAACCACACAAACAACCACAACATACAACCACACACACAACCACACACACAACCACACACATCCACATACACACAACCACAAACATACACAACCACACAAAACCACACACACAACCACACACAACCATACACACACAACCACACACACACACACACACAAAACCACACACACAACCACACACATACACAACCACACAAAACCATACACAACCACACATAACCATACATCCACACACACACCCACAACCATGCCCGCACCCACAACCACACAACCACATACACACACACAACCACACACACACAAACAGACACACAACCACACACACAACCACAAACAACCACAACCATACACACAACCATGCACACACACACCCCACCACACCCAACTGTACACACCCAACCACACACACAACCACACACACACAACCACACACACACAACCACACACACAACCACAACACACAACCACATACATAACCACACACAAGCACACACACACAACCACGCACACACACAACCACACACACACAACGACACACACACACATATAACCACACACACAAACACACACATACACAACCACACACATAACCACACACATCCACACACACCCACAACCACACCCACAACCACACAACCACACACAACCACACACACAACCAGACACACACAACTACATACACAACCACACACACAACCACACACACACAACCTCACAGACAACCACACACACACAACCACACACACAACCACAACCACACACACAACCCCAACCACTCTCACAACCACACCCACGCCCCCCCCACACACATAACCACACACACATACAACCACAACCACACACATAACCACACACACACACACAACCACACCCACACATACACAACCACACATACACAACCACACATACATCCACACAAAACCACACACATAACCACACACAACCACACCCAAGCACACATCCACAACCACACCCGCACCCACAACCGCACCCACAACCACACTCACAACTGCACCCACAACCACACAACCACACGCACAACCACAACCACACACACAACCACACAACCAACCACACCCACACAACCAGAACCAACCACTCCCACAACCACACAGACGCACCCACACCCACACCCATACACAACCACACACACAACCATCCGCACACACACAACCACATACACAACCACACAGACACAACCACACACACACACACAACCACACACATAACCACACACACAACCACACACACAGCCACACACACACAACCACACAAACAACCACACACACAACCACACCCACAACCACACACAACCACACACACAACCAGAACCACACACACAACTACACACACAAAACCACACACACAACCACACAAACAACTACACACACAACCATACCCACAACCATACCCACAACTACACCTACACAACCACACCTGCACACACACACAACCACACACACACACAACCACACACCCACAACCACCCACACCCACCCACAACCATACCCGCAACCACACCCACACCCAACCACAACCACACACACATAACCACACACACAACCACCCACACAACCACACACACAACCACACAACCTCACAAACAACCACACACACACAACCACACACATAACCAGAACCACACACACACAACCCCAACCCCAACCACACACATACACACAAACAACCACACATACCCACAACCACACCCACAACCACACAACCACACACAACCACAACCACACACACAACCAGACACACGCAACCACATACACAACCACACACACAACCACACACACACAACCTCATAGACAACCACACACACAACCACAACCACACACACACAACCCCAACCAGACTCACAACCACACCCACACCCCCCACACACACACATAACCACACACACACAACCACAACCACACATATACCACACCCACACACAACCACACACACACAACCACACATACACAACCACACACAACACCATACAACCCCACACAACCACACACACAACCACACACAACCCTACCCACACACACAAGTACACACACACAACCACACACAACCACACCCACAACCACATACAACCACACACACAACCACACAACCACACACACACAAACACACACACACAACCACACACACAACCACACATACAATCACAACACACATCCACACACATAACACCACTCACAACCACACACACACACACACAACCACACACATATACAACCACACAAATCCACACACACAACCACACATCCACACATACACCCACAACCACACCCGCACCCACAACCACACCCACAACCACAAGACCACACACACAACCACACACACAAGCATACACACACACAACCACACACACACACACAAACACACACACACTACCACACACACACTACCACACATACACAACCATACACACAACCACACACACAACCAAAACCACACACAACCACATAACCACATACACACAACCACACACACACAACCACACACATACACAACCACACACACAACCACAACACAAAACCACACACACAACCACACACACATAACCACATACACACACACACACAACCACACACACGCAACCACACACGCAACCACACACACATAACCACACACATAGACAACGACACAAAACCACATACCACACCCAACCACACATCCACCCACACACCCACACCCGCACCCACAACTGCACCCACAACTACACAACCACACACACAACCACACACAACGACACACACAACCACACACACAACCACACACACACTACCACACAAACAACCACACACACAACCACACCCACAACCACACACAACCACACACAACCACAACCACACACACACACAGCCACACACACACACAACCACACACATACAATCACACACACAACCACATACAACCACACAAACAACCACCCCCACAACCATACCCACAACCACACCCACACAACCACACCTACACACCCATCTATACACACAACCACACACCCACAACCACACAGACATACCCACAACCACACACCCACAACCACACACACACCCTCAACCACACCCACACACCCATCCACACACACAACCACACACCCATAACCACACACACACACCCACAACCACACCCATAACCACACACACACAACCACACACACACAACCACACGCACACACACACAACCACACACCCACACACACACAACCACACACACAACCACACACACAACCTCACAAACAACCACACACACATAACCACACACACAACCACACACAACCCCAACCACACCCACAACCACACACACACACCCACACACACACACAACCACACATACACAACCACACCCACACACAACCACACACACACAACCACACACACAACCACAGCCACGCACACACAACACACACAACCACACACACAAAACACAAATCCACACACGCAACCACACACAACACCACACAACCACACACAACCACACACACACAACCACACCCAACCGCACAACCACACCCTCAACCACACACACACAACCACAACCACACACACAACCACACAGACACACAACCACACACACAACCACAGAAACAACCACAACATACAACCACACACACAACCACACACAACCACACACACAAACACACACACATCCACACACACACAACCACAAACATACACAGCCACACAAAACCACACACACAACCACACACACAACCCCCCACACACACAACCACACACACAACCACACACACACAACCACACACACAACCACATACATACACAACCACACAAAACCACACACACAACCACACACAACCATATATCCACACACACACCCACAACCATGCCCGCACCCACAACCACACAACCACACACACAACCACAACCACACACACACAGCCACACACACAACCACACACACACAACCACACACAACCACAACCATACACACAACCATGCACACACACCCCACCACACCCAACTGTATACACCCAACCACACACACAACCATATACACACAACCACACACACTCAACCACACACACAACCACAACACACAACCACATACATAACCACACACAAGCACACACACACAACCACTCACACACAACCACACACACACACAACGACACACACACACACATATAACCACACACACAAACACACACATACACAACCACACAAAACCGCACACACAACCACACACATCCACACACACCCACACCCACAACCACACAACCACACACAACCACAACCACACACACAACCAGACACACACAACTACATACACAACCACACACAAAACCACACACACACAACCTCACAGACAACCACACACACACAACCACAACCACACACATACAATCCCAACCACACTCACAACCACACCCACACCCCCCACACACATAACCACACACACACAACCACAACCACACACATAACCACACCCACACACAACCATACCCACACACACAACCACACATACACAACCACACATACATCCACACAAAACCACAAACAACCACACCCAAGCACACATCCACAACCACACCCGCACCCACACCCGCACCCACAACCGCACCCACAACCACACCCACAACCGCACCCACAACCACACAACCACACGCACAACCACAACCACACAACCACACACACAACCACACAAACAACCACACCCACACAACCAGAACCAACCACTCCCACAACCACACAGACACAACCACACCCACACCCACACACGACACACACAACCACCTGCACACACACAACCACACACACAACCACACAGACACAACCACACACACACACACACAACCACACACACAACCACACACACAACCACACACAACCACACACACAGCAACACACAACCACACAACCACACAAACACACACACACAACCACACACACACAACCACACATACAACCACAACACACAACCACACACACAACCACACACATAACACCACCCACAACCACACGCACACAACCACACACACATACAACCACACAAAACCACACACACAACCACACATACACCCACAACCACACCCGCACCCACAACCGCACCCACAACCACAAGACCACACATACAACCACAACCACACACACAAGCACACACACAAGCACACACACACAACCACACACACACTACCACACACACTACCACACACACACAACCACACACACACAACCACACACACAACCACATAGCCACATACACACAACCACACACACACACAACCACACACACAACCACACACACAACCACAACACACAACCACACACACAACCACACACACATAACCACACACACACAACCACACACATGCAACCACACACACAACCACACACACAACCACACACACACAACCACACAAAACCACACACCACACCCAACCACACATCCACACACCCACCCACACCCGCACCCACAACTGCACCCACAACCACACAACCACACACACAACCACAACCACACACACACAACCACACACAACCACACACACAACCACACACACAACCACACACACAACCACACACACACTACCACACAAACAACCACACACACAACCACACACAACCACAACCACACACACAACCACACACAGGCACACACACACACAACCACACACACAACCACACACATACAATCACACACAACCACATACAACCACACAAACAACCACACCCACAACCACACCCACAATCATACCCACAACCACACCCACAAAACCACACCTACACACCCACCCACACACATAACCACACACCCACAACCACACAGACATACCCATAACCACACACCCACAACCACACATACACCCTCAACCACACCCACACACCCACCCACACACACAACCACACACCCATAACCACACACACACACCCACAACCACACCCACAACCACACACACACAACCACACACACAACCACACACACACACACAACCACACACACCCAGCCACACACACCCAACCACACACACACAACCACACACACAACCTCACAAACAACCACACACACATAACAACACACAACCACACACACACAACCCCAACCACACCCACAACCACACACACACCCACACACACAACCACACACACACAACCACAACCACACACACAGCCACAGCCACACACACACAACACACACAACCACACACACAAAACACAAATACATACACATAACCACACACAACACCACACAACCACACCCAACCACACACACACACACAACCACATACACACAACCACACACACAACCACACACAACCACACCCAACCACACAACCACACCCTCAACCACACACATACAACCACACACAACCACACACACAACCACACAGACACACAACCACACACACAACCACACAAACAACCACAACATACAACCACACACACAACCACACACACAACCACACACATCCACATACACACAACCACAAACATACACAACCACACAAAACCACACACACAACCACACACAACCATACACACACAACCACACACACAACCACACACACACACACACACACAAAACCACACACACAACCACACACATACACAACCACACAAAACCACACACACAACCACACACAACCATACATCCACACACACACCCACAACCACGCCCGCACCCACAACCACACAACCACACACACACACACAACCACACACACACAGACAGACACACAACCACACACACAACCACAAACAACCACAACCATACACACAACTATGCACACACCCCACCACACCCAACTGTACACACCCAACCACACACACAACCACACACACACAACCACACACACACAACCACACACACAACCACAACACACAACCACATACATAACCACACACAAGCACACACACAAAACCACGCACACACACAACCACACACACAGAACGACACACACACACATATAACCACACACACAAACAGACACATACACAACCACACACATAACCACACACATCCACACACACCCACAACCACACCCACAACCACACAACCACACACAACCACACACACAACCAGACACATACAACTACATACACAACCACACACACAACCACACACACAACCTCACAGACAACCACACACACACAACCACACACACAACCACAACCACACACACAACCCCAACCACACTCACAACCACACCCACGCCCCCCCCACTCACATAACCACACACACATACAACCACAACCACACACATAACCACACACACACACACACAACCACACCCACACACACACAACCACACATACACAACCACACATACATCCACACAAAACCACACACATAACCACACACAACCACACCCAAGCACACATCCACAACCACACCCGCACCCACAACCGCACCCACAACCACACTCACAACTGCACCCACAACCACACAACCACACGCACAACCACAACCACACACACAACCACACAAACAACCACACCCACACAACCAGAACCAACCACTCCCACAACCACACAGACACACCCACACCCACACACAACCACACACACAACCATCCGCACACACACAACCACATACACAACCACACAGACACAACCACACACACACACAACCACACACATAACCACACACACAACCACACACACAGCCACACACACACAACCACACAAACAACCACATACACAACCACACCCACAACCACACACAACCACACACACAACCAGAACCACACACACAACTACACACACAAAACCACACACACAACCACACACACAACCACACACACAACCACACAAACAACCACACACACAACCATACCCACAACCATACCCACAACTACACCTACACAACCACACCTGCACACACACACAACCACACACACACAACCACACACCCACAACCACCCACACCCACCCACAACCATACCCGCAACCACACCCACACCCAACCACAACCACACACACATAACCACACACATAACCACCCACACAACCACACACACAACCACACAACCTCACAAACAACCACACACACACAACCACACACACAACCAGAACCACACACACACAACCCCAACCACAACCACACAAATACACACAAACAACCACACACACCCACAACCACACCCACAACCACACAACCACACACAACCACAACCACACACACAACCAGACACACGCAACCACATACACAACCACACACACAACCACACACACACAACCTCATAGACAACCACACACACAACCACAACCACACACACACAACCCCAACCAAACTCACAACCACACCCACACCCCCCCACACACACACATAACCACACACACACAACCACAACCACACATATACCACACCCACACACAACCACACACACAACCACACATACACAACCACACACAACACCATACAACCCCACACAACCACACACACAACCACACACAACCCTACCCACACACACAAGTACACACACACAACCACACACAACCACACCCACAACCACATACAACCACACACACATAACCACACAAACACACACACACACACACACAACCACACACACACAACCACACATACAACCACAACACACAACCACACACATAACACCACTCACAACCACACACACACACAACCACACACATATACAACCACACAAATCCACACACACAACCACACATCCACACATACACCCACAACCACACCCGCACCCACAACCACACCCACAACCACAAGACCACACACACAACCACACACACAAGCACACACACACAACCACACACACACACACACACACACACACACTACCACACACACACTACCACACATACACAACCATACACACAACCACACACACAACCAAAACCACACACAACCATACAACCACATACACACAACCACACACACACAACCACACACATACACAACCACACACACAACCACAACACAAAACCACACACACAACCACACACACATAACCACACACACACACACACACAACCACACACACGCAACCACACACGCAACCACACACACATAACCACACACATAGACAACCACACAAAACCACATACCACACCCAACCACACATCCACCCACACACCCACACCCGCACCCACAACTGCACCCACAACTACACAACCACACACACAACCACACACAACGACACACACAACCACACACACAACCACACACACACTACCATACAAACAACCACACACACAACCACACCCACAACCACACACAACCACACACAACCACAACCACACACACACACACAGCCACACACACACACAACCACACACATACAATCACACACACAACCACATACAACCACACAAACAACCACACCCACAACCATACCCACAACCACACCCACACAACCACACCTACACACCCACCTACACACACAACCACACACCCAAAACCACACAGACATACCCACAACCACACACCCACAACCACACACACACCCTCAACCACACCCACACACCCATCCACACACACAACCACACACCCATAACCACACACACACACCCACAACCACACCCATAACCACACACACACAACCACACACACACAACCACACACACACACACACAATCACACACACACAACCACACACACAACCACACACACAACCTCACAAACAACCACACACACATAACCACACACACAACCACACACACAACCGCAACCACACCCACAACTACACACACACACCCACACACACACACAACCACACACACACAACCACACACACACACAACCACACACACACAACCACACACACACAACCACAGCCACACACACACAACACACACAACCACACACACAAAAGACAAATCCACACACGCAACCACACACAACCACACACAACACCACACAACCACACACAACCACACACACACAACCACACCCAACCGCACAACCACACCCTCAACCACACACACACAACCACAACCACACACACAACCACACAGACACACAACCACACACACAACCACAGAAACAACCACAACATACAACCACACACACAACCACACACAACCACACACACAAACACACACACATCCACACACACACAACCACAAACATACACAGCCACACAAAACCACACACACAACCACACACACAACCCCACACACACAACCACACACACAACCACACACACACAACCACACACACAACCACATACATACACAACCACACAAAACCACACACACAACCACACACAACCATACATCCACACACACACCCACAACCATGCCCGCACCCACAACCACACAACCACACACACAACCACAACCACACACACACAGCCACACACACAACCACACACACAACCACACACAACCACAACCATACACACAACCATGCACACACACCCCACCACACCCAACTGTATACACCCAACCACACACACAACCACATACACACAACCACACACACACAACCACACACACAACCACAACACACAACCGCATACATAACCACACACAAGCACACACACACAACCACTCACACACAACCACACACACACAACGACACACACACACACATATAACCACAAACACAAACACACACATACACAACCACACAAAACCGCACACACAACCACACACATCCACACACACCCACAACCACACCCACAACCACACAACCACACACAACCACAACCACACACACAACCAGACACACACAACTACATACACAACCACACACAAAACCACACACACACACAATCTCACAGACAACCACACACACACAACCACAACCACACACATACAATCCCAACCACACTCACAACCACACCCACACCCCCCACACACATAACCACACACACACAACCACAACCACACACATAACCACACCCACACACAACCACACCCACACACACACAACCACACATACACAACCACACATACATCCACACAAAACCACACACAACCACACCCAAGCACACATCCACAACCACACCCGCACCCACACCCGCACCCACAACCGCACCCACAACCGCACCCACAACCACACCCACAACCGCACCCACAACCACACAACCACATGCACAACCACAACCACACAACCACACACACAACCACACAAACAACCACACCCACACAACCAGAACCAACCACTCCCACAACCACACAGACACAACCACACCCATGCCCACACACAACCACCTGCACACACACAACCACACACACAACCACACAGACACAACCACACACACACACACCCACACACACAACCACACACACACAACCACACACACAGCAACACACAACCACACAACCACACACAACCACACACACACAAACACACACACACAACCACACACACACAACCACACATACAACCACAACACACAACCACACACACAACCACACACATAACACCACCCACAACCACACGCACACAACCACACACATATACAACCACACAAAACCACACACACAACCACACATACACCCACAATCACACCCGCACCCACAACTGCACCCACAACCGCACCCACAACCACAAGACCACACATACAACCACAACCACACACACAAGCACACACACAAGCACACACACACACAACCACACACACACTACCACACACACTACCACACACACACAACCACACACACACAACCAAAACCACACACAACCACATAGCCACATACACACAACCAAACACACACAACCACACACACACAACCACACACACAACCACAACACACAACCACACACACAACCACACACACATAACCACACACACACAACCACACACATGCAACCACACACACAACCACACACACAACCACACACACACAACCACACAAAACCACACACCACACCCAACCACACATCCACACACCCACCCACACCCGCACCCACAACTGCACCCACAACCACACAACCACACACACAACCACAACCACACACACACAACCACACACAACCACACACACAACCACACACACAACCACATACACAACCACACACACACTACCACACAAACAACCACACACACAACCACACACAACCACAACCACACACACAACCACACACAGGCACACACACACACAACCACACACATACAATCACGCACAACCACACACAACCACACAAACAACCACACCCACAACCACACCCACAATCATACCCACAACCACACCCACAAAACCACACCTACACACCCACCCACACACATAACCACACACCCACAACCACACAGACATACCCATAACCACACACCCACAACCACACATACACCCTCAACCACACCCACACACCCACCCACACACACAACCACACACCCATAACCACACACACACACCCACAACCACACCCACAACCACACACACACAACCACACACACAACCACACACACACACACAAAACCACACACACCCAACCACACACACCCAACCACACACACACAACCACACACACAACCTCACAAACAACCACACACACATAACAACACACAACCACACACACACAACCCCAACCACACCCACAACCACCCACACACCCACACACCCACACACACAACCACAACCACACACACAGCCACAGCCATACACATACAACACACAAAACACAAATACACACACATAACCACACACAACACCACACAACCACACCCAACCACACACACACACACAACCACACACACACAACCACACACACAACCACACACAACCACACCCAACCACACAACCACACCCTCAACCACACACACACAACCACACACAACCACACACACAACCACACAGACACACAACCACACACACAACCACACAAACAACCACAACATACAACCACACACACAACCACACACACAACCACACACATCCACATACACACAACCACAAACATACACAACCACACAAAACCACACACACAACCATACACAACCATACACACACAACCACACACACAACCACACACACACAAAACCACACACACAACCACACACACACACAACCACACACAACCATACATCCACACACACACCCACAACCATGCCCGCACCCACAACCACACAACCACACACATACACACAACCACACACACAGACAGACATACAACCACACACACAACCACAAACAACCACAACCATACACACAACCATGCACACACACACCCCACCACACCCAACTGTACACACCCAACCACACACACAACCACACACACACAACCACACACAACGATACACACACAACCACACACACAACCACACACACACAAAACCACACACAACCACACACATACACAACCACACAAAACCACACACACAACCACACACAACCATACATCCACACACACACCCACAACCACGCCCGCACCCACAACCACACAACCACACACATACACACAACCACACACACACAGACAGACACACAACCACACACACAACCACAAACAACCACAACCATACACACAACCATGCACACACACACCCCACCACACCCAACTGTACACACCCAACCACACACACAACCACACACACACAACCACACACACACAACCACACACATAACCCCACACATACAACGACACACACAACCACATACATAACCACACACAAGCACACACACAAAACCACGCACATACACAACCACACACACACAACGACACACACACACATATAACCACACACACAAACACACACATACACAACCACACACATAACCACACACATCCACACACACCCACAACCACACCCACAACCACACAACCACATACAACCACACACACAACCAGACACACACAACTACATACACAACCACACACACAACCACACACACACAACCTCACAGACAACCACACACACACAACCACACACACAACCACAACCACACACACACAACCCCAACCATACTCACAACCACACCCACGCCCCCCCCACACACATAACCACACACACATACAACCACAACCACACACATAACCACACACACACCCACAACCACACCCACACACACACAACCACACATACACAACCACACATACATCCACACAAAACCACACACATAACCACACACAACCACACCCAAGCACACATCCACAACCACACCCGCACCCACAACCGCACCCACAACCACACTCACAACTGCACCCACAACCACACAACCACACGCACAACCACAACCACACACACAACTACACAAACAACCACACCCACACAACCAGAACCAACCACTCCCACAACCACACAGACACACCCACACCCACACACACAACCATCCGCACAGACACAACCACATATACAACCACACAGACACAACCACACACACACACACAACCACCCACATAACCACACACACAACCACACACACATCCACACACACACAACCACACAAACAAGCACACACACAACCACACCCACAACCACACACAACCACACACACAACCAGAACCATACATACAACTACACACACAAAACCACACACACAACCACACACACAACCACACACACAACCACACAAACAACCACACACACAACCATACCCACAACCATACCCAGAACTACACCTACACAACCACACCTGCACACACACACAACCACACACACACAACCACCCACCCACAACCACCCACACCCACCCACAACCATACCCGCAACCACACCCACACCCAACCACAACCACACACACATAACCACACACACAACCACCCACACAACCACACACACAACCACACAACCTCACAAACAACCACATACACACAACCACACACACAACCAGAACCACACACACACAACCCCAACCACAACCACACACATACACACAAACAACCACACACACCCACAACCACACCCACAACCACACAACCACACACAACCACAACCACACACACAACCAGACACATGCAACCACATACACAACCACACACACAACCACACACACACAACCTCATAGACAACCACACACACAACCACAACCACACACACACAACCCCAACCAGACTCACAACCACACCCACACCCCCCCCCCACACACACATAACCACACACACACAACCACAACCACACATATACCACACCCACACACAACCACACACACACAACCACACATACACAACCACACATACATCCACACAAAACCACACACACAACAACACACAACCACACCCAAACACACATCCACAACCATACCCGCACCCACAACCACACCCACAACCGCACCCACAACCACACAACCACACACACAATCACACACACAAGCACACACACAACCACACACACAACCACACACAACCACACCCAAACACACATCCACACACACCCACACTCACAACCACACACACAACCACACACACACACACTCATACAACCACACACACACAACCACACACACACAACCACACACACACAACCACATAACCACACCCGAACCACACACACACAACCACAACCACACACAACCACACACATAAATACACACACACACAACCACACACACACAACCGCACACACAAAACACACAACCACACACACAACCACACACAACCACACACACACACACAACCACACACACAACCACTCATACACACTCACAACCACACACATATGCAACCACACAAAACCACACACACAACCACACATCCACACACACACACCCATAACCACACCCACAACCACAACCACAACCACACAACCACACACACAACCACAACCATACACACAAGCACACACACACACAGCCACACATACAACCACACACACACAACCACACACAACCACAACCACACACACACACATCCAAAGACACCCAACTGCACACACCCAACCACACACATATAACCAAAACCACACACAACCACACACACAACCACACACAACCATACATCCACACACACCTGTACCCACAACCACACACAACCACACACACACACACACACAACCACACACACACACAACTACACACACACACACACACAACCACACTCACACACACAACCACGCACAACCACACACACAACCACACACAACCACATCCACACATACCCGCACCCACAACCACACACACACACACACACAACCAACCACACACACACACACACACAACCACACACAACCACACACACAACCACACCAAGCTTTGGCATAGCCAATAGGTCTCTCCTTTGGGACCTTATAAGCACCATTCAGGGAGTCCTTTTGTTGGCGCTTTCATGAGGACATGATGAGGAAGCTGGAAATTTTTGACACATTCTCTTTAAAAGCACAGCATGTTGGTGACTGGTTAATCGATTAGACCTATGTAGCGCTTTAGATCTCAAAGCGCTGTGGTGCGTGCAGCAGTTACAACTCATGACATATGGGGTGCAACTCACAAGGAGGGGGCAGGTTTGAGTACACATTGGCTGCAATCGAACTCTTAAGATGATGGGCTGTGTGTATCCATTATCAGCACTCAGTCTTTGCTCAGTGATCTTGTTTGTTTTGTTGTTGTGTTAATGCTTTGCTGCACCTGTTTGACTTACAACCTGCTTTCTCTTTCCACAAACTTGATATTTGTGTTCCTTTATTTTGAGATGCTTTTAGTATTACTGTCACACACACAAAACCACACATACAACCACACAAACAACCACACACACACAACCACACACACAACCACACACACAGCCACACACACAACCACACACAACCACACACAACCACACACACACAAACACACACCCACAACCACACCCGCACCCACAACCGCACCCACAACTACAAGACCACACATACAACCACAACCACACACACAAGCACACACACACAACCACACACACACAACCACACACACACTACCACACACACAACCACACATACAACCACACACACACAACCAAAACCACACACAACCACACACACAACCACACACAACCACACAACCACACACACACCACCATACACACACAACCACACACACAACCACAACACAAAACCACACACAACCACACACACATAACCATACACACACACAACCACACACATGCAACCACACACACAACCACACACATTCACAACCACACAAAACCACACACCACACCCAACCACACATCCATACCCACACCCACACCCGCACCCACAACTGCACCCACAACCACACAACCACACACACAACCACAACCACACACACAACCACACACAACCACACACACAACCACACACACAACCACACACACACTACCACACAGACAACCGCATACACAACCACACACAACCACACACAACCATAACCACACACACAACCACACACACACACACAGCCACACACACACAACCACACACACAACCACACACATACAATCACACACAACCACACACAACCACACAACCACACCCACAACCACACCCACAACCATACCCACAACCACACCCACACAACCACACCTACACACCCACCCACACACACAACCACCCACCCACAACCACACAGACATACCCACAACCACACACCCACACACACACCCTCAACCACACCCACACACCCACCCACACACACACACAACCACATACCCATAACCACATCCACCCACCCACAACCATACCCACAACCACACACACACAACCACACACACACACAACCACAAACACACACACAACCACACACACCCAACCACACACACACAACCACACACACAACCACACACACACAACCTCACAAACAACCACACACACATAACCACACACACAAACACACACACACAACCCCAACCACACCCACACCCACACATACACCCACACACACACACACACACACAACCACACACACACAACCACAACCACACACACAACCACAGCCACACACACACACAACACACACAACCACACACACAAAACACGAATCCACATACACAACCACACACAACACCACACAACCACACACAACCACACACACACACACATACACACACACAACCACACACACACAACCACACACACAACCACACACAACCACACAACCACACCCTCAACCACACACACACACAACCACACACAACCACACACAACCACACAGACACAACCACACACACAACCACACAAACAACCACAACATACAACCACACAGACAACCACACACAACCACACACACAACCACACACACACACATCCACACACACACAACCACAAACATACACAACCACACAAAACCACACACACAACCACACACACACCACCACACACACACAACCACACACACAACCACAACACAAAACCACACACAACCACACACACATAACCACACACACACATAACCACACACCTGCAACCACACACATACAACCACACACATACACAACCACACAAAACCACACACCACACCCAACCACACATCCACACCCACACCCACACCCACAACTGCACCCACAACCATACAACCACACACACAACCACAACCACACACACACAACCACACACAACCACACACACAACCACACACACAACCACACACACACTACCACACAAACAACTGCACACACAACCACACCCACAACCACACACAACCACACACAACCACAACCACACACACAACCACACACACACACACACAGCCACACATACACAACCACACACACAACCACACACATACAATCACACACAACCACACACAACCACACAAACAACCACACCCACAACCACACCCACAACCATACCCATAACCACACCCACACAACCACACCTACACACCCACCCACACACACAACCACCCACCCACAACCACACAGACATACCCACAACCACACACCCACAACCACACACACCCTCAACCACACCCACACACCCACCCCCACACACACAACCACATACCCATAACCACACCCACCCACCCACAACCACACCTACAACCACACACCTACAACCACACACACACACAACCACACACACACAACCACACACACCCATACATACACGTGTTACCATCCTTGTGGGGACTATGTGTGAATACCTGCCTTGTGGGGACTAACCTTTCCCAATGTTTTTATAACACACTAATAACAGAAAAATGTTAAGAAAAAATTCATGATACAGGATCCTGCTTCAAATTTGTAAATATATTGTTATTTATTCGTGCGCACAGCACCATCCTTGTGGGGACTTGAACACGTGCTACCATCTTTATGGGGACCTAGTCTGTAACACTATTTGTGATTGAATAGAGTCGAAGGCACATGACTAAATGTTTATTTTATCAACCATATACACAAACAACATTATAATCTATTCATATATGAATTGCTGCATATATACTAGGGGTATACATTAAAGAGATTATGTTAATGTGCCAGAAAATATCATATCATGCTTAAAGAAATACACTTAAAGCTGTATTTAACCTATTTATTAGTGCTTAAAATCTTAGGAGATAAGGGAACTAACACATAAAGAAATTAACATATGGAAACAAGGAATATGGTCAAAAGGAACCCAGAGCTTGATTAGCTGCTTACATGTTTGCCAAAATAGATGTTTAAGTCCCCACAGAGATAGTGGGTGTAGATCATTGTGTTTAAGCCTCCATAGGAATAGTGTGTACATTCAAAGCCTAAATCCCATTTTAAAGAGTGTGAAGCTAATGATGTTCAAGTCCACACAGAGGTTGTGTGTAATTATAGGAATGCTCAAGTCCCCACAGAGATGGTGTGTTATTATAGCAATGTTTAAGTCCCCACAGAGATAGTGTGTTATCATAGAGATGTTCAAGTCCCCATAGAGATGGTGTGTTATTATAGTGTTGTTCAAGTCCCCACAAAGATAGTGTGTTATTATAGCGATGTTTAAGTCCCCACAGAGCTAGTGCATGGAGATGATTGTGTTTAAGTCCTCATTAAAATAGGGCCCGGTTCACAAAGGTAAAGTTAGACAAAAAGTCTAACTTGACTACTTTTCAATATTCACAAAGCCCCATTCAGAGAATGTGAAGCTGATGATGTTCAAGTCGAAGCAAACACAAGGAGATGATGGACAGAGCGCTGAAACTTTTCAGTCACTCACCCCCAGTCGCAGATCTGGGTGGAATCCATCATCGTTCTACAGCTCACTTCGCCACCCCAGTTCAGACCCAGCTATATGCAAATCAGACTTGACACTGTGCCTCATGGAAACAGTCCAGCCCGAACTGCCAAGCCAGGTCTTCCCTGGACCGGAAACAAGCATCCTGGGACCAGTTTTGGGGTAACACCCCGTCATCAGCCAGGCTAGCTTGAATCCAGTAGCAAAGTGAGCAATGGACAAACGTCTGGGCATAACCGTGCAACTTAGGGCGAACAAAGCAAACACAAGGAGATGATGGACGGAGTGCTGAAATTTTTCAGTCACTCACCCCCAATCAAAGATCTGGGTTGAATCCATCTCATTCTTTAGCTCACTTCACCACCCTAGTTCAGACCCAGCTATATGCAAATAAGTCTTGACCCTGTGCCTCATGGCACCCCCTGGTGCTTCCTGTCAAAACAGAGCGTTTAATTACAGGAATGCTCAAGTTACCACAGAGATGGTATGTTTTTATTGTGATGTTCAAGTCCCCACACAGATAGTGTTTTATTATAGTTGTTTTCAAGCCCCCACAAAGATAGTGTGTTATTATAGCGATGTTTAAGTCCCCACAGAGATAGTGCATGACGATGATTGTGTTTAAGCCTTCATTAACATAGGGCCCGATTCACAATGGTAAACTTAGACAAAAAAAATCGAGCTTTTCTACTTTTCAGCTTCAACAATGTAAACTTAGACCAAAAGTCTAATTGTACTACTTTTCAGTATTCACAAAGCCCCATACAGAGAATGTGAAGCTGATGATGCTCAAGCCAAAACAGAGCTTGCGTGTAATTACAGGAATGTTCAAGTCCCCACAGAGAGGGTGTGTGACTATAGTATTACCAGGGTTGTCAATGGGAATGTGTGTGATTATAGAAATGCCCAGGTCCCCGCAGAGATAGTGTGTGATTATAAGGATGCCCAGGTCCCCACAGAGATAGTGTGTGATTATAGGGATGTGCAGGTCCTCACAGAAATAGTGTGTGATTATAGACATGCCCAGATCCCCTCAAAGATAGTGTGTGGTTATAGGGATTGCCAGGTCCCCACAGAGATAGTGTGTGATTATAGGGATACACAGGGATAGGGCACAGATAGTGTGTGATTATAGTCATGTTCAAGTCCCCATAGAGATATTGTGTGATTACAGTGATGTTTAAGTCCCCACAATGCTAATATGTGATTACAGTCATATGCAAGTCTCCACAGTGTGTAATGATGGGGATGTTGAAGAACCCATACAGATCCTATTAGTCTAGTAGCTTATTAAAATAATCAATCCACTCAAGGGATATGTGGTTGACGTCTCTCTCACACATTTGAATCCTGGTGCTTCCACTCAGCTTTTCATCCTTCCTAGGTTCATACAATAAGTGCTAT
Source organism: Triturus cristatus (assembly GCF_964204655.1). Classification (NCBI taxonomy): domain Eukaryota; kingdom Metazoa; phylum Chordata; class Amphibia; order Caudata; family Salamandridae; genus Triturus; species Triturus cristatus. Next base: position 1,050,464,818 of record NC_140579.1, read on the forward strand.
TTAATTGGATAGCAATTAACCTATGGTATTAAGCGCCAAGATACCCCCAGGCATGAATGTGTACATAATATATATGCACATGAGATGATGTGATGTGATAATAGTGGTGCTCAAGCCACCACCTGAGAGACTGGAATGATCCCATATCTATTAATCCCACTTCAAATGCTGAATCCACTGAGTTAAACTGTGTTCATCCAGGAAGGTCCACACTTCCTTAAGAATCCAAATATATGAGTTCTCATTCTCTTTTCTAGCCACCATCTATGAACTCTAGTCTCCATAAGAAAGATAAAACTGTATTTCTGATTGCAACAAACTCCCCGTGCTGATTCGTTCTAATCCTTAAGGATTATTACAATAGAGAAATAGATTGAATAACTGACACATCTTTATAATTTTTATCTCTATAATTTAAGAATGTAATGGTACTCTCCTCATAAAGCTCTTCTTTCCCTCAAAGTATTTATTCTGCCTGCTGTGGGGCTCTTTCTAGCTACCCAGGCTCACACTCTATAAATACCTGTATATATGTACATAAACCTTGTTTAGCAAACTTAAAACAATGACAGTGTCTGGGAGCACACATTCGAAAGTTGATTTCCAGAATGGGGCTCACTGTCCTTTGCGCAAGTATAGGAACAAATCATCTTGGAAGTGGTATATCTGCCTTTTTATGGGAAAAGACATATTCTCAAAATGTTGCCGGGTGAAACAATGGAAAGTTTCACAAAGTTGAAAGATCTATTTGAGAACCACCCTTTAATATTTGGAGTCTAGAATAGATTTTCTTAAACCAGGCTTGTGTTTTCTTTGTACACGAATACACAAGTAGAGAAAGGGCAGGTGGTGCAACAGCCTTCCTTATGGAAAGAAGCACTTTCTCAGAAGTACCAAAATCAAGTACAAGAGACTTTCTCGGGATTGAAGGTCTTGTTATTTGAAGGCCAAATCATATACAAGAGCCATACAAATTGTATTCCTGAACTGAGCTGCTATGGTCATTGTACAGGAGTAAAGAAAGTCACTTTGGCTGATGTACAGCTGTCTTTTTCATCGGAATAAACACCTCAGAATGTGCCTACTTTAATTATAGAAGTCTTTTGCAATGTTAACAAAAACATTTTTGAGGAGTGAGGCCAAATGTTGTACATCGATCTGTTGGGGGTATACAACTAGGCTTCCTAAAAGGGGCTGGTGAATCCTTTGTTCAGGAATAGAGAAAGACAACTTGATAGTCATGCTCTAGCTGTTTTAGTGTGAAAAGAAACCTTAAAATGTGCCCAGTTAAAGATAGGAGTCCTTACAAAGTTGAAAAACATGCTTTCAGCAGTGGACACTTTGTTCATAGAGTCTTAAACACTAATGTTTCAATTAGGATTGTGGTCCCTTTGTGCTGGAGTAGAGATAATCACTTACAGTTGTGTAACTACACTTTTCTTGTGAGAAAGGACATTTTCAAAATAGGCACGTGTTAAATATGGTGAATGAAATTGATTCCAAAATATCATGAAACATAAATATATTGTTAAAAATATCACCACTGCAACAATATGGTAGAACAGAATATCAAAAGTAAGAATACAGGTATTATTGTATCCAATGTTTTTAAGAAAATTGTTGTCATTATTATTGTGTACCTTAATATAGTTGTAATAAACATTGATTTTAATTAAATATATTTATACTAATAATATTAGTATGATTATCTTTTTTAAATATAGTTTGTAATTTTAAATGTGTAATTCAATTTTTGAAATGTAATTAGTAGTTTATAATTTAGTAGCGGTATATTGGGTTTGTAGGGGAATATGGTAAATTAATTACATTTTAAAGAACTTTTAATGTAAAGTAATATAAGGTAAATTAAATGTTTAAATGATTATTATGTAAATGTTTTAATTGTTCAATTGTTCTTTCATTTATTTGGGTTTAATTTTGGATTTCTAATATATATTTTGTATAGTATATTTATTTAGTCATCTATAATTTAGTAGTGTATGGTTTGGTATGTAGGGGAATAAGGTGAGCAAATAATTAAATTAAAATAACTTTATTTATATTTAATTTACAAGTCATTGTATAATTTTTTGTAAAATTGTTGTTTAATTTAGATAATGTAAGAAATAATGACTAATATTTATAAAAAGAGTATTTATTATATTTAAAATTGTATATTTCTCATTTATTTAGGTTTTCATAATTTTATTATTGTTTTATTTATATTTTAATTTATCTTCTTTAGGGGTTTTGTTCAGTAGTAGTGGGAGAAGTGAATTTCTGTGTATGTTTATTTCAATATTTCATTTATTTATACATTTATTCTGTAATATATAATACATTTTGCATTTTATTTAAATTTATAGAATATATATTTTTTTGTTTAAATGTGGTTAATCATTTTATGTTTTAAAGTATTTAAATATATATTTTTTAAATTGCTGTGTTGTAATGGTATATGTAACCTTTCTGAAGTCCAACACTTTCCCCTACTGTTGCTTGAATTGGAGTGGGAACAGTAAGTCTAGCCCATCCAATTCCAGTGATTTCCTTATTGTTGCTTAATTGGAGTGGGGATAGTAAATCTAACCCTTTCAAAGTCTTACGCTTTCCCTACTGTTGCTTAGTATGGAGTGAGAATAGTACATCTAACCCCTTTGAAGTCCAATTCTTTTCCTTCTGTTGTATATATTGGGGTAGGAATAGTAAACGTAATCCCTTTGAAGTCCAACACCTTCCTAGCTTTGCTTACATTGCATTGGGAATAGTAAATCTAACCTCTCTGAAATTCAACACTTTCACTGTTTTTGCTTAGAGTGGAAGGGAAATAGTAATTTGACCACTCTGAAATTCAACAACTTCCTTACTGTTGCTTAGACTGGAGTGGAAATAGTCAATTTAACCCCTCAGACACCCAGCACTTTCCCTACTGTTACTTTAGATTGGAGTGAGAGTAGCAAATCTAACCTGTCCAGAGTCCATCACTTTACCTACTGTTGCTTAGACTGGGGTGGGAATAGGAACTCTAATCCCTCCTAAATCCAACACCTTCCCTACTGTTGCCTAGATCAGAGTGAGAAAAGTAATTGCAACCCTTCTGAAGTCCAATACTTCTGTACAGTTGCTTAGATTGGAGTGGATTAGTAAATGTAGCCTCTCTGAAGTCCAACATTTTTCCATGGGTTGCTTAAATAAGAGTGATAATAGTAAATTTAACCCCTCCGAAATCCAAACCTTTCTGTACTGTTGCTTAGATTGGAGTGGGAATAGTTAATCTAACTCATCTGAAGTTCAATATTTTCTCTGAGTTTAAGTTGGGGAGGGAATAGTAAATTTAACCCCTTTCAAGTGTAATTTTTTTCCTGCTTTTATTTTAATTGGAGTTAATATATTTTAAATTATATATCTTTTATGTTTATTATTTTAAAAAATCTAGTTTTATTTGGCATTAATATTTTTATATTGTTTTTATTTATTTACCTAATTGTGTTATATGTTAATGTTTTTTACAATTATTTTCATTAATGTTATTATTCTTGTATCTAAAATAATGAGCTACTTAAAAAAAAGGCAGTTCACCCTAAACTGTTGTAAAAATATATAAAAATGTTTAAATAAAAAGCTCCACCTATTACCACTTGAATAATGTGGTAATAGATAGTGAATAACAATAAAACCTAATAAATACCTAGAAGTAAGACCTTAACCCAGAATATAGCAGAACGTAGACCGCAGAACACAGCAAAACTATAATAAAAACAACATGGCTGCCTATTACCTTTGGTAAACACAACCATCAGCCAATCACATACTCAATCAATCAACTTTATTCGGTTTCAGCATATAAAACCATACCATAAACATACTCACTTCTCAGCCCCATGAACCGTGGTATACCATGAACGTACCACGGTAAAACGTGGTACAATATATAAGAATTTTTTTTTAAGTTATAACATTACTTATACTATTTACAGATACTACCAACAGTGAACATTTCCACATCATAATATATAGTCCTGCCACATGACATTACATTTGTTCTCACACTTTCACTCTACGTCTGTTTTAATTAGCATACTCCACTCTACGCCACTCCACTTTATGCCACTTCACTTTATGCCACTACACTCTACGCTATCCCACTCTAAGCCACTACACTTTACGTCAGGCCATTATTTACCACTACAGTGTACACTAATACACTGTATGCCCCTCCACTGTACTCCATCCCACTCCACTCTAGTCTACTATCAAAAATGAACATTAACACATCATAATGCATATTCCTGCCACATGAAATTTACATTCGTTTACACACTTTCACGCTTTGTATGTTTCAATTAATACACTTCCCTCTACGCCACTCCACTCTATGACACTCCACTTTATGTCAGTCCATTATACACCATTACACTATATGTCAACCCACTATACGCCACTCCACTGTACTCCACCTTACTCCACTCTAGGCCACTCAACACTACACCACTCTACTTTACACTATTATACTTAAGGCTTCCTGATTTCCATTTTTACTGATTTTTACAAATAAATACAGACAGAAAACCATTTATTATCCTGCATTTATTTATATGTAAATATGGATAAAAACGTGAATTAGTCTCTTTTTGAGTGATTCTAAATACTGTCAGTCATGACTGTCAAGCCAAGAGCTGTGTAGATTTACTGGTAAGCAGGTAAAAAATAAAGAAATTCTTGTTCTGAGGCTTTAACTCCAGTATAAATGCAAAAGGTTGATACTAATCTGTTCATATTTTCATATATGTTCATTGATTTATCATCTGTCAGACTTCATATTATTGAAATCGGTCATAGATTCAAATACAAGTATACATTTATCGTTTAAATAAATGTGGAAATGTACTATTTTTACTTGATTTGTCTTACAAACTCCAAACAGATAAAATGGGTAAAAAATTAAATATGGATATATACAGACAGAAATGTAAAGAAAATAAATACCATAACACTGGGAACCCGAATTATACTGTATGCTACTCTATTCTATTAACTCCAGTCTATTCCACTTCCCTGTACCCCCCTCCACTGTATGCCTTTCTTCTCAATGCTATTCCACTGTATGAAACTCCACTCTACTACACTACACTCTATGCTACTCTACTCTATACCATTCCACTCTGACCCACTTCATGGTACACCACTACACACTACGCTTCAACAGTCTAAGCTATTCCACTCAATGACCCTGTACTCTACGCTACTCCACTACATGCCACTCCACTGTACATTAATAGACTTAATGCCACTAAACTCAATGTTATTCCACTCAACACTACTCCACTGTACGGCACTCAACTCCGTTACTCCACACGCTATTCCGGTCTTCCCCACTCCAGTGTACACTATTCCACTATACTCTGCACAATTCAACTTTATGCCAGTACACTGTACCTCACTCCACTCTTCACCACTCCACTGTACGCCTCAACTCTCTATGCCACTCCACTCAATGCTATTCCAGTCTACGTCACTGCACTATATGCCAGTCTACTCAACCATACTTCTCTGTACACCACTGCATTGTATGCCCTTGCCGTATACACCATTCCAATGTATGCCTCTACACTGTATAACACTCTAATCTATGGCACTCCAGTGTATGCCACTACACTGTATGCAAACCCACTCTACACTATTCAACGGAATGCAACTCCACTTTACCACTCCTCCACTGTATGCTATCCCACTCTATACCACTCTTGCTGTATGCCACTCGACTGTATGTCACTCTACTATCTGCTATTCCTTTGTACATTACTCCACTGTACACCACTTAACTTTTTGCCACTTCAATCTATGCCACTCCACTCTATGCCACTCGAGTGTACCTCATTCCATTCAACTCCACTCTACTGTCTGACACTATACTGTATGACAGTATACTTTACAATACTATAATCCACAGTTTTGTACCACACTCCATTTAATGACACTCCACTTGACAATAGTAAACTGTGTGATTATAAGCAACATTTTATAAAAATTGTAAAAACCTTTGAAATCCCATTAAAAAAAATATGGTTAAGGATAAGCTATAGTTAGGAAAACGTCAAACATAAACTACACAAATATTAGAAATTCTATAGTTATAGTTATAACTTTAATTTATAATTTTCACATCACTTTCGAATTACTATAATTCATAGTTATAACTCACATTTATCTCACAGAGATTGTGCATGAAAGTAAAACCCTACATAGATAGTATGTGAAGATAATGTTCAAGTCACACAACAAATAGTGTGTGAAGATAATGCTGCTGAAGTCCTCACAGAGATAGTGTGTGACCATAGACATGCTCAAGAATCTGCATGTGTTATTATGGTGGTATTCCAGTCACCACCAACATAGTGCTAAGAGATTATCAAGGTTAAGACCATATTAGCGGTAGTGTGTACAGATAATGATATTGAAGTCCCCACAGGGATAGAAAGTCATCATAGGCATGTTTAAGCCTTTGCATAGTATGTGATCATAAGGGTTTCAAGTTTCTACTGATATATTGTGTTTAAACTATTATGGTCAAGTCCATACAGTGATAGCCAGAATACCCCCGGGTGACAGTGCAACCTACAAATATGCATAACATAACATAGTGTTTAAAAGATAATGATATTCAAGTCCCCACAAATATATTGTGTGATTATAGTGGTCCTCAAGTTTCTACTGAGATAGGGGCCCAGTATGATGTCAGTCAGATGACCGTCCGAACGACATCGTAGTTGAAACGGGACCGCCAGACAAGGAGTCGGCTGTCCCGCTTCCATTATTGTAATACGATCACCTTCTTGGCGGTCGGGAAGTGTATTTTTTCTATTGCGGCTTGTGCTGCGGGCTGCAGCACAAGCCTCAATAGAAAAAATAAACTTTTAGAACATTCATGCACGGTGTGGCAGGCACCATGCAGTGCATGCCACACGATGCATTGATGTTTGGGTGGAATCCATGGTGGGACAGGGGGCTGCTAGGGGCCCCCAACAATACTTTGACAGCCTTTCAATGTCAGAAAGGCCAAAATGGAAAGGCTGTCGAAAATGGACATCATAATCCTGACTGCGTTGCCTGAGCAGGCAATGCCGCCATTTGGGGATTATCTGTCTGACCAATGCCCCCAAGAGATCTCTTATCCTGTCGGAGGCGTCAGTCTTTCTCCCAGGCTGCATCAGTCTGACAACCGCATCATAATGCGGAGGTCGGAGCACTGAGTCTGATTGTTGGACGGACCGCCACTGACAGGCTGTCGGTGGTAATCCGCCCTACATCGTAATAGGCCCCACAGTGTGTGGAGATTATCATGGTGAAATCCATACAGTGATAGCCATGATACTTTCCCTGGTGATAGTAGGCTCTACAAATGTGTATAAATAGCACAATTTAGTGTGAAGAAATAATGATATTCAAGTCCTCACAGAGATAGTGTGTGATTATAGTGATGTTCAAGTTCCCACAGAGATATTGTGTAGTTATTGGGATGTTCACTACAGTTATTGGAATGTTCACTACAGGAATAGTGGGTGGTTACTGGGATGTTCAAGTCCTCACAGCGATAGTATGTTAAGGATCTCACAGAGATAGTTTGTAAAGGTAAGCATGTTCAAGTTCTCACAAAATAGGGTATAGAGATAATGCTCAAGTCTCCACACCGATAGTGTGTGCAAAACCAAACCAGCAGATGTTACAGCTATCAGTTGGAGCTCTCAAATACCAGTCTGCAAAAATAGACACTCAGGTTAAGCTATTAAATACCATGGCAGTCTTCATTTCCGAGAATGATACAAAGATTTCAAATTTAAACAAACTCATAATCAAAGCTCAAAAAACAGCAGGAATTACATGACTGACCTTCTCCTGCACCTGCTCTCTGATTCTGGATAAACTGAAATCATTCTCTTTGGTCCTAGGCGATATTCTCTATGACTTTAAGAAGGCTTTGCAGCCTGAAAGCCCGGCAAGCGCTCTTAAATTAGATACTACCCAGGTCTCTTAAACCTCAAAGGGTCTCCTACAGGCCGCACTTCCTCCAGCACATGAGGTCAAAAAGTTCATGCCCAGGGGCAGTCAAAGTTCAGCACACCAGGCATTATACACCCCCACAAGCTCCATAGCTCCGTCAGAGAGCACCTTGTCAGCATCAGCAAACCACATCCAAATAGACCGTCTCACCCCTGGATACAGTAGTGCAACCAAGTATGTGTACCATGGTATACTAACTGCCCCAGATATACCAGCAGAGGGCCCACGGAGGAAAAATCAACGCAAGGCACGAAAGCAGAAGGCTAACTTTGCCACACAGAAAAATATCTACACGTTTTTCAATAATTCAAATTGCAATCCAAACCTGTTCAACAACAAAGCCTTAGTGAAACAGGCAAACAACACGGCCGACCAAACGACAACCCAAGCTGGCAACCCCTTCATCGCAAAGTTGGATGAAATTATTGAAGATGAAGTGCAAAAAGGATCCTCCAGATTAGGCACCAAACTGGAACCACAAGCAGAAGGACCCCCTCCTAGGAGGCCAGTACCAAGAAAGTAATCTCCTGCCCTGCGACCAAAAATAAATGACCAAAATTGCCATGCCATGATCCAAGAAATAGAAAGCTATGCCCAGACACAGAAGAGATCTGCATCCAACAGAAATAATCCTCTCTAGGGATTTTAATATGAATATACTCGGGTTCCAGCAAGATGAAGAGTTATTAACAACCCAGAATGCATTCTGATTAGTTACAGTACAAAACAAAAACTTCGCATTCAAACACGACAAAATGGGCAAGGTCCTAAAAAAGGAATCAGAGTATCTTAACTCATAAGCAATCAATGGCCGTTTTCACACCCTAAGCCCACCTTCTCTCACAGATCACAACTATAAAACCTGCTCTCTAAAATACTTCACTGTGTTCCCTGCTCCACTTATATATTTTGTCTCTAGCTTTTCAATAAACCCAACAGGTGAAAGTTACCATCTACCACAAGAATTATGTCTTGCTTAAATCTCATAAACCATACATTAGAAGGTGTAACACAAGCTAGCCCTCATACAATAAACAACAACAGATTGAAATGGTCATCTTGCAAAATCCACGATCTATCTGAATTAGCAAAATTTGCATTCTATACCCTCCTGTTGAAGACCAGTGCTCCTCATCCTGCCTTGGAGCAATTTTTCAATTAAGTTGTCACCAACCAATTATCCTCAGTAAGAAGCAATAGCAACCATCACAGAACGGTTAAGTTGAAAGCTAGTGGAAAAACAAAAGAACTCAAGCATTGTGGAAATCAAGCCCTTAAAGCTTATCATAAAGCTTTAAAAGACAACCTTTTGAAAGACAGTCTGACTACAGAAAACATGGTTGGGACCCAAAAAGGGAGGCTAACAACAATCGAAGCATCAAACTGCTGTACAACCTTAATACCAACAAACACTAGACAATTAAAAAAATTGTGACCAACCTAAATGACCTGTCTAAAACATAAACAGTAGTGAACATCCAAGAAACAAGCTGGTACGATTACCTCTCAAACTCTTTGACCAACCTGGGAGTGCACTGCTTTTATATAAGACTGTAATACGCAAAACAACAGTCTCAGCAGAGTTGGGTTTCAAAACTCCATCAGAGCAACACAGTCCTCTAACCCCCTGCACTTTCGGGCAGCAACAATCGAGTGCCACATTTTGAGAAGCCACGAGACGAGCCCCAGGTCCAGATGGCATTCCAACAGCAATCTTTAAGGAGGCCAAATCGTTCTGGACAATCAATCTGGAGCCAGTATACAAGAGCATAATCACTCTAAGCTCCATCCCCTCCTTATGGAAAGGTTCTACCAGCTCTATGATCAATAAAGGTGGCAATATCTGTGATCCCTCCAACTAACGACGCATAGCTCTACTTTGCCGCTGGTCTCTTTGAGGAGTAGTCATCCTGGGATACAGAAAGATGTTTGATTCCATTTACTCAAACAGGGTTTGTCAAACGAATGGGCACAACACAAAAAATGATAACTCTTGCCTTGCTGTTCAACAAACACAGGAAAACCAACCAGTCTCTCTACCTGTGCTTTATAGACTATAAAGCAGCATTGGGTAGGGTGGATGGAGGCAAGCTTTGGAGCAAACTTGCCGGTTGGAAAATACCTTACCCACTGCTGCTAGACTTGATTCTACTCCACACCGACACCTGGATCAGAATAAAGTTAAGCAACTGTGCCCATCTATCAAGAAAGATCTGGACCCACTAAGGATTAAGCCATGGTGCGTAATAGACCCCACACTCTAACTTTTCTTGGTGGACCCCCCTACTAGCCTCGCCCAGGTAAACTCACAAACCCCAAAGTTGGGCAACATCTTGCTGCCCTGCCTAATGTATGCGGATAACTTAGTCTTGCTTAGCCACACAAAGGTTGGTCTTCAGAGGCCTAGAACCCCACAGCCTCATACTCTTGCACAAGCACTGTGGAAATCAACCTAAACAAGTCAGTTATTGTGATACTGGGAAACCATCATTGAGCCTCTGCCAATAATATCTGGAAAAAGATGAAGTTGAGGTGGTATCAGAATACAAATATCCTGGCATGCTACTTGATGAGCAATATCTGTAGCTCATGAACCTCAAAGCCAATACTCTCACCGCAGTTTTCAAACACCTAAAATTGGCAATTGCAACATCATCATTCACACCTCTTCTGAAAATAATACAAACCAAATTAGTTTCAATCATAGCCTATGGCAGTGAAGCCCTAAGAGGAAGAGATGCCACTCTATTTGACAAAATCATCACAATCTCTTTCAAGTTCGTTTTTGCAATACTGCGCCACTCGTCTCCCGTCCAGTTGCGACTAGAATTTGGTCGAACCAAACAATCCTTAGCGAGACAACGAGCATTCATCAAACTCTGCTACAAATTAAAGAATGCAAACAATGGAATCTTGAATAATGATCTCTGGCAAGAAAGTTTGAGCAGAAACCACTCTTTAGTGAGATCCTATCTTTCTTGCTCACTAACCACTCTCAGGCTACCTTTTGACTCTAAGCCCCTGGGACTCCCATGAGTAGAGGCTCTACTCAAAACCTATTTCTAATCCCTGGCATCAGCCTGGAACCGCGAACCCTTCACACTCTGCACCCGCCAAGACTGGCCTGTGCCGGAGTGAATAAAGACCACGAGGATGACCCTCACGGTGACTGTGACCCTGAGTCCGGCACCCAAGGACCTCCCTCGGCACTCCTGAAGAAGCCTGCAGCCTCAGAACCAGGTGCCCCCCCCCAACCGCGATAAACAGAGGGTAAGATTTCCCGACACCAAAAGGCACCCCTGCACCCAGCGCCCCACGGCCCCCTGTGCCCAATCCCGGGGTACCTACCTATCCTCCAACTACCCAATTTACCTCTCGAAGTGGTGGTGGCACCTGAAGAATCTTCGTCCCCGAGTTTGCAGTCTTTTTCTAAACCGGATCTTTCCCATTGAAATCAATTGAGCGCCCGAAGGCTCAACAGCACCCTGCACCCAGCCGCCCGAGTGGCCCTGGCAGTGCAACCTCTACACCTATCTACTTCCCCCCTTGCCCTGAGTAAGTGACCAGAAGCCCAGCTCCCACAGCCGTGTGGCCTGCTAGTCAGCAGCCACCAACCAAGGCCCCCTACCTCTCATAGGATAACATTGGACCCAACTCTCTCTGTACACGGCTGCCCCTGTGCCGCTGAGGGTGAACCAACTGTATCTACCTGACCCTGGGAGACCCCTGAGTCTATGCCCTGAACCTTAACTCTGCCAGTTGAGTAGTAACCTTTAAACCGATAGGGTAACATTGACAGGTTTTTCCTGAAATTTCTTCCAAGTGTGGACTTTTCAAAACTTAAAATATTCACCAAAAATCAGCCGAGTAACGAAAACGAAAATACTCACCTGCTATTAGATGAGCTCCCAGTGCTGGATCTTGGTGCCCAGCACTGACTCTGAAAAATACTTACAACTGTACTTACCAGTAACCCAATTTTCTCCCATAGGAAATCATTGACTGTTTTTCTGTGAAATTTCTTCTGTCAATTTCTGCAAACTTTAAATATTCTTTAAAAATCGTATATTTTCCGAAAAAGTAATTACTTACCTGTTTTGGATAAAGGTCCCAGTACTGAGTCTAGGCACCCAGTACTGGATTACAAAAGTAACAAACATACTATACCTGCAACTTGAATTTTCTGCCATAGGGAACCCTTGACTGTTTTCTATGAAATATTTTCAAAGTGTCAACTTTTAAAATAGCTAAATATTGTCTAAAAATCATCACAGTAATTAAGTCGACTTTTATCACTTGATTCCAAGTACTGACCCAGGACTGAATCTAGGATCCAGTCCTGGAATTCCAAAAGTAATCCCAAAAATAATCTGTTGCAAATAACTTGAAACTTCCATTGAACTCAATGTAGTTTTGTGTTTAAAATTGTGTTGCCTATTGCAACCAAATGTAACTTTCTACAAAAGTCAATTGCATATTGCAAAAGTATTTATATAAAGCATCTCATTCTGAGAAAGTATATTTTAATACCTATTGTTGGTTCTAAAAGAAAACAAGCATATATATTTTTATACATAAACCATTGGCCTAGAGTTCAGTTATTGAGTGTGTGAGACCATCTGCTGACTGAGTGTGTACAACAAATGCTTTACACTGTCCTCTGATACTGCCTTACTGCTCGACCAAGCTACCACTTTAGAGAGTAAGGTTATATCTAGCTTTAGCCTCTGCCAAACCTCTGGGGACTGTGGACTCTGTACACCCTGTACCTATTTGGGAAAGTATATACAGAGCCACTTTCTCACACCCAGTCACACTATTCTGAATAAAACTGGAACATAAAAGGTCTGTAGGTAGTAGGTGGGAGCACATGAATTCTGGACTTGCATCATGACACCATTTGCACAATATCCTGATCGCACTGCCACTTTATTGAAAATTCCATCATAGTCAAAACTTGAATTTTTTTACAGTCCATATTAGAAAGACGCACACTGAGGTTGCTCCGCTTCAACACAGTCAAGACAACAGCACACCATACACTTTAAACAGATCAAAATGGTCAAAGGATGCAGCCTTTCCGCAGGATACTTGTCCACCTGACCAGAAATTAGCCATGGGTCTTCAAGCTGTGAAATGATTGCACTGTATCGTATCCATAGAATGTTTTATATAATGATGCTACTTACACAAAGTATTGCACTTTCAAATACCTTAATTTTGCACTGTTAGACCTTTTTCTCCTCTCATATATTAAACGTTTCAGAATAGTACTTAGGCATGGTTTTTAAGTGGTGAAATTATTGAACCAACCTGTAACAATTACAATAACTTGGAACCAAGTACCACATGGTAGCTCTTGGCTTGCTCAGGGTAGCGCAGCAGAGCAGTCCAAGACCTACTCAAGGAAGGTGGTGCAGACTAGTACTCTTCATTTGCTAGCATGCAATAACAGCACTCATACAATTATTTTTCAGTCAGTGCCTTTTCTTTAACAAGGAAAAGGACATATATTACACACACTACACAATACTACGCATTAAATGCAAACACATACATAAGCTGGATGGAAAGACTTTTGGTGACATCCTCATTTCATTTTACACACCTAATGGGTCCTGAACCCCATCACCACAATACCCCAAACTATACCAGATGCAATATCACAATATAAGGGGATGTTATTTTAAATAAGGCAGACCTACTAGCTTAGTCAGGGTGTCTCTACATTAATTAATTAAGCCATATGTCATGATGTCATTACATTAAAAGTAACAAGCACAATAAAGACATTCAAATGTAGTCATCATTAGCATTGCAGCATTCATAAACAATATTATCAACAACGTATTTATAAACAAAACAACCACACTGGGATCAGAGTATTTCTTTTATACTCCTCAGGCCACATAATTCAACTATAGGGACCATACGCAGTTGGTCTTGTCGGCCATCGGAGGAGTATGTCATCAATGGAGACAAAGGAGTCTCTGCCACTGGCATACTGAAGGTCCACCCAACTCTAAATGAGGCAGATGGACTTGCAGTTTGGCAGAGAGGGTACTTTGTCTACATTGAGACAGAGTACCCTCTTCACCAAACTCTAAATCAGACCCTAAGATTTAGAGAGACAGAGCATGGGCAGTAGGAGGGAAGCAGAGACAAAGATAAAGAGAGACAAAGAGAGAGACACAAACATAGCGAGATGCAGAGAGGCAGCTAGAGATGACGAGACAGATGGAGATGAAAAGAGATAGAGTGATAGAAATAAATATACAGATAACCATGAATAGAGACAGTCAGACTGAATGAATGGTAGATATAGTGAGTTAAGGGGGTACCTACCTCGCTTTTTCTTTCCCTGGCATCCTGTCTTTTTTTTAATCTCTATCAGCCCTCTGTGTCTCTGCCCTTCCTTGTGTTTCTATCTTCTCCCCCTTTCTATCTCTGTTTTTCCCTAACTATCTCCCATTACATCTTCCTGTGGTTATCATTCTGTATTTGCCTGTCTTTCTCAGGCTTTCCCTCACTGTTTCTCACCCTCCATGTCGCCCCTTTGCAGGTTTTTTTCTGTCTTTTTCTCGCACTATCTCTCCATGCCGTTATTTCTGTCTGTCTTTTTCCATCTTTCTCTCAGCATCTCTTGCTGTCTTTCTCTGTCTTGCTTGATTTTTCTGTTCATAGCCATATCTCTTTATTTTTCTGGACTTTCCATGCCTTCATGTATCTGTCTTTGTATTTCTTCCCTGTCTCTCTGGCTATCTATCTTTGTCTTTCTGCCCCTCTTCCTAGCATTATCAGTCTGTCTTTCCATGTCTGCCCAAGTCTTTCTCTCTGTCTCTTCTGCATCTCTCTCATCTCTTCTTTTATCTTTTTCTGTCTTCCCTGTCTTTTTATACTTGTCACTCTCACACTCCCCCTGACCTTTCTCTCTACCTCTTGCTGTCTCCCTCCCCACCCCTCCTTCTCCTTCTCTGACATTATATGTCTCTTTCTTTGTCTTGTTTCTCTCCCTCAATGCCTGTTTCTTTCTCGTGCTCCCCGTCTCTCCCTTTCCTAGGTCGTTCTTATTATAATCGACAAATTACAAATATGTTGGCACTATGCGTGTTATTTTTTGCAGCCTATTTTTAATGAAATGCTTCAGCTGTGCACATCATTATTTGGCTTTGCCTTTTAAATAATTGCTGTTGTGTCAAGAGTAGTCCGTTATCTGCAGGAGATTTTGTTGTTGTAATACGGCCTTCTGTCCTTGCATCTGCGCGGAATGTAGAGATGTAGACATGTCACCCTCTTACATCTCAAATATGCTTTCCTGCATTTATAAATGTTGTATGCAAATTATCCTCTTACCTCCTACACCACACTATTTGTACTATCTCGCATATTCCACATACTAAACCTCCAATTCCCCCTTTTCTCCTGCTTCCACCTCAGCTCGTTCCATTTTCTCCGGCTTCCTTCATTTGAGAGACTCCCTATGTTTTACATCCTCATATTAAACTCTCCAAGCCTTCAATTCTCTCTTTTAAAAGACCCTTCCTTCTCCCCTTTTGACCCTTAAACATCCCAGTCTCCAGCCCTTCCCAGCATCTGTCCATTTGTAGCGCACATTACCTTCAGTGTGAGCACCTTATAGGCTACAAAATATATCGATGTTCAGCTTCTGAATGAATCTGAGAGACATTGGTCTCTTTTATTAAGTGCAAACAACCGAGGCAGCTGTGGACATGAACAGAAGGAATTCTTTGTGAATGTACATGTACGAGACGAATACAGGCACATTTAAATATACTATGCGCCTTAACCTTACAGACATTGCTTTATTACTTTTAATGTAAATCGCTTTCGAGCTGGAGGTTACAATCAGTCAGCCTCTTTTTGGAGGCCTTGGCCCCATCCGTGCTGCAGTCAGGGTCTCAGATCAGTGACACCTGATGCCCTTGGCTTCTCAAAGGTGTTTCTATGCACTGGGCCCATCCCCCAGTCTGCAGCCTAAACCTGACTTCAGGAGATTCCGGCGCACTGGCCTCTTGACATGCTAATGGCCCTTTTGTTATGCGCAGGTGTGTGTTTGCATGGGGGTCGCTGCCCATCCCCAAGTCAAGCCTTGAACTTCCTCTCAAGGCAGAGAATATTAGCATCTTCAATGGTGGACTGTGGGAAGGGCTTTGTGCACAGCATGAGGCGCAAAAAAGACGGCTAACTTGCTTTAACTACCTTTCAAATGCAGTGTGAAGAAAGATTCCCTCTTCAAACAGGGAAATCTAAGTTTCATAGCGATATGCGTTCACGTTTATATTAACAAGAACTATGATAAATGCAAGGGTTTACATACAGACTCTTCTGAAATTGGTAATTAGTTTAAGAGGAGACTCACATTTTAAAAACATACTTTACATATCGCATCTCCTTTTCAAGATACACGACTTCAGTGTCAAGGTTCCTCCTATTTAAAGGCTTGTGATAAATAGAAAATGTTTCTTAATGGAAACAGGGGGCCAGGAGGCTCTAGGTGTGAACACAGGTTAAACCAGACATTGAACACAGTTTTGAAACAGAAATGGGATGTGCAGAATAACGTAATTTATTGGAAGCACATTTATGTTTTCTATAGAGTACAATATATTTACTTTGAGCACACTTTTACTCTGGGAGGTAAAAGTAATATTTTGAACAGAATTGGATGAACATTTCTTCAGCAAAGGCACATTTTCTAGAAGCACTGTAACGTGTCCCATAGGCAAAATTGCATTTAAATATTACGAGTTTTCCTTAATTTTAAATATGTCTGTTTTTTGTTTTCGTCATAATTTGTTAAACTCTTAACAATTTTTTCCTCCACTGCAATGTTTCTGCTGTGGCCCTGAGTGCATGCTCTTTCTATCGGGTCATTAATTCAGCCAGCAGTCCTGCCTAATACTGCACAGGTAGATGACCTCCTTTCTGGACATGAAAAGTGCCACAGGAGACTCTTCAACATCAATTGTATTAGTAAAGCAAAAAATAAATCAAATCCTGGCTGTTACCTGAAAACATGTTTACCCAGCTAATATATTATTTGAGAGCACGTACAGAACAATGAATGTTTGCAACCAACATTCTGTTTTACTTCCTCAACAAAGTAAAGCTTGTTGACTGAAATGGGTTGCTTAACAAACTGTCAAAAGTCGTGAAATATGGGTAAATGTATTTTCAGATTATGGTTAAGAATAGAGAGAAAAGCAAATAGGCCCTGAGATGCATATCTCTTTCACTGAGCTCCTTTTTACTGTACATCTGCCATCTAGGCATAGGGAAAACCTTCTTTAATTGGAAACTAACTTTTTGCATGATCATCCCCCAATGTTTTGGACGGATGTTGCTGGTTTTTCTACTCTGAGAGTGCAGTGATTCCTGCTAACCATACCTCAGTGCCAACACCTTATAAAATTAATGTTCAATTGGCCATCCCTAATTGGTATAAGCTAACTTACTTATAGGTCCGTGCTATATGGTACCATAGGGACCCAGGGCATGTAACTTAGAGAGCCCACCAGGACGGCGACACTGATTGTGTCACTCTGAGTGTGACATGGTACACAATGGCTCCCAGCCAGTCACCGCAGCCTAGAAGGGCAGTTTTAAAACTGCTTGTTCGACTTTGCCATTTAAACTGACTGACTTGGTATTTCTAAAGCGCACTACTGCTGAGGCGTCTTGGCGCTGAGATAAAGTGCAGGCTAGTGCAGCGTGACCGGTTAGCATTGAGAGAAAAGCCAGGTTTTTATTTGCTTCCTGAAAAGTGGCCTGCTTGGTTGAAGTCGGAGTGGTATAGGAAGTGAATTCCACAATTTAGCTGCTAAGTGTGAAAAACGCTTTCCCTCCCACCTTACTCTATTTATCTTGGGGCATAACACCAATCCAGTATTTGAAGATCTGAGACCACGGGATGGTTCGTAGCAAGGGAAGAGGGCTTGTAAGTCATAGGCCCCTCCTCCGTGGATGGCTATACACAAGGTCTTAAAATCCACCCGTCGTTGAACTGGAAGCCAATGTAATTGTTTTACGCCGGCAGATGTGGAATGGTGCTTAGGAAGATTAAGCAATTCTCTTACGGACGCGTTTTGTAGTGATTGGAGTTTGGAGAGCTAGGCTACACCAGCTCCCAAATATAGAGCATTACAGTAGTCCAACCTCGACAGTACTAAGGCTCCGACCACGTTTTCCTCAGTGAAAAAGGGATAAAGGGTAGGATCTTGCGGAGGACCTTTAAGGTGAAAAAACAGGCTGAAGACACCTGGTTTATCTGTGGAGCAAGAGTGAGGTCTTTGTCTATCAAAACACCCAGGTTTCGAGCTTTGGGTGCCGGCACCAGGCAGATTCCAGCTTCAGGGGGCCACCATAGTTTGCTCCAAACGGATGGTTTTGTACCAAATTCTATGACCTCGGTTTTTCCCGTATTTAGTTTTAAAAAATGACGGTTCACCCAGATCATCAGGTCTGTGATGCAGTTTCGAAATCGTACTGCCGTTGCATCTACACTGTGTGTCACAGACACCACTAACTGTGTGTCGTCAGCGTAGGACACAAGCGAAAAGCCATGGTTCTTTATCAATCTGGCTAAGGGAGCAACATAGATGCTAAACAGAGTGGGGGACAATGCCGAGCCCTGAGGGACTCCACCAGGAAGAGTGAACAAATGTGACTTGAGTCCGTTCCAATGAATTAACTGCTCCCTGTCTGACAGGAATGATGATAGTAGGGTCAGGGCCTTTCCACTGATGCCGACCTCCTGCAGCCTTCGTGTCAGTTCTTTGTGGTCCAGTCCAGGGCCTTCTCTTGGGTTCCGGCTTCTTGGAGGCGTGTCTTTAGTGTGCGGTGGCAGACCGTGTCGAAGGCGGCTGACAGGTCCAGGAGGATGAGGGCTGATGTTTCGCCGTTGTCTAGTTGGATCCTGATATCGTCTGTGGCGGCGATGAGGGTGTCTCGATGCTGTGGTTTTTTCAGAATCCGGACTGGGATGGGTCTAGGATGTCGTCCTCGAGGTAGCGGGTCAGTTGCGTGTTGACGATTTTCTCGATGACCTTCGCCGGGAACGGGAGCAGGGAGATGGGCCGGAAATACTTGAGGTCCGCCTTGGGCTTCTTGAGAAGGGCATTGATTTCGGCATGCTTCAAGCTTTCCGGGAATGTAGCTGTCTCAAAGGAGATGTTGATTACTTTCCGTAGTTGGGGTGCGATGGCTGCGTCTGGTTTGTTGAATATGTGGTGTGGGCAGGGGTCTGACCGTGATCCTGAGTGGATGGAGTTCATGGTGTTTCGTCGTTGTTGACGTTGGTCCAGGAGGTCAGGCGGTTGATGCGGGTGGTGTTCGTAGGGGGGGTGGAGTCTGACAATGGGGTGGTCGTGGTGGTGTTGAAGCTGTCGTGGATGTCAGCGATCTTGTGGTGGAAGAAGGTGGCCAGCGAGTCGCACAGTTCTTGTGAGGGCGGGATGTCGTTTGCGTTGGTGCTGGGGTTGGAGAGTTCCTTCACAATGCTGAAGAGCTCTTTGCTGTTGTGTGCGTTGTTGTCCAGGTGGGCTTTGAAGGAGGATCTCTTGGCTAATCTGATGAGATGGTGATGTCTGCGGGTGGCGTCCTTGTGGGCTGCGTGGCTGTTCGGTGTTCGTTCGTGGAGCCATTTCTTCTCCTTTTTCCGGCATACTCGTTTGGAAGTCTGGAGTTCTTCGGTGAACCAGGTGGCTTTCTTGCTGGTGCGGCTGTTATAGGGTTTGAGTGGGGCGAGGGTGTTGGCGCAGTCGTTGATCCACTGTCTGAGGTTGCGGTTGGTGGCGGCTGGGTTGGTGGGGTCAATGGGTGGGTTCTGGGTGAGGGTGGTGGCTAGCTGATCTTCGGTGATTTTGTTCCAGCAGCGGCGGGGCAGCTGTTGGGTGTGGTGGTGCGTGATGGGCTTCCTGTAGGTGAAATGGATGCAGCGGTGATCCGTCCAGTGGAGTTCAGTGGTGTGGTCGAAGGAGACGTGGGTGCTTATGGAGAAGATGGGGTCAAGCGTGTGGCCGGCAGCATGGGTGGGAGTGGTGACGAGTTGTCTGAGGCCGAGGTTGGCGAGGTTGTCGATCAGGGTGGCGGAGTTGGCGTCGTCGTTCTCGAAGTTCAGGTCCTTGAGGTGGATGTAGTCCATGGAGGCGAGTGCGTGGGTGCTGACGAGGTCGGCGATGGAGTCGCTGAACTGTGGTCGGGGTCCTGTGAGTCTGTAGACTAGTGTTCCTCTGAGGGTGGTGTTGAGGTCAGTGTGGATCCGGAAGGGCAGGTGTTCGGCGGTGCTGAGGGTGTTGTCTGAGTTGGTGGAGACCTTGAGGCTGGACTTGTGGACAATGGCTATTCCTCCTCCAGTTCCGTTGTTGCAGTCTCTGCGGGCGATCTTGTAGCCGTCCGGGACGGCTATGGCGATGTCGGGGGCCGAGGAGTCGTTCCACCATGTCTGGGTCAGGAAGGCAACGTCTGGGGTGGAGGTGTCGAGCAGGTCCCAGAGCTGGACGGCGTGTTTGCGTGCAGAGCGTGTGTTTAGGAGTATGCAGCAGAGGTGGTTGGGTCTGGTCCTTGGTGGTTTGGTGGCTCTGTCGCAGATGAAGCTGCAGGTGCAGCAGGAGAAAGGTCCGTGGGTGCGTTTGGGGCGGCCTGGAAGCAGCTGCGGTCTCGGACGGCATTGAGTGTGTGGAGGGTGCTGGCGTCGTATCGGAGTCTGGTGTCGTGGCGTTCGCGGGGGCCAGGGGTTCTGGCGCTGGGCGCGGTCCAGGCTCAGACGGGCTTGCCTTAGGCGCGCCTGTCGGCGCGCCTGCTGCGCGCGTCTGCTGTGCGGCTGCGCAGCGTCCGGCATATATGGAGAGGTGGGAGGGAGGAGCAGCTGGGAGGCGGGAGGTGGGAGCAGCGAGTGGGAAGGGGGCGGGGCCACAGGGGGCACAGCGGCAGAGAGACGAGTTGTACAGAAAGCAAAATTGGGCACAGAGAGGGGAAAACAGAGGCACAGAGCAAAAAAACGGGGCACTAAGGAGTGGGAAGAACGAGTAGCACAGGAAGCAGAGAAAAACTGGTCATAATGGAGGGGGAAAAAAACGAGTGGCACAGATACCGGAGGATGGGCACACTTACCAGTGCGTCTTAGCAGCGGCAGCAGGGTCACACAGGCGGAGCTGCGTGGAGGGGGAGCGACCTACCAGGAGGGTCCAATTTTCCAATTAGATTGAAAGATCCCGGAACTTGTGATGTGATTTAACATCGGCGTCAGAGAGACAGTGAGCTCCTCTGCGAACAGATGAAGAATATGAGGGGGACAAGGATCAAGTGGGGACCCAGATTTAATTTGAAGCAGGAGGTCTTATACCTTTTCTTTCTCTAAAATAGAGAATTGAGTGAGACTTCCTTGTGTAGCCTTCTCTAAGTTTTCCCCCTGATAGATAGTCCCGTCTACTTCAACTGTATTTGCAATTTTGTTGTAGACGTTCTGAACTTTGCTTTAAAAAATCCCAGCCAGATTGTTCACAAAATTTTGATCCAGTGCAAATACAGCATCTCTTGGACATCTAGAGATTGACAGTTTTAAATAGCTCCTTCAAGGTATTAGAGGCCTCTTGAATTTTTTGAGTGAAATGGCCTGTTTTCATGTGTTTTATGGTGGTCTTATATTCCTCAAGAGCTAGACAATAGTCCTTCCTATGGCTAGAGCTATCGTCAGTTCTCCAGGTGCGTTCTTTGCACCTACATTTAATTTTGATTGTCTTTAGTACCAGGGAGATGATACCTGCCTCCCTGTGCTTAATAGTTTCTGGTGCCAATCTATTAGCTGCCTGACTGAGCCATTTATCAAAATTGATAGCTGCCACACTAGGGTCAGTCAAAATTGGGGGATCCTCTTGCAGTGTTTTGATCAATTCGGTTTGTTGTACCGACTTCCAAGCACGAGATTTGACCAGCATAGGTCTTTTCATGCGAGCAAGCTTAGTGTAAGGAATTTTGATATCAAAATTGACTAAAAAATGGTCAGACCAGGATAATGGCAACACAGTCTTTACTACAATATCTATATTATTAGTAAAGATGGCATCTAAGGTGTGACCAGCTTGATGAGTGGGCTCTGAGACAATCTGCTTCAGCCCAAAGCTGTCTAACGTGTCTATCAGAAATGACGTGTCATGGTTGTTAGCCTCTAGGTGAAGATAGGGCCATAGGTCTTTCTGGTTATAATCTGACCCATGAAGCAGGCATGCAAAGCCTGCAGGCACAGTATGTTTCATTGATTTGTCCGCCGCGCAGACTCAGCAATGAAATCCCAGAGAGGCACGCAATAAGGGGAAAAAGGGGATAAAATTACAGCTGAAGAGGGGGCCTAGAAACATGGTTGGACATAATCTGGATGGTGTCTTTGTAAATTATGAGTTTCAAATTGCATCTGAATAATACTGATGTTCTTGGAGTGACCAATATTGAATCACATTTGGAGTTTTGTTCCTGACAACCCTTTAGCCACCATCAAAGCATAGATTTATAACATGCACCCTACAATGAAAGACCCTTTACCTCACTGGTCTGGATGTGATGCCCTGGGTCAGATATCATTGCTAATCATGTTTTGTTCAACAGCTGATATCCTGTTTGATCCTTTAGTTTACTAAGAGTTCGCATGTGGTTATCCTACTCAGAAAAAATCCACTACCTCTGGAAGTAGAACCAGGTCCTCTGTCTGGTTTTTAAATGCAGCAGTCAAACTACATTACTTTCAGGTGATTAGGGGTGCCATCAAGTAGCTATCATTCCCCACACATATAGCATGCCTTCTGCCTTACAAATAATAGTTCAGAATCCTCTTAGAATTCAGGAATGCTGCAGTGGTAGACATCTCCCCACCACACAGGCTTTGTGAATATCTGTAGCACCTAGGTCTGAGACTCACACTCTACTTTCCTCCTGAGCCACTCTAGTGCATCGCCCTGTGCACCTGGAGGGGCTGTCTGCCTATGTTCTGCTGTTCATGATCCCCATATGCCAGGTGCGGCTGCTGTGACAATTAAGGGCCATCACCCTGGTGCATCACTGTGACAGAAGAGGGCCATCACCCTGTGCAGTAATCAGACTATGAAGGGCTGTTGCCCCGTGTGCCTCTGTTTGCAGCCACTATATGCCAGGAGGGAGTTGTGGCGAGGAGAGAGGGTCATTGCCCTGGAATAGTGAGCAACAATGAAGCATAGCTGATTGCGACCCGTGGAAGCAGAGCATAAACTCAACCACCTGAACCCAGAAGCACCCGAGATCTGCCGGCACACTTAGGAAGACTCACTGCGGCGGGTATGCACCTCGCCCAGAGCATCCAGAAATGTATCTGTGTGTGTGATAAAGTTACTAATGTTTTGAACATACCTTTAGTTCAGTTTGATATGAACCTAACATCTATATATTCTAATGGAACCCTAATGATACACTGTGTAGTGCTATTCAACATTACTGTTCGGTCTAATAGTGTGCAGACTGGTGCAATAGATATGTGAACTGCGCTAATTTTCTCTCTTCTCATTTATTCCACCTTAGCCCTTCCATTCCTTTCCTTCTTCTGATCTTTGCATTTCCTCTCTCCTCTTGGCTAGTGGTGTCAATTTCCCATGTTCTCTCCCTCCTACCTCCTCACTTCACATGCTCCAGACCTCCCACATTCTCCTTTCTTAGATTTCTCCTTCGTTGCCCCCTATGTGTTTCTGTTCCCAGCCATGTAAATTGTCTTTCCTCACATATCCCCATTTCTAGTGCACACTACTGAAGATGTGAACAGCTTAAAAAACACAGAATAGTAACTCCAAATGTTCAGTTTATGAAGGGAGTTGAGAGACATGTAACCCTTTCAGTCTGCGCAGGCTCACAACCAAGCTGTGGTTATTTAAGTACCATTGAAACAATGTGTACTCATTCACTTTTGCTGCACCTTTAAAAACATACATTGTGTAACACTTGCAATTGTTTAACTGCTCATAAACTTGTGCACATTGCTTTTATAAAACCACTAACAATTTTCAGACACAAAAATCTAAATTCAATAGCTTTATGTAAAATAACATTTTATTTTAATAAATAAAGAAATGGTTAATTTGCATGAAAAATATTGGTATAAACACAGGAGTATGCCGCTTTTCCCTCAAGAGTCTGTCCTTCCTGCTGCCAGTATGTGTTTTCAGTAAGCAAAGTGTGTTTAAATGCAAAGTGTGTTTAAGGCTGCAGTACCGCCTCCTGTCTACAGGGGCAGACCTGAGCAAAAATATAAACACACTTGATGAAACACAGGTCCCCACAAGACACTTTTTTAAAAAGTTGTCAAAATTGACACAGATGTTCCTGAAGTTATTTTTTGTCATTTAGAAGACATTGCCTTGTGGGGACTTGGGTTCAAGTCCCCACAGTGCAATCAAGTCCCCACAGCGTGAGTGTGTTATCACACCCAAGTCCCCACAAGGATAGTAACACAAACCCAACCACACACACAACCACACACACACACAACCTCACAAACAATCACACACACATAACCACACACACAACCACACACACAACCCCAACCACACCCACAATCACACACACACCCACCCACACACACACACAACCACACACACACAACCACAACCACACACACAACCACAGCCACACACACACAACACACACAACCACACACACAAAACACAAATCCACACACACAACCACACACACACAGACACACAACCACCCAAACAACCACAACATACAACCACACAGACAACCACACACAACCACACACACAACCACACACACACACACACATCCACACACACACAACCACAAACATACACAACCACACAAAACCACACACACAACCACACACACACAACCACACACACATACAACCACACACAACCACACACACAACCACACACACAACCACACACACACAGCCACACATACAACCACACACACAAACACACACAGCCACAACCATACACACAACCATGCACACACACACCCCACCTCACCCAACTGTACACACCCAACCACACACACAACCACACACACACAACCACACACACACAACCACACACACAACCACAACACACAACCACATACATAACCACACACAAGCACACACACACAACCACGCACACACACAACCACACACACACGACACACACACACATATAACCACACACACAAACACACACATACACAACCACACAAAACCACACACAACCACACACATCTACACACACCCACAACCACACCCACAACCACACAACCACAACCACACACACAACCAGACACACGCAACTACATACACAACCACACACACAACCACACACACACAACCTCATAGACAACCACACACACACAACCACACACACAACCACACACACACAACCCCAACCACACTCACAACTACCCCCACACCCCCCACACACACATAACCACACACACACAACCACAACCACACACATAACCACACCCACAACCACACCCATACCCACACAACCACACATACACAACCACACATACATCCACACAAAACCACACATACAACCACACACAACCACACCCAAGCACACATCCACAACCACACCCTCACCCACAACCGCACCCACAACCACACCCACAACGGCACCCACAACCACACAACCACATGCACAACCACAACCACACAACCACACACACAACCACACACACAACCACACCCACACAACCAGAACCAACCACTCCCACAACCACACAGACACAACCACACCCACACCCACACACAACCACACACACACAACCACCCGCACACACACAACCACACACACAACCACACAGATACAACCACACACAGACACACACACACAACCACACACACAACCACACACACACAACCACACACACAACCACACACACACAACCACACAAACAATCACACACACAACCACACACAACCACACACACAACCAGAACCACACACACAACCACACACACAACCACACACACAACCACACACACAACCACACACACAACCACACAAACAACCACACACACAACCATACCCACAACCATACCCACAACTACACCTACACAACCACACCTGCACACACACACAACCACACACCCACAACCACACACCCACAACAACACCCACCCACCCACACCATACCTGCAATAACACCCACACACAACCACACACACACAACCACACACACAACCACCCACACAACCACACACACAACCACACACACACAACCTCACAAACAATCACACACTCACAACCACACACACAACCACACACACACAACCCCAACCACACCCAAACCACACACACACACACACAACCACACACAACCACACACACAACCACACACACACAACCACACACACACAACCACACACACACACAACCACACACACACAACCACACACAACCAAAACTCAAAACCACACACAACCACACACACACACACAACCACACACACAACCATACACACACACTCACAACCACACACATACACAACCACACAAAACCACACACACAACCACACACAACCACACATCCACACACACACACATAACCACACCCATACCCACAACCACACCCACAACCACACAACCACACACACAACCACAACCATACACACAAGCACACACACACCCAAACACACCCAACTGCACACACCCAACCACACACATATAACCACAACCACACACAACCACACACACACAACCACACACAACCACACATCCACACACACCTGTACCCACAACCACACACACACAACCAACCACACACACAACTACACACACAACCACACATAACCACACACACACAACTACACACACACACACACACAACCACACTCACACACACACCACACACAACCACACACACACGCAACCACACACAACCACACACAACCACACATCCACACATACCCGCACCCACAACCACACACACAACCACACACACACACACACACAACCAACCACACACACACAGCCACACACAACCACACACACAACCACACACACAACCACACCAAGCTTTGGCATAGCCAATAGGTCTCTCCTTTGGGACCTTATAAACACCATTCAGGGAGTTCTTTCGTTGGCGCTTTCATGAGGACATGATGAGGAAGCTGGAAATTTTTGACACATTCTCTTTAAAAGCACAGCATGTTGGTGACTGGTTAATCGATTAGACCTATGTAGCGCTTTAGATCTCAAAGCGCTATGGTGGGTGCAGCAGTTACAACTCATGACATATGGGGTGCAACTCACAAGGAGGGGGCAGGTTTGAGTACACATTGGCTGCAATCGAACTCTTAAGATGATGGGCTGTGTGTATCCATTATCAGCACTCAGTCTTTGCTCAGTGATCATGTTTGTTTTGTTGTTGTGTTAATGTTTTGCTGCACCCGTTTGACTTACAACGTGCTTTCTCTTTCCACAAACTTGATATTTGTGTTCCTTTATTTTGAGATGCTTTTAGTATTACTGTCACACACACACAACCACACATACAACCACACACACAACGAGACACACACACAACCACACACACACATAACCACACACACACACAACCACCCACACACCCACACACCCACAACCACATACACACAACCACACATACACCCACACAAAACCACACACACAACCACACATCCACATTCGCACCCACAACCGCACCTACAACCACACCCACAACCACACAACCACATACACAAGCACACACACAACCACACACACAACCACACACACAACCACACACACACACACACAACCACAATAATACGCACAACCACACACACACACAACCACACTCATCTGCACACACACCACACAACCACAACCACATACAACCACACACACACAACCACACCCAACCACACCCAACCACACATCCACACATACACCTGCACCCACAACCACACACACACACAACCAACCACACAACCAACCACACTCACAACCATGCACACACACAACCACACACACAATCACACACACAATCACACACACACACAACCACACACACAACCACGCACACAACCACAACGACACACACAACCACACACACAACCATACACACAACCACATGCACAACCATACCCAACCACACAACCACACACACACAACCACACACACAACCACACACACACAACCACACACAACCACATACAAACACACCCAACCACACACAAACACACACAACCACACACACAAAACCACTCACACACAACCACACAAACACCCACCCACCCACAACCACACCCACACAACCAGAACCACACCCAACCACACTCACAACCACACACACAACCACACACACAACCAGAACCACACACACAACCACACACACACAACCACACACACAACCACACACACACAACCATACACACAACCACACAAACAACCACACACACAACCATACCCACAACCATACCCACAACCACACCCACACAACCACACCTGCACACACACAACCACACACACACAACCACCCACCCACAACCCCTCACACCCACCCACAACCATACCCGCAACCACACCCATACCCAACCACAACCACACACACACACAACCATACACACAACCACCCACACAACCACACACACAACCACATGCACACAACCTCACGAACAACCACACACACACAACCACACACACAACCACAACCACATACACACAACCCCAACCACAACCACACACACACACACACACACACACACATCCACACACACCCACAATCACACCCGCACCCACAACCACACCCACAACCACACAAAACCACAACCACACACACAACCAGACACACACAACCACATACACAACCACACACACAACCACACACACACAACCTCACAGACAACCACACACACAACCACGCACACAACCACAACCACACTCACAACCACAGCCATACCCCCACACACACACATACCCACACACACAACCACAACTACACACATAACCACACAACCACACCCACACACACACAACCACACATACACAACCACACATAATCACACACACAACCACACCCAAGCACACATCTACAACCACACCCGCACCCACAACCGCACCCACACCCACAACCGCACCCACAACCACACAACCACACACACAACCACACATCCACACACACCCACACCCACAACCACACATACAACCACACACACACTCATACAACCACACACACACAACCACACACACACAACCACACCCGAACCTCACACACACAACCACAACCACACACACAACCACACACACACAACCACACACACACACACAACCACACACACACAACCACACACAACCAAAACACACAACCACACTCACAACCACACACACAACCACACATACACACTCACAACCACACACATACACACAACCACACAAAACCACACAAACAACCACACACAACCACACATCCACACACACACCCACAACCACACCCACACCCACAACCACACCCACAACCACACAACCACACACACAACCACAACCATACACACAAGCACACACACACATAGCCACACATACAACTACACACACACAACCACACACAACCACAACCATACATACAACCACACACACACACAACCACACACAACTGCACATACCCAACCACACACACACATAACCACAACCACACACAACCACACACACACAACTACACACAACCATACCCAACCACACATCCACACACACCCGCACCCACAACCACACACACAACCACACACACACACACAACCAACCACACACACAACTACACACACAACCACACATAACCACACACAACTACACCCACATACACAACCACACTCAGACACACAACCACACACACACAACCACACCCAACCACACCCAACCACACATCCACACACACCCGCACCCACAACCACACACACAACCACACACATACACAACCAACCACACACACACACACACACACACAACCACACACACAACCACAACCATACACACAAGCACACACACACAGCCACACATACAACTACACACACACAACCACACACAACCACACACACAACCACACCAAGCATTCGCATAGCCAATAGGTCTCACCTTTGGGACCTTATAAGCACCATTCAGGGAGTCCTTTCGTTGGCGCTTTCATGAGGACATGATGAGGAAGCTGGAAATTTTTGACACATTCTCTTTAAAAGCACAGCATGTTGGTGACTGGTTAATCGATTAGACCTATGTGGCGCTTTAGATCTCAAAGCGCTATGGTGGGTGCAGCAGTTACAACTCATGACATATGGGGTGCAACTCACAAGGAGGGGGCAGGTTTGAGTACACATTGGCTGCAATCGAACTCTTAAGATGATGGGCTGTGTGTATCCATTATCAGCACTCAGTCTTTGCTCAGTGATCTTGTTTGTTTTGTTGTTGTGTTAATGCTTTGCTGCACCCGTTTGACTTACAACGTGCTTTCTCTTTCCACAAACTTGATATTTGTGTTCCTTTATTTTGAGATGCTTTTAGTATTACTGTCACACACACACAACCACACATACAACCACACACACACAACCAGACACACACACAACCACACACACAAACCACACATACAACCACACACACACCCACACACACACAACCACACACACACAACCACACATACACCCACACAAAACCACACACACAGCCACACACAACCACACATCCATACCCACAACCGCACCCACAACCACACCCACAACCACACAACCACATACACAACCACAACCACACACACAAGCACACACACAATCACACACACAACCACACACACAACTACACACACACACCCACAATAATACACACAACCACACACATACACAACCACACTCATCTGCACACACATCACACAACCACATGCAACCATACACACACAATCACGCACAACCACACCCAACCACACATCCACACATACACCTGCACCCACAACCACACACACACACACACAACCAACCACACAACCAACCACACACACAACCATGCACACACACAACCACACACACAATCACACACACAATCACACACACACACAACCACACACACAACTACACGCACAACCACAACCACATACACACAACCACACACACAACCACACACACAACCATACACACAACCACATGCACAACCTCACACAACCATACCCAATCATACAACCACACACATACAACCACACACACAACCACACACACACACACACACAACCACACCCAACCACATACAAACACACCCAACCACACACAAACACACACAACCACACACACACAACCACTCACACACAACCCCACAAACATCCACCCACCCACAACCACAACCACACCCACACAACCACAACCACACCCAACCACACCCACAACCACACACAACCATACACACAACCACACATACACAACACACACACACAACCACACACACAACCACACACACACACACACACAACCACACACACACAACCACACACAAACAACCACACACAACCACACACACAACCACAACATACAACCACACACGCAACCACACACAACCACACACACACATCCACACCCACAACCACAAACATACAACCACACACACAACCACACAAAACCACACACACAACCACACACAACCACACATACACACACACCCACAGCCGCGACCACAACCACACAACCACACACATAACCACAACCACACAACCACACACACACAACCAGAGCCAACCACACCCACAACCACACAGACACAACCACACAGACAACCACATACACACAAAGACACACACACACAACTACACCCACCCACACACAACCACACACACAACCACACACACACAACCACACACACAACCACACACACACACAACCACACACACAACCACACACACACAACCACACAGAGAACCACACACACACAACCACACACACACAGAACCACACACAACCACAGAGACAATCACACCCACACAACCACACCCACAACTATACCCACAACCACACCCACACAACTACACCTGCACACACACACACACAACCACACACACACAACCACACACCCACAACCACACACACCCCCACAACCATACCCACAACCACACACAACAACACACACAACCACACACACAATCACATACACAAACACACACAACCACACACACACAACCACACATACAACCACACACACAACCACACATACACAACCACACACACACAACCACACACACATAACCACACACACAACCACACATACAACCACATACACAACCACACACACAACCACACACACACAACCTAACGAACAAGCACACACACACAACCACACACACAACCACAACCACACACACAACCCCAACCCCAATCAGACCCACACGCCCACACACACACACAACCATACACACAACCACACACACAACCACACACACAACACACACAACTACTCACACAACACACAAAGCCACATACACAACCACACACACACAACCACACACAACACCACACAACCAGACACACAACCACATGCAACCACACCCACACACATAACCACGAACACACAACCACACACACCCAACCACACCCAACCACATGACCACACCCATAACCACCCACACAGAACCACAACCACACACAACCACACAACCAAACACACACAACCACACACACACAACCACACATACAACCACAACATACAACCACACATAGCCACACACACAGAACCACACCCACAACCACACACACAACCATACACACAACCACACACTCACACAACCACACACCCACAACCACATACACACAACCACATACACACAACCATGCACACACACAACCACAACACACAACCACATACACAACCACACACAAGGACACACACACAACCACGCACACACACAACCACACACACACGACACACACACACAACCACACACACAAACACACACATACACCACCACACAAAACCACACACACAACCACACGCATCCACACACACCCACAACCACACCCACACCCACAACCACACCCACAACCACACAACCACACACAACCACACACAACCAGACACATGCAACCACATACACAACCACACACACAACCACACACATACAACCTCACAGACAACCACACACACACAACCACACACACAACCACAACCACACACACACAACCCCAACCACACTCACAACCACACCCATACCCCCCCACACACACATAACCACACACACACACAACCACAACCACACACACACATAACCACCCCCCCCACACAACCACACCTACACACACACACCCACACATACACAACCACACATACATCCACACAAAACCACATACACAACCACACCCCAGCACACATCCACAACCACACCTGACCCACAAGCACAACCAGAACCGCACCCACAACCACACAACCACACACACAACCACAACCACACACAAGCACACACACAAGCACACACACAAGCACACACAACCACACACACAACCTACACAAACACACCCTACCATACACAAACACACACACATAACCACACACACAAACACACAAACACACAACCACACAAACACAACCACACCCAGAACCACACCCACACAACCACACACAACCACAACCACACCCAACCACACCCACAACCACGCACAACCACACACACAACCACTCACACACACACAACCACAACCATACGCACAACCATGCACATATAAACACAACCACACCCAACTGCACACACCCAACCACACACACAACCACACATACACAACCACACACAACCACACCCAACCATACATCCACACACACACCTGCACCCACAACCACACACACAAGCACACACACAAGCACACACACACACAACCACACACACACAACCACACACACACAACCACACACAACCACACACAACCAGACACACACACAACCACACACAACCACACACACACAACCACACACACAACCACACACACACACACACATCCACTCCCACAACCACACCCGCACCCACAACCACACAACCACACACACAACCACACACAAGCACACACACACAGCCACACACAATCACACACACACAACCACACATGACCACAACCATACACACACCCACGCACACACACACACACAACCACAGCCAACTGCACACACCCACAAGCACACACACAACCACACACACAACCACACACACAACCAACAACACAACCACACACACAACCACACACAACCACACACACACAACCACACAACCACACATATACACAACCACACACACAACCACACACAGACACACAACCACACATACACACACACACACAACCACACACACAACCACACACACAACCACACCAAGCATTGGCATAGCCAATAGGTCTCGCCTTTGGGACCTTATAAGCACCATTCAGGGAGTCCTTTCGTTGGCGCTTTCATGAGGACATGATGAGGAAGCTGGACACTTTTGGCACCTTCTCTTTAAAAGCACAGCATGTTGGTGACTGGTTAATCGATTAGACCTATGTAGCGCTTTAGATCTCAAAGCGCTGTGGTGGGTGCAGCAGTTACAACTCATGACATATGGGGTGCAACTCACAAGGAGGGGGCAGGTTTGAGTACACATTGACTGCAATCGAACTCTTAAGATGATGGGCTGTGTGTATCCATTATCAGCACTCAGTCTTTGCTAAGTGATCTTGTTTGTTTTGTTGTTGTGTTAATGCTTTGCTGCACCCGTTTGACTTACAACATGCTTTATCTTTCCACAAACTTGATATTTGTGTTACTGTATTTTGAGATGCTTTTAGCATTAATGTCACACACACACAACCACACATACAACTACACACACACAACCACACACACAACCACACCAAGCATTGGCATAGCCAATAGGTCTCACCTTTGGGACCTTATAAGCACCATTCAGGGAGTCCTTTCGTTGGCGCATTCATGAGGACATGATGAGGAAGCTGGAAATTTTTGACACATTCTCTTTAAAAGCACAGCATGTTGGTGACTGGTTCATCGATTAGACCTATGTAGAGCTTTAGATCTCAAAGCGCTATGGTGGGTGAAGCAGTTACAACTCATGACATATGGGGTGCAACTCACAAGGAGGGGGCAGGTTTGAGTACACATTGGCTGCAATCGAACTCTTAAGATGATGGGCTGTGTGTATCCATTATCAGCACTCAGTCTTTGCTCAGTGATCTTGTTTGTTTTGTTGTTGTGTTAATGCTTTGCTGCACCCGTTTGACTTACAACGTGCTTTCTCTTTCCACAAACTTGATATTTGTGTTCCTTTATTTTGAGATGCTTTTAGTATTACTGTCACACACACACAACCACACACACAACCACACACACACATAACCACACACAACCACACACACAACCACACCCAACCACACCCAACCACACATCCACACACACCCGCACCCACAACCACACACACAACCACACACACACACAACCAACCACACACAAACACACCCACAACCACACCCACAACCACACAATCACATACACAACCACAACCACACACACAAGCACACACACAAGCACACACACAAGCACACACACAACTACACACACACACAACCACAATAATACACACCACCACACACATACACAACCACACTCATCTGCAAACACACCACACAACCACAACCACATACAACCATACACACACAACCACACACAACCACACCCAACCACACATCCACACATACACCTGCACCCACAACCGCACACAACCAACCACACACACAACCATGCACACACACAACCACACACACAATCACACACACAATCACACACACAACCACACACACAACCACACACACAACCACAACCACACACAACCACACACACAACCACACACATAACCATACACACAACCACATGCACAACCACACCCAATCATACCCAACCACACAACCACACACACACAACCACACCCAACCACATACAAACACCCAACCACACACAACCACACACACACAACCACACACACACAACCACACACACACAACCACACCAACACCCACCCACCCACAACCACAACCACACCCACACAACCACAACCACACCCAACCACACCCACAACCACACACAACCACACACACAACCACACATACACAACCACACACACAACCACACACACACAACCCCACACACACAACCACACACACACAACCACACACACACAAACAACCACACACACACAACGACACACACACAACCACACACAACCACACACACAACCACACACACAACCACACACAACCACACACACATCCACACCCTCTACCACAAACACAACCACACACACAACCACACAAAACCACACACACAACCATACACAACCACACATACACACACACCCACAACAACACCCACACCCACAACCGTGACCACAACCACACAACTACACACACAACCACAACCACACAACCACACACACACACAACCAGAACCAACCACACCCACAACCACACAGACACAACCACACAGACAACCACATACACACAACGACACACACACACAACTACACCCACCCACCCACACACAACCACACACACACACACACACATACAACCACACACACACACACAACCACACAAGCACACACACAGCCACACACACACAACCACACCCCCACAACCACACACCCCCCCACAACCATACCCACAACCACACACAACCACACACACACAACCACACACACAACCACATACATAAACACACCCAACCACACACACACACAACCACACATACAACCACACACACAACCACACACACACAACCACACATACACACACAACCACACACACATAACCACACACACACACAACCACACACACAACCACATACACAACCACACACACAACCACACACACACAACCTTACGAACAAGCACACACACACAACCACACACACCACCACAACCACACACACAACCCCAACCCCAATCACACCCACACACCCACACACACACAACCATACACACAACCACAGCCACATACACAACCCCAACCCCAATCACACCCACACACCCATACATACACACAACCACACACACAACACACAAAACCACATACACAATCACACACACACAACCACACACAACACCACACAACCACACACAACCACACACACAACCACATGCAACCACACCCACACACATAACCACGAACACACAACCACACACACACAACCACACAACCACACCCACAACCACCCACACAGAACCACAACCACACACAACCACACAACCAAACACACACAACCACACACACACAACCACACACACAACCACAACATACAACCACACACACAGATCCACACCCACAACCACACACACAACCATACACACAACCACACACAATCACACACAACCACACACCCACAACCACATACACACAACCACATACACACAACCACGCACACACACAACCACACACACACAACCACACACACAACCACAACACACAACCACATACACAACCACACACAAGCACACACACACAACCACGCACACACACAACCACACACACACAACACACACACACACAACCACACACACAAACACACACATACACAACCACACAAAACCACACATACAACCACACACATCCACACACACCCACAACCACACCCGCACCCACAACCACACCCACAACCACACAACCACACACAACCACAACCACACACACAACCAGACACATGCAACCACATACACAACCACACACACATAACCTCACAGACAACCACACACACAACCACACACACAACCACAACCACACACAACCCCAACCACACTCACAACCACACCCACACCCCCCCACACACATAACCACACACACACAACCACAACCACACACACACATAACCACCCCCCCCACATAACCACACCCACACACACCCACACATACACAACCACACATACATCCACACAAAACCACACACACAACCACACCCCAGCACACATCCACAACCACACCCGCACCCACAAGCGCACCCAGAACCGCACCCACAACCACACAACCACACACACAACCACAACCACACACACAAGCACACACACAAGCACACACACAAGCACAAACAACCACACACACAACCACACACACAACCACATACACAAACACACCCAACCATACACAAACACACACACACAACCACACACATAAACACACACAACCACACAAACACAACCACACCCAGAACCACACCCACACAACCACACACAACCACAACCACACCCAACCACACCCACAACCACGCACAACCACACACACAACCACTCACACACACACAACCACAACCATACGCACAACCACGCACATACAAACACAACCACACCCAACTGCACACACCCAACCACACACACAACCACACATACACAACCACACACAACTACATGCAACCACACATCCACACACACACCTGCACCCACAACCACACACACAAGCACACACACAAGCACACACACACAACCACACACACACACAACCACACACACAACCACACACAACCAGACACACACACAACCACACACACAACCACACACACACACACACATCCACACCCACAACCACACCCACACCCACAACC
The DNA here is from genome assembly GCF_964204655.1 of Triturus cristatus. Classification (NCBI taxonomy): domain Eukaryota; kingdom Metazoa; phylum Chordata; class Amphibia; order Caudata; family Salamandridae; genus Triturus; species Triturus cristatus. The sequence goes on from NC_140579.1 coordinate 1,050,503,482, forward strand.
GCACCCACAACCACACAACCACACACACAACCACACACACAAGCACACACACAGCCACACACACAACCACACACACACAACCACACATGACCACAACCATACACACACCCATGCACACACACACAACCACACACAACTGCACACACCCACAACCACACACACAACCACACACACACACAACCAACAACACAATCACACACACAACCACACACAACCACACACACACAACCACACAACCACACATACACAACCACACACAACTACACGCAACCACACATCCACACACACACCTGCACCCACAACCACACACACAAGCACACACACAAGCACACACACACAACCACACACACACACACAACCACACACACAACCACACACAACCAGACACACACACAACCACACACACAACCACACACACACACACACATCCACACCCACAACCACACCCGCACCCACAACCGCACCCACAACCACACAACCACACACACAAGCACACACACAAGCACACACACAGCCACACACACACAACCACACACACACAACCACACATGACCACAACCATACACACACCCATGCACACACACACAACCACACACAACTGCACACACCCACAACCACACACACAACCACACACACAACCACACACACACACAACCAACAACACAACCACACACAACCACACACAACCACACACACACAACCACACAACCACACAACCACACACACAACCACACACAGACACACAACCACATACACACACACACACAACCACACACACAACCACACCAAGCATTGGCATAGTGTTGGAAAGGCGTTCGCCGGAGGGGGGTTCGATGCCCGTCTTGCCCACCCCTTTGACCCACCTCTCCCACGTAGGCCGAACTAGGCACGCACACCCTGATATACATTTCGAACAGAGTGACACCACACGTATTCTTTGTAGGACGATAGGTCTTTTTTATCGATGATTTTCAAGGGATCTTTATGATCCAAGATGCAAGTAGTACAGCAGTGGCACGAAGTACCACAAATCGGTCGTGGGGAATGGGGGTAGCGGGACAGTCTTTCAAGATAGTGTCTCTGCGAAATACCCTGCGGATAGCTCACAATCCTCGAGCTGGAGGGTGTCGATTCTCTGGGCGATCTCTTACCGAGTCGTCCTCAAGGGGAGCGCCGCGAGTCTCTCAGCAGGCACAGGTGGTCGGAGTTCGGGAGCCGTGATTCCGTCAGCAGGGCTCAGATGGTTCAATAGCTGGGGGCCGCGAGTCACTCAGCAGGCCCAGGTGGTTCAGTGCTCGGGAGCCGCGACCTCGTCAGCAGGGCTCAGATGGTTCGATAGCAAGAGGCCGCGAGTCACTCAGCAGGCCCAGGTGGTTCCGTGCTCGGGAGCCGTGACCTCATCAGCAGGCTCAGATGGTTCGATAGCAAGAGGCCGCGAGTCACTCAGCAGGCCCAGGTGACTTCAGCGTTCAGGAGCCGCAACAGCGTCAGCAGGCTCGGATGGTTCCAGGTCTTCTCTGCCTTCGTTTCTCCGGCACCCCTTGTTATACTCCGCTTGCTCTTTGAAGTCCGGGGTCCTCGCAGAGGGGGGACTGGGGTGACGGAGGGGGTTCGGCGGGATTTCCTGCCGCTCACTTCTTTGGTCTTTTCAGGTGGGTCTGGGAGGGACCCCAGACGCTCGGCAGGGGAGGCGCCTGCTCCCCAGGGGCCTGATGGCCGATCGAGTCTTCCCGGGGAAGGCGACCTGAGGTGTGACTGGGCTGGCGCCTTTGGGTCTGGCTCGAGGGTTCCCGCTCCCTCGGTCGGACATGCGTGGTAGGGTGTCGAGTCTGTCAGGGCTCTGGCCGGCCCTCGGATCTGGGTGGCTGGGGCGGCCGGAGTCGGAGATGTCGTGTCTTGAGGGTGGTTGCAGGTTGGCTGGATGATTGGGAGGGCAACGCTGTGAGGCCGGTCTCACACATAGCCAATAGGTCTCGCCTTTGGGACCTTATAAGCACCATTCAGGGAGTCCTTTTATTGGCGCTTTCATGAGGACATGATGAGGAAGCTGGAAACTTTTGGCACATTCTCTTTAAAAGCACAGCATGTTGGTGACTGGTTAATCGATTAGACCTATGTAGTGCTTTAGATCTCAAAGCGCTTTGGTGCGTGCAGCAGTTACAACTCATGACATATGGGGTGCAACTCACAAGGAGGGGGCAGGTTTGAGTACACATTGACTGCAATCGAACTCTTAAGATGATGGGCTGTGTGTATCCATTATCAGCACTCAGTCTTTGCTAAGTGATCTTGTTTGTTTTGTTGTTGTGTTAATGCTTTGCTGCACCCGTTTGACTTACAACATGCTTTCTCTTTCCACAAACTTGATATCTGTTTTACTTTATTTTGAGATGCTTTTAGTATTAATGTCACACACACACAACCACACATACAACCACACACACACAACCACACACACAACCACACACAACCCCACACACAACCACACACACACAGCCACACATACAACCACACACACAAACACACACAGCCACAACCATACACACAACCATGCACACACACACCCCACCTCACCCAACTGTACACACCCAACCACACACACAACCACACACACACAACCACACACACACACAACCACACACAACCACAACACACAACCACATACATAACCACACACAAGCACACACACACAACCACGCACACACACAACCACACACACACGACACACACACACATATAACCACACACACAAACACACACATACACAACCACACAAAACCACACACAACCACACACATCTACACACACCCACAACCACACCCACAACCACACAACCACAACCACACACACAACCAGACACACGCAACTACATACACAACCACACACACAACCACACACACACAACCTCATTGACAACCACACACACACAACCACACACACAACCACAACCACACACACACAACCCCAACCACACTCACAACTACCCCCACACCCCCCACACACACATAACCACACACACACAACCACAACCACACGCATAACCACACCCACAACCACACCCACACCCACACAACCACACATACACAACCACACATACATCCACACAAAACCACACATACAACCACACACAACCACACCCAAGCACACATCCACAACCACACCCTCACCCACAACCGCACCCACAACCACACCCACAACGGCACCCACAACCACACAACCACACGCACAACCACAACCACACAACCACACACACAACCACACAAACAACCACACCCATACAACCAGAACCAACCACTCCCACAACCACACAGACATAACCACACCCACACCCACACACAACCACACACACACAACCACCCGCACACACACAACCACACACACAACCACACAGACACAACCACACACACACACACACACACACAACCACACACACAACCACACACACACAACCACACACACAACCACACACAACCACACACACACAACCACACAAACAATCACACACACAACCACACACAACCACACACACAACCACACACACACAACCTTACGAACAAGCACACACACACAACCACACACACCACCACAACCACACACACAACCCCAACCCCAATCACACCCACACACCCACACACACACAACCATACACACAACCACAGCCACATACACAACCCCAACCCCAATCACACCCACACACCCACACATACACACAACCACACACACAACACACAAAACCACATACACAATCACACACACACAACCACACACAACACCACACAACCACACACAACCACACACACAACCACATGCAACCACACCCACACACATAACCACGAACACACAACCACACACACACAACCACACAACCACACCCACAACCACCCACACAGAACCACAACCACACACAACCACACAACCAAACACACACAACCACACACACACAACCACACACACAACCACAACATACAACCACACACACAGATCCACACCCACAACCACACACACAACCATACACACAACCACACACAATCACACACAACCATACACCCACAACCACATACACACAACCACATACACACAACCACGCACACACACAACCACACACACACAACCACACACACAACCACAACACACAACCACATACACAACCACACACAAGCACACACACACAACCACGCACACACACAACCACACACACACACAACACACACACACACAACCACACACACAAACACACACATACACAACCACACAAAACCACACATACAACCACACACATCCACACACACCCACAACCACACCCGCACCCACAACCACACCCACAACCACACAACCACACACAACCACAACCACACACACAACCAGACACATGCAACCACATACACAACCACACACACATAACCTCACAGACAACCACACACACAACCACACACACAACCACAACCACACACAACCCCAACCACACTCACAACCACACCCACACCCCCCACACACATAACCACACACACACAACCACAACCACACACACACATAACCACCCCCCCACATAACCACACCCACACACACCCACACATACACAACCACACATACATCCACACAAAACCACACACACAACCACACCCCAGCACACATCCACAACCACACCCGCACCCACAAGCGCACCCAGAACCGCACCCACAACCACACAACCACACACACAACCACAACCACACACACAAGCACACACACAAGCACACACACAAGCACAAACAACCACACACACAACCACACACACAACCACATACACAAACACACCCAACCATACACAAACACACACACACAACCACACACATAAACACACACAACCACACAAACACAACCACACCCAGAACCACACCCACACAACCACACACAACCACAACCACACCCAACCACACCCACAACCACGCACAACCACACACACAACCACTCACACACACACAACCACAACCATACGCACAACCACGCACATACAAACACAACCACACCCAACTGCACACACCCAACCACACACACAACCACACATACACAACCACACACAACTACATGCAACCACACATCCACACACACACCTGCACCCACAACCACACACACAAGCACACACACAAGCACACACACACAACCACACACACACACAACCACACACACAACCACACACAACCAGACACACACACAACCACACACACAACCACACACACACACACATCCACACCCACAACCACACCCACACCCACAACCGCACCCACAACCACACAACCACACACACAACCACACACACAAGCACACACACAGCCACACACACAACCACACACACACAACCACACATGACCACAACCATACACACACCCATGCACACACACACAACCACACACAACTGCACACACCCACAACCACACACACAACCACACACACACACAACCAACAACACAACCACACACACAACCACACACAACCACACACACACAACCACACAACCACACATACACAACCACACACAACTACACGCAACCACACATCCACACACACACCTGCACCCACAACCACACACACAAGCACACACACAAGCACACACACACAACCACACACACACACACAACCACACACACAACCACACACAACCAGACACACACACAACCACACACACAACCACACACACACACACACATCCACACCCACAACCACACCCGCACCCACAACCGCACCCACAACCACACAACCACACACACAAGCACACACACAAGCACACACACAGCCACACACACACAACCACACACACACAACCACACATGACCACAACCATACACACACCCATGCACACACACACAACCACACACAACTGCACACACCCACAACCACACACACAACCACACACACAACCACACACACACACAACCAACAACACAACCACACACAACCACACACAACCACACACACACAACCACACAACCACACAACCACACACACAACCACACACAGACACACAACCACATACACACACACACACAACCACACACACAACCACACCAAGCATTGGCATAGTGTTGGAAAGGCGTTCGCCGGAGGGGGGTTCGATGCCCGTCTTGCCCACCCCTTTGACCCACCTCTCCCACGTAGGCCGAACTAGGCACGCACACCCTGATATACATTTCGAACAGAGTGACACCACACGTATTCTTTGTAGGACGATAGGTCTTTTTTATCGATGATTTTCAAGGGATCTTTATGATCCAAGATGCAAGTAGTACAGCAGTGGCACGAAGTACCACAAATCGGTCGTGGGGAATGGGGGTAGCGGGACAGTCTTTCAAGATAGTGTCTCTGCGAAATACCCTGCGGATAGCTCACAATCCTCGAGCTGGAGGGTGTCGATTCTCTGGGCGATCTCTTACCGAGTCGTCCTCAAGGGGAGCGCCGCGAGTCTCTCAGCAGGCACAGGTGGTCGGAGTTCGGGAGCCGTGATTCCGTCAGCAGGGCTCAGATGGTTCAATAGCTGGGGGCCGCGAGTCACTCAGCAGGCCCAGGTGGTTCAGTGCTCGGGAGCCGCGACCTCGTCAGCAGGGCTCAGATGGTTCGATAGCAAGAGGCCGCGAGTCACTCAGCAGGCCCAGGTGGTTCCGTGCTCGGGAGCCGTGACCTCATCAGCAGGCTCAGATGGTTCGATAGCAAGAGGCCGCGAGTCACTCAGCAGGCCCAGGTGACTTCAGCGTTCAGGAGCCGCAACAGCGTCAGCAGGCTCGGATGGTTCCAGGTCTTCTCTGCCTTCGTTTCTCCGGCACCCCTTGTTATACTCCGCTTGCTCTTTGAAGTCCGGGGTCCTCGCAGAGGGGGGACTGGGGTGACGGAGGGGGTTCGGCGGGATTTCCTGCCGCTCACTTCTTTGGTCTTTTCAGGTGGGTCTGGGAGGGACCCCAGACGCTCGGCAGGGGAGGCGCCTGCTCCCCAGGGGCCTGATGGCCGATCGAGTCTTCCCGGGGAAGGCGACCTGAGGTGTGACTGGGCTGGCGCCTTTGGGTCTGGCTCGAGGGTTCCCGCTCCCTCGGTCGGACATGCGTGGTAGGGTGTCGAGTCTGTCAGGGCTCTGGCCGGCCCTCGGATCTGGGTGGCTGGGGCGGCCGGAGTCGGAGATGTCGTGTCTTGAGGGTGGTTGCAGGTTGGCTGGATGATTGGGAGGGCAACGCTGTGAGGCCGGTCTCACACATAGCCAATAGGTCTCGCCTTTGGGACCTTATAAGCACCATTCAGGGAGTCCTTTTATTGGCGCTTTCATGAGGACATGATGAGGAAGCTGGAAACTTTTGGCACATTCTCTTTAAAAGCACAGCATGTTGGTGACTGGTTAATCGATTAGACCTATGTAGTGCTTTAGATCTCAAAGCGCTGTGGTGCGTGCAGCAGTTACAACTCATGACATATGGGGTGCAACTCACAAGGAGGGGGCAGGTTTGAGTACACATTGACTGCAATCGAACTCTTAAGATGATGGGCTGTGTGTATCCATTATCAGCACTCAGTCTTTGCTAAGTGATCTTGTTTGTTTTGTTGTTGTGTTAATGCTTTGCTGCACCCGTTTGACTTACAACATGCTTTCTCTTTCCACAAACTTGATATCTGTTTTACTTTATTTTGAGATGCTTTTAGTATTAATGTCACACACACACAACCACACATACAACCACACACACACAACCACACACACAACCACACACAACCCCACACACAACCACACACACACAGCCACACATACAACCACACACACAAACACACACAGCCACAACCATACACACAACCATGCACACACACACCCCACCTCACCCAACTGTACACACCCAACCACACACACAACCACACACACACAACCACACACACACAACCACACACAACCACAACACACAACCACATACATAACCACACACAAGCACACACACACAACCACGCACACACACAACCACACACACACAACACACACACACATATAACCACACACACAAACACACACATACACAACCACACAAAACCACACACAACCACACACATCTACACACACCCACAACCACACCCACAACCACACAACCACAACCACACACACAACCAGACACACGCAACTACATACACAACCACACACACAACCACACACACACAACCTCATTGACAACCACACACACACAACCACACACACAACCACAACCACACACACACAACCCCAACCACACTCACAACTACCCCCACACCCCCCACACACACATAACCACACACACACAACCACACGCATAACCACACCCACAACCACACCCACACCCACACAACCACACATACACAACCACACATACATCCACACAAAACCACACATACAACCACACACAACCACACCCAAGCACACATCCACAACCACACCCTCACCCACAACCGCACCCACAACCACACCCACAACGGCACCCACAACCACACAACCACACGCACAACCACAACCACACAACCACACACACAACCACACAAACAACCACACCCACACAACCAGAACCAACCACTCCCACAACCACACAGACATAACCACACCCACACCCACACACAACCACACACACACAACCACCCGCACACACACAACCACACACACAACCACACAGACACAACCACACACACACACACACACACACACAACCACACACACAACCACACACACACAACCACACACACAACCACACACAACCACACACACACAACCACACAAACAATCACACACACAACCACACACAACCACACACACAACCAGAACCACACACACAACCACACACACAACCACACACACAACCACACACACAACCACACACACACAACCACACACACAACCACACAAACAACCACACACACAACCATACCCACAACCATACCCACAACTATACCTACACAACCACACCTGCACACACACACAACCACACACCCACAACCACACACCCACAAACACACCCACCCACCCACACCATACCTGCAACCACACCCACACACAACCACACACACACAACCACACACACAACCACCCACACAACCACACACACAACCACACACACACAACCTCACAAACAATCACACACATACAACCACACACACAACCACACACACACAACCCCAACCACAACCACACATGCACACACACAATCACACACATCCACACACACCCACAACCACACCCGCACCCACAACCACACCCACAACCACACAACCACACACAACCACAACCACACACACAACCAGACACACGCAACCACATACAGAACCATACGCACAACCACACACACACAACCTCACAGACAACCACACACACACAACCACACACACAACCACACACACACAACCCAACCAGACTCACAACCACACCCACACCCCCACACACACACATAACCACACACACACAACCATAACCACACACATAACCACACACACATAACCACACATACACAACCAAACATACATCCACACAAAACCACACACACAACCACACACAACCACACCCAAACACACATCCACAACCATACCCACAACCGCACCCACAACTGTACCCACAACCACACACACAATCACACACACAAGCACACACACAAGCACACACACAACCACACACAACCACACCCAACCACACATCCACACACACCCACACCCACAACCACATACACACTCATACAACCACACACACACAACACACACACACAACCACACACACAACCACACACACACACAACCACACAACCACACCCGAACCACACACACACACACACACACACACACACACAACCACACACAACCACACACACAACCACACACACACAACCACACACACACAACCACACACACACACAACCACAACCACACACAACCAAAACACAAAACCACACACAACCACACACACACACACAACCACACACACAACCATACACACACACTCACAACCACACACATACACAACCACACAAAACCACACACACAACCACACACAACCACACATCCACACACACACCCATAACCACACCCATACCCACAACCACACCCACAACCACACAACCACACACACAACCACAACCATACACACAAGCACACACACACCCAAACACACCCAACTGCACACACCCAACCACACACCTATAACCACAACCACACACAACCACACACACACAACCACACACAACCACACATCCACACACACCTGTACCCACAACCACACACACACAACCAACCACACACACAACTACACACACAACCACACATAACCACACACACACACAACTACACACACACACACACAACCACACTCACACACACACCACACACAACCACACACACACGCAACCACACACAACCACACATCCACACATACCCGCACCCACAACCACACACACAACCACACACACACACACACACACACAACCAACCACACACACACAGCCACACACAACCACACCAAGCTTTGGCATAGCCAATAGGTCTCTCCTTTGGGACCTTATAAACACCATTCAGTGAGTTCTTTCGTTGGCGCTTTCATGAGGACATGATGAGGAAGCTGGAAATTTTTGACACATTCTCTTTAAAAGCACAGCATGTTGGTGACTGGTTAATCGATTAGACCTATGTAGCGCTTTAGATCTCAAAGCGCTATGGTGGGTGCAGCAGTTACAACTCATGACATATGGGGTGCAACTCACAAGGAGGGGGCAGGTTTGAGTACACATTGGCTGCAATCGAACTCTTAAGATGATGGGCTGTGTGTATCCATTATCAGCACTCAGTCTTTGCTCAGTGATCATGTTTGTTTTGTTGTTGTGTTAATGTTTTGCTGCACCCGTTTGACTTACAACGTGCTTTCTCTTTCCACAAACTTGATATTTGTGTTCCTTTATTTTGAGATGCTTTTAGTATTACTGTCACACACACACAACCACACATACAACCACACACACTGTTGTAGGGATTCTGCGTATGCTCAGAACTATGCGCAGGAAACCAGAACCTTAGAGAATTGTGGTGTACCAGAAACTCCCCTCAGAACTAAGAACCCCTTATCCGACTAGCTTAGTGTCACATTCGTTATCCGAGATTTAGCTCGGCGGTCCCAATGTATAGACAACCCAGAACAAGCGACTTAGTTATTCTCAGGAATGGTGGGAACCCGAAATACCCGTTTGCACATATATATCAGTCCACAACAGAATAACTAAAACACAGTAAAGTTTAAAGAATTTATTCATAAACCTCGAGTCCTGTTAAACAATACTTTGGCTAACATAAGTAGACAAATGGTTAAGATCATTACCATTAACATTGTTACAATACCATAGAATATAAAAGGAGCGATCATATTATAATGACAGTGGAAAATAACCACCCTCCTTTCTCTAGTTACTAATAAAATATTATTAGACTATTAGAAGGTCTCATAGGCTTGCATAGGGGACCCCATACCGTATAGATCAGCTCAGATGTATCACATCACAGGATCAGCTCAGTGTTCTCTGCAACAGCTCTTCTATCGAATCCCCTAACAATATGCTGCGCTGTGATATTAAAGCACAAGACTTTCTGGTATTTGCAGCTACGTGCATGTTGTGACTAAACAGTGGTACGATCACCCTGAACACAATCAGCCGGCACCGTCTAGTGTCCTAGAACAGTTCTTTACTCGATGTACAGACCAAGGGCACTATCAACTGTTAAGGATGTATAAATAACATTCCCTTGAGACAAGAGCGAGTCTGCATTTCTCAAATTAATAACATGTAACAACAGTGTCGGGTGCAAAGTCAGCAAAAGCAACAAGATGGCTTTCTAACAGCTAACGCGATTAAGCTAACTTAGCACTGTAAATAGGGAGTGGCCTTAATCCACGTGACATCCCCCTTTGATCGAACCACTGTTTAACCAGGGGCGATTAAGTCTACAGAACGCAGAGTTCAAGATCAATGAAGCAGACTAAAGAGCTTGAAGTGTGAGTTCAGTAAATCAGAGAAAGAAGGAAAAAAATATAAAAACACAATCCATCGTTTGTGTGAAGGTAAAAAAAATTAACTCCATGCAGCTTGTCGTCAAGCAGTTAATTTTGGAAAGTATAAGCAGCATATGCGGCTGCAGCTTCCAGTAGCAGATCATTTGAGTCATCAGCAAAATTGGCTGACATCCAATCCAGCAAAGAAAAAGAACACACGTGTTCCACAGGGAATTGAGCATCCAGCACTCCACGTGGACAAGAAGCAGGCATCTCGATGTAACTGCGTGTCAGGAAGTCAATGGCTGCTTTCTCTATATCCCATAACCCAAGGACTCCTTGCGCCGCACCCAAGGCCATAAACCCGACTCCAGAACAGTCAAACTCATGTACCACTAAGGGATACATCAGTTGATCAAAATCCAGGTCCGGTGACACCAAGTTTGACAGACACATATTCAGAGCCCATTGGAACGGACATTCGAGGCAGTGAAAGACAGGCTGTACACAAGTGAAAAACGGGAATCTGAAGGATAATCCATAAGCGATGCTCAAGGTAGCCAGCGGTAAAGTCCCATAGGCTTCCCACATTCGGCTACGCAGATGGAACATGTTGAAGCCGTGGTCGAGAAGCGCAAGTCGTGCAGCCATAGCGTAGTGCGCAGACCAACAGCAGTATGCCAGCAATTAATGCGAGTATCAGAGGAAACCCTCCGAAAACCCCAGAAAAAATAGAATGAAAAATAGCTGGTATTATACCAAAAATAGACTGGAAAGACGTCACAAGGCCAGAGCCTACAATTTTAAAAAAGTGCACCAGACCAGTCGTAGAAGAAGCATTGAAGATAGTGTGTATTAGTGTGCCAAAATGTAGGGGGAGGTCAGTATTCAAAAGCGCTTGAACTTCCGTGCGAGTGTTCGCAACTTGAAGGAGAAATGTTTCTCGTGACGAAGTCAATGCTACCTCCTTTTGAGACAAAAGAGCCCTTATTCTGCTCATCCTATTGAACTCTGCTTTCAAGGTTGGAATCGTCGGCCAGATGGATATATCAAGCCGGCCTTGCGGGGGTGGGAAAAGCACGTTATTACAGCAAACTACTCTTCGTGAAACTGAAACAATATAAGGAATTCCAGCTAACATCCCACAGCAAGCCTCACTATTTAAAAGCAGATAACTACCATTAGCAAGCAACGTAAATGATGGCGTTATAACTTGTACAGGAATGCCCTTCAACACGCAAGCTAAATTAGGGGCATTCATGTTACATGATCCATGTAATTGGATATGTCTACACACTACCGAATGATCAGGAGCAGTCGTACACTCCTCACCCTTCAAATAAACTTCTTTGCCGTCTCTCTCACATCGATATGTAAATGGGAGAGACCAGACCTCATGCAAAAACGCAGAACCAAGTTTTTCAAATCTGCCTAATGCATAATGTTTCATGCAAGAACTAAACTTATACATAGAAATCGGTAAAGTTACCATTCCATGTACGAGCCAAACTTTATAATCCGACTCAGCAACAGAAAAAGGCAAAGGTTCTAACTTTTCTATACGTAATAGGGAATATGTAGCATCTTTCATGGACATGAATTGTTGTTTTGCTGACAGATTAAATGGGCGGAATAAAGACGAAACATTCATGTAATCCCATGGTACTTTCCCCGCCTTTAACGTCTGCAAAGTCCAAGCAAATTGCATAATCGATCGTAATTGATTTTGACCATGATACAACACAGACACATCGTCCTGGACAATATCTACAACAGATGAAACAATGTTATCCAATGTATATATTCTTGAAGATAAGGTATTAATACTATTATCTATTACTGCCAAAACTTTTTCCATATTGGCTTGGTCAATAGCACGGAGCCTGGAGGCAGCCTCAATTTGTGACAACTTCCAAACCTCGTTGTAAACAGCATACACCCATCTTTTGGATCTTCCTAATGCGGGACCCTTAACAAAATCATTCAAATCAATGTTGTCATGCAAACGTGACAAGTGAAGTTTAACAGAATCTAATGTGGAATGTTGCAACCATGTCTGACATAATTTACCAACCGAGTAGGTAGTGACAGTATGTGATGACAGAAAACGTGGGTCTACTCTATCCTGTATGTACCCAGGATTTACTCCCAAAAATTAACGTTGACAGGTGTCCGAATTTTTCTGCCATATCAACCAACCAGTAGGGTCCAATGCACTAATATTGAAGGTGGAATTGGAAATAAAAGACTGCAACATAGTAAGGGACAGATCTGTGTGATTCTCCCAACCAGGATAAGCTCCCAGATCCGGGATCGAGGGGGACTTTAAGTTTTTAGAGATAGCCAATCCAAAACAGGTTGTCTGGAAAACAGTAGAATTTAAAAACAGCATGTGGTTAGGGATCAGGCAGGCACGATGTAAAGCTTCTGTACCCTGCACCTGCCAAGATTTAGTACCCCAAACTGATTTGAGATCAATAGCCTGTTTCCAAACGTCATACCCACCAATTGCCAAATCATCCATGAAGGATTTAGAAAACAACAATTTAGTGTGGGTCAAACGCACCTTTGAAACAGGGTCATTATTAAGCTTAAAATAAAAAGAAGCATTATTAGTTACACTAAAATCTGAAAAATATGAAAACTTTGCGATCAATGTTTTTGAACTTCCAATCTTTGGGGCCGGGCAATGTTCCCACTGTGTAAAGTTAACCAAACTACGAAATGAGTTTGCCCTATGGAGAAAATGTGTGCCATAATGTTGATAACAAAATTGCTCTGCATAGTTCTCATTATTCAAATACAAATCCTCAGCATCAAAAGCGGCATAGTATTTTAAATCAGAAAACAGTGTCTCTATAGTTTTAACATCCCAATCATCAGATCGAATGTCTTGCTTTACCACATCACCCATAGAGACACGATATACAGACGGCAAATTAATCACTTCCGTGGGGCCATGAATTTGAAATTTAACAGCATCCCATGCTATTCCATCACGGACAGGCCAGGCGGTGATATTAACAAAGGTCTGGTCCCTCTTCATGATGTGCGATGATGAATGTGGGGCCAAAGTTCCATTAATTAATCCAATCGTAGAACGTTCATGCAGGTAGTGTTCATTTATCAATCTAAAAAACACCACCACAAAACCAATGGACATGAACAAAAAAATGCAAATGAGCACCAACCAGATGTAAATCCAGGGGGGAACCAAAAATTGTCTCTTGAACCAGGCAAAAAATTTAGAAAATTTGGAAGGGGCAGTGGAAGTCAATGATTCAGTTCCAAAGGAAGAATTAGACTGGACAATGTCAGTTGAATGCAAAAGGGGCAATGGGACATCAGTAGGATATGAATATTCAGCATCATCAGGTAAAGCACTATCCGCAGGTGAAACAGCAGAATCAGAAAGTACTTGCATTTCAATGGCAACCTCAGGTACTACGTCAGATGGTCGCACCACAACAGCACTGCGCATCATTGAAGGGCAAGAAACTGAAGGTGTCAGACTATGAAGTATCGGCCACCCAGTGTAGCTTGACATTATCAACCGAAATGTACCTGTTGTCTCTGTGACCAGGAAGGGGAGGCAAAACAATTGTGCGGGTACCCTCAACTCCAAGCACCGGCACTGGTGCACGATAAGAGGGTCCAAACTCCTTCTTCTTCTCCACCTTCTCACGGACCAGATCACCAACTCGGGGTAGCCAGCCGACTACCGGAATCTGCAGTCCAGCCTCGGTCGCAGAAGACACGTGCTCTTTTGCTAGAGTATCTCTTGTTTCTTGAAGATTCTGTAAAACAGTACAGTGGTCATCTAAGTCAAAAGGCGCGGCCGCCGCCGCCATGTCGAGACCCTCTAGGTCAGGGACAAACATTCGAACTCCGAAGAGCATCATGTACGGGGTCCTCCCACCCAGAGACCTTCTAGGGAGATTATTAAGTGCACGTTGGACGTCATACAAATGGGATAGCCAGTTTTTGCCAGTACCTAACACCCGGGCCGTCAATGATTGCTTTAGGTCACGGTTCATTCGTTCCACAACACTATTGCCCTCAGGCCGATATGGAGACGAAAATTTGACTTGTACCCCCAAACTTTTCATGGCTTCTTTGTAAGCCTTAGAGGCAAACGCAGGGCCCTGATCAGAGTGAAGGGTGCCACATGCAAAACTCCCTATAAAGACACGCAATGCTTTGATGACAGTCCTGGCGTCAGCACTCCTTTGTGGCCACACCCAAAGAAAACGTGTGCACGAATCTACTGCAACCAAGATATACTTGTACGCAGTGTCTGAGGAAAAAGGACCGCAGTGATCTAAATAAACACACGCAAGTGGTTGATTAGATATATGCAGCTGCGTTTGTGGTGGACGTGCCACCGTTGATGGCTTAATTTGTTGGCAAATTCCACAATTTAGGACATAAGTCCGTGTATGTTTGTACAAACCGTACCACCAATAACGCTGTTGCAACAGTGACACAGTTGCGGACACTCCGGCGTGCGCTGACGCAACACCCTCATGCGCAGCTTGAACCAAAGCAGGTCTGCAGTCCGAATTGGGAATAACCCTATCCCCAACTTCATTAATCCTCACTAACGGGACGTTATCAGGACTTAAGTGATAATGGTATCGAGAAGGGAAACCTCTAGGGAAGTTTGTCCCAGTCTCTGTTGCAGCAATAGCTGCCAAGATGTCATCATCGATCTTAGTTTTGGATCTTGTAACTGCTGCTACTAAGTATGTTGCCACTGCTGTTTTAGCTGCCTCGTCAGCCAAACTGTTACCGACAGCATGGACACCAACTCGTTGGTGACCAAGAGTGTGAATAACACTCACAAGGGGTAGACTGCCTTTTAGTTCAGCCACCCTAGCCCAAAGCGTTTTATGCTTTACTGTGCTACCTTTTGAATCACGAAAATCATTCGTGATCCAAAACATCAGATTGTCGTTGTAAGATTGTACACAATAGTAAGAATCACTCACTATAAGAGTTGTGACTTAATAATCAGCAAACTCCAGTGCAAGCACCAGAGCTCTAAGCTCCGTCAATTGTGCGGTACAATCACCCAAAGTCTGCGTATGCACCGCATCCTGGACAAATTCTCCATTCACGAAAGTACCAACCACAATTGCGCAAGCCGCTGAATAAGCGTGCCTTGATCCAGTTGCGGGTTGCGCAGACCCGTCAGTGTAAATGACACAATGGAAGTCCTCCAACGGGCGCAATGTAAGTGGAGCCGGATGAACTAATTCATACTCCAAACTCTCCTGAGTCTGAAGTCCTGCGTCAAAAATGTATTCGACATCAGGTGAGGCTAAGGAGCTCGCCCATTGTATCCACCGTGGATGCAAAGCTTTAGAATTCGGCACACTTGCTTTAGTGACTGCCTCTAGGGCAGGAAATGGTGTTACCACCATCATGCGTTTCCCCTGTGATAGCGCCCGTTCTTTCAGGATTGCCATCTGAACTGCTGTCAAAACCTTTTCGACAGTGGAGAAACGCATTTCAGCCGAAGTATATAAATGAGACTTGTAAGCAATGGGGACTGTATCGCCTTCATTGTAAGTTAAGTACGTGAACCCCTCAGCACCCGGCACAATTCTAATGACCAAGTTTTTGTGGTTATCACGAGTTTGTAAATATATCGCAGTAAGAAGGTCAGACTGCAAAGAGTGTAATGCAGCCGAATGTTCTGGCAGCCAGCAAGATTTGGTAAAAGTAGGTTGTACCAAGGCATATAGTGTCTTGATACGCTGGGCATATTCAGGAATGTAGGTACGACCGAAATTCAGAAAGCCCAGCAATGATTGAAGTTGTTTCAGTGTCGTAGGGATACGAAGGCGTGCGCATTTCTCAAGGAACTGCGGAGCCAAGCCTCGGCCCTCATTGTTGAGTTCGTACCCCAAGAATAAAACTGTGTACTCGGCAATGTGGGACTTCTTAAAGTTAAACTTGTAACCAAAGTCCGCAAACATACAAATTATGTTGTCCACGCGAGCAAGGTGAGGAAGCAACTCGTCATCTGTTAAGTAGATGTCATCAACGTACGAGTATGCCTCCGGGTCTACCATCTCTAAGAGAGAGACCACACGGGCAGCAAAAACTCCCGGACTATTTTTATAGCCCATCGGAAGCCTTTTGAATACTTTTTGTTTACCACCCGAAGTAAAAGCGGTCCACTCATAACTATGAGGGGATATGTTATGGCAATAAAAACCATTGGACAAGTCAAGTGTGGTTTTGAACCTTTTTCTCACAAGACTATCAACGAGAGCCGAACTATGGGTATTTTGCACCGCACAATTCCGGCAGTGCGAGTTTAAGTGCCGGTAATCCAAAACTAGGCGGTACGATCCGTCAGGCTTCGTTACAGTGAATAAAGGATTATTCATGGATGACACACACGTTTCAATTACACCCTGATATTCCAATTGTTCAAGGATAGCCGCGACGTGAGACCTAGCCTCACGCCGCATAGGGTATTGGGGTTGTGGCTGGGGGTCGGACCGCAATGGAAAATCGTGGAGGGTAGAACTTTTATCCCACCCCACCTGATTACGATACAACGCAGGTGCAAGCACCCGTGCCCACTCCTCGGCTAACTTCTCATACTCCTCCTTGGGCACTACGTGTCCAAAAGAAGGAAGAATAACTTCTTCCCCCCTTGGAGCGTTTAGAACGAAAGCCGGGGGCCAATCTTTCTCCGCCAAAAGTATATCATAGGTGGTCGTCAGATTATCCCAAAATACCGCGTTAATTTTTCGTTGTATGTCACCCTCAATATTTAGAACTACGTCAAATAATCTCTCAGGGGGGGCTACGCGAGTATCAGCAGTTTCTACTGTTACATAGATTTTAGTTGCTGTCGCCTCCAGAAATGGACGCAGTGCTCCCCGCACTACTGTAACTTCCGCCGCGCTGTCTAGCAGCGTCAAAGCCCATTTCATGTTCAGAAGTTGCGTCCGCACCATCTGAGGCATACTTCGCTGAGAGAGCAGCAACTTTCTTTTTCTGTAATGGAGGACGCGGACGTGCAGAATCCTCCTGCTTGCTTTTTACGTCCGCTTGTCTGGGTTGCTCACGTCCTTGAGCACTCCGGCCTCTCCCACGGTCTCCTCCACCAAAGTGTGAAGCCGCTGTTTCCTGTGAAGAACGAGGAGAGCGCTGGTCAGGAACCTGAAACCTTTCAGGTGATTTAATACGAGAACGATCACGCAAATCATAAGTGCGTTCAACATACGCCTGAACTGGGGACGCGGAACGAGTCTCCTGTTTCTGTTGCTGTTTATCCTGTTTTTTATTTCTCCAATTTTGTTTTGGAAAGTTGGGTTTATCATCTTTTGTAGACGAACTCACTTTAGTATGCTGTACTACATCAGGAATCTTGATGACGGGTTTCACGCCTAGGGCACTACGTCCAACCATCCTATAGGCTTTTGCAATAACTTTTGCAAACTCCCTCGGCTTATCTTCATCCGCAATAAGCTCC
The DNA here is from genome assembly GCF_964204655.1 of Triturus cristatus. Taxonomy (NCBI): domain Eukaryota; kingdom Metazoa; phylum Chordata; class Amphibia; order Caudata; family Salamandridae; genus Triturus; species Triturus cristatus. Next base: position 1,050,522,963 of record NC_140579.1, read on the forward strand.
ATCATGTTTCCTACTTGAAACTGCATGGCATCTCCTTTGAGATTTCCCATGATCATGGAACATACTACATCGAAGCTGTCGATAAGCCGCATTCCCAACTCAATAGCTGCTTCCGCCCCATGGTCCTCCTGGACTTTCTTGATAACGGAAGGTAGTACCGACATAGACGTAGTGCCGAAGCACTTCGAATAGGTCGCTGCAAAGACCTTGCCCCAATTGTCACAGTCGACAATGTCTGGGACTAGTTCTTTTGGCAAAGTAATAGTGAGTATCCTGTGTTTATCCACAGGACTAGTGTTAGGAAACACGGCTTCTAGTTGATCGAATTTCTCTGCAAGCCAATAAGGATACTCATCCTTATTCTGGGGGCGCTTGCCAACAACCGCGTTTACCATTACAGGACTGATCACAACCGCATGATGGTGATCAGCCCCGTGTCCCGCCACTGTAGGTGCCCCCACCTGTACAGTGCGCGACACATACTGCACTAACGCCCTATGGACCGTAATCAGGGTCGTGTGCAGTACACGTAAGCTATCCACTCCTACCGTCAGGTAGCGTGGATGAGGTGTATGTCCGGCCAGCACCGGCCAAGTAGCTCCTTCAATAGACAAAGGACCCAGTCTCGCCGGGGCGACCGTGTGGGGGAGGGCGCCATTAAACCAAATAGTGTGTTGCCAGGTAGAAATAGGAATTTCTAATGCCATATATGGGGTATAATGTAGAGGCACCTGAGTAGCAGTGTATTTGTGGAACGTTTTATCAACGTCTTCCACAGCCTCAAAGGTAACCCAAGAGTAAAACAACTCATAAGGGTAAGTAGCACTTGCACTTACGACAAATACCACTGCCAGCCCGTCATCGGGTACCCCGTACGTCCTCAAATGAGCACGTAGAGACACCCTACTATGAGCGGGAATTTCTACCGCCATAAGGACATAAAATAAAAGATACAACGAGATCTTTAGTAGCACTTGGGCTTATATTAGTATAACCTTTTTTATTATCAAGCTTGAAAGAACCTATAGCCTAAAACCTAGGTAGGTTAAGCCGACACTCCCGTTATCCGGAAACCAGAGTGAGGGCGTTGTGGACTAATAAAAAGCACTACTAAGGCATCTCAGATATTAAGACCAAACGTTAGGTGCGCCATGTTGTAGGGATTCTGCGTATGCTCAGAACTATGCGCAGGAAACCAGAACCTTAGAGAATTGTGGTGTACCAGAAACTCCCCTCAGAACTAAGAACCCCTTATCCGACTAGCTTAGTGTCACATTCGTTATCCGAGATTTAGCTCGGCGGTCCCAATGTATAGACAACCCAGAACAAGCGACTTAGTTATTCTCAGGAATGGTGGGAACCCGAAATACCCGTTTGCACATATATATCAGTCCACAACAGAATAACTAAGACACAGTAAAGTTTAAAGAATTTATTCATAAACCTCGAGTCCTGTTAAACAATACTTTGGCTAACATAAGTAGACAAATGGTTAAGATCATTACCATTAACATTGTTACAATACCATAGAATATAAAAGGAGCGATCATATTATAATGACAGTGGAAAATAACCACCCTCCTTTCTCTAGTTACTAATAAAATATTATTAGACTATTAGAAGGTCTCATAGGCTTGCATAGGGGACCCCATACCGTATAGATCAGCTCAGATGTATCACATCACAGGATCAGCTCAGTGTTCTCTGCAACAGCTCTTCTATCGAATCCCCTAACAATATGCTGCGCTGTGATATTAAAGCACAAGACTTTCTGGTATTTGCAGCTACGTGCATGTTGTGACTAAACAGTGGTACGATCACCCTGAACACAATCAGCCGGCACCGTCTAGTGTCCTAGAACAGTTCTTTACTCGATGTACAGACCAAGGGCACTAGCAACTGTTAAGGATGTATAAATAACATTCCCTTGAGACAAGAGCGAGTCTGCATTTCTCAAATTAATAACATGTAACAACAGTGTCGGGTGCAAAGTCAGCAAAAGCAACAAGATGGCTTTCTAACAGCTAACGCGATTAAGCTAACTTAGCACTGTAAATAGGGAGTGGCCTTAATCCACGTGACAACACAATGAGACACACACACAACCACACACACACATAACCACACACACACACAACCACCCACACACCCACAACCACATACACACAACCACACATACACCCACACAAAACCACACACACAACCACACATCCACATTCGCACCCACAACCGCACCTACAACCACAACCACAACCACACAACCACATACACAAGCACACACACAACCACACACACAACCACACACACAACCACACACACACACACAACCACAATAATACGCACAACCACACACACACACAACCACACTCATCTGCACACACACCACACAACCACAACCACATACAACCACACACACACAACCACACCCAACCACACCCAACCACACATCCACACATACACCTGCACCCACAACCACACACACACACAACCAACCACACAACCAACCACACACACAACCATGCACACACACAACCACACACACAATCACACACACAATCACACACACACACAACCACACACACAACCACGCACACAACCACAACGACACACACAACCACACACACAACCATACACACAACCACATGCACAACCATACCCAACCACACAACCACACACACACAACCACACACACAACCACACACACACAACCACACACAACCACATACAAACACACCCAACCACACACAAACACACACAACCACACACACAAAACCACGCACACACAACCACAGAAACACCCACCCACCCACAACCACACCCACACAACCAGAACCACACCCAACCTCACTCACAACCACACACACAACCACACACAACCACACACACAACCAGAACCACACACACAACCACACACACACAACCACACACACAACCACACACACACAACCATATACACAACCACACAAACAACCACACACACAACCATACCCACAACCATACCCACAACCACACCCACACAACCACACCTGCACACACACAACCACACACACACAACCACCCACCCACAACCACACACACACACCCACAACCATACCCGCAACCACACCCATACCCAACCACAACCACACACACACACAACCATACACACAACCACCCACACAACCACACACACAACCACATGCACACAACCTCACGAACAACCACACACACACAACCACACACACAACCACAACCACACACACACAACCCCAACCACAACCACACACACACACACACACACACACACACACATCCACACACACCCACAATCACACCCGCACCCACAACCACACCCACAAGCACACAAAACCACAACCACACACACAACCAGACACACACAACCACATACACAACCACACACACAACCACACACACACAACCTCACAGACAACCACACACACAACCACACACACAACCACAACCACACTCACAACCACAGCCATACCCCCACACACACACATACCCACACACACAACCACAACTACACACATAACCACACAACCACACCCACACACACACAACCACACATACACAACCACACATAATCACACACACAACCACACCCAAGCACACATCTACAACCACACCCGCACCCACAACCGCACCCACACCCACAACCGCACCCACAACCACACAACCACACACACAACCACACACACAACCACACATCCACACACACCCACACCCACAACCACACATACAACCACACACACACTCATACAACCACACACACACAACCACACACACACAACCACACACAACCACACACAACCACACCCAAACCACACACACACAACCACAACCACACACACAACCACACACACACAACCACACACACACACACAACCACACACACACAACCACACACACAACCAAAACACACAACCACACTCACAACCACACACACACAACCACACATACACACTCACAACCACACACATACACAACCACACAAAACCACACAAACAACCACACACAACCACACATCCACACACACACCCACAACCACACCCACGCCCACAACCACACCCACAACCACACAACCACACACACAACCACAACCATACACACAAGCACACACACACATAGCCACACATACAACTACACACACACAACCACACACAACCACAACCATACATACAACCACACACACACACACAACCACACACAACTGCACATACCCAACCACACACACACATAACCACAACCACACACAACCACACACACACAACCACACACAACCACACCCAACCACACATCCACACACACCCACACCCACAACCACACACACACACACAACCAACCACACACACAACTACACACACAACCACACATAACCACACACAACTACACCCACATACACAACCACACTCAGACACACAACCACACACACACAACCACACCCAACCACACCCAACCACACATCCATACACACCCGCACCCACAACCACACACACAACCACACACATACACAACCAACCACACACACACACACACAACCACACACACAACCACAACCATACACACAAGCACACACACACAGCCACACATACAACTACACACACACAACCACACACAACCACACACACAACCACACCAAGCATTCCCATAGCCAATAGTTCTCACCTTTGGGACCTTATAAGCACCATTCAGGGAGTCCTTTCGTTGGCGCTTTCATGAGGACATGATGAGGAAGCTGGAAATTTTTGACCCATTCTCTTTAAAAGCACAGCATGTTGGTGACTGGTTAATCGATTAGACCTATGTGGCGCTTTAGATCTCAAAGCGCTATGGTGGGTGCAGCAGTTACAACTCATGACATATGGGGTGCAACTCACAAGGAGGGGGCAGGTTTGAGTACACATTGGCTGCAATCGAACTCTTAAGATGATGGGCTGTGTGTATCCATTATCAGCACTCAGTCTTTGCTCAGTGATCTTGTTTGTTTTGTTGTTGTGTTAATGCTTTGCTGCACCCGTTTGACTTACAACGTGCTTTCTATTTCCACAAACTTGATATTTGTGTTCCTTTATTTTGAGATGCTTTTAGTATTACTGTCACACACACACAACCACACATACAACCACACACACACAACCAGACACACACACAACCACACACACAAACCACACATACAACCACACACCCACCCACACACACACAACCACACACACACAACCACACATACACCCACACAAAACCACACACACAGCCACACACAACCACACATCCACACCCACAACCGCACCCACAACCACACCCACAACCACACAACCACATACACAACCACAACCACACACACAAGCACACACACAATCACACACACAACCACACACACAACTACACACACACACCCACAATAATACACACAACCACACACATACACAACCACACTCATCTGCACACACATCATACAACCACATACAACCATACACACACAATCACGCACAACCACACCCAACCACACATCCACACATACACCTGCACCCACAACCACACACACACACACACAACCAACCACACAACCAACCACACGCACAACCATGCACACACACAACCACACACACAATCACACACACAATCACACACACACACAACCACACACACAACTACACGCACAACCACAACCACATACACACAACCACACACACAACCACACACACAACCATACACACAACCACATGCACAACCACACCCAACCATACCCAATCACACAACCACACACATACAACCACACACACAACCACACACACACACACAACCACACCCAACCACATACAAACACACCCAACCACACACAAACACACACAACCACACACACACAACCACTCACACACAACCCCACAAACACCCACCCACCCACAACCACAACCACACCCACACAACCACAACCACACCCAACCACACCCACAACCACACACAACCACACACACAACCACACATACACAACCACACACACACAACCACACACACAACCACACACACACACACACAACCACACACACACAACCACACACACACAACCACACACAACCACACACACAACCACAACATACAACCACACACGCAACCACACACAACCACACACACACATCCACACCCACAACCACAAACATACAACCACACACACAACCACACAAAACCACACACACAACCACACACAACCACACATACACACACACCCACAGCCACGACCACAACCACACAACCACACACAGAACCACAACCACACAACCACACACACACAACCAGAGCCAACCACACCCACAACCACACAGACACAACCACACAGACAACCACATACACACAAAGACACACACACACAACTACACCCACCCACACACAACCACACACACAACCACACACACACAACCACACACACAACCACACACACACACAACCACACACACACAACCACACACAACCACACCCAACCACACATCCACACACACCCACACCCACAACCACACACACAACCACACACACACACACACAACCAACCACACACACAACTACACACACAACCACACATAACCACACACAACTACACCCACATACACAACCACACTCAGACACACAACCACACACACACAACCACACCCAACCACACCCAACCACACATCCACACACACCCGCACCCACAACCACACACACAACCACACACATACACAACCAACCACACACACACACACACACACACCCACACACACAACCACAACCATACACACAAGCACACACACACAGCCACACATACAACTACACACACACAACCACACACAACCACACACACAACCACACCAAGCATTCGCATAGCCAATAGGTCTCACCTTTGGGACCTTATAAGCACCATTCAGGGAGTCCTTTCGTTGGCGCTTTCATGAGGACATGATGAGGAAGCTGGACATTTTTGACACATTCTCTTTAAAAGCACAGCATGTTGGTGACTGGTTAATCGATTAGACCTATGTGGCGCTTTAGATCTCAAAGCGCTATGGTGGGTGCAGCAGTTACAACTCATGACATATGGGGTGCAACTCACAAGGAGGGGGCAGGTTTGAGTACACATTGGCTGCAATCGAACTCTTAAGATGATGGGCTGTGTGTATCCATTATCAGCACTCAGTCTTTGCTCAGTGATCTTGTTTGTTTTGTTGTTGTGTTAATGCTTTGCTGCACCCGTTTGACTTACAACGTGCTTTCTCTTTCCACAAACTTGATATTTGTGTTCCTTTATTTTGAGATGCTTTTAGTATTACTGTCACACACACACAACCACACATACAACCACACACACACAACCAGACACACACACAACCACACACACAAACCACACATACAACCACACACACACCCACACACACACAACCACACACACACAACCACACATACACCCACACAAAACCACACACACAGCCACACACAACCACACATCCATACCCACAACCGCACCCACAACCACACCCACAACCACACAACCACATACACAACCACAACCACACACACAAGCACACACACAATCACACACACAACCACACACACAACTACACACACACACCCACAATAATACACACAACCACACACATACACAACCACACTCATCTGCACACACATCACACAACCACATACAACCATACACACACAATCACGCACAACCACACCCAACCACACATCCACACATACACCTGCACCCACAACCACACACACACACACACAACCAACCACACAACCAACCACACACACAACCATGCACACACACAACCACACACACAATCACACACACAATCACACACACACAACCACACACACAACTACACGCACAACCACAACCACATACACACAACCACACACACAACCACACACACAACCATACACACAACCACATGCACAACCACACCCAACCATACCCAATCATACAACCGCACACATACAACCACACACACAACCACACACACACACACAACCACACCCAACCACATACAAACACACCCAACCACACACAAACACACACAACCACACACCCACAACCACACACAACCACACACACACACACAACCAACCACAGACACACACACACACAACCACACACAACCACACACAACCACAACCATACACACAAGCACACACACACAGCCACACATACAACTACACACACACACAAACACACACAACCACACCAAGCATTGGCATAGCCAATAGGTCTCGCCTTTGGGACCTTATAAGCACCATTCAGGGAGTCCTTTCGTTGGCGCTTTCATGAGGACATGATGAGGAAGCTGGACACTTTTGGCACCTTCTCTTTAAAAGCACAGCATGTTGGTGACTGGTTAATCGATTAGACCTATGTAGCGCTTTAGATCTCAAAGCGCTGTGGTGGGTGCAGCAGTTACAACTCATGACATATGGGGTGCAACTCACAAGGAGGGGGCAGGTTTGAGTACACATTGACTGCAATCGAACTCTTAAGATGATGGGCTGTGTGTATCCATTATCAGCACTCAGTCTTTGCTAAGTGATCTTGTTTGTTTTGTTGTTGTGTTAATGCTTTGCTGCACCCGTTTGACTTACAACATGCTTTCTCTTTCCACAAACTTGATATTTGTGTTACTGTATTTTGAGATGCTTTTAGCATTAATGTCACACACACACAACCACACATACAACTACACACACACAACCTCACAAACAACCACACACACCACCACAACCACACACACACAACCCCAACCACACCCACAACCACACACACACACAACCACACACACAACCACAACCACACACACACCCACAACCACACCTGTTACAGTTAGCACAACCACGTTGGGCGCCATGTTGCAGGGATTCGGCTTATGCACAGAACTATGCACAGGAAACCAGGACCTCAGTGAATTGTGGTGTACCAAAAACTCACCTCAGAACCCAGAACCCCTTATCCGACCAGCATCAGTGTCCCATTCGTTATCCGAGTTTTATCTCGGCGGTCCCAATGTATAGACAACCCAGAACAAGCGACTTAGGGTATTCTCAGGAATGGTGGGAATCAGAAATAACTGTTCGTAATTATTCTCATATCAGTCCACAACAGAATAAACAGAGACACGGTAAAGTTTAAAGCGTTTATTTTATAAACCTCGTGTCCTAAGATGCAGTACTTTCGCTAACATAAGCAGACAAATGATTAAGATCAAAACCATCAGCATAGTTACAATACCATAGGAAATGAAAGGGGTAAGCATACTAAAATGACAGTGGATATCAGCCACCTTCCTTTTGCTAGTAAACTAATATGGTTATTATTAGGCTAATAAAAGGTCTCTAGGCTTGAATGGGGAACCCCATACCGTAAAGATCAGCTTAGTGGGATCACATCACAGGATCAGCTAGACTCTGCTCCTGGGAAAGCTCTTCTTCCGAATGTAATGAAAAACATGCAACACGGCAATATTAAAAGCACCCGACTTCCAGGTATTTTCAGCTGCGTGCGTGTTATGGCTAAATAGTGGGCCGATCAACCTGAACCCAACAACATGCACCGTCTAACGATCCAGACTGTTTCTTTACACAATGTTCAGACCAAGGTCGCTGCTCACTGTTCGGGATGTGAACAACAGACAGTTCTCATGTGAAGCAAAGTCGAGCAAACATTTCTCAATTAATAACATGTGACTACAGTGTTGTGTGCAAAAGCAGCAAAAGCGGCAAGATGGCTTTCTAACATCTAATGCGGTTGTGCTAATTTAGCATTGTATGTATATAGATAGCAATCTTCACTACACACCCACACAACCACACACAACCACACCCACAACCACACACACACACAACCACACACATAACCACACACACACAACCTCACAAACAACGACACACACACAACCACACACACAACCACACACACACAATCCTAACCACACCCACAACCACACACCCACACCCACACACACCCACACAACCACACACATACACAACTACAAACACAACCACAGCCACACACACAACACACACAACCACACACAACACACAAAACCACACACAAAACTATACACACAACCACACACACAACCACACTCCACAAACCACACCCAAACACACGACACACACAACCACAACCAACCACACACAACCACACAACCACAACCATACACAACCACAAATACACACAAACACACACACAAACACACACACACAACCACACACACACAACCACACACACACAACCACACACACACAACCACACACACATACAACCACACACACAACCACAGCCACACACACAACACACAAAACCACACACACAACCACACACACAACCACACACACAACCACACATACATAACCACACACATATAACCACACACACAACCACACACACAACCACACACACACAACCTCACAAACAACGACACACACACAACTACACACACACCCACCCACACACAACCACACACACACAACAATAACCAAACACACACACAACCACACACACAACCACAGCCACACATACAACACACACAACCACACACATAACACACAAAACCACACACACAACCACACACACAACCACACACACAACCACACACACCACACAACCACACACACAACCACATACAATCACACACACACACACACAACCACACACACAACCAAACACAACACCACACAACCACACACAACCACTTCCACACACACAACCACACAACCACACACACACAACCACACCCAACCATACCCAACCACACCCACAACCACACACACACAACCACAACCACACACAACCACACACACAACCACACACACAACCACAACACACAACCACACACACAACCACACACACACAACCACACACACAATCACACACACAACCACAACACACAACCACACACACAGCCACACACAACCTCACACACACAACCACACACACACACACACAACACACACAACCACACACACAACCACACACATAGACAACCACACAAAACCATACACACAACCACACACAACCATACATCCACACACACACCCACAACCATACCCGCCTCCACAACCACACCCACACCCACACAACCATAACCACACACACAACCACACACACAACCACACACATCCACACTTACAACCACAACCACACACACAACCACATACAACCACACCCACAACCACACACAGAACCACACACACAACCATATACACAACCACACACACACAACCATACACACAAACCACACACACATAACCACACACGCAACCACACACACAAACACACACACACAACCTCACAAACAACCACACACACAAAACCACACACACAACCACACACACATAACCACACACATACAACCACACACACAACCACACCCACAACCACACACACACAACCTCACAAACAACCACACACACACAACTACACACACACCCACCCACACACAACCACACACACACAACAATAACCAAACACACACACAACCACACACACAACCACACACACACAACCACACACACACAACCACACACACACACATACCCACATACACAACCACAGCCACACACACACAACACACAAAACCATACACACAACCACACACATCCACACACACAACCACACACACATAACCACACACATACAACCACACACACAACCACACACACAACCACATACACACAACCTCACAAACAACCACACACACAACCATAGACACACACACAAGCACACACACAAGCACACACACAAGCACACACAACCACACACAACACCATACAACCCCACACAACCACATACACAACCACACACAACCCTACCCACATACACAACTACACACACAACCACACACAACCACACCCACAACCACATACAACCACACACACAACCACACACACACAAACACATACACACAACCACACACACAAAACCCCACACACAACCACACATCCACACATACACCCACAACCACACCCGCACCCACAACCACACCCACAACCACAAGACCACACACACAACCACAACCACACACACAAGCACACACACAAGCACACACACACAACCACACACACACATACACACACTACCACACACACACTACCACACATCCACAACCACACACAACCACACACACACACAACCAAAACCACACACAACCACACAACCACATACACACAACCATACACACACAACCACACACACACACAACCACACACACAACCACAACACAAAACCACACACACAACCACACACACATAACCACACACACACACACAACCACACACGCAACCACACACATACACAAAACCACACACACAACCACACACATACAGAACCACACAAAACCATACACAACCACACATAACCATACATCCACACACACACACCCACAACCACGCCCGCACCCACAACCACACAACCACATACACACACACAACCACACACACACAAACAGACACACAACCACACACACAACCACAAACAACCACAACCATACACACAACCATGCACACACACACCCCACCACACCCAACTGTACACACCCAACCACACACACAACCACACACACACAACCACACACACACAACCACACACACAACCCCACACATACAACGACACACACACACATATAACCACACACACAAACACACACATACACAACCACACACATAACCACACACATCCACACACACCCACAACCACACCCACAACCACACAACCACACACAACCACACACACAACCAGACACACACAACTACATACACAACCACACACATAACCACACACACACAACCTCACAGACAACCACACACACAACCACACACACAACCACAACCACACACACAACCCCAACCACACTCACAACCACACCCACGCCCCCCCCACACACATAACCCCACACACATACAACCACAACCACACACATAACCACACACACACACACAACCACACCCACACACACACAACCACACATACACAACCACACATACATCCACACAAAACCACACACATAACCACACACAACCACACCCAAGCACACATCCACAACCACACCCGCACCCACAACCGCACCCACAACCACACTCACAACTGCACCCACAACCACACAACCACACGCACAACCACACACACAACCACACAACCAACCACACCCACACAACCAGAACCAACCACTCCCACAACCACACAGACACACCCACACCCACACCCACACACAACCACACACACAACCATCCGCACACACACAACCACATACACAACCACACAGACACAACCACACACACACACACAACCACACACATAACCACACACACAACCACACACACAGCCACACACACACAACCACACAAACAACCACACACACAACCACACCCACAACCACACACAACCACACACACAACCAGAACCACACACACAACTACACACACAAAACCACACACACAACCACACACACAACCACACAAACAACCACACACACAACCATACCCACAACCATACCCACAACTACACCTACACAACAACACCTGCACACACACACAACCACACACACACACAACCACACACCCACAACCACCCACACCCACCCACAACCATACCCGCAACCACACCCACACCCAACCACAACCACACACACATAACCACACACACAACCACCCACACAACCACACACACAACCACACAACCTCACAAACAACCACACACACACAACCACACACACAACCAGAACCACACACACACAACCCCAACCCCAACCACACACATACACACAAACAACCACACACACCCACAACCACACCCACAACCACACAACCACACACAACCACAACCACACACACAACCAGACACACGCAACCACATACACAACCACACACACAACCACACACACACAACCTCATAGACAACCACACACACAACCACAACCACACACACACAACCCCAACCAGACTCACAACCACACCCACACCCCCCCCACACACACACATAACCACACACACACAACCACAACCACACATATACCACACCCACCCACAACCACACACACACAACCACACATACACAACCACACACAACACCATACAACCCCACACAACCACACACACAACCACACACAACCCTACCCACACACACAAGTACACACACACAACCACACACAACCACACCCACAACCACATACAACCACACACACAACCACACAACCACACACACACAAACACACACACACAACCACACACACACAACCACACATACAATCACAACACACAACCACACACATAACACCACTCACAACCACACACACACACACACAACCACACACATATACAACCACACAAATCCACACACACAACCACACATCCACACATACACCCACAACCACACCCGCACCCACAACCACACCCACACCCACAACCACACCCACAACCACAAGACCACACACACAACCACACACACAAGCATACACACACACAACCACACACACACACACAAACACACACACACACTACCACACACACACTACCACACATACACAACCATACACACAACCACACACACAACCAAAACCACACACAACCACACAACCACATACACACAACCACACACACACAACCACACACATACACAACCACACACACAACCACAACACAAAACCACACACACAACCACACACACATAACCACATACACACACACACAACCACACACACGCAACCACACACGCAACCACACACACATAACCACACACATAGACAACGACACAAAACCACATACCACACCCAACCACACATCCACCCACACACCCACACCCGCACCCACTACTGCACCCACAACTACACAACCACACACACAACCACACACAACCACACACACAACCACACACACAACCACACACACACTACCACACAAACAACCACACACACAACCACACCCACAACCACACACAACCACACACAACCACAACCACACACACACACACAGCCACACACACACACAACCACACACATACAATCACACACACAACCACATACAACCACACAAACAACCACACCCACAACCATACCCACAACCACACCCACACAACCACACCTACACACCCACCTACACACATAACCACACACCCACAACCACACAGACATACCCACAACCACACACCCACAACCACACACACACCCTCAACCACACCCACACACCCATCCACACACACAACCACACACCCATAACCACACCCACACACCCACAACCACACCCATAACCACACACACACAACCACACACACACAACCACACACACACACAACCACACACCCACACACACACAACCACACACACAACCACACACACAACCTCACAAACAACCACACACACATAACCACACACACAACCACACACACAACCCCAACCACACCCACAACCACACACACACACCCACACAACCACACACAACCACACACACACAACCACACCCAACCGCACAACCACACCCTCAACCACACACACACAACCACAACCACACACAACCACACAGACACACAACCACACACACAACCACAGAAACAACCACAACATACAACCACACACACAACCACACACACAAACACACACACATCCACACACACATAACCACAAACATACACAGCCACACAAAACCACACACACAACCATACACACAACCCCACACACACACAACCACACACACAACCACACACACACAACCACACACACAACCACATACATACACAACCACACAAAATCACACACACAACCACACACAACCATATATCCACACACACACCCACAACCATGTCCGCACCCACAACCACACAACCACACACACAACCACAACCACACACACACAGCCACATACACAACCACACACACACAACCACACACAACCACAACCATACACACAACCATGCACACACACCCCACCACACCCAACTGTATACACCCAACCACACACACAACCACATACACACAACCACACACACTCAACCACACACACAACCATAACACACAACCACATACATAACCACACACAAGCACACACACACAACCACTCACACACAACCACACACACACACAACGACACACACACACACATATAACCACACACACAAACACACACATACACAACCACACAAAACCGCACACACAACCACACACATCCACACACACCCACACCCACAACCACACAACCACACACAACCACAACCACACACACAACCAGACACACACAACTACATACACAACCACACACAAAACCACACACACACAACCTCACAGACAACCACACACACACAACCACAACCACACACATACAATCCCAACCACACTCACAACCACACCCACACCCCCCACACACATAACCACACACACACAACCACAACCACACACATAACCACACCCACACACAACCACACCCACACACACACAACCACACATACACAACCACACATACATCCACACAAAACCACACACAACCACACCCAAGCACACATCCACAACCACACCCGCACCCACACCCGCACCCACAACCGCACCCACAACCACACCCACAACCGCACCCACAACCACACAACCACACGCACAACCACAACCACACAACCACACACACAACCACACAAACAACCACACCCACACAACCAGAACCAACCACTCCCACAACCACACAGACACAACAACACCCACGCCCACACACAACGACACACACAACCACCTGCACACACACAACCACACACACAACCACACAGACACAACCACACACACACACACACAACCACACACACAACCACACACACAACCACACACAACCACACACACAGCAACACACAACCACACAACCACACAAACACACACACAACCACACACACACAACCACACATACAACCACAACACACAACCACACACACAACCACACACATAACACCACCCACAACCACACGCACACAACCACACACATATACAACCACACAAAACCACACACACAACCACACATACACCCACAACCACACCCGCACCCACAACCTCACCCACAACCACAAGACCACACATACAACCACAAGCACACACACAAGCACACACACAAGCACACACACACAACCACACACACACACTACCACACACACTACCACACACACACAACCACACACACACAACCAAAACCACACACAACCACATAGCCACATACACACAACCACACACACACACAACCACACACACAACCACACACACAACCACAACACACAGCCACACACACAACCACACACACATAACCACACACACACATCCACACACACCCACACCCACAACCACACAACCACACACAACCACAACCACACACACAACCAGACACACACAACTACATACACAACCACACACAAAACCACACACACACAACCTCACAGACAACCACACACACACAACCACAACCACACACATACAATCCCAACCACACTCACAACCACACCCACACCCCCCACACACATAACCACACACACACAACCACAACCACACACATAACCACACCCACACACAACCACACCCACACACACACAACCACACATACACAACCACACATACATCCACACAAAACCACACACAACCACACCCAAGCACACATCCACAACCACACCCGCACCCACACCCGCACCCACAACCGCACCCACAACCACACCCACAACCGCACCCACAACCACACAACCACACGCACAACCACAACCACACAACCACACACACAACCACACAAACAACCACACCCACACAACCAGAACCAACCACTCCCACAACCACACAGACACAACAACACCCACGCCCACACACAACGACACACACAACCACCTGCACACACACAACCACACACACAACCACACAGACACAACCACACACACACACACACAACCACACACACAACCACACACACAACCACACACAACCACACACACAGCAACACACAACCACACAACCACACAAACACACACACAACCACACACACACAACCACACATACAACCACAACACACAACCACACACACAACCACACACATAACACCACCCACAACCACACGCACACAACCACACACATATACAACCACACAAAACCACACACACAACCACACATACACCCACAACCACACCCGCACCCACAACCTCACCCACAACCACAAGACCACACATACAACCACAAGCACACACACAAGCACACACACAAGCACACACACACAACCACACACACACACTACCACACACACTACCACACACACACAACCACACACACACAACCAAAACCACACACAACCACATAGCCACATACACACAACCACACACACACACAACCACACACACAACCACACACACAACCACAACACACAGCCACACACACAACCACACACACATAACCACACACACACAACCACACACATGCAACCACACACACAAACACACACACAACCACACACACACACAACCACACAAAACCACACACCACACCCAACCACACATCCACACACCCACCCACACCCGCACCCACAACTGCACCCACAACCACACAACCACACACACAACCACAACCACACACACACAACCACACACACAACCACACACACAACCACACACACAACCACACACACACTACCACACAAACAACCACACACACAACCACACACAACCACAACCACACACACAACCACACACAGGCACACACACACACAACCACACACACAACCACACACATACAATCACACACAACCACATACAACCACACAAACAACCACACCCACAACCACACCCACAATCATACCCACAACCACACCCACAAAACCACACCTACACACCCACCCACACACATAACCACACACCCACAACCACACAGACATACCCATAACCACACACCCACAACCACACATACACCCTCAACCACACCCACACACCCACCCACACACACAACCACACACCCATAACCACACACACACACCCACAACCACACCCACAACCACACACACACAACCACACACACAACCACACACACACACACAACCACACACACCCAACCACACACACCCAACCACACACACACAACCACACACACAACCTCACAAACAACCACACACACATAACAACACACAACCACACACACACAACCCCAACCACACCCACAACCACACACATACCCACACACACAACCACACACACACAACCACAACCACACACACAGCCACAGCCACACACACACAACACACACAACCACACACACAAAACACAAATACACACACATAACCACACACAACACCACACAACCACACCCAACCACACACACACACACAACCACATACACACAACCACACACACAACCACACACAACCACACCCAACCACACAACCACACCCTCAACCACACACACACAACCACACACAACCACACACACAACCACACAGACACACAACCACACACACAACCACACAAACAACCACAACATACAACCACACACACAACCACACACACAACCACACACATCCACATACACACAACCACAAACATACACAACCACACAAAACCACACACACAACCACACACAACCATACACACACAACCACACACACAACCACACACACACACACACAAAACCACACACACAACCACACACATACACAACCACACAAAACCACACACACAACCACACACAACCATACATCCACACACACACCCACAACCATGCCCGCACCCACAACCACACAACCACACACACACACACAACCACACACACACAGACAGACACACAACCACACACACAACCACAAACAACCACAACCATACACACAACTATGCACACACCCCACCACACCCAACTGTACACACCCAACCACACACACAACCACACACACACAACCACACACACACAACCACACACACAACCACAACACACAACCACATACATAACCACACACAAGCACACACACAAAACCACGCACACACACAACCACACACACACAACGACACACACACACATATAACCACACACACAAACAGACACATACACAACCACACACATAACAACACACATCCACACACACCCACAACCACACCCACAACCACACAACCACACACAACCACACACACAACCAGACACACACAACTACATACACAACCACACACACAACCACACACACAACCTCACAGACAACCACACACACACAACCACACACACAACCACAACCACACACACAACCCCAACCACACTCACAACCACACCCATGCCCCCCCACTCACATAACCACACACACATACAACCACAACCACACACATAACCACACACACACACACAACCACACCCACACACACACAACCACACATACACAACCACACATACATCCACACAAAACCACACACATAACCACACACAACCACACCCAAGCACACATCCACAACCACACCCGCACCCACAACCGCACCCACAACCACACTCACAACTGCACCCACAACCACACACACAACCACACACACATAACCACACACACATAACCACACACACACATCCACACACACCCACACCCACAACCACACAACCACACACAACCACAACCACACACACAACCAGACACACACAACTACATACACAACCACACACAAAACCACACACACACAACCTCACAGACAACCACACACACACAACCACAACCACACACATACAATCCCAACCACACTCACAACCACACCCACACCCCCCACACACATAACCACACACACACAACCACAACCACACACATAACCACACCCACACACAACCACACCCACACACACACAACCACACATACACAACCACACATACATCCACACAAAACCACACACAACCACACCCAAGCACACATCCACAACCACACCCGCACCCACACCCGCACCCACAACCGCACCCACAACCACACCCACAACCGCACCCACAACCACACAACCACACGCACAACCACAACCACACAACCACACACACAACCACACAAACAACCACACCCACACAACCAGAACCAACCACTCCCACAACCACACAGACACAACAACACCCACGCCCACACACAACGACACACACAACCACCTGCACACACACAACCACACACACAACCACACAGACACAACCACACACACACACACACAACCACACACACAACCACACACACAACCACACACAACCACACACACAGCAACACACAACCACACAACCACACAAACACACACACAACCACACACACACAACCACACATACAACCACAACACACAACCACACACACAACCACACACATAACACCACCCACAACCACACGCACACAACCACACACATATACAACCACACAAAACCACACACACAACCACACATACACCCACAACCACACCCGCACCCACAACCTCACCCACAACCACAAGACCACACATACAACCACAAGCACACACACAAGCACACACACAAGCACACACACACAACCACACACACACACTACCACACACACTACCACACACACACAACCACACACACACAACCAAAACCACACACAACCACATAGCCACATACACACAACCACACACACACACAACCACACACACAACCACACACACAACCACAACACACAGCCACACACACAACCACACACACATAACCACACACACACAACCACACACATGCAACCACACACACAAACACACACACAACCACACACACACACAACCACACAAAACCACACACCACACCCAACCACACATCCACACACCCACCCACACCCGCACCCACAACTGCACCCACAACCACACAACCACACACACAACCACAACCACACACACACAACCACACACACAACCACACACACAACCACACACACAACCACACACACACTACCACACAAACAACCACACACACAACCACACACAACCACAACCACACACACAACCACACACAGGCACACACACACACAACCACACACACAACCACACACATACAATCACACACAACCACATACAACCACACAAACAACCACACCCACAACCACACCCACAATCATACCCACAACCACACCCACAAAACCACACCTACACACCCACCCACACACATAACCACACACCCACAACCACACAGACATACCCATAACCACACACCCACAACCACACATACACCCTCAACCACACCCACACACCCACCCACACACACAACCACACACCCATAACCACACACACACACCCACAACCACACCCACAACCACACACACACAACCACACACACAACCACACACACACACACAACCACACACACCCAACCACACACACCCAACCACACACACACAACCACACACACAACCTCACAAACAACCACACACACATAACAACACACAACCACACACACACAACCCCAACCACACCCACAACCACACACATACCCACACACACAACCACACACACACAACCACAACCACACACACAGCCACAGCCACACACACACAACACACACAACCACACACACAAAACACAAATACACACACATAACCACACACAACACCACACAACCACACCCAACCACACACACACACACAACCACATACACACAACCACACACACAACCACACACAACCACACCCAACCACACAACCACACCCTCAACCACACACACACAACCACACACAACCACACACACAACCACACAGACACACAACCACACACACAACCACACAAACAACCACAACATACAACCACACACACAACCACACACACAACCACACACATCCACATACACACAACCACAAACATACACAACCACACAAAACCACACACACAACCACACACAACCATACACACACAACCACACACACAACCACACACACACACACACAAAACCACACACACAACCACACACATACACAACCACACAAAACCACACACACAACCACACACAACCATACATCCACACACACACCCACAACCACGCCCGCACCCACAACCACACAACCACACACACACACACAACCACACACACACAGACAGACACACAACCACACACACAACCACAAACAACCACAACCATACACACAACTATGCACACACCCCACCACACCCAACTGTACACACCCAACCACACACACAACCACACACACACAACCACACACACACAACCACACACACAACCACAACACACAACCACATACATAACCACACACAAGCACACACACAAAACCACGCACACACACAACCACACACACACAACGACACACACACACATATAACCACACACACAAACAGACACATACACAACCACACACATAACAACACACATCCACACACACCCACAACCACACCCACAACCACACAACCACACACAACCACACACACAACCAGACACACACAACTACATACACAACCACACACACAACCACACACACAACCTCACAGACAACCACACACACACAACCACACACACAACCACAACCACACACACAACCCCAACCACACTCACAACCACACCCATGCCCCCCCACTCACATAACCACACACACATACAACCACAACCACACACATAACCACACACACACACACAACCACACCCACACACACACAACCACACATACACAACCACACATACATCCACACAAAACCACACACATAACCACACACAACCACACCCAAGCACACATCCACAACCACACCCGCACCCACAACCGCACCCACAACCACACTCACAACTGCACCCACAACCACACAACCACACGCACAACCACAACCACACACACAACCACACAAACAACCACACCCACACAACCAGAACCAACCACTCCCACAACCACACAGACACACCCACACCCACACACAACCACACACAACCATCCGCACACACACAACCACATACACAACCACACAGACACAACCACACACACACACAACCACACACATAACCACACACACAACCACACACACAGCCACACACACACAACCACACAAACAACCACACACACAACCACACCCACAACCACACACAACCACACACACAACCAGAACCACACACACAACTACACACACAAAACCACACACACAACCACACACACAACCACACACACAACCACACAAACAACCACACACCCACAACCACCCACACCCACCCACAACCATACCCGCAACCACACCCACACCCAACCACAACCACACACACATAACCACACACATAACCACCCACACAACCACACACACAACCACACAACCTCACAAACAACCACACACACACAACCACACACACAACCAGAACCACACACACACAACCCCAACCACAACCACACAAATACACACAAACAACCACACACACCCACAACCACACCCACAACCACACAACCACACACAACCACAACCACACACACAACCAGACACACGCAACCACATACACAACCACACACAACCACACACACACAACCTCATAGACAACCACACACACAACCACAACCACACACACACAACCCCAACCAAACTCACAACCACACCCACACCCCCCCACACACACACATAACCACACACACACAACCACAACCACACATATACCACACCCACACACAACCACACACACAACCACACATACACAACCACACACAACACCATACAACCCCACACAACCACACACACAACCACACACAACCCTACCCACACACACAAGTACACACACACAACCACACACAACCACACCCACAACCACATACAACCACACACACATAACCACACAAACACACACACACACACACAACCACACACACACACAACCACACATACAACCACAGCACACAACCACACACATAACACCACTCACAACCACACACACACACAACCACACACATATACAACCACATGAATCCACACACACAACCACACATCCACACATACACCCACAACCACACCCGCACCCACAACCACACCCACAACCACAAGACCACACACACAAGCACACACACAACCACACACACACAACCACACACACACACACACACACACTACCACACATACACAACCATACACACAACCACACACACAACCAAAACCACACACAACCATACAACCACATACACACAACCACACACACACAACCACACACATACACAACCACACACATACACAACCACACACACAACCACAACACAAAACCACACACACAACCACACACACATAACCACACACACACACACACAACCACACACACGCAACCACACACACAACCACACACACATAACCACACACATAGACAACCACACAAAACCACATACCACACCCAACCACACATCCACCCACACACCCACACCCGCACCCACAACTGCACCCACAACTACACAACCACACACACAACCACACACAACGACACACACAACCACACACACAACCACACACACACTACCACACAAACAACCACACACACAACCACACCCACAACCACACACAACCACACACAACCACAACCACGCACACACACACAGCCACACACACACACAACCACACACATACAATCACACACACAACCACATACAACCACACAAACAACCACACCCACAACCATACCCACAACCACACCCACACAACCACACCTACACACCCACCTACACACACAACCACACACCCACAACCACACAGACATACCCACAACCACAACCACACACCCACAACCACACACACACCCTCAACCACACCCACACACCCATCCACACACACAACCACACACCCATAACCACACACACACACCCACAACCACACCCATAACCACACACACACAACCACACACACACAACCACACACACACACACACAATCACACACACACAACCACACACACAACCACACACACAACCTCACAAACAACCACACACACATAACCACACACACAACCACACACACAACCCCAACCACACCCACAACTACACACACACACCCACACACACACACAACCACACACACACAACCACACACACACACAACCACACACACACAACCACACACACACAACCACAGCCACACACACACAACACACACAACCACACACACAAAAGACAAATCCACACACGCAACCACACACAACCACACACAACACCACACAACCACATACAACCACACACACACAACTACATCCAACCGCACAACCACACCCTCAACCACACACACACAACCACAACCACACACACAACCACACAGACACACAACCACACACACAACCACAGAAACAACCACAACATACAACCACACACACAACCACACACAACCACACACACAAACACACACACATCCACATACACAACCACAAACATACACAGCCACACAAAACCACACACACAACCACACACAAAACCCCACACACACAACCACACACACAACCACACACACAACCACACACACAACCACATACATACACAACCACACAAAACCACACACACAACCACACACAACCATACATCCACACACACACCCACAACCATGCCCGCACCCACAACCACACAACCACACACACAACCACAACCACACACACACAGCCACACACACAACCACACACACAACCACACACAACCACAACCATACACACAACCATGCACACACACCCCACCACACCCAACTGTATACACCCAACCACACACACAACCACATACACACAACCACACACACACAACCACACACACAACCACAACACACAACCGCATACATAACCACACACAAGCACACACACACAACCACTCACACACAACCACACACACACAACGACACACACACACACATATAACCACAAACACAAACACACACATACACAATGTAGGAGAGTAGGGTCTGCTATCCTATGGTCACCCCAAATTTTTGCTTTTTGCTTCACTGGTTTTTGACATATTGAGGCTGTGGGCCTGCCAATCAGACCCCCAGCCTGCTGTTCTCTCTACTAAATTAAAACTATGCACCCTAGGTGCATAACCAATTGGAAGTGGATCACCCTGTCAGCCCCTGTACCAGTGTACACTAGGTACCCAGGGCATTGGTGTACCCAAGGCCTGCCAGGGGCTGCAGCATGTATTATGCCACCCCAGGCTTGGCCTAACAATCTGACACAACTGGCTGATCACTCAGCTGGGGTAAGTTGGTGTAATCACCTCTTACTTAGGTGTAGTATACCTATACCTAACCCTAAATGGGACACCTGGTAACCTATAAGTCACTCCTATGGCAGGCCTTAACAATCCTGAAGGCAGAGTGCTTGGTTCCATGTGAGATGGTGCTCTGGCATGAGCTGAGCCTGTCTGCAGTGGTCGGAACAACTTCCTTCTACTGTTTCCAGATATCGTCATACCATATACTCTTAAGTGCATTATGAACCTCGCGGTTAAATGCTATCTTTGGTTTGGCTTTATCAAAACATGTCGAGTAAGGTGTCATACGAATTGGAATACTAACCCCTCGCCAATTCTGGCGACGGGGTTAGCATTCCACCCTTCTAGAGGGACACGACATGTACAGTACCTGAAACCCGGGTAAAATCAGACATAGCCTCAGCTCCACAAAATGGATGCTGCCACCACAGACACAAGTCTGCCCTCCTGCTGCTGGGAGTCCTTCCAGCTTGGGAGGTGTGGACAAAGGGTTTCCTGCCAGGGGAGGTGCGTGCACCACCCCAGACAGGATTTTGTGTATTGGTCAGGTAGGGCTTGAAAGAAACCAGACATGCCTGTGGCTCACAAGGAGCCTCGGTGCATATGCCAGTTCAAACCGGTCCTGGGGCACACCAGTCCCGGGCCTGGGGCGAGCTGGACAAAGGATTGGGGGTGTAACCACCCCCCTTCCTGGTCCCACCCATAGGGAGGGACCTAGCAGGTAGTCCGGCCCCTAGAATCCGAATAAAGGTAGGAGCTGTGTCCTAAGACTTCAGACATCCTGGAATCAACTTGAAACTAAGAAGAAGACGGGAACTTCGACATTCTGCTGCACAGAAGACTGAAGAAAATCTCCCCTGTGGTCAGGGAGTGACCACCTTGCTAACGCAAGCACCATCCAGCGAATCACCGTCTGCTTTGCCGCCGCCTCCCGCCGGAGCCCGAGCCCAGAGACTGACAAGACCTGGACCTCCAGACCTCTCACCGCCCGATCCACAGTCCCTGAAAGGAGGAGACCCGTGGAGGCACCGAGACACGTGGAGCCAGCCATCTTGGAACGACTACGACAAGCTGACAAGTGCAACAACCGAGGCTCCCTCCAAGTTGTGCTTTGGGTCCTGAGAAGCCCAACCCTCGAGCAGCATCTGCACCAAAGGTGAGCCCTCCAGCATCTCCACGATCTGCGTGGGGCCCTTCTGCATTTTGCCACTCGACGCGCCTAACCGGTTGCTGGCCCGCTGGCTAGTGGCCATCTTGGCGACGAAATCTACGACAAACACCGCTGGTCTGGTTGCTCCAGACTGGCCCTTGCTCCCCTCCAAAGGAGCAATCCCTCTGACCTTGCTGGTCAGAACCAACAGCTGATTTCCGAATCCTTCTACAATTGCTTTTGCCAAGGCTTGTTTGCTTCGATCAAGTCGCCGATACCGCCGACAGCGAGAGCCTGCGTGGGACAGCTCGTGAGCCGACTCCTGGACGTCGTCGACCTTCAGGGACCACGTGGCTGCGGAGACAAGCTACCCCTCATCACCTGTTTGCGCCCGACATCGCCTGGTACCCACCTGGTGCCACGCTGGTCACTGGCTAGTGACTGTGAACACTGTCCCCTCTGCTTACAGGTCTTCAACATCTCCGATCCACTCTTGGATCCACTGCATCTCTTCCCGACCGACCGCCTGCAGCACTTTTGTCTACAGGCCCCACGGAACAGATAGAAGAAACCCGACGCACTTCGAGGCCTATGCACCCGCTTCCTGTGGGTGAGGTAAAGCTGGCACACCTGTGCCCAAGTGTAGTATTACATCTCTAGTGCCTGTGTTCCAAATCTTAAGTTCCTAGGTCATCCGGAAGATTCCTTTTGCAGTAACTTTGTACTTTTTACGCACCCATTGAAACCTATGGGAGCACGCGTGTGACTATTTGCTCTGCACACGCCACCCGTGGACCTCCTGGTCACTAACTGACGTTAGCTCCTTGTAGGCCCAGCGATTCTAGAGGCCCTAGGCCTTTTCCCTTTTCTGTTCGTGGTACTTATACCACTATTTTAGTATATGGTTCGAGTGGCCACCAGGGCCTATCCATATAAAGTGCAACTTCTGTGTATTATGTGATAATCTTGTTTGACGATTTGTGCTCCTGTGCTCATAAAGAGACTAGGGGTTACTTTGAGAAATAAATACATATATATTTTGAATATATATCTGTGTGGTGTCCTTTCATTGGTATAAAAGGGGGTTACTATTGGTAAAACAGCTTGCTTAACACGCTTCACGAGTTTAGCCTCAAAGACTGCTTAGCCTACGCTACCTCTAGGGCAGCTAGTCCAAAAAGGTTGACTTACAACCACACCATAAGGGTTGCTTGGCATGGTACAAGGTGGTCACTAGAACTAGTGAACAGCATATACCAGGCCAACTTCTCACATTGGTGAGCAGCGGTTGGATTTGAGCTTGCTGTGTTTTACCATTGTAATCTCTTGGTTACCAATTGAAAGATCACATAGGTACCTGTAGGTACATATAAAACAAGATTAGATATACATAAGTTCTACTGAACTTAGTTGTTGTAGAGCAAAGGGAGTAGCACACCCTGACTACAACTACTAGATAGGTTTAGTAGGTAAACCCAAGTGTAGGTAGATTGCAACACATCCACCCACACTTAAGAGCAATGGCCGGGGCAGAGGGGTCCACTGTACCCATCTCTGTTGAGAGTGACCCCCAGAGGGCACCATCCAGCTTTGCTACCCTTAATCAGAATGAGCTCAGGCATTTGGCAACTCTTAGAGGCCTTAAACAGCCCAAGAACCCAAACTCTGCTGAGCTCAGAGAGCTCTTACAGAATGATGAGAATCAGAGAGCACTCAAGAAAGCTTCCCAGTTAGCCCCCTTAGGGACAGGAACAGGAGGCCCCCCTTCTAAAGATGCCACTGAAGTACCCCTTCCCAATAGTCACCCCTTAGATGGGATGCCTACCACAGAGGATGAGAGTGAAAAGGATACTGACAGTAGTGAGGATGAAGGGAGAACTAGCCCAGTGCCAAGTGTTATACTTGGCCCAGCTAAACCAAGGCTATTTGGGACTGACAGTGGGTTCAACCCACTGGATCTCCCCAGTGGACTTAACACAGGGCTGGGAAGGCAAAGGAATCGCTCAGGTGACTCCAATGCTTCCCATGGCTTTAGAGGCTCTCAAGGTCACTCCAGGAGAAGGATGACCACCCCTCAGAGGAGGGAACATGAGGCCAAGATGCAAGAGGCCCAGCTGAGGATCAGGAAGCAGGAGCTAGAAGTAGCCCTGATGGAAGAGAAACTTAGCAAGGCTAGACAGCATAAAGAGAGTGGGTCTATACCCACTGGTGGCAGCATTGTCCCTAAGGACAAAGATAGGGTTTTCGACAATAGAAACCTGTCTAAGGTTGTGCCCCCCTACAAAAGTGGGGATGACATCCACAAGTGGATAACTGCTCTTGAGAGAGCCTGCAAAGTACAGCAGGTTCCTGAAGATCAGTGGGCAGCAATCCTCTGGCTCTCCTTTGAAGGAAGAGGCAGAGACAGACTCCTCACTGTTAGAGAAGAGGATGTCAGAAACTACAGAGTCCTGAAGAGTGTTCTAGTTGATGGGTTAGGCTTAACCACTGAGCAGTACAGGTTAATGTTCAGAGACACCCAAAAGACACAGACTCAGGACTGGTCTGAATACATTGAATGTGCCACTAAGGCTTTGGAGGGTTGGTTGCTGGGAAGTAAGGTATCTGATTTTACAGGATTGTATAATTTGATGATGAGAGAACAGATTTTAAATAACTGTCAAAACCAGCAACTGCATCAACACTTGGTTGACTCTGATCTGACCTCTCCCCAAGAATTGGGAAAGAAGGCAGACAAATGGGTCAGAACCAGGGTTAAGCAAAAGAACCAGAACCAGGGCCAAGGGGGTGATCAGAAGAAAACAGACCAAAAGGGTGGAGATCAGAAACCTAAAGACCAGAAGTCTTCAACAGGGCCCCAAACTACTACTAAGGAGGGTGGGTCCCAACAGTCCAAAAAGAAGAAAGAAGGTCAAAAGAAACCCTGGTGCAATCATTGTAAAAATACAACTCACTGGACTAGTGATTGCAAAAAGGGTGGAGCCCCCAACACTGTTGCCCCTAAGGCACCTGCTCCCAGTACTACTGTTAGCAGTGTTGGTCCCCAGACAAAGGGTGTAGTGGGAATCACTATGGGAACTGAAGGAGATTCTGACTTAGACAGAACCCTTACACAGGCAGTCTTGATCTGTGATGGCGACATTGATTTGTCCCTGACTGTGAGCCCCAGTAACCTGGGCAAGTACAGACAGACTCCTTTAATTAATGACAAAGTGGCTCAAGCCTACAGGGACACATGTGCCAGTGTCACTATGGTGACACCAGGCTTTGTGGACCCTGGACAGTACATACCAGGTGAGAACTACCTGGTGACCAATGCCAGCAATGCCACTACTTCACACAGTGTGGCAGTTGTTAACTTCTCATGGGGAGGGGTAACTGGCCTCAAAAGGGTTGTGGTTAGTGCAGACCTCCCAGTAGAATGTTTGTTGGGCAATGACCTAGAGAGTTCTCTATGGTCAGAAGTGGAGTACTATGAGCGGGAATTTCTACCGCCATAAGGACATAAAATAAAAGATACAACGAGATCTTTAGTAGCACTTGGGCTTATATTAGTATAACCTTTTTTATTATCAAGCTTGAAAGAACCTATAGCCTAAAACCTAGGTAGGTTAAGCCGACACTCCCGTTATCCGGAAACCAGAGTGAGGGCGTTGTGGACTAATAAAAAGCACTACTAAGGCATCTCAGATATTAAGACCAAACGTTAGGTGCGCCATGTTGTAGGGATTCTGCGTATGCTCAGAACTATGCGCAGGAAACCAGAACCTTAGAGAATTGTGGTGTACCAGAAACTCCCCTCAGAACTAAGAACCCCTTATCCGACTAGCTTAGTGTCACATTCGTTATCCGAGATTTAGCTCGGCGGTCCCAATGTATAGACAACCCAGAACAAGCGACTTAGTTATTCTCAGGAATGGTGGGAACCCGAAATACCCGTTTGCACATATATATCAGTCCACAACAGAATAACTAAGACACAATAAAGTTTAAAGAATTTATTCATAAACCTCGAGTCCTGTTAAACAATACTTTGGCTAACATAAGTAGACAAATGGTTAAGATCATTACCATTAACATTGTTACAATACCATAGAATATAAAAGGAGCGATCATATTATAATGACAGTGGAAAATAACCACCCTCCTTTCTCTAGTTACTAATAAAATATTATTAGACTATTAGAAGGTCTCATAGGCTTGCATAGGGGACCCCATACCGTATAGATCAGCTCAGATGTATCACATCACAGGATCAGCTCAGTGTTCTCTGCAACAGCTCTTCTATCGAATCCCCTAACAATATGCTGCGCTGTGATATTAAAGCACAAGACTTTCTGGTATTTGCAGCTACGTGCATGTTGTGACTAAACAGTGGTACGATCACCCTGAACACAATCAGCCGGCACCGTCTAGTGTCCTAGAACAGTTCTTTACTCGATGTACAGACCAAGGGCACTAGCAACTGTTAAGGATGTATAAATAACATTCCCTTGAGACAAGAGCGAGTCTGCATTTCTCAAATTAATAACATGTAACAACAGTGTCGGGTGCAAAGTCAGCAAAAGCAACAAGATGGCTTTCTAACAGCTAACGCGATTAAGCTAACTTAGCACTGTAAATAGGGAGTGGCCTTAATCCACGTGACAACACAATGAGACACACACACAACCACACACACACATAACCACACACACACACAACCACCCACACACCCACAACCACATACACACAACCACACATACACCCACACAAAACCACACACACAACCACACATCCACATTCGCACCCACAACCGCACCTACAACCACAACCACAACCACACAACCACATACACAAGCACACACACAACCACACACACAACCACACACACAACCACACACACACACACAACCACAATAATACGCACAACCACACACACACACAACCACACTCATCTGCACACACACCACACAACCACAACCACATACAACCACACACACACAACCACACCCAACCACACCCAACCACACATCCACACATACACCTGCACCCACAACCACACACACACACAACCAACCACACAACCAACCACACACACAACCATGCACACACACAACCACACACACAATCACACACACAATCACACACACACACAACCACACACACAACCACGCACACAACCACAACGACACACACAACCACACACACAACCATACACACAACCACATGCACAACCATACCCAACCACACAACCACACACACACAACCACACACACAACCACACACACACAACCACACACAACCACATACAAACACACCCAACCACACACAAACACACACAACCACACACACAAAACCACGCACACACAACCACAGAAACACCCACCCACCCACAACCACACCCACACAACCAGAACCACACCCAACCTCACTCACAACCACACACACAACCACACAACCACACACAACCACACACACAACCAGAACCACACACACAACCACACACACACAACCACACACACAACCACACACACACAACCATATACACAACCACACAAACAACCACACACACAACCATACCCACAACCATACCCACAACCACACCCACACAACCACACCTGCACACACACAACCACACACACACAACCACCCACCCACAACCACACACACACACCCACAACCATACCCGCAACCACACCCATACCCAACCACAACCACACACACACACAACCATACACACAACCACCCACACAACCACACACACAACCACATGCACACAACCTCACGAACAACCACACACACACAACCACACACACAACCACAACCACACACACACAACCCCAACCACAACCACACACACACACACACACACACACACACACATCCACACACACCCACAATCACACCCGCACCCACAACCACACCCACAAGCACACAAAACCACAACCACACACACAACCAGACACACACAACCACATACACAACCACACACACAACCACACACACACAACCTCACAGACAACCACACACACAACCACACACACAACCACAACCACACTCACAACCACAGCCATACCCCCACACACACACATACCCACACACACAACCACAACTACACACATAACCACACAACCACACCCACACACACACAACCACACATACACAACCACACATAATCACACACACAACCACACCCAAGCACACATCTACAACCACACCCGCACCCACAACCGCACCCACACCCACAACCGCACCCACAACCACACAACCACACACACAACCACACACACAACCACACATCCACACACACCCACACCCACAACCACACATACAACCACACACACACTCATACAACCACACACACACAACCACACACACACAACCACACACAACCACACACAACCACACCCAAACCACACACACACAACCACAACCACACACACAACCACACACACACAACCACACACACACACACAACCACACACACACAACCACACACACAACCAAAACACACAACCACACTCACAACCACACACACACAACCACACATACACACTCACAACCACACACATACACAACCACACAAAACCACACAAACAACCACACACAACCACACATCCACACACACACCCACAACCACACCCACGCCCACAACCACACCCACAACCACACAACCACACACACAACCACAACCATACACACAAGCACACACACACATAGCCACACATACAACTACACACACACAACCACACACAACCACAACCATACATACAACCACACACACACACACAACCACACACAACTGCACATACCCAACCACACACACACATAACCACAACCACACACAACCACACACACACAACCACACACAACCACACCCAACCACACATCCACACACACCCGCACCCACAACCACACACACACACACAACCAACCACACACACAACTACACACACAACCACACATAACCACACACAACTACACCCACA
Source organism: Triturus cristatus (assembly GCF_964204655.1). Taxonomy (NCBI): domain Eukaryota; kingdom Metazoa; phylum Chordata; class Amphibia; order Caudata; family Salamandridae; genus Triturus; species Triturus cristatus. The sequence continues at coordinate 1,050,558,197 of NC_140579.1, forward strand.
TACACAACCACACTCAGACACACAACCACACACACACAACCACACCCAACCACACCCAACCACACATCCATACACACCCGCACCCACAACCACACACACAACCACACACATACACAACCAACCACACACACACACACACAACCACACACACAACCACAACCATACACACAAGCACACACACACAGCCACACATACAACTACACACACACAACCACACACAACCACACACACAACCACACCAAGCATTCCCATAGCCAATAGTTCTCACCTTTGGGACCTTATAAGCACCATTCAGGGAGTCCTTTCGTTGGCGCTTTCATGAGGACATGATGAGGAAGCTGGAAATTTTTGACCCATTCTCTTTAAAAGCACAGCATGTTGGTGACTGGTTAATCGATTAGACCTATGTGGCGCTTTAGATCTCAAAGCGCTATGGTGGGTGCAGCAGTTACAACTCATGACATATGGGGTGCAACTCACAAGGAGGGGGCAGGTTTGAGTACACATTGGCTGCAATCGAACTCTTAAGATGATGGGCTGTGTGTATCCATTATCAGCACTCAGTCTTTGCTCAGTGATCTTGTTTGTTTTGTTGTTGTGTTAATGCTTTGCTGCACCCGTTTGACTTACAACGTGCTTTCTATTTCCACAAACTTGATATTTGTGTTCCTTTATTTTGAGATGCTTTTAGTATTACTGTCACACACACACAACCACACATACAACCACACACACACAACCAGACACACACACAACCACACACACAAACCACACATACAACCACACACCCACCCACACACACACAACCACACACACACAACCACACATACACCCACACAAAACCACACACACAGCCACACACAACCACACATCCACACCCACAACCGCACCCACAACCACACCCACAACCACACAACCACATACACAACCACAACCACACACACAAGCACACACACAATCACACACACAACCACACACACAACTACACCCACACACCCACAATAATACACACAACCACACACATACACAACCACACTCATCTGCACACACATCATACAACCACATACAACCATACACACACAATCACGCACAACCACACCCAACCACACATCCACACATACACCTGCACCCACAACCACACACACACACACACAACCAACCACACAACCAACCACACGCACAACCATGCACACACACAACCACACACACAATCACACACACAATCACACACACACACAACCACACACACAACTACACGCACAACCACAACCACATACACACAACCACACACACAACCACACACACAACCATACACACAACCACATGCACAACCACACCCAACCATACCCAATCACACAACCACACACATACAACCACACACACAACCACACACACACACACAACCACACCCAACCACATACAAACACACCCAACCACACACAAACACACACAACCACACACACACAACCACTCACACACAACCCCACAAACACCCACCCACCCACAACCACAACCACACCCACACAACCACAACCACACCCAACCACACCCACAACCACACACAACCACACACACAACCACACATACACAACCACACACACACAACCACACACACAACCACACACACACACACACACAACCACACACACACAACCACACACACACAACCACACACAACCACACACACAACCACAACATACAACCACACACGCAACCACACACAACCACACACACACATCCACACCCACAACCACAAACATACAACCACACACACAACCACACAAAACCACACACACAACCACACACAACCACACATACACACACACCCACAGCCACGACCACAACCACACAACCACACACAGAACCACAACCACACAACCACACACACACAACCAGAGCCAACCACACCCACAACCACACAGACACAACCACACAGACAACCACATACACACAAAGACACACACACACAACTACACCCACCCACACACAACCACACACACAACCACACACACACAACCACACACACAACCACACACACACACAACCACACACACACAACCACACACAACCACACCCAACCACACATCCACACACACCCACACCCACAACCACACACACAACCACACACACACACACACAACCAACCACACACACAACTACACACACAACCACACATAACCACACACAACTACACCCACATACACAACCACACTCAGACACACAACCACACACACACAACCACACCCAACCACACCCAACCACACATCCACACACACCCGCACCCACAACCACACACACAACCACACACATACACAACCAACCACACACACACACACACACACACCCACACACACAACCACAACCATACACACAAGCACACACACACAGCCACACATACAACTACACACACACAACCACACACAACCACACACACAACCACACCAAGCATTCGCATAGCCAATAGGTCTCACCTTTGGGACCTTATAAGCACCATTCAGGGAGTCCTTTCGTTGGCGCTTTCATGAGGACATGATGAGGAAGCTGGACATTTTTGACACATTCTCTTTAAAAGCACAGCATGTTGGTGACTGGTTAATCGATTAGACCTATGTGGCGCTTTAGATCTCAAAGCGCTATGGTGGGTGCAGCAGTTACAACTCATGACATATGGGGTGCAACTCACAAGGAGGGGGCAGGTTTGAGTACACATTGGCTGCAATCGAACTCTTAAGATGATGGGCTGTGTGTATCCATTATCAGCACTCAGTCTTTGCTCAGTGATCTTGTTTGTTTTGTTGTTGTGTTAATGCTTTGCTGCACCCGTTTGACTTACAACGTGCTTTCTCTTTCCACAAACTTGATATTTGTGTTCCTTTATTTTGAGATGCTTTTAGTATTACTGTCACACACACACAACCACACATACAACCACACACACACAACCAGACACACACACAACCACACACACAAACCACACATACAACCACACACACACCCACACACACACAACCACACACACACAACCACACATACACCCACACAAAACCACACACACAGCCACACACAACCACACATCCATACCCACAACCGCACCCACAACCACACCCACAACCACACAACCACATACACAACCACAACCACACACACAAGCACACACACAATCACACACACAACCACACACACAACTACACACACACACCCACAATAATACACACAACCACACACATACACAACCACACTCATCTGCACACACATCACACAACCACATACAACCATACACACACAATCACGCACAACCACACCCAACCACACATCCACACATACACCTGCACCCACAACCACACACACACACACACAACCAACCACACAACCAACCACACACACAACCATGCACACACACAACCACACACACAATCACACACACAATCACACACACACACAACCACACACACAACTACACGCACAACCACAACCACATACACACAACCACACACACAACCACACACACAACCATACACACAACCACATGCACAACCACACCCAACCATACCCAATCATACAACCGCACACATACAACCACACACACAACCACACACACACACACAACCACACCCAACCACATACAAACACACCCAACCACACACAAACACACACAACCACACACCCACAACCACACACAACCACACACACACACACAACCAACCACAGACACACACACACACAACCACACACAACCACACACAACCACAACCATACACACAAGCACACACACACAGCCACACATACAACTACACACACACACAAACACACACAACCACACCAAGCATTGGCATAGCCAATAGGTCTCGCCTTTGGGACCTTATAAGCACCATTCAGGGAGTCCTTTCGTTGGCGCTTTCATGAGGACATGATGAGGAAGCTGGACACTTTTGGCACCTTCTCTTTAAAAGCACAGCATGTTGGTGACTGGTTAATCGATTAGACCTATGTAGCGCTTTAGATCTCAAAGCGCTGTGGTGGGTGCAGCAGTTACAACTCATGACATATGGGGTGCAACTCACAAGGAGGGGGCAGGTTTGAGTACACATTGACTGCAATCGAACTCTTAAGATGATGGGCTGTGTGTATCCATTATCAGCACTCAGTCTTTGCTAAGTGATCTTGTTTGTTTTGTTGTTGTGTTAATGCTTTGCTGCACCCGTTTGACTTACAACATGCTTTCTCTTTCCACAAACTTGATATTTGTGTTACTGTATTTTGAGATGCTTTTAGCATTAATGTCACACACACACAACCACACATACAACTACACACACACAACCTCACAAACAACCACACACACCACCACAACCACACACACACAACCCCAACCACACCCACAACCACACACACACACAACCACACACACAACCACAACCACACACACACCCACAACCACACCTGTTACAGTTAGCACAACCACGTTGGGCGCCATGTTGCAGGGATTCGGCTTATGCACAGAACTATGCACAGGAAACCAGGACCTCAGTGAATTGTGGTGTACCAAAAACTCACCTCAGAACCCAGAACCCCTTATCCGACCAGCATCAGTGTCCCATTCGTTATCCGAGTTTTATCTCGGCGGTCCCAATGTATAGACAACCCAGAACAAGCGACTTAGGGTATTCTCAGGAATGGTGGGAATCAGAAATAACTGTTCGTAATTATTCTCATATCAGTCCACAACAGAATAAACAGAGACACGGTAAAGTTTAAAGCGTTTATTTTATAAACCTCGTGTCCTAAGATGCAGTACTTTCGCTAACATAAGCAGACAAATGATTAAGATCAAAACCATCAGCATAGTTACAATACCATAGGAAATGAAAGGGGTAAGCATACTAAAATGACAGTGGATATCAGCCACCTTCCTTTTGCTAGTAAACTAATATGGTTATTATTAGGCTAATAAAAGGTCTCTAGGCTTGAATGGGGAACCCCATACCGTAAAGATCAGCTTAGTGGGATCACATCACAGGATCAGCTAGACTCTGCTCCTGGGAAAGCTCTTCTTCCGAATGTAATGAAAAACATGCAACACGGCAATATTAAAAGCACCCGACTTCCAGGTATTTTCAGCTGCGTGCGTGTTATGGCTAAATAGTGGGCCGATCAACCTGAACCCAACAACATGCACCGTCTAACGATCCAGACTGTTTCTTTACACAATGTTCAGACCAAGGTCGCTGCTCACTGTTCGGGATGTGAACAACAGACAGTTCTCATGTGAAGCAAAGTCGAGCAAACATTTCTCAATTAATAACATGTGACTACAGTGTTGTGTGCAAAAGCAGCAAAAGCGGCAAGATGGCTTTCTAACATCTAATGCGGTTGTGCTAATTTAGCATTGTATGTATATAGATAGCAATCTTCACTACACACCCACACAACCACACACAACCACACCCACAACCACACACACACACAACCACACACATAACCACACACACACAACCTCACAAACAACGACACACACACAACCACACACACAACCACACACACACAATCCTAACCACACCCACAACCACACACCCACACCCACACACACCCACACAACCACACACATACACAACTACAAACACAACCACAGCCACACACACAACACACACAACCACACACAACACACAAAACCACACACAAAACTATACACACAACCACACACACAACCACACTCCACACAACCACACCCAAACACACGACACACACAACCACAACCAACCACACACAACCACACAACCACAACCATACACAACCACAAATACACACAAACACACACACACAAACACACACACACAACCACACACACACAACCACACACACACAACCACACACACACAACCACACACACATACAACCACACACACAACCACAGCCACACACACAACACACAAAACCACACACACAACCACACACACAACCACACACACAACCACACATACATAACCACACACATATAACCACACACACAACCACACACACAACCACACACACACAACCTCACAAACAACGACACACACACAACTACACACACACCCACCCACACACAACCACACACACACAACAATAACCAAACACACACACAACCACACACACAACCACAGCCACACATACAACACACACAACCACACACATAACACACAAAACCACACACACAACCACACACACAACCACACACACAACCACACACACCACACAACCACACACACAACCACATACAATCACACACACACACACACAACCACACACACAACCAAACACAACACCACACAACCACACACAACCACTTCCACACACACAACCACACAACCACACACACACAACCACACCCAACCATACCCAACCACACCCACAACCACACACACACAACCACAACCACACACAACCACAAACACAACCACACACACAACCACAACACACAACCACACACACAACCACACACACACAACCACACACACAATCACACACACAACCACAACACACAACCACACACACAGCCACACACAACCTCACACACACAACCACACACACACACACACAACACACACAACCACACACACAACCACACACATAGACAACCACACAAAACCATACACACAACCACACACAACCATACATCCACACACACACCCACAACCATACCCGCCTCCACAACCACACCCACACCCACACAACCATAACCACACACACAACCACACACACAACCACACACATCCACACTTACAACCACAACCACACACACAACCACATACAACCACACCCACAACCACACACAGAACCACACACACAACCATATACACAACCACACACACACAACCATACACACAAACCACACACACATAACCACACACGCAACCACACACACAAACACACACACACAACCTCACAAACAACCACACACACAAAACCACACACACAACCACACACACATAACCACACACATACAACCACACACACAACCACACACACAACCACACACACACAACCTCACAAACAACCACACACACACAACTACACACACACCCACCCACACACAACCACACACACACAACAATAACCAAACACACACACAACCACACACACAACCACACACACAACCACACACACACAACCACACACACACACATACCCACATACACAACCACAGCACACACACACAACACACAAAACCATACACACAACCACACACATCCACACACACAACCACACACACATAACCACACACATACAACCACACACACAACCACACACACAACCACATACACACAACCTCACAAACAACCACACACACAACCATAGACACACACACAAGCACACACACAAGCACACACACAAGCACACACAACCACACACAACACCATACAACCCCACACAACCACATACACAACCACACACAACCCTACCCACATACACAACTACACACACAACCACACACAACCACACCCACAACCACATACAACCACACACACAACCACACACACACAAACACATACACACAACCACACACACAAAACCCCACACACAACCACACATCCACACATACACCCACAACCACACCCGCACCCACAACCACACCCACAACCACAAGACCACACACACAACCACAACCACACACACAAGCACACACACAAGCACACACACACAACCACACACACACATACACACACTACCACACACACACTACCACACATCCACAACCACACACAACCACACACACACACAACCAAAACCACACACAACCACACAACCACATACACACAACCATACACACACAACCACACACACACACAACCACACACACAACCACAACACAAAACCACACACACAACCACACACACATAACCACACACACACACACAACCACACACGCAACCACACACATACACAAAACCACACACACAACCACACACATACAGAACCACACAAAACCAACACAACCACACATAACCATACATCCACACACACACACCCACAACCACGCCCGCACCCACAACCACACAACCACATACACACACACAACCACACACACACAAACAGACACACAACCACACACACAACCACAAACAACCACAACCATACACACAACCATGCACACACACACCCCACCACACCCAACTGTACACACCCAACCACACACACAACCACACACACACAACCACACACACACAACCACACACACAACCCCACACATACAACGACACACACACACATATAACCACACACACAAACACACACATACACAACCACACACATAACCACACACATCCACACACACCCACAACCACACCCACAACCACACAACCACACACAACCACACACACAACCAGACACACACAACTACATACACAACCACACACATAACCACACACACACAACCTCACAGACAACCACACACACAACCACACACACAACCACAACCACACACACAACCCCAACCACACTCACAACCACACCCACGCCCCCCCCCACACACATAACCCCACACACATACAACCACAACCACACACATAACCACACACACACACACAACCACACCCACACACACACAACCACACATACACAACCACACATACATCCACACAAAACCACACACATAACCACACACAACCACACCCAAGCACACATCCACAACCACACCCGCACCCACAACCGCACCCACAACCACACTCACAACTGCACCCACAACCACACAACCACACGCACAACCACACACACAACCACACAACCAACCACACCCACACAACCAGAACCAACCACTCCCACAACCACACAGACACACCCACACCCACACCCACACACAACCACACACACAACCATCCGCACACACACAACCACATACACAACCACACAGACACAACCACACACACACACACAACCACACACATAACCACACACACAACCACACACACAGCCACACACACACAACCACACAAACAACCACACACACAACCACACCCACAACCACACACAACCACACACACAACCAGAACCACACACACAACTACACACACAAAACCACACACACAACCACACACACAACCACACAAACAACCACACACACAACCATACCCACAACCATACCCACAACTACACCTACACAACAACACCTGCACACACACACAACCACACACACACACAACCACACACCCACAACCACCCACACCCACCCACAACCATACCCGCAACCACACCCACACCCAACCACAACCACACACACATAACCACACACACAACCACCCACACAACCACACACACAACCACACAACCTCACAAACAACCACACACACACAACCACACACACAACCAGAACCACACACACACAACCCCAACCCCAACCACACACATACACACAAACAACCACACACACCCACAACCACACCCACAACCACACAACCACACACAACCACAACCACACACACAACCAGACACACGCAACCACATACACAACCACACACACAACCACACACACACAACCTCATAGACAACCACACACACAACCACAACCACACACACACAACCCCAACCAGACTCACAACCCCCCCCACACCCCCCCCACACACACACATAACCACACACACACAACCACAACCACACATATACCACACCCACCCACAACCACACACACACAACCACACATACACAACCACACACTACACCATACAACCCCACACAACCACACACACAACCACACACAACCCTACCCACACACACAAGTACACACACACAACCACACACAACCACACCCACAACCACATACAACCACACACACAACCACACAACCACACACACACAAACACACACACACAACCACACACACACAACCACACATACAATCACAACACACAACCACACACATAACACCACTCACAACCACACACACACACACACAACCACACACATATACAACCACACAAATCCACACACACAACCACACATCCACACATACACCCACAACCACACCCGCACCCACAACCACACCCACACCCACAACCACACCCACAACCACAAGACCACACACACAACCACACACACAAGCATACACACACACAACCACACACACACACACAAACACACACACACACTACCACACACACACTACCACACATACACAACCATACACACAACCACACACACAACCAAAACCACACACAACCACACAACCACATACACACAACCACACACACACAACCACACACATACACAACCACACACACAACCACAACACAAAACCACACACACAACCACACACACATAACCACATACACACACACACAACCACACACACGCAACCACACACGCAACCACACACACATAACCACACACATAGACAACGACACAAAACCACATACCACACCCAACCACACATCCACCCACACACCCACACCCGCACCCACTACTGCACCCACAACTACACAACCACACACACAACCACACACAACCACACACACAACCACACACACAACCACACACACACTACCACACAAACAACCACACACACAACCACACCCACAACCACACACAACCACACACAACCACAACCACACACACACACACAGCCACACACACACACAACCACACACATACAATCACACACACAACCACATACAACCACACAAACAACCACACCCACAACCATACCCACAACCACACCCACACAACCACACCTACACACCCACCTACACACATAACCACACACCCACAACCACACAGACATACCCACAACCACACACCCACAACCACACACACACCCTCAACCACACCCACACACCCATCCACACACACAACCACACACCCATAACCACACCCACACACCCACAACCACACCCATAACCACACACACACAACCACACACACACAACCACACACACACACAACCACACACCCACACACACACAACCACACACACAACCACACACACAACCTCACAAACAACCACACACACATAACCACACACACAACCACACACACAACCCCAACCACACCCACAACCACACACACACACCCACACAACCACACACAACCACACACACACAACCACACCCAACCGCACAACCACACCCTCAACCACACACACACAACCACAACCACACACAACCACACAGACACACAACCACACACACAACCACAGAAACAACCACAACATACAACCACACACACAACCACACACACAAACACACACACATCCACACACACATAACCACAAACATACACAGCCACACAAAACCACACACACAACCATACACACAACCCCACACACACACAACCACACACACAACCACACACACACAACCACACACACAACCACATACATACACAACCACACAAAATCACACACACAACCACACACAACCATATATCCACACACACACCCACAACCATGTCCGCACCCACAACCACACAACCACACACACAACCACAACCACACACACACAGCCACATACACAACCACACACACACAACCACACACAACCACAACCATACACACAACCATGCACACACACCCCACCACACCCAACTGTATACACCCAACCACACACACAACCACATACACACAACCACACACACTCAACCACACACACAACCACAACACACAACCACATACATAACCACACACAAGCACACACACACAACCACTCACACACAACCACACACACACACAACGACACACACACACACATATAACCACACACACAAACACACACATACACAACCACACAAAACCGCACACACAACCACACACATCCACACACACCCACACCCACAACCACACAACCACACACAACCACAACCACACACACAACCAGACACACACAACTACATACACAACCACACACAAAACCACACACACACAACCACAACCACACACATACAATCCCAACCACACTCACAACCACACCCACACCCCCCACACACATAACCACACACACACAACCACAACCACACACATAACCACACCCACACACAACCACACCCACACACACACAACCACACATACACAACCACACATACATCCACACAAAACCACACACAACCACACCCAAGCACACATCCACAACCACACCCGCACCCACACCCGCACCCACAACCGCACCCACAACCACACCCACAACCGCACCCACAACCACACAACCACACGCACAACCACAACCACACAACCACACACACAACCACACAAACAACCACACCCACACAACCAGAACCAACCACTCCCACAACCACACAGACACAACAACACCCACGCCCACACACAACGACACACACAACCACCTGCACACACACAACCACACACACAACCACACAGACACAACCACACACACACACACACAACCACACACACAACCACACACACAACCACACACAACCACACACACAGCAACACACAACCACACAACCACACAAACACACACACAACCACACACACACAACCACACATACAACCACAACACACAACCACACACACAACCACACACATAACACCACCCACAACCACACGCACACAACCACACACATATACAACCACACAAAACCACACACACAACCACACATACACCCACAACCACACCCGCACCCACAACCTCACCCACAACCACAAGACCACACATACAACCACAAGCACACACACAAGCACACACACAAGCACACACACACAACCACACACACACACTACCACACACACTACCACACACACACAACCACACACACACAACCAAAACCACACACAACCACATAGCCACATACACACAACCACACACACACACAACCACACACACAACCACACACACAACCACAACACACAGCCACACACACAACCACACACACATAACCACACACACACATCCACACACACCCACACCCACAACCACACAACCACACACAACCACAACCACACACACAACCAGACACACACAACTACATACACAACCACACACAAAACCACACACACACAACCTCACAGACAACCACACACACACAACCACACACATACAATCCCAACCACACTCACAACCACACCCACACCCCCCACACACATAACCACACACACACAACCACAACCACACACATAACCACACCCACACACAACCACACCCACACACACACAACCACACATACACAACCACACATACATCCACACAAAACCACACACAACCACACCCAAGCACACATCCACAACCACACCCGCACCCACACCCGCACCCACAACCGCACCCACAACCACACCCACAACCGCACCCACAACCACACAACCACACGCACAACCACAACCACACAACCACACACACAACCACACAAACAACCACACCCACACAACCAGAACCAACCACTCCCACAACCACACAGACACAACAACACCCACGCCCACACACAACGACACACACAACCACCTGCACACACACAACCACACACACAACCACACAGACACAACCACACACACACACACACAACCACACACACAACCACACACACAACCACACACAACCACACACACAGCAACACACAACCACACAACCACACAAACACACACACAACCACACACACACAACCACACATACAACCACAACACACAACCACACACACAACCACACACATAACACCACCCACAACCACACGCACACAACCACACACATATACAACCACACAAAACCACACACACAACCACACATACACCCACAACCACACCCGCACCCACAACCTCACCCACAACCACAAGACCACACATACAACCACAAGCACACACACAAGCACACACACAAGCACACACACACAACCACACACACACACTACCACACACACTACCACACACACACAACCACACACACACAACCAAAACCACACACAACCACATAGCCACATACACACAACCACACACACACACAACCACACACACAACCACACACACAACCACAACACACAGCCACACACACAACCACACACACATAACCACACACACACAACCACACACATGCAACCACACACACAAACACACACACAACCACACACACACACAACCACACAAAACCACACACCACACCCAACCACACATCCACACACCCACCCACACCCGCACCCACAACTGCACCCACAACCACACAACCACACACACAACCACAACCACACACACACAACCACACACACAACCACACACACAACCACACACACAACCACACACACACTACCACACAAACAACCACACACACAACCACACACAACCACAACCACACACACAACCACACACAGGCACACACACACACAACCACACACACAACCACACACATACAATCACACACAACCACATACAACCACACAAACAACCACACCCACAACCACACCCACAATCATACCCACAACCACACCCACAAAACCACACCTACACACCCACCCACACACATAACCACACACCCACAACCACACAGACATACCCATAACCACACACCCACAACCACACATACACCCTCAACCACACCCACACACCCACCCACACACACAACCACACACCCATAACCACACACACACACCCACAACCACACCCACAACCACACACACACAACCACACACACAACCACACACACACACACAACCACACACACCCAACCACACACACCCAACCACACACACACAACCACACACACAACCTCACAAACAACCACACACACATAACAACACACAACCACACACACACAACCCCAACCACACCCACAACCACACACATACCCACACACACAACCACACACACACAACCACAACCACACACACAGCCACAGCCACACACACACAACACACACAACCACACACACAAAACACAAATACACACACATAACCACACACAACACCACACAACCACACCCAACCACACACACACACACAACCACATACACACAACCACACACACAACCACACACAACCACACCCAACCACACAACCACACCCTCAACCACACACACACAACCACACACAACCACACACACAACCACACAGACACACAACCACACACACAACCACACAAACAACCACAACATACAACCACACACACAACCACACACACAACCACACACATCCACATACACACAACCACAAACATACACAACCACACAAAACCACACACACAACCACACACAACCATACACACACAACCACACACACAACCACACACACACACACACAAAACCACACACACAACCACACACATACACAACCACACAAAACCACACACACAACCACACACAACCATACATCCACACACACACCCACAACCATGCCCGCACCCACAACCACACAACCACACACACACACACAACCACACACACACAGACAGACACACAACCACACACACAACCACAAACAACCACAACCATACACACAACTATGCACACACCCCACCACACCCAACTGTACACACCCAACCACACACACAACCACACACACACAACCACACACACACAACCACACACACAACCACAACACACAACCACATACATAACCACACACAAGCACACACACAAAACCACGCACACACACAACCACACACACACAATGACACACACACACATATAACCACACACACAAACAGACACATACACAACCACACACATAACAACACACATCCACACACACCCACAACCACACCCACAACCACACAACCACACACAACCACACACACAACCAGACACACACAACTACATACACAACCACACACACAACCACACACACAACCTCACAGACAACCACACACACACAACCACACACACAACCACAACCACACACACAACCCCAACCACACTCACAACCACACCCATGCCCCCCCACTCACATAACCACACACACATACAACCACAACCACACACATAACCACACACACACACACAACCACACCCACACACACACAACCACACATACACAACCACACATACATCCACACAAAACCACACACATAACCACACACAACCACACCCAAGCACACATCCACAACCACACCCGCACCCACAACCGCACCCACAACCACACTCACAACTGCACCCACAACCACACACACAACCACACACACATAACCACACACACATAACCACACACACACATCCACACACACCCACACCCACAACCACACAACCACACACAACCACAACCACACACACAACCAGACACACACAACTACATACACAACCACACACAAAACCACACACACACAACCTCACAGACAACCACACACACACAACCACAACCACACACATACAATCCCAACCACACTCACAACCACACCCACACCCCCCACACACATAACCACACACACACAACCACAACCACACACATAACCACACCCACACACAACCACACCCACACACACACAACCACACATACACAACCACACATACATCCACACAAAACCACACACAACCACACCCAAGCACACATCCACAACCACACCCGCACCCACACCCGCACCCACAACCGCACCCACAACCACACTGTAGGAAGGTGGATATCTGACTATGGTTACCCCCAAATTTTTGCCTAGTGTCTAGCTGGTTTTTCGACTTAGTTGGCCTGAGATCCTGCCATTCAGGCTCTCAGGCTATCTGCTCTCTCTGTAAAATGGACTCCATGTACCCTAGGTACATACCCAATTGGTTGGATCACCCTGTCAGCCCCTGTACCAGTGTACACTAGGTACCCAGGGCATTGGTGTATCCAAGGCCTGCCAGGGGCTGAAGCATGTATTATGCCACCCCAGGCTTGGCCTAACAATCTGACACAACTGGCTGATCACTCAGCTGGGGTAAGTTGGTGTAATCACCTCTTACTTAGGTGTAGTATACCTATACCTAAACTTAAATGGGACACCTGGTAACCTATAAGTCACTCCTATGGCAGGCCTTAACAATCCTGAAGGCAGAGTGCTTGGTTCCATGTGAGATGGTGCTCTGGCATGAGCTGAGCCTGTCTGCAGTGGTCGGAACAACTTCCTTCTACTGTTTCCAGATATCGTCATACCATATACTCTTAAGTGCATTATGAACCTCGCGGTTAAATGCTATCTTTGGTTTGGCTTTATCAAAACATGTCGAGTAAGGTGTCATACGAATTGGAATACTAACCCCTCGCCAATTCTGGCGACGGGGTTAGCATTCCACCCTTCT
This sequence comes from Triturus cristatus, assembly GCF_964204655.1. Lineage (NCBI taxonomy): Eukaryota > Metazoa > Chordata > Amphibia > Caudata > Salamandridae > Triturus > Triturus cristatus. The sequence goes on from NC_140579.1 coordinate 1,050,575,362, forward strand.
AGAGGGACACGACATGTACAGTGCCTGAAACCCGGGTAAAATCAGACATAGCCTCAGCTCCACAAAATGGATGCTGCCACCACAGACACAAGTCTGCCCTCCTGCTGCTGGGAGTCCTTCCAGCTTGGGAGGTGTGGACAAAGGGTTTCCTGCCAGGGGAGGTGCATGCACCACCCCAGACAGGATTTTGTGTATTGGTCAGGTAGGGCTTGAAAGAAACCAGACATGCCTGTGGCTCACAAGGAGCCTCGGGGCATATGCCAGTTCAAACCGGTCCTGGGGCACACCAGTCCCGGGCCTGGGGCGAGCTGGACAAAGGATTGGGGGTGTAACCACCCCCCTTCCTGGTCCCACCCATAGGGAGGGACCTAGCAGGTAGTCCGGCCCCTAGAATCCGCTTAAAGGTAGGAGCTGTGTCCTAAGACTTCGGACATCCTGGAATCAACTTGAAACTAAGAAGAAGACGGGAACTTCGACATTCTGCTGCACAGAAGACTGAAGAAAATCTCCCCTGTGGTCAGGGAGTGACCACCTTGCTAACGCAAGCACCATCCAGCGAATCACCGTCTGCTTTGCCGCCGCCTCCCGCCGGAGCCCGAGCCCAGAGACTGACAAGACCTGGACCTCCAGACCTCTCACCGCCCGATCCACAGTCCCTGCAAAGAGGAGACCCGTGGAGGCACCGAGACACGTGGAGCCAGCCATCTTGGAACGACTACGACAAGCTGACCAGTGCAACAACCGAGGCTCCCTCCAAGTTGTGCTTTGGGTCCTGAGAAGCCCAACCCTCGAGCAGCATCTGCACCAAAGGTGAGCCCTCCAGCATCTCCACGATCTGCGTGGGGCCCTTCTGCATTTTGCCACTCGACGCGCCTAACCGGTTGCTGGCCCGCTGGCTAGTGGCCATCTTGGCGACGAAATCTACGACAAACACCGCTGGTCTGGTTGCTCCAGACTGGCCCTTGCTCCCCTCCAAAGGAGCAATCCCTCTGACCTTGCTGGTCAGAACCAACAGCTGATTTCCGAATCCTCCTGCAATTGCTTTTGCCAAGGCTTGTTTGCTTCGATCAAGTCGCCGACACCGCCGACAGCGAGAGCCTGCGTGGGACAGCTCGTGAGCCGACTCCTGGACGTCGTCGACCTTCAGGGACCACGTGGCTGCGGAGACAAGCTACCCCTCATCACCTGTTTGCACCCGACATCGCCTGGTACCCACCTGGTGCCACGCTGGTCACTGGCTAGTGACTGTGAACACTGTCCCCTCTGCTTACAGGTCTTCAACATCTCCGATCCACTCTTGGATCCACTGCATCTCTTCCCGACCGACCGCCTGCAGCATCTTTGTCCCAGGCTCAACGGAACAGATAGAAGAAACCCGACGCACTTTGAGGCCTATGCACCCGCTTCCTGTGGGTGAGGTAAAGCTGGTACTCCGGTGCCCATGTGTAGTAATACATCTCTAGTGCCTGTGTTCCAAATCTTAAGTTCCTAGGTCATCCGGAAGATTCCTTTTGCAGTAACTTTGTACTTTTTACGCACCCATTGAAACCTATGGGAGCACGCGTGTGACTATTTGCTCTGCACACGCCACCCGTGGACCTCCTGGTCACTAACTGACGTTAGCTCCTTGTAGGCCCAGCGATTCCAGAGGCCCTAGGCCTTTTCCCTTTTCTGTTCGTGGTACTTATACCACTATTTTAGTATATGGTTTGAGTGGCCACCAGGGCCTATCCATATAAAGTGCAACTTCTGTGTATTCTGTGATAATCTTGTTTGACGATTTGTGCTCCTGTGCTCATAAAGAGACTAGGGGTTACTTTGAGAAATAAATACATATATATTTTGAATATATATCTGTGTGGTGTCCTTTCATTGGTATAAAAGGGGGTTGCTATTGGTAAAACAGCTTGCTTAACACGCATCACGAGTTTAGCCTCAAAGACTGCTTAGCCTACGCTACCACTAGGGCAGCTAGTCCAAAAAGGTTGACTTACAACCACACCATAAGGGTTGCTTGGCATGGTACAAGGTGGTCACTAGAACTAGTGAACAGCATATACCAGGCCAACTTCTCACATTGGTGAGCAGCGGTTGGATTTGAGCTTGCTGTGTTTTACCATTGTAATCGCTTGGTTACCAATTGAAAGATCACATAGGTACCTGTAGGTACATATAAAACAAGATTAAATATACTTAAGTTCTACTGAACTTAGTTGTTGTAGAGCAAAGGGAGTAGCACACCCTGACTACAACTACTAGATAGGTTTAGTAGGTAAACCCAAGTGTAGGTAGATTGCAACACATCCACCCACACTTAAGAGCAATGGCCGGGGCAGAGGGGTCCACTGTACCCATCTCTGTTGAGAGTGACCCCCAGAGGGCACCATCCAGCTTTGCTACCCTTAATCAGAATGAGCTCAGGCATTTGGCAACTCTTAGAGGCCTTAAACAGCCCAAGAACCCAAACTCTGCTGAGCTCAGAGAGCTCTTACAGAATGATGAGAATCAGAGAGCACTCAAGAAAGCTTCCCAGTTAGCCCCCTTAGGGACAGGAACAGGAGGCCCCCCTTCTAAAGATGCCACTGAAGTACCCCTTCCCAATAGTCACCCCTTAGATGGGATGCCTACCACAGAGGATGAGAGTGAAAAGGATACTGACAGTAGTGAGGATGAAGGGAGAACTAGCCCAGTGCCAAGTATTATACTTGGCCCAGCTAAACCAAGGCTATTGGGGACTGACAGTGGGTTCAACCCACTGGATCTCCCCAGTGGACTTAACACAGGGCTTGGGAGGCAAAGGAATCGCTCAGGTGACTCCAATGCTTCTCATGGCTCTAGAGGCTCTCAAGGTCACTCCAGGAAAAGGATGACCACCCCTCAGAGGAGGGAACATGAGGCCAGGATGCAGGAAGCCCAGCTGAGGATCAGGAAGCAGGAGCTAGAAGTAGCCCTGATGGAAGAAAAACTGAGCAAGGCTAGGCAGCATAGAGAGAGTGGGTCTATACCCACTGGTGGCAGCAATGTCCCTAGGGACAAAGATAGGGTCTTTGACAATAGGAACCTGTCCAAGGTTGTGCCCCCCTACAAAAGTGGGGATGACATCCACAAATGGATGACTGCTCTTGAGAGAGCCTGCAAAGTGCAGCAGGTTCCTGAAGACCAGTGGGCAGCAATCTTATGGCTCTCCTTTGAGGGGAGAGGCAGAGATAGACTCCTCACTGTTAGAGAAGAGGATGTCAGAAATTACAGAGTCCTGAAGAGTGTCCTAGTTGATGGGTTAGGCTTAACCACTGAACAGTACAGGTTAATGTTCAGAGACACCCAGAAGACACAGACTCAGGACTGGTCTGAATATGTGGAATGTGCCACTAAGGCTTTGGAGGGTTGGTTGCTGGGAAGTAAGGTGTCTGATTATACAGGATTGTACAATTTGATGATGAGAGAGCAGATTTTAAGTAATTGTCAAAACCAGCTTCTCCATCAACACCTGGTAGACTCAGATTTGACCTCTCCCCAAGAATTGGGAAAGAGGGCAGATAAATGGGTCAGGACCAGGATCAGGCCTAAAAACCAGGGTGGTGACCAAAAGAAAGATACCACCAAGCCTCAAGAGAAGGGTGGGGATAAAGAAAAAGAGAAACCTTCCTCAGGGCCCCAAAACTCCACACAGGGTGGTGGGTCCCAAGCTCCCTCCTCTACCACAGCTAAAAAGCCCTACTGCCATGAGTGTAAAACTCCTGGGCATTGGAAAACTGACAGCGGTTGCCCAAGGGCTAAAAACAAAACTGTTCCTCCAATTACTCCTGTCACACCACCTATTACTGTCAGCATTAATCCCCCAGGTGGTGGGAGTGCCCCCAGAAATCTGGGTGGGTTTACTTGGGGAACACAGGGGGACCCTGGCTTAGCCAATTCCCCTACAGCAACCACTCTTGTCTGTGATGGTGGCATGGGGTTTGCCAACTTCACTGCCTGTCCCAACACTTTGGGTAGGTACAGACAGGAGCCCTACATCAATGGTACAAAAGCTGAGGCCTACAGAGACACTGGGGCTAGCATCACAATGGTGGCCCATTGGCTAGTTCCCTCTGAGCAGCTTTTGCCCGGTTTCTCCTACCAGGTGACTAACATTGATGGCAAACAGAACAGTCATCCCATGGCAGAGGTATGTCTCAGCTGGGGAGGGGTCACTGGCCCTAAAAGGGTAGCAGTGTCCCCAACCTTGCCTGTAGACTGCTTACTGGGGAATGACTTAGAACTCTCAGCTTGGGCTGGAGTTGAACAAGACACCCATTCTAAAATGGTAGGCCTTTCACAAAAGGGTAGGGGGGTTGTGCCATTCACAACCCCTGTCCAAATAGATTTCCTCCCTGAAAAGGTTGGAAGGGCAGTGGTAGCCACAGCCCAGGCACAGACAGACTTCCCTGTAGGGACTGGCAGAGCTGTGACAGTCACAGCTCAAACACAAACTGAGTGCCCCCCTGAAAAGGTTGGCAAGGCTGTAATGGTCTCAGCCTATACTCAGACTGACATAGGTGTAGTGAAGCCTGAAACAATGGATCACTCCACACAAACTGAGAGTAGTGGGGAGGAAGAAAAGTCTCCCTCTCCCCAGACATTAGGAAAAGGTCAGCCTCCTCAGGGATCTGACCTCACCCCTTGTGAAGGAACTGCCCCAGAGGTAGCCAGGCCTGGCCTGGCAGAGCCTCTGATGTCAGTGGCCCCTTCCAAGGTGGGATCCAGTCTGGTGCAGGTAGCCTGCCTCTCTCTACCCTGCCTCAGTCAGCCCAGGGCTGCAGAGGTCAGGGAGGCCAGTGGACCCCCAGAGGGCCCCTGTCCACAAGAACCCCCCCATCAAAAGAATGAGGATTGCCTGGCTAGTAGCCCTAGTCAGGTGATGGGTAAAAACATTCCTGAGGGATCTCCTTTACAGGTAGTTAGGGACCTCCCCCAGGGGGATTCTGTTGGGCACAGGCAAACATGGGACCTTAGGGCCCCAAACCTGACCTGTCCCTCCAGTAAGCCCACAAAAGGGACCCAGCCTCCAGCTTTAGGTAGCCAGAGGCTGACCCTGAGAGCACAGTGCAACTCAGTTAAAGAAAGAAAGGCATCCATGGTGGAGGATGATTGGAGGAAGCTGAGGCCTCACTTTGAGGACACTCACTTCAGTACTCCATCTCAACACCAGCCTTTTACTTTGCCAAGACACACCACAGGTAGAGATTCCCTATGGTGGAGACCCTCTGATACCCTTAGGGTGAGGGATTGCTTAGTGGACCATGAGACAGGGGGTAACCATGCCAGTGCTGGTTCCTCCTTATATGGCCACTTGGGCAATATAGGCTTACCTGGTCAAGGTCAGCCTTATCTCCCTTCGTTTGGGGGGGGGTTGTGTAGGAAGGTGGATATCTGACTATGGTTACCCCCAAATTTTTGCCTAGTGTCTAGCTGGTTTTTCGACTTAGTTGGCCTGAGATCCTGCCATTCAGGCTCTCAGGCTATCTGCTCTCTCTGTAAAATGGACTCCATGTACCCTAGGTACATACCCAATTGGTTGGATCACCCTGTCAGCCCCTGTACCAGTGTACACTAGGTACCCAGGGCATTGGTGTATCCAAGGCCTGCCAGGGGCTGAAGCATGTATTATGCCACCCCAGGCTTGGCCTAACAATCTGACACAACTGGCTGATCACTCAGCTGGGGTAAGTTGGTGTAATCACCTCTTACTTAGGTGTAGTATACCTATACCTAAACTTAAATGGGACACCTGGTAACCTATAAGTCACTCCTATGGCAGGCCTTAACAATCCTGAAGGCAGAGTGCTTGGTTCCATGTGAGATGGTGCTCTGGCATGAGCTGAGCCTGTCTGCAGTGGTCGGAACAACTTCCTTCTACTGTTTCCAGATATCGTCATACCATATACTCTTAAGTGCATTATGAACCTCGCGGTTAAATGCTATCTTTGGTTTGGCTTTATCAAAACATGTCGAGTAAGGTGTCATACGAATTGGAATACTAACCCCTCGCCAATTCTGGCGACGGGGTTAGCATTCCACCCTTCTAGAGGGACACGACATGTACAGTGCCTGAAACCCGGGTAAAATCAGACATAGCCTCAGCTCCACAAAATGGATGCTGCCACCACAGACACAAGTCTGCCCTCCTGCTGCTGGGAGTCCTTCCAGCTTGGGAGGTGTGGACAAAGGGTTTCCTGCCAGGGGAGGTGCATGCACCACCCCAGACAGGATTTTGTGTATTGGTCAGGTAGGGCTTGAAAGAAACCAGACATGCCTGTGGCTCACAAGGAGCCTCGGGGCATATGCCAGTTCAAACCGGTCCTGGGGCACACCAGTCCCGGGCCTGGGGCGAGCTGGACAAAGGATTGGGGGTGTAACCACCCCCCTTCCTGGTCCCACCCATAGGGAGGGACCTAGCAGGTAGTCCGGCCCCTAGAATCCGCTTAAAGGTAGGAGCTGTGTCCTAAGACTTCGGACATCCTGGAATCAACTTGAAACTAAGAAGAAGACGGGAACTTCGACATTCTGCTGCACAGAAGACTGAAGAAAATCTCCCCTGTGGTCAGGGAGTGACCACCTTGCTAACGCAAGCACCATCCAGCGAATCACCGTCTGCTTTGCCGCCGCCTCCCGCCGGAGCCCGAGCCCAGAGACTGACAAGACCTGGACCTCCAGACCTCTCACCGCCCGATCCACAGTCCCTGCAAAGAGGAGACCCGTGGAGGCACCGAGACACGTGGAGCCAGCCATCTTGGAACGACTACGACAAGCTGACCAGTGCAACAACCGAGGCTCCCTCCAAGTTGTGCTTTGGGTCCTGAGAAGCCCAACCCTCGAGCAGCATCTGCACCAAAGGTGAGCCCTCCAGCATCTCCACGATCTGCGTGGGGCCCTTCTGCATTTTGCCACTCGACGCGCCTAACCGGTTGCTGGCCCGCTGGCTAGTGGCCATCTTGGCGACGAAATCTACGACAAACACCGCTGGTCTGGTTGCTCCAGACTGGCCCTTGCTCCCCTCCAAAGGAGCAATCCCTCTGACCTTGCTGGTCAGAACCAACAGCTGATTTCCGAATCCTCCTGCAATTGCTTTTGCCAAGGCTTGTTTGCTTCGATCAAGTCGCCGACACCGCCGACAGCGAGAGCCTGCGTGGGACAGCTCGTGAGCCGACTCCTGGACGTCGTCGACCTTCAGGGACCACGTGGCTGCGGAGACAAGCTACCCCTCATCACCTGTTTGCACCCGACATCGCCTGGTACCCACCTGGTGCCACGCTGGTCACTGGCTAGTGACTGTGAACACTGTCCCCTCTGCTTACAGGTCTTCAACATCTCCGATCCACTCTTGGATCCACTGCATCTCTTCCCGACCGACCGCCTGCAGCATCTTTGTCCCAGGCTCAACGGAACAGATAGAAGAAACCCGACGCACTTTGAGGCCTATGCACCCGCTTCCTGTGGGTGAGGTAAAGCTGGTACTCCGGTGCCCATGTGTAGTAATACATCTCTAGTGCCTGTGTTCCAAATCTTAAGTTCCTAGGTCATCCGGAAGATTCCTTTTGCAGTAACTTTGTACTTTTTACGCACCCATTGAAACCTATGGGAGCACGCGTGTGACTATTTGCTCTGCACACGCCACCCGTGGACCTCCTGGTCACTAACTGACGTTAGCTCCTTGTAGGCCCAGCGATTCCAGAGGCCCTAGGCCTTTTCCCTTTTCTGTTCGTGGTACTTATACCACTATTTTAGTATATGGTTTGAGTGGCCACCAGGGCCTATCCATATAAAGTGCAACTTCTGTGTATTCTGTGATAATCTTGTTTGACGATTTGTGCTCCTGTGCTCATAAAGAGACTAGGGGTTACTTTGAGAAATAAATACATATATATTTTGAATATATATCTGTGTGGTGTCCTTTCATTGGTATAAAAGGGGGTTGCTATTGGTAAAACAGCTTGCTTAACACGCATCACGAGTTTAGCCTCAAAGACTGCTTAGCCTACGCTACCACTAGGGCAGCTAGTCCAAAAAGGTTGACTTACAACCACACCATAAGGGTTGCTTGGCATGGTACAAGGTGGTCACTAGAACTAGTGAACAGCATATACCAGGCCAACTTCTCACACACACCCACAACCGCACCCACAACCACACAACCACACGCACAACCACAACCACACAACCACACACACAACCACACAAACAACCACACCCACACAACCAGAACCAACCACTCCCACAACCACACAGACACAACAACACCCACGCCCACACACAACGACACACACAACCACCTGCACACACACAACCACACACACAACCACACAGACACAACCACACACACACACACACAACCACACACACAACCACACACACAACCACACACAACCACACACACAGCAACACACAACCACACAACCACACAAACACACACACAACCACACACACACAACCACACATACAACCACAACACACAACCACACACACAACCACACACATAACACCACCCACAACCACACGCACACAACCACACACATATACAACCACACAAAACCACACACACAACCACACATACACCCACAACCACACCCGCACCCACAACCTCACCCACAACCACAAGACCACACATACAACCACAAGCACACACACAAGCACACACACAAGCACACACACACAACCACACACACACACTACCACACACACTACCACACACACACAACCACACACACACAACCAAAACCACACACAACCACATAGCCACATACACACAACCACACACACACACAACCACACACACAACCACACACACAACCACAACACACAGCCACACACACAACCACACACACATAACCACACACACACAACCACACACATGCAACCACACACACAAACACACACACAACCACACACACACACAACCACACAAAACCACACACCACACCCAACCACACATCCACACACCCACCCACACCCGCACCCACAACTGCACCCACAACCACACAACCACACACACAACCACAACCACACACACACAACCACACACACAACCACACACACAACCACACACACAACCACACACACACTACCACACAAACAACCACACACACAACCACACACAACCACAACCACACACACAACCACACACAGGCACACACACACACAACCACACACACAACCACACACATACAATCACACACAACCACATACAACCACACAAACAACCACACCCACAACCACACCCACAATCATACCCACAACCACACCCACAAAACCACACCTACACACCCACCCACACACATAACCACACACCCACAACCACACAGACATACCCATAACCACACACCCACAACCACACATACACCCTCAACCACACCCACACACCCACCCACACACACAACCACACACCCATAACCACACACACACACCCACAACCACACCCACAACCACACACACACAACCACACACACAACCACACACACACACACAACCACACACACCCAACCACACACACCCAACCACACACACACAACCACACACACAACCTCACAAACAACCACACACACATAACAACACACAACCACACACACACAACCCCAACCACACCCACAACCACACACATACCCACACACACAACCACACACACACAACCACAACCACACACACAGCCACAGCCACACACACACAACACACACAACCACACACACAAAACACAAATACACACACATAACCACACACAACACCACACAACCACACCCAACCACACACACACACACAACCACATACACACAACCACACACACAACCACACACAACCACACCCAACCACACAACCACACCCTCAACCACACACACACAACCACACACAACCACACACACAACCACACAGACACACAACCACACACACAACCACACAAACAACCACAACATACAACCACACACACAACCACACACACAACCACACACATCCACATACACACAACCACAAACATACACAACCACACAAAACCACACACACAACCACACACAACCATACACACACAACCACACACACAACCACACACACACACACACAAAACCACACACACAACCACACACATACACAACCACACAAAACCACACACACAACCACACACAACCATACATCCACACACACACCCACAACCACGCCCGCACCCACAACCACACAACCACACACACACACACAACCACACACACACAGACAGACACACAACCACACACACAACCACAAACAACCACAACCATACACACAACTATGCACACACCCCACCACACCCAACTGTACACACCCAACCACACACACAACCACACACACACAACCACACACACACAACCACACACACAACCACAACACACAACCACATACATAACCACACACAAGCACACACACAAAACCACGCACACACACAACCACACACACACAACGACACACACACACATATAACCACACACACAAACAGACACATACACAACCACACACATAACAACACACATCCACACACACCCACAACCACACCCACAACCACACAACCACACACAACCACACACACAACCAGACACACACAACTACATACACAACCACACACACAACCACACACACAACCTCACAGACAACCACACACACACAACCACACACACAACCACAACCACACACACAACCCCAACCACACTCACAACCACACCCATGCCCCCCCACTCACATAACCACACACACATACAACCACAACCACACACATAACCACACACACACACACAACCACACCCACACACACACAACCACACATACACAACCACACATACATCCACACAAAACCACACACATAACCACACACAACCACACCCAAGCACACATCCACAACCACACCCGCACCCACAACCGCACCCACAACCACACTCACAACTGCACCCACAACCACACAACCACACGCACAACCACAACCACACACACAACCACACAAACAACCACACCCACACAACCAGAACCAACCACTCCCACAACCACACAGACACACCCACACCCACACACAACCACACACAACCATCCGCACACACACAACCACATACACAACCACACAGACACAACCACACACACACACAACCACACACATAACCACACACACAACCACACACACAGCCACACACACACAACCACACAAACAACCACACACACAACCACACCCACAACCACACACAACCACACACACAACCAGAACCACACACACAACTACACACACAAAACCACACACACAACCACACACACAACCACACACACAACCACACAAACAACCACACACCCACAACCACCCACACCCACCCACAACCATACCCGCAACCACACCCACACCCAACCACAACCACACACACATAACCACACACATAACCACCCACACAACCACACACACAACCACACAACCTCACAAACAACCACACACACACAACCACACACACAACCAGAACCACACACACACAACCCCAACCACAACCACACAAATACACACAAACAACCACACACACCCACAACCACACCCACAACCACACAACCACACACAACCACAACCACACACACAACCAGACACACGCAACCACATACACAACCACACACACAACCACACACACACAACCTCATAGACAACCACACACACAACCACAACCACACACACACAACCCCAACCAAACTCACAACCACACCCACACCCCCCCACACACACACATAACCACACACACACAACCACAACCACACATATACCACACCCACACACAACCACACACACAACCACACATACACAACCACACACAACACCATACAACCCCACACAACCACACACACAACCACACACAACCCTACCCACACACACAAGTACACACACACAACCACACACAACCACACCCACAACCACATACAACCACACACACATAACCACACAAACACACACACACACACACAACCACACACACACACAACCACACATACAACCACAGCACACAACCACACACATAACACCACTCACAACCACACACACACACAACCACACACATATACAACCACATGAATCCACACACACAACCACACATCCACACATACACCCACAACCACACCCGCACCCACAACCACACCCACAACCACAAGACCACACACACAAGCACACACACAACCACACACACACAACCACACACACACACACACACACACTACCACACATACACAACCATACACACAACCACACACACAACCAAAACCACACACAACCATACAACCACATACACACAACCACACACACACAACCACACACATACACAACCACACACATACACAACCACACACACAACCACAACACAAAACCACACACACAACCACACACACATAACCACACACACACACACACAACCACACACACGCAACCACACACACAACCACACACACATAACCACACACATAGACAACCACACAAAACCACATACCACACCCAACCACACATCCACCCACACACCCACACCCGCACCCACAACTGCACCCACAACTACACAACCACACACACAACCACACACAACGACACACACAACCACACACACAACCACACACACACTACCACACAAACAACCACACACACAACCACACCCACAACCACACACAACCACACACAACCACAACCACGCACACACACACAGCCACACACACACACAACCACACACATACAATCACACACACAACCACATACAACCACACAAACAACCACACCCACAACCATACCCACAACCACACCCACACAACCACACCTACACACCCACCTACACACACAACCACACACCCACAACCACACAGACATACCCACAACCACAACCACACACCCACAACCACACACACACCCTCAACCACACCCACACACCCATCCACACACACAACCACACACCCATAACCACACACACACACCCACAACCACACCCATAACCACACACACACAACCACACACACACAACCACACACACACACACACAATCACACACACACAACCACACACACAACCACACACACAACCTCACAAACAACCACACACACATAACCACACACACAACCACACACACAACCCCAACCACACCCACAACTACACACACACACCCACACACACACACAACCACACACACACAACCACACACACACACAACCACACACACACAACCACACACACACAACCACAGCCACACACACACAACACACACAACCACACACACAAAAGACAAATCCACACACGCAACCACACACAACCACACACAACACCACACAACCACATACAACCACACACACACAACTACATCCAACCGCACAACCACACCCTCAACCACACACACACAACCACAACCACACACACAACCACACAGACACACAACCACACACACAACCACAGAAACAACCACAACATACAACCACACACACAACCACACACAACCACACACACAAACACACACACATCCACATACACAACCACAAACATACACAGCCACACAAAACCACACACACAACCACACACAAAACCCCACACACACAACCACACACACAACCACACACACAACCACACACACAACCACATACATACACAACCACACAAAACCACACACACAACCACACACAACCATACATCCACACACACACCCACAACCATGCCCGCACCCACAACCACACAACCACACACACAACCACAACCACACACACACAGCCACACACACAACCACACACACAACCACACACAACCACAACCATACACACAACCATGCACACACACCCCACCACACCCAACTGTATACACCCAACCACACACACAACCACATACACACAACCACACACACACAACCACACACACAACCACAACACACAACCGCATACATAACCACACACAAGCACACACACACAACCACTCACACACAACCACACACACACAACGACACACACACACACATATAACCACAAACACAAACACACACATACACAATGTAGGAGAGTAGGGTCTGCTATCCTATGGTCACCCCAAATTTTTGCTTTTTGCTTCACTGGTTTTTGACATATTGAGGCTGTGGGCCTGCCAATCAGACCCCCAGCCTGCTGTTCTCTCTACTAAATTAAAACTATGCACCCTAGGTGCATAACCAATTGGAAGTGGATCACCCTGTCAGCCCCTGTACCAGTGTACACTAGGTACCCAGGGCATTGGTGTACCCAAGGCCTGCCAGGGGCTGCAGCATGTATTATGCCACCCCAGGCTTGGCCTAACAATCTGACACAACTGGCTGATCACTCAGCTGGGGTAAGTTGGTGTAATCACCTCTTACTTAGGTGTAGTATACCTATACCTAACCCTAAATGGGACACCTGGTAACCTATAAGTCACTCCTATGGCAGGCCTTAACAATCCTGAAGGCAGAGTGCTTGGTTCCATGTGAGATGGTGCTCTGGCATGAGCTGAGCCTGTCTGCAGTGGTCGGAACAACTTCCTTCTACTGTTTCCAGATATCGTCATACCATATACTCTTAAGTGCATTATGAACCTCGCGGTTAAATGCTATCTTTGGTTTGGCTTTATCAAAACATGTCGAGTAAGGTGTCATACGAATTGGAATACTAACCCCTCGCCAATTCTGGCGACGGGGTTAGCATTCCACCCTTCTAGAGGGACACGACATGTACAGTACCTGAAACCCGGGTAAAATCAGACATAGCCTCAGCTCCACAAAATGGATGCTGCCACCACAGACACAAGTCTGCCCTCCTGCTGCTGGGAGTCCTTCCAGCTTGGGAGGTGTGGACAAAGGGTTTCCTGCCAGGGGAGGTGCGTGCACCACCCCAGACAGGATTTTGTGTATTGGTCAGGTAGGGCTTGAAAGAAACCAGACATGCCTGTGGCTCACAAGGAGCCTCGGTGCATATGCCAGTTCAAACCGGTCCTGGGGCACACCAGTCCCGGGCCTGGGGCGAGCTGGACAAAGGATTGGGGGTGTAACCACCCCCCTTCCTGGTCCCACCCATAGGGAGGGACCTAGCAGGTAGTCCGGCCCCTAGAATCCGAATAAAGGTAGGAGCTGTGTCCTAAGACTTCAGACATCCTGGAATCAACTTGAAACTAAGAAGAAGACGGGAACTTCGACATTCTGCTGCACAGAAGACTGAAGAAAATCTCCCCTGTGGTCAGGGAGTGACCACCTTGCTAACGCAAGCACCATCCAGCGAATCACCGTCTGCTTTGCCGCCGCCTCCCGCCGGAGCCCGAGCCCAGAGACTGACAAGACCTGGACCTCCAGACCTCTCACCGCCCGATCCACAGTCCCTGAAAGGAGGAGACCCGTGGAGGCACCGAGACACGTGGAGCCAGCCATCTTGGAACGACTACGACAAGCTGACAAGTGCAACAACCGAGGCTCCCTCCAAGTTGTGCTTTGGGTCCTGAGAAGCCCAACCCTCGAGCAGCATCTGCACCAAAGGTGAGCCCTCCAGCATCTCCACGATCTGCGTGGGGCCCTTCTGCATTTTGCCACTCGACGCGCCTAACCGGTTGCTGGCCCGCTGGCTAGTGGCCATCTTGGCGACGAAATCTACGACAAACACCGCTGGTCTGGTTGCTCCAGACTGGCCCTTGCTCCCCTCCAAAGGAGCAATCCCTCTGACCTTGCTGGTCAGAACCAACAGCTGATTTCCGAATCCTTCTACAATTGCTTTTGCCAAGGCTTGTTTGCTTCGATCAAGTCGCCGATACCGCCGACAGCGAGAGCCTGCGTGGGACAGCTCGTGAGCCGACTCCTGGACGTCGTCGACCTTCAGGGACCACGTGGCTGCGGAGACAAGCTACCCCTCATCACCTGTTTGCGCCCGACATCGCCTGGTACCCACCTGGTGCCACGCTGGTCACTGGCTAGTGACTGTGAACACTGTCCCCTCTGCTTACAGGTCTTCAACATCTCCGATCCACTCTTGGATCCACTGCATCTCTTCCCGACCGACCGCCTGCAGCACTTTTGTCTACAGGCCCCACGGAACAGATAGAAGAAACCCGACGCACTTCGAGGCCTATGCACCCGCTTCCTGTGGGTGAGGTAAAGCTGGCACACCTGTGCCCAAGTGTAGTATTACATCTCTAGTGCCTGTGTTCCAAATCTTAAGTTCCTAGGTCATCCGGAAGATTCCTTTTGCAGTAACTTTGTACTTTTTACGCACCCATTGAAACCTATGGGAGCACGCGTGTGACTATTTGCTCTGCACACGCCACCCGTGGACCTCCTGGTCACTAACTGACGTTAGCTCCTTGTAGGCCCAGCGATTCTAGAGGCCCTAGGCCTTTTCCCTTTTCTGTTCGTGGTACTTATACCACTATTTTAGTATATGGTTCGAGTGGCCACCAGGGCCTATCCATATAAAGTGCAACTTCTGTGTATTATGTGATAATCTTGTTTGACGATTTGTGCTCCTGTGCTCATAAAGAGACTAGGGGTTACTTTGAGAAATAAATACATATATATTTTGAATATATATCTGTGTGGTGTCCTTTCATTGGTATAAAAGGGGGTTACTATTGGTAAAACAGCTTGCTTAACACGCTTCACGAGTTTAGCCTCAAAGACTGCTTAGCCTACGCTACCACTAGGGCAGCTAGTCCAAAAAGGTTGACTTACAACCACACCATAAGGGTTGCTTGGCATGGTACAAGGTGGTCACTAGAACTAGTGAACAGCATATACCAGGCCAACTTCTCACATTGGTGAGCAGCGGTTGGATTTGAGCTTGCTGTGTTTTACCATTGTAATCTCTTGGTTACCAATTGAAAGATCACATAGGTACCTGTAGGTACATATAAAACAAGATTAGATATACATAAGTTCTACTGAACTTAGTTGTTGTAGAGCAAAGGGAGTAGCACACCCTGACTACAACTACTAGATAGGTTTAGTAGGTAAACCCAAGTGTAGGTAGATTGCAACACATCCACCCACACTTAAGAGCAATGGCCGGGGCAGAGGGGTCCACTGTACCCATCTCTGTTGAGAGTGACCCCCAGAGGGCACCATCCAGCTTTGCTACCCTTAATCAGAATGAGCTCAGGCATTTGGCAACTCTTAGAGGCCTTAAACAGCCCAAGAACCCAAACTCTGCTGAGCTCAGAGAGCTCTTACAGAATGATGAGAATCAGAGAGCACTCAAGAAAGCTTCCCAGTTAGCCCCCTTAGGGACAGGAACAGGAGGCCCCCCTTCTAAAGATGCCACTGAAGTACCCCTTCCCAATAGTCACCCCTTAGATGGGATGCCTACCACAGAGGATGAGAGTGAAAAGGATACTGACAGTAGTGAGGATGAAGGGAGAACTAGCCCAGTGCCAAGTGTTATACTTGGCCCAGCTAAACCAAGGCTATTTGGGACTGACAGTGGGTTCAACCCACTGGATCTCCCCAGTGGACTTAACACAGGGCTGGGAAGGCAAAGGAATCGCTCAGGTGACTCCAATGCTTCCCATGGCTCTAGAGGCTCTCAAGGTCACTCCAGGAGAAGGATGACCACCCCTCAGAGGAGGGAACATGAGGCCAAGATGCAAGAGGCCCAGCTGAGGATCAGGAAGCAGGAGCTAGAAGTAGCCCTGATGGAAGAGAAACTTAGCAAGGCTAGACAGCATAAAGAGAGTGGGTCTATACCCACTGGTGGCAGCATTGTCCCTAAGGACAAAGATAGGGTTTTCGACAATAGAAACCTGTCTAAGGTTGTGCCCCCCTACAAAAGTGGGGATGACATCCACAAGTGGATAACTGCTCTTGAGAGAGCCTGCAAAGTACAGCAGGTTCCTGAAGATCAGTGGGCAGCAATCCTCTGGCTCTCCTTTGAAGGAAGAGGCAGAGACAGACTCCTCACTGTTAGAGAAGAGGATGTCAGAAACTACAGAGTCCTGAAGAGTGTTCTAGTTGATGGGTTAGGCTTAACCACTGAGCAGTACAGGTTAATGTTCAGAGACACCCAAAAGACACAGACTCAGGACTGGTCTGAATACATTGAATGTGCCACTAAGGCTTTGGAGGGTTGGTTGCTGGGAAGTAAGGTATCTGATTTTACAGGATTGTATAATTTGATGATGAGAGAACAGATTTTAAATAACTGTCAAAACCAGCAACTGCATCAACACTTGGTTGACTCTGATCTGACCTCTCCCCAAGAATTGGGAAAGAAGGCAGACAAATGGGTCAGAACCAGGGTTAAGCAAAAGAACCAGAACCAGGGCCAAGGGGGTGATCAGAAGAAAACAGACCAAAAGGGTGGAGATCAGAAACCTAAAGACCAGAAGTCTTCAACAGGGCCCCAAACTACTACTAAGGAGGGTGGGTCCCAACAGTCCAAAAAGAAGAAAGAAGGTCAAAAGAAACCCTGGTGCAATCATTGTAAAAATACAACTCACTGGACTAGTGATTGCAAAAAGGGTGGAGCCCCCAACACTGTTGCCCCTAAGGCACCTGCTCCCAGTACTACTGTTAGCAGTGTTGGTCCCCAGACAAAGGGTGTAGTGGGAATCACTATGGGAACTGAAGGAGATTCTGACTTAGACAGAACCCTTACACAGGCAGTCTTGATCTGTGATGGCGACATTGATTTGTCCCTGACTGTGAGCCCCAGTAACCTGGGCAAGTACAGACAGACTCCTTTAATTAATGACAAAGTGGCTCAAGCCTACAGGGACACATGTGCCAGTGTCACTATGGTGACACCAGGCTTTGTGGACCCTGGACAGTACATACCAGGTGAGAACTACCTGGTGACCAATGCCAGCAATGCCACTACTTCACACAGTGTGGCAGTTGTTAACTTCTCATGGGGAGGGGTAACTGGCCTCAAAAGGGTTGTGGTTAGTGCAGACCTCCCAGTAGAATGTTTGTTGGGCAATGACCTAGAGAGTTCTCTATGGTCAGAAGTGGAGTACAGGACTCATGCAGAGATGTTAGGTATATCATCACATGTCCTTGCTGTGATCAGGTCACAGGCCAAAAAGTGCCTCACTGAACCACAGGTCTTGGATCCTGGAACAATGGACCAAGCACCTACCAAGAAGAAGAACAGGAGGGTCAAGGCTGTGCCTTCCCCCCTGCCTCAGAGTGATGATCAGCCTTCCCAGGAAGCTGATCTAGAGGACCCTGAAGGAACTGTCCCTGAAGAGCTTGAACCTGATCAGGTTGAGTTTCTGGGGACAGGGGGACCTTCAAGGGCTGACTTGAGGCAGGCTCAGTTATCCTGTCCCTCTCTTGAACCCCTCAGACAGCTGGCTGCTGCTGAGGCTGCTGGGAATGCTCAAGGTACCCATAAAGTGTATTGGGATGAAGGGCTCCTTTATTCAGAGGCTAGAGACCCCAAGCCTGGTGCAACCAGGAGGTTGGTTATACCTCTGCAATTTAGGGGCTTCCTCCTTACCTTGGCCCATGATATTCCTTTAGCAGGACACCTAGGCCAGAACAAGACCTGGGACAGACTTGTCCCTCACTTTCACTGGCCCCATATGAATGAAGATACAAAGGAGTTTTGTCGCTCCTGTGTTACCTGCCAAGCCAGTGGCAAATCAGGTGGCACAACAAAGGCCCCCCTGATACCACTACCTGTGGTGGGGGTTCCCTTTGAAAGAGTGGGAATAGACATAGTGGGTCCCATGGATCCTCCCACTGCATCTGGGCACAGATTTATACTGGTGGTAGTGGATCATGCCACCAGGTATCCAGAGGCAATTCCCCTTAGGACCACTACAGCACCTGTTGTGGCCAGGGCCCTGCTGGGAGTATTCTCCAGAGTGGGGTTTCCTAAGGAGGTAGTATCTGACAGAGGTACCAACTTTATGTCAGGATACTTGACAGCTATGTGGAAGGAATGTGGTGTCAACTACAAGTTCACCACCCCTTATCACCCACAATGCAATGGGCTTGTTGAGAGATTCAACAAGACCCTAAAGGGTATGATCAAAGGATTACCTGAAAAGCTCAGGCGAAGATGGGATATCCTTCTACCCTGCCTTTTGTTTGCTTACAGAGAGGTCCCACAAAAAGGAGTTGGCTACAGCCCCTTTGAATTGTTGTTTGGGCACCCTGTGAGAGGCCCACTGTGTTTGGTGAAGGAAGGATGGGAGTTACCTCTCAAAAAGCCTAAGCTAGACATAGTGGACTATGTACTTGGTCTCCGCTCCAGGATGGCTGAGTATATGGAGAAGGCATCTAAAAACCTTGAGGCAAGCCAGGCCTTACAGAAAGCTTGGCATGACCAAAAGGCTGTCTTGGTTGAGTATCAGCCAGGACAGAAGGTATGGGTGTTGGAGCCAGTGGCCCCAGCAGCACTCCAAGACAAATGGTCTGGACCCCATACAATCCTGGAAAAGAAGGGAGAGGTCACCTACTTGGTGGACCTAGGAACTCCCAGGAGTCCCCACAGGGTACTCCATGTTAACAGGCTTAAAGCATATGTTGACAGGGCAGACATGGGCTTGCTCATGGCTACAGATGAGGGACAGGAGGAAGAGAGTGACCCTCTCCCAGACCTGTTGTCTCAGAACCCTGAAGATGGCTCAGTTGAAGGAGTGACCCTTGGAGGCAACCTCACTGCCCATCAGCAGACTGAATGTAGGCAGGTTCTACAATCATTTTCACATATGTTTTCCTTGATACCTAGTCAAACTGACTGGTGTACCCATGTTGTGGACACTGGTGACAGTCTGCCTGTAAAGAACAAACTTTACAGACAACCTGACCACGTCAGGGACTGTATAAAGGCTGAGGTACATAAAATGCTGGAATTAGGTGTCATTGAACCCTCAGAGAGCCCCTGGGCTAGCCCAGTGGTTCTGGTCCCCAAACCTCACACCAAAGATGGCAAGAGAGAGATGAGGTTCTGTGTGGACTACAGAGGACTCAATGCTGTCACCAGGACAGATGCACACCCTATTCCAAGGGCAGATGAGCTCATAGACAAACTAGCTTCTGCAAAGTTTTTGAGCACATTTGACTTGACAGCTGGCTATTGGCAAATCAGGTTAGCTGAGGAGTCTAAGGCCAAAACAGCATTCTCAACCCCAGGTGGGCATTATCAGTTTGTGGTGATGCCCTTTGGTCTGAAGAATGCACCTGCCACCTTCCAAAGGCTGGTGAACCAAGTCCTTACTGGGTTGGATGACTTTTGCGCAGCATATCTTGATGACATTGCTGTCTTTAGTTCCACCTGGGAGGATCACCTGATCCACCTGAAGAAGGCTCTTGAGGCTCTGCAAAGGGCAGGCCTCACTATCAAGGCTACTAAGTGCCAGATAGGGCAGAGTAAGGTTGTGTATTTGGGCCACCTTGTAGGTGGGGGCCAAGTTCAACCACTGGAGAGTAAGATACAGTCCATCAAGGATTGGTCCCCTCCAACCACCCAGACTCAAGTTCGAGCTTTCTTGGGCTTGACTGGGTATTACAGGAAGTTTGTTAAGAACTATGGGTCCATTGTGACTCCTCTTAATGATCTGACATCCAAGAAGATGCCCAAAAAGGTTCAGTGGACAGTAAGCTGTCAAAAGGCATTTGATGACCTGAAGGAGGCCATGTGCTCTGCACCTATCCTGAAAAGTCCTGACTACTCCAAAGAGTTTATTGTCCAAACAGATGCTTCTGAGTTGGGTGTGGGAGCTGTGCTGTCACAACTTAATGTAGATGGTCAAGACCAACCCATTGCTTTTATTAGCAGAAGGTTGACCCCCAGAGAGAAGAATTGGTCAGCTATTGAGAGGGAGGCCTTTGCTGTGGTGTGGGCCCTGAAGAAGCTGAGGCCATACTTGTTTGGCACTCACTTCAAGATTCAGACCGACCATAAGCCCCTCTTGTGGCTAAATCAGATGAAGGGTGAAAACCCCAAACTGCTTAGGTGGTCCATTTCCCTACAGGGGATGGACTTTACAGTGGAGCACCGGCCAGGTACTGACCATGGGAATGCAGATGGTCTCTCCAGGTACTTCCACTTAGGACATGAAGACGAGACTGGTCAAGGCTAGTTTAATGTCCCAGCGTTTGGGGGGGGGTTGTGTAGGAGAGTAGGGTCTGCTATCCTATGGTCACCCCAAATTTTTGCTTTTTGCTTCACTGGTTTTTGACATATTGAGGCTGTGGGCCTGCCAATCAGACCCCCAGCCTGCTGTTCTCTCTACTAAATTAAAACTATGCACCCTAGGTGCATAACCAATTGGAAGTGGATCACCCTGTCAGCCCCTGTACCAGTGTACACTAGGTACCCAGGGCATTGGTGTACCCAAGGCCTGCCAGGGGCTGCAGCATGTATTATGCCACCCCAGGCTTGGCCTAACAATCTGACACAACTGGCTGATCACTCAGCTGGGGTAAGTTGGTGTAATCACCTCTTACTTAGGTGTAGTATACCTATACCTAACCCTAAATGGGACACCTGGTAACCTATAAGTCACTCCTATGGCAGGCCTTAACAATCCTGAAGGCAGAGTGCTTGGTTCCATGTGAGATGGTGCTCTGGCATGAGCTGAGCCTGTCTGCAGTGGTCGGAACAACTTCCTTCTACTGTTTCCAGATATCGTCATACCATATACTCTTAAGTGCATTATGAACCTCGCGGTTAAATGCTATCTTTGGTTTGGCTTTATCAAAACATGTCGAGTAAGGTGTCATACGAATTGGAATACTAACCCCTCGCCAATTCTGGCGACGGGGTTAGCATTCCACCCTTCTAGAGGGACACGACATGTACAGTACCTGAAACCCGGGTAAAATCAGACATAGCCTCAGCTCCACAAAATGGATGCTGCCACCACAGACACAAGTCTGCCCTCCTGCTGCTGGGAGTCCTTCCAGCTTGGGAGGTGTGGACAAAGGGTTTCCTGCCAGGGGAGGTGCGTGCACCACCCCAGACAGGATTTTGTGTATTGGTCAGGTAGGGCTTGAAAGAAACCAGACATGCCTGTGGCTCACAAGGAGCCTCGGTGCATATGCCAGTTCAAACCGGTCCTGGGGCACACCAGTCCCGGGCCTGGGGCGAGCTGGACAAAGGATTGGGGGTGTAACCACCCCCCTTCCTGGTCCCACCCATAGGGAGGGACCTAGCAGGTAGTCCGGCCCCTAGAATCCGAATAAAGGTAGGAGCTGTGTCCTAAGACTTCAGACATCCTGGAATCAACTTGAAACTAAGAAGAAGACGGGAACTTCGACATTCTGCTGCACAGAAGACTGAAGAAAATCTCCCCTGTGGTCAGGGAGTGACCACCTTGCTAACGCAAGCACCATCCAGCGAATCACCGTCTGCTTTGCCGCCGCCTCCCGCCGGAGCCCGAGCCCAGAGACTGACAAGACCTGGACCTCCAGACCTCTCACCGCCCGATCCACAGTCCCTGAAAGGAGGAGACCCGTGGAGGCACCGAGACACGTGGAGCCAGCCATCTTGGAACGACTACGACAAGCTGACAAGTGCAACAACCGAGGCTCCCTCCAAGTTGTGCTTTGGGTCCGGAGAAGCCCAACCCTCGAGCAGCATCTGCACCAAAGGTGAGCCCTCCAGCATCTCCACGATCTGCGTGGGGCCCTTCTGCATTTTGCCACTCGACGCGCCTAACCGGTTGCTGGCCCGCTGGCTAGTGGCCATCTTGGCGACGAAATCTACGACAAACACCGCTGGTCTGGTTGCTCCAGACTGGCCCTTGCTCCCCTCCAAAGGAGCAATCCCTCTGACCTTGCTGGTCAGAACCAACAGCTGATTTCCGAATCCTTCTACAATTGCTTTTGCCAAGGCTTGTTTGCTTCGATCAAGTCGCCGACACCGCCGACAGCGAGAGCCTGCGTGGGACAGCTCGTGAGCCGACTCCTGGACGTCGTCGACCTTCAGGGACCACGTGGCTGCGGAGACAAGCTACCCCTCATCACCTGTTTGCGCCCGACATCGCCTGGTACCCACCTGGTGCCACGCTGGTCACTGGCTAGTGACTGTGAACACTGTCCCCTCTGCTTACAGGTCTTCAACATCTCCGATCCACTCTTGGATCCACTGCATCTCTTCCCGACCGACCGCCTGCAGCACTTTTGTCTACAGGCCCCACGGAACAGATAGAAGAAACCCGACGCACTTCGAGGCCTATGCACCCGCTTCCTGTGGGTGAGGTAAAGCTGGCACACCTGTGCCCAAGTGTAGTATTACATCTCTAGTGCCTGTGTTCCAAATCTTAAGTTCCTAGGTCATCCGGAAGATTCCTTTTGCAGTAACTTTGTACTTTTTACGCACCCATTGAAACCTATGGGAGCACGCGTGTGACTATTTGCTCTGCACACGCCACCCGTGGACCTCCTGGTCACTAACTGACGTTAGCTCCTTGTAGGCCCAGCGATTCTAGAGGCCCTAGGCCTTTTCCCTTTTCTGTTCGTGGTACTTATACCACTATTTTAGTATATGGTTCGAGTGGCCACCAGGGCCTATCCATATAAAGTGCAACTTCTGTGTATTATGTGATAATCTTGTTTGACGATTTGTGCTCCTGTGCTCATAAAGAGACTAGGGGTTACTTTGAGAAATAAATACATATATATTTTGAATATATATCTGTGTGGTGTCCTTTCATTGGTATAAAAGGGGGTTACTATTGGTAAAACAGCTTGCTTAACACGCTTCACGAGTTTAGCCTCAAAGACTGCTTAGCCTACGCTACCACTAGGGCAGCTAGTCCAAAAAGGTTGACTTACAACCACACCATAAGGGTTGCTTGGCATGGTACAAGGTGGTCACTAGAACTAGTGAACAGCATATACCAGGCCAACTTCTCACACACAACCACACAAAACCGCACACACAACTACACACATCCACACACACCCACAACCACACCCACAACCACACAACCACACACAACCCCAACCACACACACAACCAGACACACACAACTACATACACAACCACACACAAAACCACACACACACACAATCTCACAGACAACCACACACACACAACCACAACCACACACATACAATCCCAACCACACTCACAACCACACCCACACCCCCCACACACATAACCACACACACATAACCACAACCACACACATAACCACACCCACACACAACCACACCCACACACACACAACCACACATACACAACCACACATACATCCACACAAAACCACACACAACCACACCCAAGCACACATCCACAACCACACCCGCACCCGCACCCACAACCGCACCCACAACCACACCCACAACCGCACCCACAACCACACAACCACACACACAACCACAACCACACAACCACACACACAACCACACAAACAACCACACCCACACAACCAGAACCAACCACTCCCACAACCACACAGACACAACCACACCCACGCCCACACACAACCACACACACAACCACCTGCACACACACAACCACACACACAACCACACAGACACAACCACACACACACACAACCACACACACAACCACACACACACAACCACACACACAGCAACACACAACCACACAACCACACACAACCACACACACACAAACACACACACACAACCACACACACACAACCACACATACAACCACAACACACACACAACCACACACATAACACCACCCACAACCACACGCACACAACCACACACATGTACAACCACACAAAACCACACACACAACCACACATACACCCACAACCACACCCGCACCCACAACCGCACCCACAACCGCACCCACAACCACAAGACCACACATACAACCACAACCACACACACAAGCACACACACAAGCACACACACACACAACCACACACACACTACCACACACACTACCACACACACACAACCACACACACACAACCAAAACCACACACAACCACATAGCCACATACACACAACCAAACACACACAACCACACACACACAACCACACACACAACCACCACACACAACCACACACACAACCACACACACATAACCACACACACACAACCACACACATGCAACCACACACACAACCACACACACAACCACACACACACAACCACACAAAACCACACACCACACCCAACCACACATCCACACACCCACCCACACCCGCACCCACAACTGCACCCACAACCACACAACCATACACACAACCACAACCACACACACACAACCACACACAACCACACACACAACCACACACACAACCACATACACAACCACACACACACTACCATACAAACAACCACACACACAACCACACACAACCACAACCACACACACAACCACACACAGGCACACACACACACAACCACACACACAACCACACACATACATTCACGCACAACCACACACAACCACACAAACAACCACACCCACAACCACACCCACAATCATACCCACAACCACACCCACAAAACCACACCTACACACCCACCCACACACATAACCACACACCCACAACCACACAGACATACCCATAACCACACACCCACAACCACACATACACCCTCAACCACACCCACACACCCACCCACACACACAACCACACACCCATAACCACACACACACACCCACAACCACACCCACAACCACACACACACAACCACACACACAACCACACACACACACAACCACACACACCCAACCACACCCACCCAACCACACACACACAACCACACACACAACCTCACAAACAACCACACACACATAACAACACACAACCACACACACACAACCCCAACCACACCCACAACCACCCACACACACAACCACACACACACAACCACAACCACACACACAGCCACAGCCACACACACACAACACACAAAACCACACACACAAAACACAAATACACACACATAACCACACACAACACCACACAACCACACCCAACCACACACACACACACAACCACACACACACAACCACACACACAACCACACACAACCACACCCAACCACACAACCACACCCTCAACCACACACACACAACCACACACAACCACACACACAACCACACAGACACACAACCACACACACAACCACACAAACAACCACAACATACAACCACACACACACAACCACACACATACACACAACCACAAACATACACAACCACACAAAACCACACACACAACCACACACAACCACACACACACAACCACACACACACAAAACCACACACACAACCACACACATACACAACCACACAAAACCACACACACAACCACACACAACCATACATCCACACACACACCCACAACCACGCCCACACCCACAACCACACAACCACACACATACACACAACCACACACACAGACAGACACACAACCACACACACAACCACAAACAACCACAACCATACACACAACCATGCACACACACACCCCACCACACCCAACTGTACACACCCAACCACACACACAACCACACACACACAACCACACACACACAACCACACACACAACCACAACACACAACCACATACATAACCACACACAAGCACACACACAAAACCACACACACACACAACCACACACACACAACGACACACACACACATATAACCACACACACAAACACACACATACACAACCACACACATAACCACACACATCCACACACACCCACAACCACACCCACAACCACACAACCACATACAACCACACACACAACCAGACACACACAACTACATACACAACCACACACACAACCACACACACACAACCTCACAGACAACCACACACACACAACCACACACACAACCACAACCACACACACACAACCCCAACCATACTCACAACCACACCCACGCCCCCCACACACATAACCACACACACATACAACCACAACCACACACATAACCACACACACACTCACAACCACACCCACACACACACAACCACACATACACAACCACACATACATCCACACAAAACCACACACATAACCACACACAACCACACCCAAGCACACATCCATAACCACACCCGCACCCACAACCGCACCCACAACCACACTCACAACTGCACCCACAACCACACAACCACACGCACAACCACAACCACACACACAACTACACAAACAACCACACCCACACAACCAGAACCAACCACTCCCACAACCACACAGACACACCCACACCCACACACAACCACACACACAACCATCCGCACAGACACAACCACATATACAACCACACAGACACAACCACACACACACACACAACCACCCACATAACCACACACACAACCACACACACATCCACACACACACAACCACACAAACAACCACACACACAACCACACCCACAACCACACACAACCACACACAGAACCAGAACCATACATACAACTACACACACAAAACCACACACACAACCACACACACAACCACACACACAACCACACACACAACCACACAAACAACCACACACACAACCATACCCACAACCATACCCAGAACTACACCTACACAACCACACCTGCACACACACACAACCACACACACACAACCACACACCCACAACCACCCACACCCACCCACAACCATACCCACAACCACACCCACACCCAACCACAACCACACACACATAACCACACACACAACCACCCACACAACCACACACACAACCACACAACCTCACAAACAACCACATACACACAACCACACACACAACCAGAACCACACACACACAACCCCAACCACAACCACACACATACACACAAACAACCACACACACCCACAACCACACCCACAACCACACAACCACACACAACCACAACCACACACACAACCAGACACACGCAACCACATACACAACCACACACACAACCACACACACACAACCTCATAGACAACCACACACACAACCACAACCACACACACACAACCCCAACCAGACTCACAACCACACCCCCACCCCCCCCACACACACATAACCACACACACACAACCACAACCACACATATACCATACCCACACACAACCACACACACACAACCACACATACACAACCACACATACATCCACACAAAACCACACACACAACAACACACAACCACACCCAAACACACATCCACAACCATACCCGCACCCACAACCACACCCACAACCGCACCCACAACCACACAACCACACACACAATCACACACACAAGCACACACACAACCACACACACAACCACACCCAACCACGCCCAAACACACATCCACACACACCCACACTCACAACCACACACACAACCACACACACACACTCATACAACCACACACACACAACCACACACACACAACCACACACACACAACCACATAACCACACCCGAACCACACACACAACCACAACCACACACAACCACACACATAAATACACACACACACAACCACACACACACAACCACACACACAAAACACACAACCACACACACAACCACACACAACCACACACACACACAACCACACACACAACCACTCATACACACTCACAACCACACACATATGCAACCACACAAAACCACACACACAACCACACATCCACACACACACCCATAACCACACCCACAACCACAACCACAACCACACAACCACACACACAACCACAACCATACACACAAGCACACACACACACAGCCACACATACAACCACACACACACAACCACACACAACCATAACCACACACACACACATCCAAACACACCCAACTGCACACACACAACCACACACATATAACCAAAACCACACACAACCACACACACAACCACACACAACCATACATCCACACACACCTGTACCCACAACCACACACAACCACACACACACACACACACACAACCACACACACACACAACTACACACACACACACAACCACACTCACACACACAACCACACACAACCACACACACAACCACACACAACCACATCCACACATACCCGCACCCACAACCACACACACACACACACACAACCAACCACACACACACACACACACAACCACACACAACCACACACACAACCACACCAAGCTTTGGCATAGCCAATAGGTCTCTCCTTTGGGACCTTATAAGCACCATTCAGGGAGTCCTTTCGTTGGCGCTTTCATGAGGACATGATGAGGAAGCTGGAAATTTTTGACACATTCTCTTTAAAAGCACAGCATGTTGGTGACTGGTTAATCGATTAGACCTATGTAGCGCTTTAGATCTCAAAGCGCTGTGGTGCGTGCAGCAGTTACAACTCATGACATATGGGGTGCAACTCACAAGGAGGGGGCAGGTTTGAGTACACTTTGGCTGCAATCGAACTCTTAAGATGATGGGCTGTGTGTATCCATTATCAGCACTCAGTCTTTGCTCAGTGATCTTGTTTGTTTTGTTGTTGTGTTAATGCTTTGCTGCACCTGTTTGACTTACAACCTTCTTTCTCTTTCCACAAACTTGATATTTGTGTTCCTTTATTTTGAGATGCTTTTAGTATTACTGTCACACACACACAACCACACATACAACCACACACACAACCACACACACACAACCACACACACAACCACACACACAGCCACACACACAACCACACAACCACACACAACCACACACACACAAACACACACCCACAACCACACCCGCACCCACAACCGCACCCACAACTACAAGACCACACATACAACCACAACCACACACACAAGCACACACACACAACCACACACACACAACCACACACACACTACCACACACACACTACCACACACACAACCACACATACAACCACACACACACAACCAAAACCACACACAACCACACACACAACCACACACAACCACACAACCACACACACACCACCACACACACACAACCACACACACAACCACAACACAAAACCACACACAACCACACACACATAACCATACACACACACAACCACACACATGCAACCACACACACACAACCACACACATTCACAACCACACAAAACTACACACCACACCCAACCACACATCCATACCCACACCCACACCCGCACCCACAACTGCACCCACAACCACACAACCACACACACAACCACAACCACACACACACAACCACACACAACCACACACACAACCACACACACAACCACACACACACTACCACACAGACAACCGCACACACAACCACACACAACCACACACAACCACAACCACACACACAACCACACACACACACACACACACAGCCACACACACACAACCACACACACAACCACACACATACAATCACACACAACCACACACAACCACACAACCACACCCACAACCACACCCACAACCATACCCACAACCACACCCACACAACCACACCTACACACCCACCCACACACACAACCACCCACCCACAACCACACAGACATACCCACAACCACACACCCACACACACACCCTCAACCACACCCACACACCCACCCACACACACACACAACCACATACCCATAACCACACCCACCCACCCACAACCATACCCACAACCACACACACACAACCACACACACACACAACCACAAACACACACACAACCACACACACCCAACCACACACACACAACCACACACACAACCACACACACACAACCTCACAAACAACCACACACACATAACCACACACACAAACACACACACACAACCCCAACCACACCCACACCCACACACACACCCACACACACACACACACACACAACCACACACACACAACCACAACCACACACACAACCACAGCCACACACACACACAACACACACAACCACACACACAAAACACGAATCCACATACACAACCACACACAACACCACACAACCACACACAACCACACACACACACACACATACACACACACAACCACACACACACAACCACACACACAACCACACACAACCACACAACCACACCCTCAACCACACACACACACAACCACACACAACCACACACAACCACACAGACACAACCACACACACAACCACACAAACAACCACAACATACAACCACACAGACAACCACACACAACCACACACACAACCACACACACACACATCCACACACACACAACCACAAACATACACAACCACACAAAACCACACACACAACCACACACACACCACCACACACACACAACCACACACACAACCACAACACAAAACCACACACAACCACACACACATAACCACACACACACATAACCACACACATGCAACCACACACACACAACCACACACATACACAACCACACAAAACCACACACCACACCCAACCACACATCCACACCCACACCCACACCCACAACTGCACCCACAACCATACAACCACACACACAACCACAACCACACACACACAACCACACACAACCACACACACAACCACACACACAACCACACACACACTACCACACAAACAACTGCACACACAACCACACCCACAACCACACACAACCACACACAACCACAACCACACACACAACCACACACACACACACACACAGCCACACATACACAACCACACACACAACCACACACATACAATCACACACAACCACACACAACCACACAAACAACCACACCCACAACCACACCCACAACCATACCCACAACCACACCCACACAACCACACCTACACACCCACCCACACACACAACCACCCACCCACAACCACACAGACATACCCACAACCACACACCCACAACCACACACACACCCTCAACCACACCCACACACCCACCCACACACACACAACCACATACCCATAACCACACCCACCCACCCACAACCACACCTACAACCACACACCTACAACCACACACACACACAACCACACACACACAACCACACACACCCAACCACACACACAACCACACACACACAACCTCACAAACAATCACACACACATAACCACACACACAACCACACACACAACCCCAACCACACCCACAACCACACACACACCCACCCACACACACACACAACCACACACACACAACCACAACCACACACACAACCACAGCCACACACACACAACACACACAACCACACACACAAAACACAACTCCACACACACAACCACACACACACAGACACACAACCACACACACAACCACACAAACAACCACAACATACAACCACACAGACAACCACACACAACCACACACACAACCACACACACTCACACATCCACACACACAGAACCACAAACATACACAACCACACAAAACCACACACACAACCACACACACACAACCACACACACATACAACCACACACAACCACACACACAACCACACACACAACCACACACACACAGCCACACATACAACCACACACACAAACACACACAGCCACAACCATACACACAACCATGCACACACACACCCCACCTCACCCAACTGTACACACCCAACCACACACACAACCACACACACACAACCACACACACACAACCACACTCACAACCACAACACACAACCACATACATAACCACACACAAGCACACACACACAACCACGCACACACACAACCACACACACACACGACACACACACACATATAACCACACACACAAACACACACATACACAACCACACAAAACCACACACAACCACACACATCTACACACACCCACAACCACACCCACAACCACACAACCACAACCACACACACAACCAGACACACGCAACTACATACACAACCACACACACAACCACACACACACAACCTCATAGACAACCACACACACACAACCACACACACAACCACAACCACACACACACAACCCCAACCACACTCACAACTACCCCCACACCCCCCACACACACATAACCACACACACACAACCACAACCACACACATAACCACACCCACAACCACACCCACACCCACACAACCACACATACACAACCACACATACATCCACACAAAACCACACATACAACCACACACAACCACACCCAAGCACACATCCACAACCACACCCTCACCCACAACCGCACCCACAACCACACCCACAACGGCACCCACAACCACACAACCACACGCACAACCACAACCACACAACCACACACACAACCACACAAACAACCACACCCACACAACCAGAACCAACCACTCCCACAACCACACAGACACAACCACACCCACACCCACACACAACCACACACACACAACCACCCGCACACACACAACCACACACACAACCACACAGACACAACCACACACACACACACACAACCACACACACAACCAGACACACACAACCACACACACAACCACACACAACCACACACACACAACCACACAAACAATCACACACACAACCACACACAACCACACACACAACCAGAACCACACACACAACCACACACACAACCACACACACAACCACACACACAACCACACACACAACCACACACACAACCACACAAACAACCACACACACAACCATACCCACAACCATACCCACAACTACACCTACACAACCACACCTGCACACACACACAACCACACACCCACAACCACACACCCACAACCACACCCACCCACCCACACCATACCTGCAACCACACCCACACACAACCACACACACACAACCACACACACAACCACCCACACAACCACACACACAACCTCACAAACAATCACACACACACAACCACACACACAACCACACACACACAACCCCAACCACAACCACACATGCACACACACAATCACACACATCCACACACACCCACAACCACACCCGCACCCACAACCACACCCACAACCACACAACCACACACAACCACAACCACACACACAACCAGACACACACAACCACATACACAACCATACGCACAACCACACACACACAACCTCACAGACAACCACACACACACAACCACACACACAACCACACACACACAACCCAACCAGACTCACAACCACACCCACACCCCCACACACACACATAACCACACACACACAACCATAACCACACACATAACCACACACACATAACCACACATACACAACCAAACATACATCCACACAAAACCACACACACAACCACACACAACCACACCCAAACACACATCCACAACCATACCCACAACCGCACCCACAACTGTACCCACAACCACACACACAATCACACACACAAGCACACACACAAGCACACACACAACCACACACAACCACACCCAACCACACATCCACACACACCCACAACCACATACACACTCATACAACCACACACACACAACACACACACACAACCACACACACAACCACACACACACACAACCACACAACCACACCTGAACCACACACACACACAACCACACACAACCACACACACAACCACACACACACAACCACACACACACAACCACACACACACACAACCACACACACACAACCACACACAACCAAAACACAAAACCACACACAACCACACACACACACACACAACCACACACACAACCATACACACACACTCACAACCACACACATACACAACCACACAAAACCACACACACAACCACACACAACCACACATCCACACACACACCCATAACCACACCCATACCCACAACCACACCCACAACCACAACCACACAACCACACACACAACCACAACCATACACACAAGCACACACACACCCAAACACACCCAACTGCACACACCCAACCACACACATATAACCACAACCACACACAACCACACACACACAACCACACACAACCACACATCCACACACACCTGTACCCACAACCACACACACACAACCAACCACACACACAACTACACACACAACCACACATAACCACACACACACACAACTACACACACACACATACACACAACCACACTCACACACACACCACACACAACCACACACACACGCAACCACACACAACCACACACAACCACACATCCACACATACCCGCACCCACAACCACACACACAACCACACACACACACACACACACACAACCAACCACATACACACAGCCACACACAACCACACACACAACCACACACAACCACACCAAGCTTTGGCATAGCCAATAGGTCTCTCCTTTGGGACCTTATAAACACCATTCAGGGAGTTCTTTCGTTGGCGCTTTCATGAGGACATGATGAGGAAGCTGGAAATTTTTGACACATTCTCTTTAAAAGCACAGCATGTTGGTGACTGGTTAATCGATTAGACCTATGTAGCGCTTTAGATCTCAAAGCGCTATGGTGGGTGCAGCAGTTACAACTCATGACATATGGGGTGCAACTCACAAGGAGGGGGCAGGTTTGAGTACACATTGGCTGCAATCGAACTCTTAAGATGATGGGCTGTGTGTATCCATTATCAGCACTCAGTCTTTGCTCAGTGATCATGTTTGTTTTGTTGTTGTGTTAATGTTTTGCTGCACCCGTTTGACTTACAACGTGCTTTCTCTTTCCACAAACTTGATATTTGTGTTCCTTTATTTTGAGATGCTTTTAGTATTACTGTCACACACACACAACCACACATACAACCACACACACAACGAGACATACACACAACCACACACACACATAACCACACACACACACAACCACCCACACACCCACACACCCACAACCACATACACACAACCACACATACACCCACACAAAACCACACACACAACCACACATCCACATTCGCACCCACAACCGCACCTACAACCACACCCACAACCACACAACCACATACACAAGCACACACACAACCACACACACAACCACACACACACACACAACCACAATAATACGCACAACCACACACACACACAACCACACTCATCTGCACACACACCACACAACCACAACCACATACAACCACACACACACAACCACACCCAACCACACCCAACCACACATCCACACATACACCTGCACCCACAACCACACACACACACAACCAACCACACAACCAACCACACACACAACCATGCACACACACAACCACACACACAATCACACACACAATCACACACACACACAACCACACACACAACCACGCACACAACCACAACGACACACACAACCACACACACAACCATACACACAACCACATGCACAACCATACCCAACCACACAACCACACACACACAACCACACACACAACCACACACACACAACCACACACAACCACATACAAACACACCCAACCACACACAAACCCACACAACCACACACACAAAACCACGCACACACAACCACACAAACACCCACCCACCCACAACCACACCCACACAACCAGAACCACACCCAACCACACTCACAACCACACACACAACCACACACACAACCAGAACCACACACACAACCACACACACACAAACACACACACAACCACACACACACAACCATACACACAACCACACAAACAACCACACACACAACCATACCCACAACCATACCCACAACCACACCCACACAACCACACCTGCACACACACAACCACACACACACAACCACCCACCCACAACCACACACACCCACCCACAACCATACCCGCAACCACACCCATACCCAACCACAACCACACACACACACAACCATACACACAACCACCCACACAACCACACACACAACCACATGCACACAACCTCACGAACAACCACATACACACACAACCACACACACAACCACAACCACACACACACAACCCCAACCACAACCACACACACACACACACACACACACACATCCACACACACCCACAATCACACCCGCACCCACAACCACACCCACAACCACACAAAACCACAACCACACACACAACCAGACACACACAACCACATACACAACCACACACACAACCACACACACACAACCTCACAGACAACCACACACACAACCACACACACAACCACAACCACACTCACAACCACAGCCATACCCCCACACACACACATACCCACACACACAACCACAACTACACACATAACCACACAACCACACCCACACACACACAACCACACATACACAACCACACATAATCACACACACAACCACACCCAAGCACACATCTACAACCACACCCGCACCCACAACCGCACCCACACCCACAACCGCACCCACAACCACACAACCACACACACAACCACACACACAACCACACATCCACACACACCCACACCCACAACCACACATACAACCACACACACACTCATACAACCACACACACACAACCACACACACACAACCACACACAACCACACACAACCACACCCGAACCACACACACACAACCACAACCACACACACAACCACACACACACAACCACACACACACACAACCACACACACACAACCACACACACAACCAAAACACACAACCACACTCACAACCACACACACACAACCACACATACACACTCACAACCACACACATACATGTTGGACAGGCCACACGAAGGGCTTGTTCCCTCCCCGCACGACAGGGCCCGAGCTCCGGCCCACCAGGCATAACCCACGAAAAGCACCCGTACCCCGTCTCCCGACGGATCTTCTGCCCTCGGACCTCTACTCATCACGGGGCCCAGCCCCACCGGCTTCCCCGGCCGGTTCAAGCCGCCATCTTGGGCCCTGCACCACGAGGCCGCGTGGCCTCGCCCTGACCCTAACCTCGGGCCTGACCGGCCCCGACATCCCGGCACCACCATCCACCCAGGAGGTGAGCGGACCACTTGGCAGGTCAATGGGAGGACGAAGTGTCAAGAGCTCTTCCCCCGCCAGGTGCCGATCGCCCCCAGCTCCCCCGGGCGCTGGCTCCACCCCCTGCTGGGTGTCTGGACACCTCCATCCCGGGCCCTCCGACCTCCAAGTGCGAGGGTCCGGACATCAAAGAGCGCCTGCCCTATAACTGGGGCAACTCCGGAGCAGGAAGGCAGTTGTATCCTGGAGTCGAGAGACACCGAGAGAACTCAGCCTTGACGGACTACTGGCGCTGCCGTAGCCCGCTCTTGTGAACCATCGTCCTGCCTGCTGGCGCTGCCGCGGCCTTCTACAACATCCATCCTCGTCGGGACCTGCTGGCGCTGCCGCGGCCCGTTGTAACGACCATCCTCGTCGGGACCTGCTGGCGCCGCCGCGGCCCGTTGTAACGACCATCCTCACCGGGACCTGCTGGCGCTGCCGCGGACCGTACATCGACCATCGTTCCGGGACCTGCTGGCGCTGCCGCGGCCCGCACCAACTAAGCTCGAGGATTGTGAGCTAATCATCATCTCATCCAAACTACCTGACTGGTAGACAGACTGTCCCGCTACCCCTTACCCTGCTTTGAGAGACTTGAATCGAGGGGACCCCTGAGTCCAGACCTCCTTGTACCATTCAACCGTACCTTAAGAAGTGCTTATAAAGAACACTGAACCTTATCCGTGTGTGGTATCTGTCTGTGGGGGGGAAGTTACTTATCTGTACGATCGCTGGAGACGGCTCTCCCCGGAGACCTCTCCTCCTGACCCCGGCCGACCCTCCCGGTCCGTCTATCCTTTCTAACATTGGTGGCCAGCGGCGCGATCCGAATCAACGCGTAATCGTACAGAGAGTAGCTCACCCCACGACAACAACACGATGTCAGCCAAAGATAGCAACTCCACCGAGAAATTCCAAATGGAGAAATTAGAAGAATACAACCACCGCGAACTGAGACAATTCTGCATAGAACTTGGCATTGCTACCACCGGCCTGAGTACCAAAGAGGATCTAAAGCACGCCCTAGAGTCGTGGGCAGAAACTGGGGTCGCCGGACCCTCCGACCAAAGCAGCATCACACCAGAGGGGAACGCCACGGCTCCCGAGGAGCGGGGAACGGGCCTCTCGCAGGAGGAGATCCGAGAAAGAGAAAGAACCAGATTGCACGAGTTGGAAATGGCACGACTCAAGATGGATGGGGAACTCAAGTTAGCTGAACTGTGAGAAGTTGGCCTGGTATATGCTGTTCACTAGTTCTAGTGACCACCTTGTACCATGCCAAGCAACCCTTATGGTGTGGTTGTAAGTCAACCTTTTCGGACTAGCTGCCCTAGTGGTAGCGTAGGCTAAGCAGTCTTTGAGGCTAAACTCGTGAAGCGTGTTAAGCAAGCTGTTTTACCAATAGTAACCCCCTTTTATACCAATGAAAGGACACCACACAGATATATATTCAAAATATATATGTATTTATTTCTCAAAGTAACCCCTAGTCTCTTTATGAGCACAGGAGCACAAATCGTCAAACAAGATTATCACCTAATACACAGAAGTTGCACTTTATATGGATAGGCCCTGGTGGCCACTCGAACCATATACTAAAATAGTGGTATAAGTACCACGAACAGAAAAGGGAAAAGGCCTAGGGCCTCTAGAATCGCTGGGCCTACAAGGAGCTAACGTCAGTTAGTGACCAGGAGGTCCACGGGTGGCGTGTGCAGAGCAAATAGTCACACGCGTGCTCCCATAGGTTTCAATGGGTGCGTAAAAAGTACAAAGTTACTGCAAAAGGAATCTTCCGGATGACCTAGGAACTTAAGATTTGGAACACAGGCACTAGAGATGTATTACTACACATGGGCACCGGAGTGCCAGCTTTACCTCACCCACAGGAAGCGGGTGCATAGGCCTCAAAGTGCGTCGGGTTTCTTCTATCTGTTCCGTTGAGCCTGGGACAAAGATGCTGCAGGCGGTCGGTCGGGAAGAGATGCAGTGGATCCAAGAGTGGATCGGAGATGTTGAAGACCTGTAAGCAGAGGGGACAGTGTTCACAGTCACTAGCCAGTGACCAGCGTGGCACCAGGTGGGTACCAGGCAATGTCGGGTGCAAACAGGAAGGAAGGTGTAGCTTGACTCTGCAGCCACGTGGTCCCTGAAGGTCGACGACGTCCAGGAGTCGAGTCACGAGCTGTCCCACGCAGGCTCTCGCTGTCGGCGGTGTCGGCGACTTGATCGAAGCAAACAAGCCTTGGCAAAAGCAATTGTTGTAGGCAAGGAGTTTAAGCTGATGGTTCTGGCCAGCAAGGTCAGAGGAACTGCTCCTTTGGAGGGGAGCAAGGGCCAGTCTGGAGCAACCAGACCAGCGGTGTTTGTCGTAGATTTCGTCGCCAAGATGGCCACTAGCCAGCGGGCCAGCAACCGGTTAGGCGCGTCGAGTGGCAAAATGCAGAAGGGCCCCACGCAGATCGTGGAGATGCTGGGGGGCTCACCTTTGGTGCAGCTGCTGCTCGAGGGTTGGGCTTCTCAGGACCCAAAGCACAACTTGGAGGGAGCCTCGGTTGTTGCACTGGTCAGCTTGTCGTAGTCGTTTCAAGATGGCTGGCTCCACGTGTCTCGGTGCCTCCACGGGTCTCCTCTTTGCAGGGACTGTGGATCGGGCGGTGAGAGGTCTGGAGGTCCAGGTCTTGTCAGTCTCTGGGCTCGGGCTCCGGCAGGAGGCGGCGGCAAAGCAGACGTTGATTCGCTGGATGGTGCTTGCGTTAGCAAGGTGGTCACTCCCTGACCACAGGGGAGATTTTCTTCAGTCTTCTGTGCAGCAGAATGTCGAAGTTCCCGTCTTCTTCTTAGTTTCAAGTTGATTCCAGGATGTCTGAAGTCTTAGGACACAGCTCCTACCTTTATTCGGATTCTAGGGGCCGGACTACCTGCTAGGTCCCTCCCTATGGGTGGGACCAGGAAGGGGGGTGGTTACACCCCCAATCCTTTGTCCAGCTCGCCCCAGGCCCGGGACTGGTGTGCCCCAGGACCGGTTTGAACTGGCATATGCACCGAGGCTCCTTGTGAGCCACAGGCATGTCTGGTTTCTTTCAAGCCCTACCTGACCAATACACAAAATCCTGTCTGGGGTGGTGCACGCACCTCCCCTGGCAGGAAACCCTTTGTCCACACCTCCCAAGCTGGAAGGACTCCCAGCAGCAGGAGGGCAGACTTGTGTCTGTGGTGGCAGCATCCATTTTGTGGAGCTGAGGCTATGTCTGATTTTACCCGGGTTTCAGGTACTGTACATGTCGTGTCCCTCTAGAAGGGTGGAATGCTAACCCCGTCGCCAGAATTGGCGAGGGGTTAGTATTCCAATTCGTATGACACCTTACTCGACATGTTTTGATAAAGCCAAACCAAAGATAGCATTTAACCGCGAGGTTCATAATGCACTTAAGAGTATATGGTATGACGATATCTGGAAACAGTAGAAGGAAGTTGTTCCGACCACTGCAGACAGGCTCAGCTCATGCCAGAGCACCATCTCACATGGAACCAAGCACTCTGCCTTCAGGATTGTTAAGGCCTGCCATAGGAGTGACTTATAGGTTACCAGGTGTCCCATTTAAGGTTAGGTATAGGTATACTACACCTAAGTAAGAGGTGATTACACCAACTTACCCCAGCTGAGTGATCAGCCAGTTGTGTCAAATTGTTAGGCCAAGCCTGGGGTGGCATAATACATGCTGCAGCCCTTGGCAGGCCTTGGGTACACCAATGCCCTGGGTACCTAGTGTACACTGGTACAGGGGCTGACAGGGTGATCCAACCAATTGGGTATGTACCTAGGGTACATGGAGTCCATTTTAAAGAGAGAACAGCCAGGCTGAGATCCTGAATAGCAGGATCTCAGGCCAACTAAGTCGAAAAACCAGCTAGACACTAGGCAAAAATTTGGGGGTAACCATAGTCAGATATCCACCTTCCTACACAACCCCCCCCCAAACGAAGGGAGATAAGGCTGACCTTGACCAGGTAAGCCTATATTGCCCAAGTGGCCATATAAGGAGGAACCAGCACTGGCATGGTTACCCCCTGTCTCATGGTCCACTAAGCAATCCCTCACCCTAAGGGTATCAGAGGGTCTCCACCATAGGGAATCTCTACCTTTGGTGTGTCTTGGCAAAGTAAAAGGCTGGTGTTGAGATGGAGTACTGAAGTGAGTGTCCTCAAAGTGAGGCCTCAGCTTCCTCCAATCCCCCTCCACCATGGATGCCTTTCTTTCCTTAACTGAGTTGCACTGTGCTCTCAGGGTCAGCCTCTGGCTACCTAAAGCTGGAGGCTGGGTCCCTTTTGTGGGCTTACTGGAGGGACAGGTCAGGTTTGGGGCCCTAAGGTCCCAGGTTTGCCTGTGCCCAACAGAATCCCTCTGGGGGAGGTCCCTAACTACCTGTAAAGGAGATCCCTCAGGAATGTTTTTACCCATCACCTGACTAGGGCTACTAGCCAGGCAATCCTCATTCTTTTGATGGGGGGGTTCTTGTGGACAGGGGCCCTCTGGGGGTCCACTGGCCTCCCTGACCTCTGCAGCCCTGGGCTGACTGAGGCAGGGTAGAGAGAGGCAGGCTACCTGCACCAGACTGGGTCCCACCTTGGAAGGGGCCACTGACATCAGAGGCTCTGCCAGGCCAGGCCTGGCTACCTCTGGGGCAGTTCCTTCACAAGGGGTGAGGTCAGATCCCTGAGGAGGCTGACCTTTTCCTAATGTCTGGGGAGAGGGAGACTTTTCTTCCTCCCCACTACTCTCAGTTTGTGTGGAGTGATCCATTGTTTCAGGCTTCACTACACCTATGTCAGTCTGAGTATAGGCTGAGACCATTACAGCCTTGCCAACCTTTTCAGGGGGGCACTCAGTTTGTGTTTGAGCTGTGACTGTCACAGCTCTGCCAGTCTCTACAGGGAAGTCTGTCTGTGCCTGGGCTGTGGCTACCACTGCCCTTCCAACCTTTTCAGGGAGGAAATCTATTTGGACAGGGGTTGTGAATGGCACAACCCCCCTACCCTTTTGTGACAGGCCTACCATTTTTGAATGGGTGTCTTGTTCAACTCCAGCCCAAGCTGAGAGTTCTAAGTCATTCCCCAGTAAGCAGTCTACAGGCAAGGTTGGGGACACTGCTACCCTTTTAGGGCCAGTGACCCCTCCCCAGCTGAGACATACCTCTGCCATGGGATGACTGTTCTGTTTGCCATCAATGTTAGTCACCTGGTAGGAGAAACCGGGCAAAAGCTGCTCAGAGGGAACTAGCCAATGGGCCACCATTGTGATGCTAGCCCCAGTGTCTCTGTAGGCCTCAGCTTTTGTACCATTGATGTAGGGCTCCTGTCTGTACCTACCCAAAGTGTTGGGACAGGCAGTGAAGTTGGCAAACCCCATGCCACCATCACAGACAAGAGTGGTTGCTGTAGGGGAATTGGCTAAGCCAGGGTCCCCCTGTGTTCCCCAAGTAAACCCACCCAGATTTCTGGGGGCACTCCCACCACCTGGGGGATTACTGCTGACAGTAATAGGTGGTGTGACAGGAGTAATTGGAGGAACAGTTTTGTTTTTAGCCCTTGGGCAACCGCTGTCAGTTTTCCAATGCCCAGGAGTTTTACACTCATGGCAGTAGGGCTTTTTAGCTGTGGTAGAGGAGGGAGCTTGGGACCCACCACCCTGTGTGGAGTTTTGGGGCCCTGAGGAAGGTTTCTCTTTTTCTTTATCCCCACCCTTCTCTTGAGGCTTGGTGGTATCTTTCTTTTGGTCACCACCCTGGTTTTTAGGCCTGATCCTGGTCCTGACCCATTTATCTGCCCTCTTTCCCAATTCTTGGGGAGAGGTCAAATCTGAGTCTACCAGGTGTTGATGGAGAAGCTGGTTTTGACAATTACTTAAAATCTGCTCTCTCATCATCAAATTGTACAATCCTGTATAATCAGACACCTTACTTCCCAGCAACCAACCCTCCAAAGCCTTAGTGGCACATTCCACATATTCAGACCAGTCCTGAGTCTGTGTCTTCTGGGTGTCTCTGAACATTAACCTGTACTGTTCAGTGGTTAAGCCTAACCCATCAACTAGGACACTCTTCAGGACTCTGTAATTTCTGACATCCTCTTCTCTAACAGT
This sequence comes from Triturus cristatus, assembly GCF_964204655.1. Taxonomy (NCBI): domain Eukaryota; kingdom Metazoa; phylum Chordata; class Amphibia; order Caudata; family Salamandridae; genus Triturus; species Triturus cristatus. The sequence goes on from NC_140579.1 coordinate 1,050,620,212, forward strand.
GAGGAGTCTATCTCTGCCTCTCCCCTCAAAGGAGAGCCATAAGATTGCTGCCCACTGGTCTTCAGGAACCTGCTGCACTTTGCAGGCTCTCTCAAGAGCAGTCATCCATTTGTGGATGTCATCCCCACTTTTGTAGGGGGGCACAATCTTGGACAGGTTCCTATTGTCAAAGACCCTATCTTTGTCCCTAGGGACATTGCTGCCACCAGTGGGTATAGACCCACTCTCTCTATGCTGCCTAGCCTTGCTCAGTTTTTCTTCCATCAGGGCTACTTCTAGCTCCTGCTTCCTGATCCTCAGCTGGGCTTCCTGCATTCTGGCCTCATGTTCCCTCCTCTGAGGGGTGGTCAGTCTCCTTCTGGAGTGACCTTGAGAGCCTCTAGAGCCATGGGAAGCATTGGAGTCACCTGAGCGATTCCTTTGCCTTCCAAGCCCTGTGTTAAGTCCACTGGGGAGATCCAATGTGGTGAACCCACTGTCAGTCCCCAATAGCCTTAGTTTAGCTGGGCCAAGTATAACACTTGGCACTGGGCTAGTTCTCCCTTCATCCCCACTCACATCTGTATCCCCATCACTTTCTTCCTCTGTGGTAGGCATCCCATCTAAGGGGTGACTATTGGGAAGGGGTACTTCAGTGGCATCTTCAGAAGGGGGGCCTCCTGTTCCTGTCCCTAAGGGGGCTAACTGGGAAGCTTTCTTGAGTGCTCTCTGATTCTCATCATTCTGTAAGAGCTCTCTGAGCTCAGCAGAGTTTGGGTTCTTGGGCTGTTTAAGGCCTCTAAGAGTTGCCAAATGCCTGAGCTCATTCTGATTAAGGGTAGCAAAGCTGGATGGTGCCCTCTGGGGGTCACTCTCAACAGAGATGGGTACAGTGGACCCCTCTGCCCCGGCCATTGCTCTTAAGTGTGGGTGGATGTGTTGCAATCTACCTACACTTGGGTTTACCTACTAAACCTATCTAGTAGTTGTAGTCAGGGTGTGCTACTCCCTTTGCTCTACAACAACTAAGTTCAGTAGAACTTAAGTATATCTAATCTTGTTTTATATGTACCTACAGGTACCTATGTGATCTTTCAATTGGTAACCAAGAGATTACAATGGTAAAACACAGCAAGCTCAAATCCAACCGCTGCTCACCAATGTGAGAAGTTGGCCTGGTATATGCTGTTCACTAGTTCTAGTGACCACCTTGTACCATGCCAAGCAACCCTTATGGTGTGGTTGTAAGTCAACCTTTTCGGACTAGCTGCCCTAGTGGTAGCGTAGGCTAAGCAGTCTTTGAGGCTAAACTCGTGAAGCGTGTTAAGCAAGCTGTTTTACCAATAGTAACCCCCTTTTATACCAATGAAAGGACACCACACAGATATATATTCAAAATATATATGTATTTATTTCTCAAAGTAACCCCTAGTCTCTTTATGAGCACAGGAGCACAAATCGTCAAACAAGATTATCACCTAATACACAGAAGTTGCACTTTATATGGATAGGCCCTGGTGGCCACTCGAACCATATACTAAAATAGTGGTATAAGTACCACGAACAGAAAAGGGAAAAGGCCTAGGGCCTCTAGAATCGCTGGGCCTACAAGGAGCTAACGTCAGTTAGTGACCAGGAGGTCCACGGGTGGCGTGTGCAGAGCAAATAGTCACACGCGTGCTCCCATAGGTTTCAATGGGTGCGTAAAAAGTACAAAGTTACTGCAAAAGGAATCTTCCGGATGACCTAGGAACTTAAGATTTGGAACACAGGCACTAGAGATGTATTACTACACATGGGCACCGGAGTGCCAGCTTTACCTCACCCACAGGAAGCGGGTGCATAGGCCTCAAAGTGCGTCGGGTTTCTTCTATCTGTTCCGTTGAGCCTGGGACAAAGATGCTGCAGGCGGTCGGTCGGGAAGAGATGCAGTGGATCCAAGAGTGGATCGGAGATGTTGAAGACCTGTAAGCAGAGGGGACAGTGTTCACAGTCACTAGCCAGTGACCAGCGTGGCACCAGGTGGGTACCAGGCAATGTCGGGTGCAAACAGGAAGGAAGGTGTAGCTTGACTCTGCAGCCACGTGGTCCCTGAAGGTCGACGACGTCCAGGAGTCGAGTCACGAGCTGTCCCACGCAGGCTCTCGCTGTCGGCGGTGTCGGCGACTTGATCGAAGCAAACAAGCCTTGGCAAAAGCAATTGTTGTAGGCAAGGAGTTTAAGCTGATGGTTCTGGCCAGCAAGGTCAGAGGAACTGCTCCTTTGGAGGGGAGCAAGGGCCAGTCTGGAGCAACCAGACCAGCGGTGTTTGTCGTAGATTTCGTCGCCAAGATGGCCACTAGCCAGCGGGCCAGCAACCGGTTAGGCGCGTCGAGTGGCAAAATGCAGAAGGGCCCCACGCAGATCGTGGAGATGCTGGGGGGCTCACCTTTGGTGCAGCTGCTGCTCGAGGGTTGGGCTTCTCAGGACCCAAAGCACAACTTGGAGGGAGCCTCGGTTGTTGCACTGGTCAGCTTGTCGTAGTCGTTTCAAGATGGCTGGCTCCACGTGTCTCGGTGCCTCCACGGGTCTCCTCTTTGCAGGGACTGTGGATCGGGCGGTGAGAGGTCTGGAGGTCCAGGTCTTGTCAGTCTCTGGGCTCGGGCTCCGGCGGGAGGCGGCGGCAAAGCAGACGTTGATTCGCTGGATGGTGCTTGCGTTAGCAAGGTGGTCACTCCCTGACCACAGGGGAGATTTTCTTCAGTCTTCTGTGCAGCAGAATGTCGAAGTTCCCGTCTTCTTCTTAGTTTCAAGTTGATTCCAGGATGTCTGAAGTCTTAGGACACAGCTCCTACCTTTATTCGGATTCTAGGGGCCGGACTACCTGCTAGGTCCCTCCCTATGGGTGGGACCAGGAAGGGGGGTGGTTACACCCCCAATCCTTTGTCCAGCTCGCCCCAGGCCCGGGACTGGTGTGCCCCAGGACCGGTTTGAACTGGCATATGCACCGAGGCTCCTTGTGAGCCACAGGCATGTCTGGTTTCTTTCAAGCCCTACCTGACCAATACACAAAATCCTGTCTGGGGTGGTGCACGCACCTCCCCTGGCAGGAAACCCTTTGTCCACACCTCCCAAGCTGGAAGGACTCCCAGCAGCAGGAGGGCAGACTTGTGTCTGTGGTGGCAGCATCCATTTTGTGGAGCTGAGGCTATGTCTGATTTTACCCGGGTTTCAGGTACTGTACATGTCGTGTCCCTCTAGAAGGGTGGAATGCTAACCCCGTCGCCAGAATTGGCGAGGGGTTAGTATTCCAATTCGTATGACACCTTACTCGACATGTTTTGATAAAGCCAAACCAAAGATAGCATTTAACCGCGAGGTTCATAATGCACTTAAGAGTATATGGTATGACGATATCTGGAAACAGTAGAAGGAAGTTGTTCCGACCACTGCAGACAGGCTCAGCTCATGCCAGAGCACCATCTCACATGGAACCAAGCACTCTGCCTTCAGGATTGTTAAGGCCTGCCATAGGAGTGACTTATAGGTTACCAGGTGTCCCATTTAAGGTTAGGTATAGGTATACTACACCTAAGTAAGAGGTGATTACACCAACTTACCCCAGCTGAGTGATCAGCCAGTTGTGTCAAATTGTTAGGCCAAGCCTGGGGTGGCATAATACATGCTGCAGCCCTTGGCAGGCCTTGGGTACACCAATGCCCTGGGTACCTAGTGTACACTGGTACAGGGGCTGACAGGGTGATCCAACCAATTGGGTATGTACCTAGGGTACATGGAGTCCATTTTAAAGAGAGAACAGCCAGGCTGAGATCCTGAATAGCAGGATCTCAGGCCAACTAAGTCGAAAAACCAGCTAGACACTAGGCAAAAATTTGGGGGTAACCATAGTCAGATATCCACCTTCCTACATGAACAGAAACTCAACCTCGAGCACATGCGGCTCCGAGATGAACGAGAAGAGAAGCAGAGACAGAGAGAGCTGGAGGAGAAAAAAATAACGCTCGAGCACGAGCGCAAACTGGCGGAAATAGAACTTCGGAAACAGAATAAAGAACTGGGGGTGCCTGAGCGACCACACACCCCGGGGCCAATCGAGAAAAAAGTCCACATCCCCAAGGATGTTGTCCGCGAGTATGTCCGAGAAGACGACATACAACAGTGGTTTAAAGCCTACGAGATCGCCATGATCTCCCACCGGATCGACCGGAGTGATTGGGGAGCCGGACTCTGGGGGAGGTTTATCAACGAGGGGCGCGATGCCCTACTGCAGCTCCCAGATCACCAAATGTCGTCCTACGACCACATGAAGGCTGCCCTCCTCACCCGCTACGGCCTCACACCCGAGATGTACCGCCAGAGGTTCAGAGATTGCACCCGGATCCCAGGTACAACTTGGGTAGAATACGTGAACTATTTCAGCCATGCCTTCGAGGGTTGGATAAAGGGGAGCCAGGTCACCACCTACGAACAACTCTTTAACCTGATGGTATGGGAGCACCTGTCGAACAACTGCTTCGTCGAGCTCAGGCAGCACCTCCTCGACAGTAAGCTGACTGACCCCCGGCAGCTCGCCGCCGAAGCTGACCGATGGGAAAGCACCCGAGTGGGCCGGAGGGGGCCACACGAACAGAACAGAAACAACCAAGGCCAGCACCGTCCTCGGGGAGGAGGAGGGGGCCAGGGGCGAGGGAGAGACGCCTTGCCCGCAACACCCGTGGCCAGCACCCCGGCTCCGGCCGGTCGGGGCAACCCCCCGTGGCGTCCTGGGGTCCAAGCCAACGTCACGTGCCACCGATGCCAGCGAGTCGGCCACTACGCCAATGACCCGAGCTGCCCGCAGAACCAAACACCCAAGCCCCGCCAGGTAGCTGCCGCCGCCCTGGGGGAAGAGCGATCATTGGAGGAACCAGAGGAGTATGAGCCGGCCCAGCAAGAGTGGGAACCGGCCGCCATGGTCCTGGCGTGCTTAGGGGGAAGAGACATGGTCCCGCGGGCTCCCCTACCCGCTAACACCAGGAAATACGGTCAGTGGGTGACCATTAATGGACAGCGAGCCGAGGCCTTGCGTGACACAGGCGCCAGTGTGACGGCCGTCCGCTGTCACCTGGTGAAGCCCGAGCAGATCCTGCCGAACATTCTCTGCCCCGTCCGCTCGGCAGACAACTCTGAAAGTATGTGTCAAATGGCCTGCGTTCCATTCGAATGGGGAGGGGTCTCTGGCCTGTTGAAGGTGACGGTCCGGGACGATGCCCCCGTGGACTGCCTCCTGGGAAATGACCTCGAGAGTTCCCCGTGGGCCACCGTTGAGAGAAGAGAGCACCTGGGGATGCTGGGCCTCCCGGACTGGGCCTGCATAACCACCCGGTCCATGGCCGCCCGTGCCGTCCCTCGATCAGAAGAACCAGAATGGCCAGCACCTCCGCCCCCAGTCGCCGCAGTAGAAGACACCGACGAGGCCAGCCTCCCAGACCCGACGGCCGAAGGGGACGCGCAACCCCAGGACCTTCCTGACCTGGCTCAGTGGCGTCAAGAGGGGGGGCCCACCCAAGCACAGTTCCGCCAGGAACAAAAGACCTGTCCCTCCCTCGAGGGACTCCGCCAACAAGCCAGCGCCCAGAACGCAGGGGACTCCACCGGAACTCACTGGGTCTACTGGGATAACGACCTGCTATACAGCGAGCAAAGAATCGCCGAGCTGGGGGCCGGTCGAGTACTGGTGGTACCTCTCCGCTTCAGAGACTTTCTGCTCAACCTGGCCCACGATGTCCCCCTGGCTGGACACCTGGGCCAAGATAAAACGTACAGCCGCCTAGTGACCCACTTTTTCTGGCCGAAGATGAGGAATGACGTCCTGAACCACTGCCGATCTTGCCCCACATGCCAAGCCAGCGGGAAGAGTGGTCGGAAGCTGAAAGCCCCTCTGCAACCCTTCCCTGTGGTCACCACCCCGTTCGAGAGGGTGGGGATAGACATCGTGGGGCCTCTGGACCCCCGCACGGCACAAGGACACAGGTTCATCTTAGTACTGGTGGACCATGCCACCCGCTACCCCGAGGCGGTGCCCCTACGGACCGTGACAGCTCCGGTGGTTGGCCGGGCCCTAATGGGGATCTTCTCCCGGGTAGGCTTCCCCCGAGAAGTCGTCAGCGACCGAGGCACGAACTTTATATCCAAATACATGAAGTCCCTCTGGCAACAATGCGGGGTCACCTACAGATTCACGACCCCCTATCACCCCCAAGGGAACGGACTAGTGGAGCGTTTTAACCGCACCCTCAAGGGGATGATTGGGGGATTGGAAGAGCCCCTCCGTCGCCAGTGGGATGTACTACTCCCGTGCCTCCTCTTCGCCTACCGCGAAGTTCCCCAGAAGTCCCTCGGTTTTAGCCCTTTCGAACTCCTGTACGGGCACCCTGTGCGAGGGCCCCTCAGCCTAGTAAAAGAAGGTTGGGAGATGGCCCCCCTAAAGACCCCTCCAGACGTCTTCAAATACCTCCTGGCCCTACGCAATCAGACCCGGCGCTTCAGAGAGATGGCCAAGGCGAACCTCGAGGCCAGCCAGGAGGACATGAAGAGGTGGTATGATCACAATGCCTCCTCCGTTGAGTTCGAGCCTGGACAACAAGTATGGGTGATGTCCCCCACCGAACCATGTGCCTTGCAAGATAAGTGGACGGGGCCTTTCAAAGTGGTCGAGCGCAAAAGCCCCGTCACTTACCTCATCGACCTGGGGACCTCCCGGAACCCCCTTCGGGTCCTCCACACCAACCGACTCAAACCACACTTTGTGCACTCAGAACTCAGCCTTCTGATGGCTACGGACAGTGGGGCAGAGGAAGACTCCGAACCCCTCCCGGATCTTCTGAAGACTCAGGAGAATGACGGCTCCGTGGACGGGGTCCGGCTCTCTGACACCCTCACTTCGGAGCAACGCCAGGGCTGCCGGAACCTCCTGCTGCAGTTCGCTACCCTGTTCTCCCTCACCCCCGGGGTCACCCCTTGGTGTTTGCACGACGTGGACACCGGGGACAGTCCCCCTGTCCGACACCGGGCCTACCGCGTACCAGATCGGGTACGGGCCTGCATACAGGAGGAGGTGGCCAAGATGCTCACAATCGGGGTCATCGAGCCCTCGGACAGTCCCTGGGCCAGTCCGGTTGTATTGGTCCCCAAAGCCGCTGCCCCCGGCACCGCACCTGAACTGAGATTCTGCGTCGACTACCGGGGCTTGAACGCTGTCACCCGGACCGACGCTCATCCGATCCCCCGAGCAGACGAGCTGATCGACCGGCTGGGGGCCGCCCGCTACCTCAGTATCTTCAACCTAACAGCGGGCTACTGGCAGATCGGCCTCACACCCAGGGCTCAGGAACGGTCAGCCTTCTCTACCCCCGATGGCCACTACCAATTCAAGGTCATGCCCTTCGGCATGAAGAATGCCCCCGCCACGTTTCAACGCCTCGTGAACCAGGTCTTGGCGGGGCTCGAAGAGTTCAGCGCTGCCTACCTGGACGATATCGCTGTGTACAGCCACCACTGGCCCGACCTCCTCCGTCACCTCCAAGAGGTCCTACAGGCCCTCCAGCGGGCCGGCCTCACAATTAAGGCCGGCAAGTGCCAAATTGGCCAAGGGTCTGTGACCTACCTTGGGCACCAAGTGGGAAGCGGGCTGGTGGCCCCGCTACAACTTAAGATTGCTGCCATCCAGTCCTGGCAGCCCCCCGTCACCCAGACCGAGGTCCGAGCCTTCTTGGGGATCACCGGCTACTACCGGCGGTTCGTGAAAGACTACGGCAGCATCGTGGGGCCCCTCACGGGTCTCACGTCCAAGAACCAGCCGAAGCGGATTAACTGGACCCCCGATTGTCAAGCGGCCTTCGAGAAGCTGAAGGCCGCTCTATGCACCGCCCCTGTGCTCCAGGCCCCCGATTACAGTCGGGAATTCATGGTACAGACCGACGCCTCCGACCACGGCATCGGAGCCGTCCTTTCTCAGTTAAACCCCGAAGGTCATGACCAGCCGGTGGCCTTCATCAGTCGACGTCTCCTGGCCCGAGAACAGCGCTGGAGCACCATCGAGAGGGAGGCCTTCGCAGTGGTGTGGGCCCTCAAAAAGCTCCGGCCCTATCTCTTCGGTACCCACTTCCGGGTACAAACCGACCATCGACCCCTGCAGTGGCTGATGCAGATGCGGGGGGAGAACCCAAAACTCTTGCGCTGGTCCATTTCCCTGCAGGGAATGGACTTCACTGTGGAGCACCGACCAGGCCAAGACCACGCCAACGCGGATGGCCTGTCCCGCTTTTTCCGCCTCGACGAGGAGAGTCCCCAAGGAGATGGGTGACTCTCCCCGTCTTCAGCTGGGGGGGACGCATGTTGGACAGGCCACACGAAGGGCTTGTTCCCTCCCCGCACGACAGGGCCCGAGCTCCGGCCCACCAGGCATAACCCACGAAAAGCACCCGTACCCCGTCTCCCGACGGATCTTCTGCCCTCGGACCTCTACTCATCACGGGGCCCAGCCCCACCGGCTTCCCCGGCCGGTTCAAGCCGCCATCTTGGGCCCTGCACCACGAGGCCGCGTGGCCTCGCCCCGACCCTAACCTCGGGCCTGACCGGCCCCGACATCCCGGCACCACCATCCACCCAGGAGGTGAGCGGACCACTTGGCAGGTCAATGGGAGGACGAAGTGTCAAGAGCTCTTCCCCCGCCAGGTGCCGATCGCCCCCAGCTCCCCCGGGCGCTGGCTCCACCCCCTGCTGGGTGTCTGGACACCTCCATCCCGGGCCCTCCGACCTCCAAGTGCGAGGGTCCGGACATCAAAGAGCGCCTGCCCTATAACTGGGGCAACTCCGGAGCAGGAAGGCAGTTGTATCCTGGAGTCGAGAGACACCGAGAGAACTCAGCCTTGACGGACTACTGGCGCTGCCGTAGCCCGCTCTTGTGAACCATCGTCCTGCCTGCTGGCGCTGCCGCGGCCTTCTACAACATCCATCCTCGTCGGGACCTGCTGGCGCTGCCGCGGCCCGTTGTAACGACCATCCTCGTCGGGACCTGCTGGCGCCGCCGCGGCCCGTTGTAACGACCATCCTCACCGGGACCTGCTGGCGCTGCCGCGGACCGTACATCGACCATCGTTCCGGGACCTGCTGGCGCTGCCGCGGCCCGCACCAACTAAGCTCGAGGATTGTGAGCTAATCATCATCTCATCCAAACTACCTGACTGGTAGACAGACTGTCCCGCTACCCCTTACCCTGCTTTGAGAGACTTGAATCGAGGGGACCCCTGAGTCCAGACCTCCTTGTACCATTCAACCGTACCTTAAGAAGTGCTTATAAAGAACACTGAACCTTATCCGTGTGTGGTATCTGTCTGTGGGGGGGAAGTTACTTATCTGTACGATCGCTGGAGACGGCTCTCCCCGGAGACCTCTCCTCCTGACCCCGGCCGACCCTCCCGGTCCGTCTATCCTTTCTAACAATACACAACCACACAAAACCACACAAACAACCACACACAACCACACATCCACACACACACCCACAACCACACCCACACCCACAACCACACCCACAACCACACAACCACACACACAACCACAACCATACACACAAGCACACACACACATAGCCACACATACAACTACACACACACAACCACACACAACCACAACCATACATACAACCACACACACACACAACCACACACAACTGCACATACCCAACCACACACACACATAACCACAACCACACACAACCACACACACACAACCACACACAACCACACCCAACCACACATCCACACACACCCGCACCCACAACCACACACACAACCACACACACACACACACACAACCAACCACACACACAACTACACACACAACCACACATAACCACACACAACTACACCCACATACACAACCACACTCAGACACACAACCACACACACACAACCACACCCAACCACACCCAACCACACATCCACACACACCCGCACCCACAACCACACACACAACCACACACATACACAACCAACCACACACACACACACACAACCACACACACAACCACAACCATACACACAAGCACACACACACAGCCACACATACAACTACACACACACAACCACACACAACCACACACACAACCACACCAAGCATTCGCATAGCCAATAGGTCTCACCTTTGGGACCTTATAAGCACCATTCAGGGAGTCCTTTCGTTGGCGCTTTCATGAGGACATGATGAGGAAGCTGGAAATTTTTGACACATTCTCTTTAAAAGCACAGCATGTTGGTGACTGGTTAATCGATTAGACCTATGTGGCGCTTTAGATCTCAAAGCGCTATGGTGGGTGCAGCAGTTACAACTCATGACATATGGGGTGTGTTGGACCCGGCCTCGTAGAATGGCCCTCCGTGCCCCCGCACCACCGAAACCTAGTGCCTGCAGCCCCAGCCGCGGCCCAGCCGACCTTTCCCACTAGGACCCCTGCACCAACCCCGGACATCCCCGTCCATGGCCTCTCTCCTTTCGGCCACCCCGGGCCCGCGTGCCCACTCCCTGCAACAAGATGGCCGCCCGGCTCCAGAGCGACCCGGGCCTCGAGGCGCCACTCCGGCTGGAGGACATCCCGCTTCCAGGGGATGAGAGAGGGAGGAGCAGTTTCTATCGCACCTCTGAACTCCCCTGGGACGATGGGTTTCGATCGGCCCTCCGGCCTCCCTGCGAGCTGGCTCCGTGCCTGCTGGGTGTCTGGGACTCCTCCCGACCCGGCCCTGAAAGGATCAAAAGACAATAGCAGGAAACCCCGACAAGCGGCCCCCAGGTGACAAGACCCCTGCCTGCGCAGACTCCGGACATCAAAGCGGGGTCGACCTATAACAAGGGGTGCTCTGAGACTGTCCGGCAGATTCGACGCTGGAACAACGAGAGCCTGCTGACGTGGTCGCGGCTCCTGGAACTGGAACCCACCTGAGCCCTGCTGAGTGACCCGCGGCTCCCTGAAGATCGTAAGACCTCCGAACTTGTACCTGAGCCCTGCTGAGTGACTCGCGGCTCCCTGAAGATCGTAAGACCTCCGAACTTGTACCTGAGCCCTGCTGAGTGACTCGCGGCTCCCTGAAGATCGTAAGACCTCCGAACTTGTACCTGAGCCCTGCTGAGTGACTCGCGGCTCCCTGAAGATCGTAAGACCCCCGAACTTGTACCTGAGCCCTGCTGAGTGACTCGCGGCTCCCCCAGACTCTCACGGTCCCGCCGGACCCCGACTCCGACCACGTATCTCCCAGCTCGAGGATTGTGAGCTGTGCGCCGGATACGTCCCTGCTTTGAACCGTTACCAGAGACAGTCCCGCTACCCCCTACCTTTCCGAGACTCTTGAGCCCGTGCTCATCTTGTACATATTTGCAGTGATACCTATTGTGATAAAAGCTTGTTTCTGAGAATACCCAGTGTGGTCTCTCTGTGTCGTGTGGTGCCAGAAGTACGATCCTAGCTGCGAGATTCCTCCCCCCTGGGGAATCTCTCGCCAGTGCCCGGCTACAATACAATACGGGTGGGACTCAGGGAAATCAGGACCCCTTTCCGGGCCCCTCTGAGGTCGCCGTCTAACATTGGTGGCAAGCGACGGGATTCGGGCCCATCACCTAGAGATCGTACAGTGAACAACGGACGCACGACCAACAAAGATGGCAGAAGGAAGCACCATGAGCTCCGCAGAAACCAACGCTAACAGAGTGTTCCAGGTGGAGCATCTGGAAGAATACACACACAAAGAGCTAAAACAATTTTGCAAAGAACTTAAAATAGCTACCACTGGCCTCAACACTAAGGAAGACTTGCAGAAAGCACTGAAAACTTGGGTGGAGACCGGGGCATCCCGCCCGGAAGGCACGGGGGAGCGCCCCGACGAAGCCGAACCCCCTCCAAGTGAAAGCAGCGACAATCAGGTGCAAGGCATTGTACCAGACGGGGGCCTATCCCCAGGAGAACTCGCGGACAGAGAGAGAAGCCGCAGTCATGAACTCGAGTTAGCCAAACTCAAAATCGAGGGCGAATTGAAGTTAGCGGAGAAAAAGCTAGCGGTAGAACAAATGCGCGTACAAGGCGAACTGGAAGAAAAGAAGCTCCAACGGGAGCACGAAGGAAGGAAGCTCCAACTAGAGCACGAACGCAGCTTAAAAGAACTCGAGCTCAAGGCCCGAAATGAGGACGGGAGGCCCTCGGGGAACCGAGAGACGGCCCCCCCAGCGGAACAGAAGGTCCACATCCCCAAGGATGTGGTCAAAGAATATTATAAAAACGATGACATTCAGCAATGGTTTCGGGCCTACGAGGTCGCCATGACCTCCCATCGGATCCCACAGAAGGATTGGGGGGCGGGGTTGTGGGGGCGGTTTCTGAGCGAAGGAAGGGACACCCTGCTCGACCTACCCCTCTCCCTGCAGACCTCCTACAGCCACATGAAAGAGGCTCTCCTCACAAGATACGGCCTCACCCCAGAAATGTACCGCCAACGGTTCCGGGACTGCAGGAAGATCCCGGGCACCACCTGGGTGGAGTATGTAAACTTTTTTAGTCGGGCCTTCGATGGGTGGGTCAAGGGCAGCAAGGTCACCACCCTTGCCGAACTCACTGACCTCATGTTATGGGAACATCTGGCTGCGAACTGCTTCGTAGAACTACGTCAACATCTGCTGGATAGCAAGCTCACAGATCCCCGGAAGCTGGCTGTGGAGGCCGACCGCTGGACCAACACCCGGGTCTCCCGGGGGATGGTAGGAGAGTACCCCCGAACCAGTCAGGGACCACCCCGCCAGAGAGGGGGAGGGAACCAGGGAGGGCCGAGAGAGTCCCAGCCTAGCCCCCCGAAGACACCACCTCCACCTTTCCCGGCGCCCCCCCCACCAGTAACAGGGCCCCCTGGGAGGCGAGGACACCGGGTGACCGTCACCTGTTTTCGTTGCCAGAAACCCGGGCACTACGCCAATGACCCAGAGTGCCCCATGGCCACCCAAGTCACCCCTGCGAGACAGATAGCCAACGTAGCCCTAGGGGAGGAGGTTGAGGAAGCCGAGGAGTGGGAACCCGCCGCTATGGCCCTAGTATCCCTGGGAGATAGGGAAATGATCCCTGGTAGCCTCCTACCGTCCAACACACAGAAATATGGGCAGCTCGTCAAGATCAATGGCCACCAGGTAGAGGCCCTGCGGGACACCGGGGCTAGTATCACCGGTGTCCTCAGGCACCTAGTTCCCGAGGAGCAGATCCTCCCCAATGTCTTTTGCCCCGTAATCTCTGCAGACAATAGGGAAAGTTTGTGTCAGGTAGCCCTGGTGCCATTTGAGTGGGGAGGGGTGATAGGTAAACTCAAGGTGGCCGTAAGAACATCCCAGCCGGTCGACTGCCTCTTAGGGAACGACCTGGAGAGTTCTCCCTGGAAGCACGTAGAGCGCAAGGCCCACCTAGGAATGATGGGACTCCCCGAGTGGGTGTGTGCCACCACCCGATCTATGACAGCCCGACTCGCTCCCCGGAGAGAAGTCGAGAGCACCCCGGTCGAAGAAGCCCGTACCGTCCCCACCGAGGGTCCTCCCGTTCCCCCATCGGAAGGGTCCGTCGCCAGCGATGAACCCGCACCATCCGACCCCGCCCCGGTCCCCGAGTTGGGGGATCTACCCGAGTTGGCCCATTGGCGCCACGAGGGCGGGCCCACCCGGGATGAATTTTGCCAGGAGCAAGCCACCTGTCCTTCCCTGGTCGGGCTGCGGCGCCAGGCCGAGGGCCAAGCCGCAGGTGACCAGACCGGAACGCACCGAATCTATTGGGAAAATAACATCCTGTATAGTGAGCAGAAATCAGTGGAGCTGGGATCCGGACGGGTACTGGTGGTACCCCTCCGCTTCCGGGATTTCCTCCTGGGCTTAGCCCACGATGTCCCCCTCGCCGGCCACCTGGGTCAGGACAAGACCTACAGCCGTCTCGTGACCCATTTTTATTGGCCTAAGATGAAAGCAGCGGTAGAGGCACACTGCAAGTCCTGCCCCACGTGCCAAGCCAGTGGGAAGAGTGGGGGGAAGCGCAAGGCTCCCCTCCAACCCTTCCCGGTCGTCAGTACCCCCTTCGAACGAGTCGGAATCGACATCGTGGGGCCACTGGACCCCCCCACCTCCCAAGGTCACCGTTTCATCTTGGTCCTAGTAGACCACGCCACCCGCTATCCAGAGGCTATTCCCCTGCGCACCATTACAGCCCCCGTGGTGGGCCGGGCCCTGATGGGGATCTTTTCCAGGGTGGGTTTCCCCCGCGAGGTCGTGAGCGATCGCGGCACTAATTTTATATCAAGGTATATGACGTCCCTGTGGCAACAATGTGGGGTGTCCTATAAGTTCACCACCCCGTACCATCCCCAAGGGAACGGCCTAGTAGAGAGGTTTAATAGGACTTTGAAAGGGATGATCGCTGGCCTAGAAGAGCCCCTCCGGCGTAAGTGGGACGTCCTGCTCCCCTGCCTCTTGTTCGCTTACCGGGAGGTCCCCCAGAAGTCCTTAGGGTTCAGCCCGTTTGAATTACTCTATGGGCACCCCGTCCGAGGTCCCCTCAGTTTGGTTAAGGAAGGGTGGGAGGCAGCACCCCAGACCACCCCCCGAGATGTGTTCCAATATGTCCTGGCCCTCCGGAACCAGACCAGGAGGTTCCGAGAACTGGCCGAGGCCAACTTGGAGGCGAGTCAAGAAGAAATGAAGCGCTGGTACGACCAGAATGCTACTCTGGTCGAGTTCCAGCCGGGCCAGCAGGTGTGGGTCATGGCCCCTGTGAAGCCTGGCGCTCTCCAGGACCGATGGACTGGGCCCTACAAAGTGGTTGAGAGGAAGAGCCAAGTCACCTACTTGGTGGACGTCCAGTCGCCTCGGGATCCCCTCCGGGTCCTGCACGTGAACCGCCTCAAGCCTCACTTCGTGCGGACAGAACTGAGCCTCCTGCTGGCCACCGATGACGGGGCCGAAGATGAGTCGGATCCCCTCCCGGACCTCCTGTGTGTCAAGGAGCAGGATGGCTCCGTGGAGGGAGTGAACCTCTCCCCAGCCCTCACTGCCCAGCAACAAGCGGACTGCCGCCAGCTCCTCAGACAATTTTCTGACCTCTTCTCCCTGACCCCCCTGGTCACCAACTGGTGTGTTCACGATGTGGACACCGGAGACAGCCCGCCGGTGAGACACCGAGCCTACCGGGTTCCTGACCGGGTCCGGTCCTGTATTCAAGCCGAAGTCTCGAAAATGTTGACCCTGGGGGTGATCGAGCCCTCTGACAGTCCCTGGGCCAGCCCCGTGGTCCTGGTTCCGAAGGCAGCAGCCCCCGGTGTCGCCCCCGAGCTCCGGTTCTGCGTGGATTACCGGGGGCTCAATGACGTTACCCGAGCCGATGCCCACCCTATTCCACGAGCCGACGAGCTCATTGACCGACTAGGGGCCGCCCGGTTCCTCAGCACTTTCGACCTCACCTGCGGCTACTGGCAGATTGCGCTCACCGAAGGGGCCAAGGAGAGGTCTGCTTTCTCCACCCCCGATGGGCACTACCGCTTCCGCGTGATGCCCTTCGGGATGAAAAATGCCCCGGCCACTTTCCAGAGACTGGTAAATAGGGTCCTGGCCGGGCTAGAACAGTTCAGCGCGGCCTATCTGGACGACATCGCTGTCTTCAGTTCAGAGTGGAGTGAGCACCTCCAGCACCTCCGGAGAGTGCTAACCGCCCTGCGCCAGGCAGGCCTCACCATAAAAGCCAGCAAGTGCCAGATCGGGCAAGGATCCGTAGCCTACCTGGGGCACCAAGTCGGGAGTGGCCAGGTCGCCCCTCTACAGCCAAAAATCGACGCCATCCTGGCCTGGGACCCACCCATCACCCAAACGGAAGTCCGAGCCTTTCTGGGACTCACGGGCTACTACCGCCGATTCATTCAGGGGTATGGCAGCCTGGTCGGCCCTCTCACGGAACTCACGTCTAAAAAACAGCCAAAGAAGGTGCAATGGACGGCTGCCTGCCAGGAAGCTTTCGATGCTCTAAAAAAGGCCATGTGCACGGCCCCCGTCCTCCAGGCTCCCGACTACACCAAGGAGTTCATAGTCCAGACCGATGCCTCCGAGCATGGCATTGGGGCCGTCCTGTCCCAAGTGAATGATCAAGGCCTCGACCAGCCCGTCGCCTTCCTCAGTCAGCGGCTGCTACCCCGAGAACAGAAGTGGAGCACCATAGAGCGCGAAGCCTTTGCCGTGGTCTGGGCACTCAAAAAACTACGACCCTACCTGTTCGGCACTCATTTCAGGGTCCAAACTGACCATCGGCCCTTGCGATGGCTCATGCAGATGCGAGGAGAAAACCCCAAGCTACTGCGGTGGTCAATCTCCCTCCAGGGAATGGACTTCACCGTAGAACACCGCCCTGGTACGGACCACGCCAACGCTGACGGCCTCTCCCGGTTCTTCCGCCTCAGCGAAGAGAACCCCCCAAGGTGATGGGCAGTTCTCTCCGGCTTTCAGCTGGGGGGGACGCGTGTTGGACCCGGCCTCGTAGAATGGCCCTCCGTGCCCCCGCACCACCGAAACCTAGTGCCTGCAGCCCCAGCCGCGGCCCAGCCGACCTTTCCCACTAGGACCCCTGCACCAACCCCGGACATCCCCGTCCATGGCCTCTCTCCTTTCGGCCACCCCGGGCCCGCGTGCCCACTCCCTGCAACAAGATGGCCGCCCGGCTCCAGAGCGACCCGGGCCTCGAGGCGCCACTCCGGCTGGAGGACATCCCGCTTCCAGGGGATGAGAGAGGGAGGAGCAGTTTCTATCGCACCTCTGAACTCCCCTGGGACGATGGGTTTCGATCGGCCCTCCGGCCTCCCTGCGAGCTGGCTCCGTGCCTGCTGGGTGTCTGGGACTCCTCCCGACCCGGCCCTGAAAGGATCAAAAGACAATAGCAGGAAACCCCGACAAGCGGCCCCCAGGTGACAAGACCCCTGCCTGCGCAGACTCCGGACATCAAAGCGGGGTCGACCTATAACAAGGGGTGCTCTGAGACTGTCCGGCAGATTCGACGCTGGAACAACGAGAGCCTGCTGACGTGGTCGCGGCTCCTGGAACTGGAACCCACCTGAGCCCTGCTGAGTGACCCGCGGCTCCCTGAAGATCGTAAGACCTCCAAACTTGTACCTGAGCCCTGCTGAGTGACTCGCGGCTCCCTGAAGATCGTAAGACCTCCGAACTTGTACCTGAGCCCTGCTGAGTGACTCGCGGCTCCCTGAAGATCGTAAGACCTCCGAACTTGTACCTGAGCCCTGCTGAGTGACTCGCGGCTCCCTGAAGATCGTAAGACCCCCGAACTTGTACCTGAGCCCTGCTGAGTGACTCGCGGCTCCCCCAGACTCTCACGGTCCCGCCGGACCCCGACTCCGACCACGTATCTCCCAGCTCGAGGATTGTGAGCTGTGCGCCGGATACGTCCCTGCTTTGAACCGTTACCAGAGACAGTCCCGCTACCCCCTACCTTTCCGAGACTCTTGAGCCCGTGCTCATCTTGTACATATTTGCAGTGATACCTATTGTGATAAAAGCTTGTTTCTGAGAATACCCAGTGTGGTCTCTCTGTGTCGTGTGGTGCCAGAAGTACGATCCTAGCTGCGAGATTCCTCCCCCCTGGGGAATCTCTCGCCAGTGCCCGGCTACAATACAATACGGGTGGGACTCAGGGAAATCAGGACCCCTTTCCGGGCCCCTCTGAGGTCGCCGTCTAACAGGGTGCAACTCACAAGGAGGGGGCAGGTTTGAGTACACATTGGCTGCAATCGAACTCTTAAGATGATGGGCTGTGTGTATCCATTATCAGCACTCAGTCTTTGCTCAGTGATCTTGTTTGTTTTGTTGTTGTGTTAATGCTTTGCTGCACCCGTTTGACTTACAACGTGCTTTCTCTTTCCACAAACTTGATATTTGTGTTCCTTTATTTTGAGATGCTTTTAGTATTACTGTCACACACACACAACCACACATACAACCACACACACACAACCAGACACACACACAACCACACACACAAACCACACATACAACCACACACACACCCACACACACACAACCACACACACACAACCACACATACACCCACACAAAACCACACACACAGCCACACACAACCACACATCCATACCCACAACCGCACCCACAACCACACCCACAACCACACAACCACATACACAACCACAACCACACACACAAGCACACACACAATCACACACACAACCACACACACAACTACACACACACACCCACAATAATACACACAACCACACACATACACAACCACACTCATCTGCACACACATCACACAACCACATACAACCATACACACACAATCACGCACAACCCCACCCAACCACACATCCACACATACACCTGCACCCACAACCACACACACACACACACACAACCAACCACACAACCAACCACACACACAACCATGCACACACACAACCACACACACAATCACACACACAATCACACACACACACAACCACACACACAACTACACGCACAACCACAACCACATACACACAACCACACACACAACCACACACACAACCATACACACAACCACATGCACAACCACACCCAACCATACCCAATCATACAACCACACACATACAACCACACACACAACCACACACACACACACAACCACACCCAACCACATACAAACACACCCAACCACACACAAACACACACAGCCACACACACACAACCACTCACACACAACCCCACAAACACCCACCCACCCACAACCACAACCACACCCACACAACCACAACCACACCCAACCACACCCACAACCACACACAACCACACACACAACCACACATACACAACCACACACACACAACCACACACACAACCACACACACACACACACAACCACACACACACAACCACACACACACAACCACACACAACCACACACACAACCACAACATACAACCACACACGCAACCACACACAACCACACACACACATCCACACCCACAACCACAAACATACAACCACACACACAACCACACAAAACCACACACACAACCACACACAACCACACATACACACACACCCACAGCCGCGACCACAACCACACAACCACACACATAACCACAACCACACAACCACACACACACAACCAGAGCCAACCACACCCACAACCACACAGACACAACCACACAGACAACCACATACACACAAAGACACACACACACAACTACACCCACCCACACACAACCACACACACAACCACACACACACAACCACACACACAACCACACACACACACAACCACACACACAACCACACACACACAACCACACAGAGAACCACACACACAACCACACACACACAGAACCACACACACAACCACAGAGACAATCACACACACACAACCACACCCACAACTATACCCACAACCACACCCACACAACTACACCTGCACACACACAACCACACACACACAACCCCACACCCACAACCACACACACCCCCACAACCATACCCACAACCACACACAACAACACACACAACCACACACACAATCACATACACAAACACACACAACCACACACACACAACCACACATACAACCACACACACAACCACACATACACAACCACACACACACAACCACACACACATAACCACACACACAACCACACATACAACCACATACACAACCACACACACAACCACACACACACAACCTAACGAACAAGCACACACACACAACCACACACACAACCACAACCACACACACAACCCCAACCCCAATCAGACCCACACACCCACACACACACACAACCATACACACAACCACACACACAACCACAACCACACACACAACACACACAACTACTCACACAACACACAAAGCCACATACACAACCACACACACACACAACCACACACAACACCACACAACCAGACACACAACCACATGCAACCACACCCACACACATAACCACGAACACACAACCACACACACCCAACCACACCCAACCACATGACCACACCCATAACCACCCACACAGAACCACAACCACACACAACCACACAACCAAACACACACAACCACACACACACAACCACACATACAACCACAACATACAACCACACATAGCCACACACACAGAACCACACCCACAACCACACACACAACCATACACACAACCACACACTCACACAACCACACACCCACAACCACATACACACAACCACATACACACAACCATGCACACACACAACCACAACACACAACCACATACACAACCACACACAAGGACACACACACAACCACGCACACACACAACCACACACACACGACACACACACACAACCACACACACAAACACACATACACCACCACACAAAACCACACACACAACCACACGCATCCACACACACCCACAACCACACCCACACCCACAACCACACCCACAACCACACAACCACACACAACCACACACAACCAGACACATGCAACCACATACACAACCACACACACAACCACACACATACAACCTCACAGACAACCACACACACACAACCACACACACAACCACAACCACACACACACAACCCCAACCACACTCACAACCACACCCATACCCCCCCACACACACATAACCACACACACACACAACCACAACCACACACACACATAACCACCCCCCACACAACCACACCTACACACACACACCCACACATACACAACCACACATACATCCACACAAAACCACACACACAACCACACCCCAGCACACATCCACAACCACACCCGACCCACAAGCACAACCAGAACCGTACCCACAACCACACAACCACACACACAACCACAACCACACACAAGCACACACACAAGCACACACACAAGCACACACAACCACACACACACAACCACACACACAACCACATACACAAACACACCCTACCATACACAAACACACACACATAACCACACACACAAACACACAACCACACAAACACAACCACACCCAGAACCACACCCACACAACCACACACAACCACAACCACACCCAACCACACCCACAACCACGCACAACCACACACACAACCACTCACACACACACAACCACAACCATACGCACAACCATGCACATATAAACACAACCACACCCAACTGCACACACCCAACCACACACACAACCACACATACACAACCACACACAACCACACCCAACCATACATCCACACACACACCTGCACCCACAAGCACACACACAAGCACACACACAAGCACACACACACACAACCACACACTCACAACCACACACACACAACCACACACAACCACACACAACCAGACACACACACAACCACACACAACCACACACACACAACCACACACACAACCACACACACACACACACACATCCACTCCCACAACCACACCCGCACCCACAACCACACAACCACACACACAACCACACACAAGCACACACACACAGCCACACACAACCACACACACACAACCACACATGACCACAACCATACACACACCCACGCACACACACACACACAACCACAGCCAACTGCACACACAACCACACATACACAACCACACACACACAACCACACACACAACCACACACACACACACACAACCACACCCACAACCACACACAACCACACACACAACCACACATACACAACCACACACACACAACCACACACACAACCACACACACACACACACAACCACACACACACAACCACACACACACAACCACACACAACCACACACACAACCACAACATACAACCACACACGCAACCACACACAACCACACACACACATCCACACCCACAACCACAAACATACAACCACACACACAACCACACAAAACCACACACACAACCACACACAACCACACATACACACACACCCACAGCCGCGACCACAACCACACAACCACACACATAACCACAACCACACAACCACACACACACAACCAGAGCCAACCACACCCACAACCACACAGACACAACCACACAGACAACCACATACACACAAAGACACACACACACAACTACACCCACCCACACACAACCACACACACAACCACACACACACAACCACACACACAACCACACACACACACAACCACACACACAACCACACACACACAACCACACAGAGAACCACACACACAACCACACACACACAGAACCACACACACAACCACAGAGACAATCACACACACACAACCACACACACAACTATACCCACAACCACACCCACACAACTACACCTGCACACACACAACCACACACACACAACCCCACACCCACAACCACACACACCCCCACAACCATACCCACAACCACACACAACAACACACACAACCACACACACAATCACATACACAAACACACACAACCACACACACACAACCACACATACAACCACACACACAACCACACATACACAACCACACACACACAACCACACACACATAACCACACACACAACCACACATACAACCACATACACAACCACACACACAACCACACACACACAACCTAACGAACAAGCACACACACACAACCACACACACAACCACAACCACACACACAACCCCAACCCCAATCAGACCCACACACCCCCACACACACACAACCATACACACAACCACACACACAACCACAACCACACACACAACACACACAACTACTCACACAACACACAAAGCCACATACACAACCACACACACACACAACCACACACAACACCACACAACCAGACACACAACCACATGCAACCACACCCACACACATAACCACGAACACACAACCACACACACCCAACCACACCCAACCACATGACCACACCCATAACCACCCACACAGAACCACAACCACACACAACCACACAACCAAACACACACAACCACACACACACAACCACACATACAACCACAACATACAACCACACATAGCCACACACACAGAACCACACCCACAACCACACACACAACCATACACACAACCACACACTCACACAACCACACACCCACAACCACATACACACAACCACATACACACAACCATGCACACACACAACCACAACACACAACCACATACACAACCACACACAAGGACACACACACAACCACGCACACACACAACCACACACACACGACACACACACACAACCACACACACAAACACACATACACCACCACACAAAACCACACACACAACCACACGCATCCACACACACCCACAACCACACCCACACCCACAACCACACCCACAACCACACAACCACACACAACCACACACAACCAGACACATGCAACCACATACACAACCACACACACAACCACACACATACAACCTCACAGACAACCACACACACACAACCACACACACAACCACAACCACACACACACAACCCCAACCACACTCACAACCACACCCATACCCCCCCACACACACATAACCACACACACACACAACCACAACCACACACACACATAACCACCCCCCACACAACCACACCTACACACACACACCCACACATACACAACCACACATACATCCACACAAAACCACACACACAACCACACCCCAGCACACATCCACAACCACACCCGACCCACAAGCACAACCAGAACCGCACCCACAACCACACAACCACACACACAACCACAACCACACACAAGCACACACACAAGCACACACACAAGCACACACAACCACACACACACAACCACACACACAACCACATACACAAACACACCCTACCATACACAAACACACACACATAACCACACACACAAACACACAACCACACAAACACAACCACACCCAGAACCACACCCACACAACCACACACAACCACAACCACACCCAACCACACCCACAACCACGCACAACCACACACACAACCACTCACACACACACAACCACAACCATACGCACAACCATGCACATATAAACACAACCACACCCAACTGCACACACCCAACCACACACACAACCACACATACACAACCACACACACACACAACCACAACCACACACACACATAACCACCCCCCACACAACCACACCTACACACACACACCCACACATACACAACCACACATACATCCACACAAAACCACACACACAACCACACCCCAGCACACATCCACAACCACACCCGACCCACAAGCACAACCAGAACCGCACCCACAACCACACAACCACACACACAACCACAACCACACACAAGCACACACACAAGCACACACACAAGCACACACAACCACACACACACAACCACACACACAACCACATACACAAACACACCCTACCATACACAAACACACACACATAACCACACACACAAACACACAACCACACAAACACAACCACACCCAGAACCACACCCACACAACCACACACAACCACAACCACACCCAACCACACCCACAACCACGCACAACCACACACACAACCACTCACACACACACAACCACAACCATACGCACAACCATGCACATATAAACACAACCACACCCAACTGCACACACCCAACCACACACACAACCACACATACACAACCACACACAACCACACCCAACCATACATCCACACACACACCTGCACCCACAAGCACACACACAAGCACACACACAAGCACACACACACACAACCACACACTCACAACCACACACACACAACCACACACAACCACACACAACCAGACACACACACAACCACACACAACCACACACACACAACCACACACACAACCACACACACACACACACACATCCACTCCCACAACCACACCCGCACCCACAACCACACAACCACACACACAACCACACACAAGCACACACACACAGCCACACACAACCACACACACACAACCACACATGACCACAACCATACACACACCCACGCACACACACACACACAACCACAGCCAACTGCACACACCCACAAGCACACACACAACCACACACACAACCACACACACAACCAACAACACAACCACACACACAACCACACACAACCACACACACACAACCACACAACCACACATACACACAACCACACACACACACAACCACACACAGACACACAACCACACATACACACACACACACAACCACACACACAACCACACACACAACCACACCAAGCATTGGCATAGCCAATAGGTCTCGCCTTTGAGACCTTATAAGCACCATTCAGGGAGTCCTTTCGTTGGCGCTTTCATGAGGACATGATGAGGAAGCTGGACACTTTTGGCACCTTCTCTTTAAAAGCACAGCATGTTGGTGACTGGTTAATCGATTAGACCTATGTTGCGCTTTAGATCTCAAAGCGCTGTGGTGGGTGCAGCAGTTACAACTCATGACATATGGGGTGCAACTCACAAGGAGGGGGCAGGTTTGAGTACACATTGACTGCAATCGAACTCTTAAGATGATGGGCTGTGTGTATCCATTATCAGCACTCAGTCTTTGCTAAGTGATCTTGTTTGTTTTGTTGTTGTGTTAATGCTTTGCTGCACCCGTTTGACTTACAACATGCTTTCTCTTTCCACAAACTTGATATTTGTGTTACTGTATTTTGAGATGCTTTTAGCATTAATGTCACACACACACAACCACACATACAACTACACACACACAACCACACACACAACCACACCAAGCATTGGCATAGCCAATAGGTCTCACCTTTGGGACCTTATAAGCACCATTCAGGGAGTTCTTTCGTTGGCGCTTTCATGAGGACATGATGAGGAAGCTGGAAATTTTTGACACATTCTCTTTAAAAGCACAGCATGTTGGTGACTGGTTCATCGATTAGACCTATGTAGAGCTTTAGATCTCAAAGCGCTATGGTGGGTGAAGCAGTTACAACTCATGACATATGGGGTGCAACTCACAAGGAGGGGGCAGGTTTGAGTACACATTGGCTGCAATCGAACTCTTAAGATGATGGGCTGTGTGTATCCATTATCAGCACTCAGTCTTTGCTCAGTGATCTTGTTTGTTTTGTTGTTGTGTTAATGCTTTGCTGCACCCGTTTGACTTACAACGTGCTTTCTCTTTCCACAAACTTGATATTTGTGTTCCTTTATTTTGAGATGCTTTTAGTATTACTGTCACACACACACAACCACACACACAACCACACACACACATAACCACACACAACCACACACAACCACACCCAACCACACATCCACACACACCCGCACCCACAACCACACACACAACCACACACACACACAACCAACCACACACAAACACACCCACAACCACACCCACAACCACACAATCACATACACAACCACAACCACACACACAAGCACACACACAAGCACACACACAAGCACACACACAACTACACACACACACAACCACAATAATACACACCACCACACACATACACAACCACACTCATCTGCAAACACACCACACAACCACAACCACATACAACCATACACACACAACCACACACAACCACACACAACCACACATCCACACATACACCTGCACCCACAACCACACACAACGAACCACACACACAACCATGCACACACACAACCACACACACAATCACACACACAATCACACACACAACCACACACACAACCACACGCACAACCACAACCACACACACACACACAACCACACACACAACCACACACATAACCATACACACAACCACATGCACAACCACACCCAACCATACCCAACCACACAACCACACACACACAACCACACCCAACCACATACAAACACCCAACCACACACAACCACACACACACAACCACACACACACAACCACACACACACAACCACACAAACACCCACCCACCCACAACCACAACCACACCCACACAACCACAACCATACCCAACCACACCCACAACCACACACAACCACACACACAACCACACATACACAACCACACACACAACCACACACACACAACCCCACACACACAACCACACACACACAACCACACACACACAAACAACCACACACACACAACGACACACACACAACCACACACAACCACACACACAACCACACACACAACCACACACAACCACACACACATCCACACCCACTACCACAAACACATAACCACACACACAACCACACAAAACCACACACACAACCATACACAACCACACATACACACACACCCACAACAACACCCACACCCACAACCGCGACCACAACCACACAACTACACACACAACCACAACCACACAACCACACACACACACAACCAGAACCAACCACACCCACAACCACACAGACACAACCACACAGACAACCACATACACACAACGACACACACACACAACTACACCCACCCACCCACACACAACCACACACACACACACAACCACACACACACACACAACCACACAAGCACACACACAGCCACACACACACAACCACACCCAACCACCTGACCACACCCATAACCACCCACACAGAACCACAACCACACACAACCACACAACCAAACACACACAACCACACACACACAACCACACATACAACCACAACATACAACCACACATAGCCACACACACAGAACCACACCCACAACCACACACACAACCATACACACAACCACACACTCACACAACCACACACCCACAACCACATACACACAACCATGCACACACACAACCACAACACACAACCACATACACAACCACACACAAGGACACACACACAACCACGCACACACACAACCACACACACACGACACACACACACAACCACACACACAAACACACACATACACCACCACACAAAACCACACACACAACCACACGCATCCACACACACCCACAACCACACCCACACCCACAACCACACCCACAACCACACAACCACACACAACCACACACAACCAGACACATGCAACCACATACACAACCACACACACAACCACACACATACAACCTCACAGACAACCACACACACACAACCACACACACAACCACAACCACACACACACAACCCCAACCACACTCACAACCACACCCATACCCCCCCACACACACATAACCACACACACACACAACCACAACCACACACACACATAACCACCCCCCCACACAACCACACCTACACACACACACCCACACATACACAACCACACATACATCCACACAAAACCACACACACAACCACACCCCAGCACACATCCACAACCACACCCGACCCACAAGCACAACCAGAACCGCACCCACAACCACACAACCACACACACAACCACAACCACACACAAGCACACACACAAGCACACACACAAGCACACACAACCACACACACACAACCACACACACAACCACATACACAAACACACCCTACCATACACAAACACACACACATAACCACACACACAAACACACAACCACACAAACACAACCACACCCAGAACCACACCCACACAACCACACACAACCACAACCACACCCAACCACACCCACAACCACGCACAACCACACACACAACCACTCACACACACACAACCACAACCATACGCACAACCATGCACATATAAACACAACCACACCCAACTGCACACACCCAACCACACACACAACCACACATACACAACCACACACAACCACACCCAACCATACATCCACACACACACCTGCACCCACAAGCACACACACAAGCACACACACAAGCACACACACACACAACCACACACACACAACCACACACACACAACCACACACAACCAGACACACACACAACCACACACAACCACACACACACAACCACACACACAACCACACACACACACACACACATCCACTCCCACAACCACACCCGCACCCACAACCACACAACCACACACACAACCACACACAAGCACACACACACAGCCACACACAACCACACACACACAACCACACATGACCACAACCATACACACACCCACGCACACACACACACACAACCACAGCCAACTGCACACACCCACAAGCACACACACAACCACACACACAACCACACACACAACCAACAACACAACCACACACACAACCACACACAACCACACACACACAACCACACAACCACACATACACACAACCACACACACACACAACCACACACAGACACACAACCACACATACACACACACACACAACCACACACACAACCACACACACAACCACACCAAGCATTGGCATAGCCAATAGGTCTCGCCTTTGGGACCTTATAAGCACCATTCAGGGAGTCCTTTCGTTGGCGCTTTCATGAGGACATGATGAGGAAGCTGGACACTTTTGGCACCTTCTCTTTAAAAGCACAGCATGTTGGTGACTGGTTAATCGATTAGACCTATGTTGCGCTTTAGATCTCAAAGCGCTGTGGTGGGTGCAGCAGTTACAACTCATGACATATGGGGTGCAACTCACAAGGAGGGGGCAGGTTTGAGTACACATTGACTGCAATCGAACTCTTAAGATGATGGGCTGTGTGTATCCATTATCAGCACTCAGTCTTTGCTAAGTGATCTTGTTTGTTTTGTTGTTGTGTTAATGCTTTGCTGCACCCGTTTGACTTACAACATGCTTTCTCTTTCCACAAACTTGATATTTGTGTTACTGTATTTTGAGATGCTTTTAGCATTAATGTCACACACACACAACCACACATACAACTACACACACACAACCACACACACAACCACACCAAGCATTGGCATAGCCAATAGGTCTCACCTTTGGGACCTTATAAGCACCATTCAGGGAGTTCTTTCGTTGGCGCTTTCATGAGGACATGATGAGGAAGCTGGAAATTTTTGACACATTCTCTTTAAAAGCACAGCATGTTGGTGACTGGTTCATCGATTAGACCTATGTAGAGCTTTAGATCTCAAAGCGCTATGGTGGGTGAAGCAGTTACAACTCATGACATATGGGGTGCAACTCACAAGGAGGGGGCAGGTTTGAGTACACATTGGCTGCAATCGAACTCTTAAGATGATGGGCTGTGTGTATCCATTATCAGCACTCAGTCTTTGCTCAGTGATCTTGTTTGTTTTGTTGTTGTGTTAATGCTTTGCTGCACCCGTTTGACTTACAACGTGCTTTCTCTTTCCACAAACTTGATATTTGTGTTCCTTTATTTTGAGATGCTTTTAGTATTACTGTCACACACACACAACCACACACACAACCACACACACACATAACCACACACAACCACACACAACCACACCCAACCACACATCCACACACACCCGCACCCACAACCACACACACAACCACACACACACACAACCAACCACACACAAACACACCCACAACCACACCCACAACCACACAATCACATACACAACCACAACCACACACACAAGCACACACACAAGCACACACACAAGCACACACACAACTACACACACACACAACCACAATAATACACACCACCACACACATACACAACCACACTCATCTGCAAACACACCACACAACCACAACCACATACAACCATACACACACAACCACACACAACCACACACAACCACACATCCACACATACACCTGCACCCACAACCACACACAACGAACCACACACACAACCATGCACACACACAACCACACACACAATCACACACACAATCACACACACAACCACACACACAACCACACGCACAACCACAACCACACACACACACACAACCACACACACAACCACACACATAACCATACACACAACCACATGCACAACCACACCCAACCATACCCAACCACACAACCACACACACACAACCACACCCAACCACATACAAACACCCAACCACACACAACCACACACACACAACCACACACACACAACCACACACACACAACCACACAAACACCCACCCACCCACAACCACAACCACACCCACACAACCACAACCACACCCAACCACACCCACAACCACACACAACCACACACACAACCACACATACACAACCACACACACAACCACACACACACAACCCCACACACACAACCACACACACACAACCACACACACACAAACAACCACACACACACAACGACACACACACAACCACACACAACCACACACACAACCACACACACAACCACACACAACCACACACACATCCACACCCACTACCACAAACACATAACCACACACACAACCACACAAAACCACACACACAACCATACACAACCACACATACACACACACCCACAACAACACCCACACCCACAACCGCGACCACAACCACACAACTACACACACAACCACAACCACACAACCACACACACACACAACCAGAACCAACCACACCCACAACCACACAGACACAACCACACAGACAACCACATACACACAACGACACACACACACAACTACACCCACCCACCCACACACAACCACACACACACACACAACCACACACACACACACAACCACACAAGCACACACACAGCCACACACACACAACCACACCCCCACAACCACACACCCCCCCACAACCATACCCACAACCACACACAACCACACACACACAACCACACACACAACCACATACATAAACACACCCAACCACACACACACACAACCACACATACAACCACACACACAACCACACATACACAACCACACATACACACACAACCACACACACATAACCACACACACACACAACCACACACACAACCACATACACAACCACACACACAACCACACACACACAACCTTACGAACAAGCACACACACACAACCACACACACCACCACAACCACACACACAACCCCAACCCCAATCACACCCACACTCCCACACACACACAACCATACACACAACCACAGCCACATACACAACCCCAACCCCAACCCCAATCACACCCACACACCCACACATACACACAACCACACACACAACACACAAAACCACATACACAATCACACACACACAACCACACACAACACCACACAACCACACACAACCACACACACAACCACATGCAACCACACCCACACACATAACCACGAACACACAACCACACACACACAACCACACAACCACACCCACAACCACCCACACAGAACCACAACCACACACAACCACACAACCAAACACACACAACCACACACACACAACCACACACACAACCACAACATACAACCACACACACAGATCCACACCCACAACCACACACAACCATACACACAACCACACACAATCACACACAACCACACACCCACAACCACATACACACAACCACATACACACAACCACGCACACACACAACCACACACACACAACCACACACACAACCACAACACACAACCACATACACAACCACACACAAGCACACACACAACCACGCACACACACAACCACACACACACACAACACACACACACACAACCACACACACAAACACACACATACACAACCACACAAAACCACACATACAACCACACACATCCACACACACCCACAACCACACCCGCACCCACAACCACACCCACAACCACACAACCACACACAACCACAACCACACACACAACCAGACACATGCAACCACATACACAACCACACACACATAACCTCACAGACAACCACACACACAACCACACACACAACCACAACCACACACAACCCCAACCACACTCACAACCACACCCACACCCCCCCACACACATAACCACACACACACAACCACAACCACACACACACATAACCACCCCCCCACATAACCACACCCACACACACCCACACATACACAACCACACATACATCCACACAAAACCACACACACAACCACACCCCAGCACACATCCACAACCACACCCGCACCCACAAGCGCACCCAGAACCGCACCCACAACCACACAACCACACACACAACCACAACCACACACACAAGCACACACACAAGCACACACACAAGCACACACAACCACACACACAACCACACACACAACCACATACACAAACACACCCAACCATACACAAACACACACACACAACCACACATGTTGGACAGGCCACACGAAGGGCTTGCTCCCTCCCCGCACGACAGGGCCCGAGCTCCGGCCCACCAGGCATAACCCACGAAAAGCACCGGTACCCCGTCTCACGACGGATCTTCTGCCCTCGGACCTCTACTCCTCACGGGGCCCAGCCCCACCGGCTCCCCCGGCCGGTTCAAGCCGCCATCTTGGGCCCTGCACCACGAGGCCGCGTGGCCTCGCCCCGACCCTAACCCCGGGCCTGGCCGGCCCCGACATCCCGGCACCACCGTCCACCCGGGAGGTGAGCGGACCACTTGGCAGGTCAATGGGAGAACGAAGTGTCAAGAGCTCTTCCCCCGCCAGGTGCCGATCGCCTCCAGCTCCCCCAGGCGCTGGCTCCACCCCCTGCTGGGTGTCTGGACACCTTCATCCCGGGCCCTCCGACCTCCAAGTGCGAGGGTCCGGACATCAAAGGGCGCCTGCCCTATAACTGGGACAACTCCGGAGCAGGAAGGCAGTTGTATCCTGGAGTCGAGAGACACCGAGAGAACTCAGCCTTGACGGACTACTGGCGCTGCCGTAGCCCGCTCTTGTGAACCATCATCCTGCCTGCTGGCGCTGCCGCGGCCTTCTACAACATCCATCCTCGTCAGGACCTGCTGGCGCTGCCGCGGCCCGTTGTAACGACCACCCTCGTCGGGACCTGCTGGCGCTGCCGCGGCCCGCTGTAACGACCACCCTCGTCGGGACCTGCTGGCGCTGCCGCGGCCCGTTGTAACGACCATCCTCACCGGGACCTGCTGGCGCTGCCGCGGACCGTCCATCGACCATCTTTCCGGGACCTGCTGGCGCTGCCGCGGCCCGTACCAACCAAGCTCGAGGATTGTGAGCTAATCATCATCTCATCCAAACTACCTGACTGGTAGACAGACTGTCCCGCTACCCCTTACCCTGCTTTGAGAGACTTGAATCGAGGGGACCCCTGAGTCCAGACCTCCTTGTACCAGTCAACCGTACCCTAAGAAGTGCTTATAAAGAACCCTGAACCTTATCCGTGTGTGGTATTTGTCTGTGGGGGGGGGAAGTTACTTGTCTGTACAATCGCTGGAGACGGCTCTCCCCGGAGACCTCTCCTCCTGACCCCGGCCGACCCTCCCGGTCCGTCTACCCCTTTCTAACATTGGTGGCCAGCGGCGCGATCCGAATCAACGCGTAATCGTACAGAGAGTAGCTCACCCCACGACAAAAACACGATGTCAGCCAAAGAGAGCAACTCCACCGAGAAATTCCAAATGGATAAAATAGAAGAATACAACCACCGCGAACTGAGACAATTCTGCATAGAACTTGGCATTGCTACCACCGGCCTAAGTACCAAAGAAGATCTAAAACACGCCCTGGAGTCGTGGACAGAAACTGGGGTCGCCGGACCCTCCGACCAAAGCAGCATCACACCAGAGGAGAACGCCACGGCTCCCGAGGAGCGGGGAACGGGCCTCCCGCAGGAGGAGATCCGAGAAAGAGAAAGAACCAGATTGCACGAGTTGGAAATGGCACGACTCAAGATGGATGGGGAACTCAAGTTAGCTGAACAGAAACTCAACCTCGAGCACATGCGGCTCCGAGATGAACGAGAAGAGAAGCAGAGACAGAGAGAGCTTGAGGAGAAAAAAATAACGCTCGAGCACGAGCGCAAACTGGCGGAAATAGAACTTCGGAAACAGAATAAAGAACTGGGGGTGCCTGAGCGACCACACACCCCGGGGCCAATCGAGAAAAAAGTCCACATCCCCAAGGATGTTGTCCGCGAGTATGTCCGAGAAGACGACATACAACAGTGGTTTAAAGCCTACGAGATCGCCATGACCTCCCACCGGATCGACCGGAGTGATTGGGGAGCCGGACTTTGGGGGAGGTTTATCAACGAGGGTCGCGATGCCCTACTACAGCTCCCAGATCACCAAATGTCGTCCTACGACCACATGAAGGCTGCCCTCCTCACCCGCTACGGCCTCACACCCGAGATGTACCGCCAGAGGTTCAGAGATTGCACCCGGATCCCAGGTACAACTTGGGTAGAATACGTGAACTATTTCAGCCGGGCCTTCGAGGGTTGGATAAAGGGGAGCCAGGTCACCACCTACGAACAACTCTTTAACCTGATGGTATGGGAGCACCTGTCAAACAACTGTTTCGTCGAGCACAGGCAGCACCTCCTCGACAGTAAGCTGACTGACCCCCGGCAGCTCGCCGCCGAAGCTGACCGATGGGAAAGCACCCGAGTGGGCCGGAGGGGGCCACACGAACAGAACAGAAACAACCAAGGCCAGCACCGTCCTCGGGGAGGAGGAGGGGGCCAGGGGCGAGGGAGAGACGCCTTGCCCGCAACACCCGTGGCCAGCACCCCGGCCCCGGCCGGTCGGGGCAACCCCCCGTGGCGTCCTGGGGTCCGAGCCAACGTCACGTGCCACCGATGCCAGCGAGTCGGCCACTACGCCAATGACCCGAGCTGCCCGCAGAACCAAACACCCAAGCCCCGCCAGGTAGCTGCCGCCGCCCTGGGGGAAGAGCGATCATTGGAAGAACCAGAGGAGTATGAGCCGGCACAGCAAGAGTGGGAACCGGCCGCCATGGTCCTGGCGTGCTTAGGGGGAAGAGACATGGTCCCGCGAGCTCCCCTACCCGCTAACACCAGGAAATACGGTCAGTGGGTGACCATTAATGGACAACGAGCCGAGGCCTTGCGTGACACAGGCGCCAGTGTGACGGCCGTCCGCTGTCACCTGGTGAAGCCCGAGCAGATCCTGCCGAACATTCTCTGCCCCGTCCGCTCGGCAGACAACTCTGAAAGTATGTGTCAAATGGCCTGCGTCCCATTCGAATGGGGAGGGGTCTCCGGCCTGTTGAAGGTGACGGTCCGGGACGATGCCCCCGTGGACTGCCTCCTGGGGAATGACCTCGAGAGTTCCCCGTGGGCCACCGTTGAGAGAAGAGAGCACCTGGGGATGCTGGGCCTCCCGGACTGGGCCTGCATAACCACCCGGTCCATGGCCGCCCGTGCCGTCCCTCGATCAGAAGAACCAGAATGGCCAGCACCCCCGCCCCCAGTCGCCCCAGTAGAAGACAACGACGAGGCCAGCCTCCCAGACTCGACGACCGAAGGGGACGCGCAACCCCAGGACCTTCCTGACCTGGCTCAGTGGCGTCAGGAAGGGGGGCCCACCCAAGAACAGTTCCGCCAGGAACAAAAGACCTGTCCCTCCCTCGAGGGACTCCGCCAACAAGCCAGCGCCCAGAACACAGGGGACTCCACCGGAACTCACTGGGTCTACTGGGATAACGACCTGCTCTACAGCGAGCAAAGAATCGCCGAGCTGGGGGCCGGTCGAGTACTGGTGGTACCTCTCCGCTTCAGAGACTTTCTGCTCAACCTGGCCCACGATGTCCCCCTGGCTGGACACCTGGGCCAGGATAAAACGTACAGCCGCCTAGTGACCCACTTTTTCTGGCCGAAAATGCGGAACGACGTCCTGAACCACTGCCGATCTTGCCCCACATGCCAAGCCAGCGGGAAGAGTGGTCGGAAGCTGAAAGCCCCTCTGCAACCCTTCCCTGTGGTCACCACCCCGTTCGACAGGGTGGGGATAGACATCGTGGGGCCTCTGGACCCCCGCACGGCACAAGGACACAGGTTCATCTTAGTACTGGTGGACCATGCCACCCGCTACCCCGAGGCGGTGCCCCTACGGACCGTGACAGCTCCGGTGGTTGGCCGGGCCCTAATGGGGATCTTCTCCCGGGTAGGCTTCCCCCGAGAAGTCGTCAGCGACCGAGGCACGAACTTTATATCCAAATACATGAAGTCCCTCTGGCAACAATGCGGGGTCACCTACAGATTCACGACCCCCTATCACCCCCAAGGGAACGGATTAGTGGAGCGTTTCAACCGCACCCTCAAGGGGATGATTGGGGGATTGGAAGAGCCCCTCCGTCGCCAGTGGGATGTACTACTCCCGTGCCTCCTCTTCGCTTACCGAGAAGTTCCCCAGAAGTCCCTCGGTTTTAGCCCTTTCGAACTCCTGTACGGGCACCCTGTGCGAGGGCCCTAGTAAAAGAAGGTTGGGAGATGGCCCCCCTAAAGACCCCTCCAGACGTCTTCAGATACATCCTGGCCCTACGCAACCAGACCCGGCGCTTCAGAGAGATGGCCAAGGCGAACCTCGAGGCCAGTCAGGAGGACATGAAGAAGTGGTATGATCACAATGCCTCCTCCGTTGAGTTCGAGCCTGGACAACAAGTATGGGTGATGTCCCCCACCGAACCATGTGCCTTGCAAGATAAGTGGACGGGGCCCTTCAAAGTGGTCGAGCGCAAAAGCCCCGTCACTTACCTCATCGACCTGGGGACCTCCCGGAACCCCCTTCGGGTCCTCCACACCAACCGACTCAAACCACACTTTGTGCGCTCAGAACTCAGCCTCCTGATGGCTACGGACAGTGGGGCAGAGGAGGACTCCGAACCCCTCCCGGATCTTCTGAAGACTCAGGAGAATGACGGCTCCGTGGACGGGGTCCGGCTCTCTGACGCCCTCACTTCGGAGCAACGCCAGGGCTGCCGGAACCTCCTGCTGCAGTTTGCTACCCTGTTCTCCCTCACCCCCGGGGTCACCCCTTGGTGTTTGCACGACGTGGACACCGGGGACAGTCCCCCTGTCCGACACCGGGCCTACCGCGTACCGGATCGGGTACGGGCCTGCATACAGGAGGAGGTGGCCAAGATGCTTACAATCGGGGTCATCGAGCCCTCGGACAGTCCCTGGGCCAGTCCGGTTGTATTGGTCCCCAAAGCCGCTGCCCCCGGCACCGCACCTGAACTGAGATTCTGCGTCGACTACCGGGGCTTGAACGCTGTCACCCGGACTGACGCTCACCCGATCCCCCGAGCAGACGAGCTGATCGACCGGCTGGGGGCCGCCCGCTACCTCAGTATCTTCGACCTAACAGCGGGCTACTGGCAGATCGGCCTCACACCCAGGGCTCAGGAACGGTCAGCCTTCTCTACCCCCGATGGCCACTACCAATTCAAGGTCATGCCCTTCGGCATGAAGAATGCCCCCGCCACGTTTCAACGCCTCGTGAACCAGGTCTTGGCGGGGCTCGAAGAGTTCAGCGCTGCCTACCTGGACGATATCGCTGTATACAGCCGCCACTGGCCCGACCACCTCCGTCACCTCCAAGAGGTCCTACAGGCCCTCCAGCGGGCCGGCCTCACAATTAAGGCCGGCAAGTGCCAAATTGGCCAAGGGTCTGTGACCTACCTTGGGCACCAAGTGGGAAGCGGGCTGGTGGCCCCGCTACAACTTAAGATTGCTGCCATCCAGTCCTGGCAGCCCCCCGTCACCCAGACCGAGGTCCGAGCCTTCTTGGGGCTCACCGGCTACTACCGGCGGTTCGTGAAGGACTACGGCAGCATCGTGGGGCCCCTCACGGGTCTCACGTCCAAGAACCAACCGAAGCGGATTAATTGGACCCCCGATTGTCAAGCGGCCTTCGAGAAGCTGAAGGCCGCCCTGTGCACCGCCCCTGTGCTCCAGGCCCCCGATTACAGTCGGGAATTCGTGGTACAGACCGACGCCTCCGACCACGGCATCGGAGCCGTCCTTTCTCAATTAAACCCCGAAGGTCATGACCAGCCGGTGGCCTTCATCAGTCGACGTCTCCTGGCCCGAGAACAGCGCTGGAGCACCATCGAGAGGGAGGCCTTCGCAGTGGTGTGGGCCCTCAAAAAGCTCCGGCCCTATCTCTTCGGTACCCATTTCCGGGTA
Organism: Triturus cristatus; assembly: GCF_964204655.1. NCBI lineage: Eukaryota > Metazoa > Chordata > Amphibia > Caudata > Salamandridae > Triturus > Triturus cristatus. The sequence goes on from NC_140579.1 coordinate 1,050,659,093, forward strand.
CAAACCGACCATCGACCCCTGCAGTGGCTGATGCAGATGCGGGGGGAGAACCCAAAACTCTTGCGCTGGTCCATTTCCCTGCAGGGAATGGACTTCACTGTGGAGCACCGACCAGGCCAAGACCACGCCAACGCGGACGGCCTGTCCCGCTTTTCCCGCCTCGACGAAGAGAGTCCCCAAGGAGATGGGTGACTCTCCCCGCCTTCAGCTGGGGGGGACGCATGTTGGACAGGCCACACGAAGGGCTTGCTCCCTCCCCGCACGACAGGGCCCGAGCTCCGGCCCACCAGGCATAACCCACGAAAAGCACCGGTACCCCGTCTCACGACGGATCTTCTGCCCTCGGACCTCTACTCCTCACGGGGCCCAGCCCCACCGGCTCCCCCGGCCGGTTCAAGCCGCCATCTTGGGCCCTGCACCACGAGGCCGCGTGGCCTTGCCCCGACCCTAACCCCGGGCCTGGCCGGCCCCGACATCCCGGCACCACCGTCCACCCGGGAGGTGAGCGGACCACTTGGCAGGTCAATGGGAGAACGAAGTGTCAAGAGCTCTTCCCCCGCCAGGTGCCGATCGCCTCCAGCTCCCCCAGGCGCTGGCTCCACCCCCTGCTGGGTGTCTGGACACCTTCATCCCGGGCCCTCCGACCTCCAAGTGCGAGGGTCCGGACATCAAAGGGCGCCTGCCCTATAACTGGGACAACTCCGGAGCAGGAAGGCAGTTGTATCCTGGAGTCGAGAGACACCGAGAGAACTCAGCCTTGACGGACTACTGGCGCTGCCGTAGCCCGCTCTTGTGAACCATCATCCTGCCTGCTGGCGCTGCCGCGGCCTTCTACAACATCCATCCTCGTCGGGACCTGCTGGCGCTGCTGCGGCCCGTTGTAACGACCACCCTCGTCGGGACCTGCTGGCGCTGCCGCGGCCCGCTGTAACGACCACCCTCGTCGGGACCTGCTGGCGCTGCCGCGGCCCGTTGTAACGACCATCCTCACCGGGACCTGCTGGCGCTGCCGCGGACCGTCCATCGACCATCTTTCCGGGACCTGCTGGCGCTGCCGCGGCCCGTACCAACCAAGCTCGAGGATTGTGAGCTAATCATCATCTCATCCAAACTACCTGACTGGTAGACAGACTGTCCCGCTACCCCTTACCCTGCTTTGAGAGACTTGAATCGAGGGGACCCCTGAGTCCAGACCTCCTTGTACCAGTCAACCGTACCCTAAGAAGTGCTTATAAAGAACCCTGAACCTTATCCGTGTGTGGTATTTGTCTGTGGGGGGGGGGAGTTACTTGTCTGTACGATCGCTGGAGACGGCTCTCCCCGGAGACCTCTCCTCCTGACCCCGGCCGACCCTCCCGGTCCGTCTACCCCTTTCTAACAACACACATAAACACACACAACCACACAAACACAACCACACCCAGAACCACACCCACACAACCACACACAACCACAACCACACCCAACCACACCCACAACCACGCACAACCACACACACAACCACTCACACACACACAACCACAACCATACGCACAACCACGCACATACAAACACAACCACACCCAACTGCACACACCCAACCACACACACAACCACACATACACAACCACACACAACTACATGCAACCACACATCCACACACACACCTGCACCCACAACCACACACACAAGCACACACACAAGCACACACACACAACCACACACACACACAACCACACACACAACCACACACAACCAGACACACACACAACCACACACACAACCACACACACACACACACATCCACACCCACAACCACACCCGCACCCACAACCGCACCCACAACCACACAACCACACACACAACCACACACACAAGCACACACACAGCCACACACACAACCACACACACACAACCACACATGACCACAACCATACACACACCCATGCACACACACACAACCACACACAACTGCACACACCCACAACCACACACACAACCACACACACACACAACCAACAACACAACCACACACACAACCACACACAACCACACACACACAACCACACAACCACACATACACAACCACACACAACTAAACGCAACCACACATCCACACACACACCTGCACCCACAACCACACACACAAGCACACACACACAACCACACACACACACAACCACACACACAACCACACACAACCAGACACACACACAACCACACACACAACCACACACACACACACACATCCACACCCACAACCACACCCACACCCACAACCGCACCCACAACCACACAACCACACACACAAGCACACACACAAGCACACACACAGCCACACACACACAATCACACACACACAACCACACATGACCACAACCATACACACACCCATGCACACACACACAACCACACACAACTGCACACACCCACAACCACACACACAACCACACACACAACCACACACACACACAACCAACAACACAACCACACACAACCACACACAACCACACACACACAACCACACAACCACACAACCACACACACAACCACACACAGACACACAACCACATACACACACACACACAACCACACACACAACCACACCAAGCATTGGCATAGTGTTGGAAAGGCGTTCGCCGGAGGGGGGTTCGATGCCCGTCTTGCCCACCCCTTTGACCCACCTCTCCCACGTAGGCCGAACTAGGCACGCACACCCTGATATACATTTCGAACAGAGTGACACCACACGTATTCTTTGTAGGACGATAGGTCTTTTTTATCGATGATTTTCAAGGGATCTTTATGATCCAAGATGCAAGTAGTACAGCAGTGGCACGAAGTACCACAAATCGGTCGTGGGGAATGGGGGTAGCGGGACAGTCTTTCAAGATAGTGTCTCTGCGAAATACCCTGCGGATAGCTCACAATCCTCGAGCTGGAGGGTGTCGATTCTCTGGGCGATCTCTTACCGAGTCGTCCTCAAGGGGAGCGCCGCGAGTCTCTCAGCAGGCACAGGTGGTCGGAGTTCGGGAGCCGTGATTCCATCAGCAGGGCTCAGATGGTTCAATAGCTGGGGGCCGCGAGTCACTCAGCAGGCCCAGGTGGTTCAGTGCTCGGGAGCCGCGACCTCGTCAGCAGGGCTCAGATGGTTCGATAGCAAGAGGCCGCGAGTCACTCAGCAGGCCCAGGTGGTTCCGTGCTCGGGAGCCGTGACCTCGTCAGCAGGCTCAGATGGTTCGATAGCAAGAGGCCGCGAGTCACTCAGCAGGCCCAGGTGACTTCAGCGTTCAGGAGCCGCAACAGCGTCAGCAGGCTCGGATGGTTCCAGGTCTTCTCTGCCTTCGTTTCTCCGGCACCCCTTGTTATACTCCGCTTGCTCTTTGAAGTCCGGGGTCCTCGCAGAGGGGGGACTGGGGTGACGGAGGGGGTTCGGCGGGATTTCCTGCCGCTCACTTCTTTGGTCTTTTCAGGTGGGTCTGGGAGGGACCCCAGACGCTCGGCAGGGGAGGCGCCTGCTCCCCAGGGGCCTGGTGGCCGATCGAGTCTTCCCGGGGAAGGCGACCCGAGGTGTGACTGGGCTGGCGCCTTTGGGTCTGGCTCGAGGGTTCCCGCTCCCTCGGTCGGACATGCGTGGTAGGGTGTCGAGTCTGTCAGGGCTCTGGCCGGCCCTCGGATCTGGGTGGCTGGGGCGGCCGGAGTCGGAGATGTCGTGTCTTGAGGGTGGTTGCAGGTTGGCTGGATGATTGGGAGGGCAACGCTGTGAGGCCGGTCTCACACATAGCCAATAGGTCTCGCCTTTGGGACCTTATAAGCACCATTCAGGGAGTCCTTTTATTGGCGCTTTCATGAGGACATGATGAGGAAGCTGGAAACTTTTGGCACATTCTCTTTAAAAGCACAGCATGTTGGTGACTGGTTAATCGATTAGACCTATGTAGTGCTTTAGATCTCAAAGCGCTGTGGTGCGTGCAGCAGTTACAACTCATGACATATGGGGTGCAACTCACAAGGAGGGGGCAGGTTTGAGTACACATTGACTGCAATCGAACTCTTAAGATGATGGGCTGTGTGTATCCATTATCAGCACTCAGTCTTTGCTAAGTGATCTTGTTTGTTTTGTTGTTGTGTTAATGCTTTGCTGCACCCGTTTGACTTACAACATGCTTTCTCTTTCCACAAACTTGATATCTGTTTTACTTTATTTTGAGATGCTTTTAGTATTAATGTCACACACACACAACCACACATACAACCACACACACACAACCACACACACAACCACACACAACCCCACACACAACCACACACACACAGTGTTAGACGGCGACCTCAGAGGAGCCCGGGAAGGGAGTCCTGACTACCCTGAGACCCACCCTCAAGTATCGTAGCCGGGCACTGGCGGGAGACTCCTCAGGAGGAGAAGTCTCGTAGCGAGGATCGTACTTCGGGCACCACACGACACAGAAACAACACACCGTGCGTTCTCAGGAACCAATCTTTATCAAATAGGTTAGCACTGCAAATATGTACAAGGAGAGCGCGGGCTCAATGAGTCTCGGAAGGGATAGGGGGTAGCGGGACAGTCTTTGGCACAAAAGTTCAAGGTAAGGATGTACCCGGCGCACAGCTCACAATCCTCGAGCTGGGGGGTAGGCTGGTTGTCGTGGGGTCCGGCGGGACCAGTGGAGTCTGTGGAAGCCGCGAGTCACTCAGCGGGCTCAGGTACAAGTTCGGAGGTCTTACGGTCTTCAGGGAGCCACGAGTCACTCAGCAGGGCTCAGGTACAAGTTCGGAGGTCTTACGATCTTCGGGGAGCCGCGAGTCACTCAGCAGGGCTCAGGTACAAGTTCGGAGGTCTTACAATCTTCAGGGAGCCGCGAGTCACTCAGCAGGGCTCAGGTACAAGTTCAGAGGTCTTACGATCTTCGGGGAGCCGCGAGTCACTCAGCAGGGCTCAGGTAGTTCTAAGTTCCAGGAGCCGCGACCGCGTCAGCAGGCTCTCGTTGTTCCAGCGTCGAATCTGCCGGACAGTCCCAGAGCACCCCTGGTTATAGGTCGACCCCTCTTTGATGTCCGGAGTCTGTGCAGGCAGGGGTCTTGTCACCTGGGGGTCGCTTGTCGGGGGTTTCCTGCCATTGTCTTTTGATCCTTTCAGGGCCGGGTCGGGAGGAGTCCCAGACACCCAGCAGGCGTGGAGCCAGCCTTCAGGGAGGCCGGAGGGCCGATCGAAACCCATCGTCCCAGGGGAGTTCAGAGGTGCGATAGAAACTGCTCCTCCCTCTCTCACCCCTGGAAGCGTGATGTCCTCCAGCCGGAGTGGCGCCTCTAGGCCCGGGTCGCGCTGGGGCCGGGCGGCCATCTTGGTGCATGAAGTGGGCACGCGGGCCCGGGGTGGCCGAAAGGAGAGAGGCCATGGACGAGGGTGTCCGGGTTGAGTGCGTGTGTTCTGGTGGAAAGGCTTGGTGAGGCCGGGGGATTGGGGCCGCCGGCACCAGGTTAGGTGGTGTGGGGACCAGTAGAGCCATGTTACGAGGCCGGGTCCAACACGCGTCCCCCCCAGCTGAAAGCCGGAGAGAACTGCCCATCATCTTGGGGGGTTCTCTTCGCTGAGGCGGAAGAACCGGGAGAGGCCATCGGCGTTGGCGTGTTCCGTCCCAGGACGGTGTTCCACGGTGAAATCCATCCCCTGAAGGGAGATTGACCACCGCAGTAGCTTGGGGTTTTCTCCCCGCATCTGCATAAGCCATCGCAAGGGCCGATGATCGGTTTGGACTTTGAAATGGGTGCCGAACAGGTAAGGGCGTAGTTTCTTGAGTGCCCAGACCACGGCAAAGGCTTCGCGCTCAATGGTACTCCATCGCTGTTCTCTGGGTAACAGCCGCCGACTGAGGAAGGCGACGGGCTGGTCCAGGCCTTGGTCACTCATCTGGGACAGGACGGCCCCAATGCCATGCTCGGAGGCATCGGTCTGGACTACAAACTCCTTGGAGTAGTCGGGAGCCTGGAGGACGGGGGCCGTGCACATGGCCTTCTTTAGGGCATCGAACGCCTCCTGGCAGGCGGTTGTCCACTGAACCTTTTTTGGCTGTTTTTTGGATGTGAGTTCTGTGAGGGGGCCGACAAGGCTGCCATACCCCTTGATGAATCTGCGGTAGTAGCCAGTGAGGCCCAGAAAGGCTCGGACCTCCGTTTGGGTGGTGGGGGGTTCCCAGGCCACGATGGCGTCGATTTTTGGTTGTAGAGGGGCGACCTGGCCACCCCCGACCTGGTGCCCCAGGTAGACTACTGATCCTTGTCCAATTTGGCACTTGCTGGCTTTTACTGTCAGGCCTGCCTGGTGCAGGGCGGTTAGCACCCTCCGGAGGTGCTGGAGGTGCTCACTCCATCCGGAACTGAAAACGGCGATGTCGTCCAGATATGCCGCGCTGAACTGTTCTAGCCCGGCCAGGACTCTGTTTACCAGTCGCTGGAAGGTGGCCGGGGCATTTTTCATTCCGAAGGGCATTACGCGGAAGCGGTAATGCCCATCTGGGGTGGAGAAGGCAGACCGCTCCTTGGCCCCCTCGGTGAGCGCAATCTGCCAGTATCCGCAGGTGAGGTCGAAGGTGCTGAGGAACCGTGCTGCCCCGAGTCGGTCAATGAGCTCGTCGGCTCGTGGGATGGGGTGGGCATCGGCTCGGGTGACGTCATTGAGCCCCCGGTAGTCCACACAGAACCGGAGCTCGGGGGCGACACCGGGGGCCGCTGCCTTCGGGACCAGGACCACGGGGCTGGCCCAGGGACTGTCAGATGGCTCGATCACTCCCATGGTCAACATCTTTGAGACTTCAGCTTGAATGCAGGACCGGACCCGGTCGGGGACCCGGTAGGCTCGGTGTCTCACCGGCGGGCTGTCCCCGGTGTCCACGTCATGGACACACCAGTCGGTGACTCGGGGGATCAGGGAGAAGAGGTCGGCAAATTGTCCTAGTAGCTGGCGGCAGTCCTCTTGCTGCTGGGTAGTGAGAGCTGGGGAGAGATTCACTCCCTCCACGGAGCCATCCTGCTCCTTGACACACAGGAGGTCCGGGAGGGGATCGGACTCATCTTCGGCCCCGTCATCGGTGGCCAACAGGAGGCTTAGTTCTGTCCGCACAAAGTGAGGCTTGAGGCGGTTCACGTGAAGGACCCGGAGGGGATCCCGGGGCGACTGGACGTCCACCAAGTATGTGACTGGGCTCTTCCGCTCAATCACTTTGTAGGGCCCGGTCCACCTGTCCTGGAGGGCGCCTGGCTTCATGGGAGCCATGACCCATACTTGTTGGCCCGGCTGGAACTCGACCAGAGTGGCATTCTGGTCGTACCAGCGCTTCATCTCTTCTTGGCTTGTCTCTAGGTTGGCCTCGGCCAGTGCTCGGAACTTCCTGGTCTGGTTCCGGAGGGTCAGAACATAGTGGAACACATCTCGTGGGGTGGTCTGGGGTGCCGCCTCCCACCCTTCCTTAACCAAGCTGAGGGGACCCCGGACGGGGTGTCCATAGAGCAACTCAAACGGGCTGAACCCTAGGGACTTCTGGGGGACCTCTCGGTAAGCGAACAAGAGGCAGGGGAGCAGGACGTCCCACTTACGCCGGAGGGGCTCTTCCAGGCCGGTGATCATCCCTTTCAGAGTCCGGTTATACCTCTCTACTAGGCCGTTCCCCTGGGGATGGTACGGGGTAGTGAATTTGTAGGACACTCCACATTGTTGCCACAGGGACGTCATGTACCTCGAGATAAAATTAGTGCCGCGATCGCTCACGACCTCGCGGGGGAACCCTACCCGGGAAAAGATCCCCATCAGGGCCCGGCCCACTACGGGGGCCGTGACGGTGCGTAGGGGGATCGCCTCAGGGTATCGGGTGGCGTGATCCACCAGGACCAGGATGAAACGGTGACCTTGGGAGGTGGGGGGGTCCAGGGGCCCCACGATGTCGATCCCGACTCGTTCAAAGGGGGTACTGACGACCGGGAAGGGTTGGAGGGGAGCCTTGCGCTTCCCCCCACTCTTCCCGCTAGCTTGGCACGTGGGACAGGACTTGCAGTGGGCTTCTATGGCTGCTCTCATCTTAGGACAGTAAAAATGGGTCACGAGATGGCTGTAGGTCTTGTCTTGACCCAGGTGGCCGGCAAGTGGGACGTCGTGGGCTAAGCCCAGGAGGAAGTCTCGGAAGCGGAGGGGTACCACCAGCACCCGTCCGGATCCCAGCTCCACCGACTTCTGCTCACTATACAAAATGCTATTTTCCCAATAAATTCGGTGCGTGCCAGTTTGGTCGCCTGCGGCTTGGCCCTCGGCCTGGCGCCGCAGTCCGATCAGGGAAGGACAGGTGGCTTGCTCCCGGCAAAACTCCTCCCGGGTGGGTCCACCCTCGTGGCGCCATTGGGCCAACTCGGGTAGATCGCCTAACTCAGGGACCGGGGCGGTGTCGGACAGGGAGGGCTCGTCGCTGGCGACGGGGCCCTCCGATGGGGGGACGGGAGGACCCTCGGGGGTTACTGCTCTGACTTCTTCGGTCGGGGCGTCTTCGACTTCTCCCAGGGGGGTGAGTCGGGCTGACATAGATCGGGTGGTGGCGCACACCCACTCGGGGAGCCCCATCATTCCTAGGTGGGCCTTGCGTTCGACGTGCTTCCAGGGCGAACTCTCCAGGTCGTTCCCTAGGAGGCAGTCGACCGGCTGGGAGGTTCTTACGGCCACCCTCAGTTTACCTATTACTCCACCCCACTCAAACGGCACCAGAGCTACCTGACACATACTCTCTCTATTATCGGCGGAAATGACTGGGCAAAAGACGTTGGGGAGGATCTGCTCCTCGGGGACTAAGTGCCTGAGGACACCGGTGATGCTGGCCCCGGTGTCCCGCAGGACCTCTATTTGGTGGCCATTGATCTTAACGAGCTGCCCGTATTTCTTCGTGTTGGAGGGCAGGAGGCTACCAGGGACCATCTCCCTATCTCCCAGGGATACTAGGGCCATGGCTGCGGGTTCCCATTCCCCGGCTTCCTCAACCTTCTCCCCCAGAGCTACGTTGGCTATCTGTCTTGCAGGGGTGTTTTGAGTGGCCATGGGGCACTCTGGGTCATTGGCGTAGTGCCCGGGCTTCTGGCAACGGAAACAAGTGACGGTTACCCTGTGTCCCCGTCTCCCGGGGGGTCCGGTTACTGGTGGGGGGGCGCTGGGAAAGGTGGAGATTGGGTCTTCGGAGGACTAGGCTGGGACTCTCTCTGGCCTCCCTGGTTCCCCCCTCCTCTCTGGCGGGGTGGTCCCTGACTGGCTCGGGGGTATTCTCCTACCATGCCCCGGGTGACCCGGGTGTTGGTCCAGCGGTCTGCTTCCACCGCCAGCTTCCTGGGATCGGTGAGTTTGCTGTCGAGCAGATGCTGGCGTAGTTCCACAAAGCAGTTCGCAGCCAGGTGTTCCCACAATAGGAGGTCGGTGAGTTCCTCAAGAGTGGTGACTTTGCTGCCCTTGACCCACCCATCGAAGGCCCGACTAAAAAAGTTTACATATTCTACCCAGGTGGTGCCCGGGATTTTCCTGCAGTCCCGGAATCGTTGACGGTACATCTCGGGGGTGAGACCGTACCTTGTGAGTAGAGCCTCTTTCATGTGGCTGTAGGAGGTCTGCAGAGAGAGGGGTAGGTCGAGCAGGGTGTCTCTTCCTTCGCTCAGAAATCGCCCCCACAACCCTGCCCCCCAGTCCTTCTGCGGGACCCGATGGGAGGTCATGGCGACCTCGTAGGCCCTGAACCATTGCTGAATGTCATCGTTTTTATAATATTCCTTGACCACATCTTTGGGGATGTGGACCTTCTGCTCCGCTGGGGAGGTCGCCTCTCGGTTTCCCGGGGGCCTCCCTTCCTCACTTCTGGCCTTGAGTTCGATTTCCTTCAAGCTGCGTTTGTGCTCCAGTTGGAGCTTCCTTCCTTCGTGTTCCCGTTGGAGCTTCTTCTCTTCTAGCTCGCCTTGCACGCGCATTTGCTCTACTGCTAGCTTTTTCTCTGCTAACTTTAATTCGCCTTCGATTTTGAGCTTAGCTAACTCGAGTTCGTGATTGCGGCTTCTCTCTCTGTCCGCGAGTTCCTCCGGGGATAGGCCCCCTTCTGGTACGATGTTTCGCACCTGATTGTTGCTGCTTTCGCCTTGGGGAGGTTCGGCCTCGTCGGGGCGCTCCCCCGTGTTTTCCGGGCGGGAGGCCCCGGTATCCACCCAGGCTTTCAGTGCTTTCTGCAAATCTTCCTTGGTGTTGAGACCGGTGGTAGTGATTCTAAGTTCTTTGCAGAATTGCTTTAGTTCTTTGTGTGTGTATTCTTCTAGTTGTTCCACCTGGAACACCCTGTTGGCGTTTATTTCTGCGGGGATCACGGTGTTTCCTTCTGCCATCTTTGTTGGTAGTGCGTCCGTCGTTCACAGTACGATCTCTCGGTGATGGGCCCGAATCCCGTCGCTTGCCACCAATGTTAGACGGCGACCTCAGAGGAGCCCGGGAAGGGAGTCCTGACTACCCTGAGACCCACCCTCAAGTATCGTAGCCGGGCACTGGCGGGAGACTCCTCAGGAGGAGAAGTCTCGTAGCGAGGATCGTACTTCGGGCACCACACGACACAGAAACAACACACCGTGCGTTCTCAGGAACCAATCTTTATCAAATAGGTTAGCACTGCAAATATGTACAAGGAGAGCGCGGGCTCAATGAGTCTCGGAAGGGATAGGGGGTAGCGGGACAGTCTTTGGCACAAAAGTTCAAGGTAAGGATGTACCCGGCGCACAGCTCACAATCCTCGAGCTGGGGGGTAGGCTGGTTGTCGTGGGGTCCGGCGGGACCAGTGGAGTCTGTGGAAGCCGCGAGTCACTCAGCGGGCTCAGGTACAAGTTCGGAGGTCTTACGGTCTTCAGGGAGCCGCGAGTCACTCAGCAGGGCTCAGGTACAAGTTCGGAGGTCTTACGATCTTCGGGGAGCCGCGAGTCACTCAGCAGGGCTCAGGTACAAGTTCGGAGGTCTTACAATCTTCAGGGAGCCGCGAGTCACTCAGCAGGGCTCAGGTACAAGTTCGGAGGTCTTACGATCTTCGGGGAGCCGCGAGTCACTCAGCAGGGCTCAGGTAGTTCTAAGTTCCAGGAGCCGCGACCGCGTCAGCAGGCTCTCGTTGTTCCAGCGTCGAATCTGCCGGACAGTCCCAGAGCACCCCTGGTTATAGGTCGACCCCTCTTTGATGTCCGGAGTCTGTGCAGGCAGGGGTCTTGTCACCTGGGGGTCGCTTGTCGGGGGTTTCCTGCCATTGTCTTTTGATCCTTTCAGGGCCGGGTCGGGAGGAGTCCCAGACACCCAGCAGGCGTGGAGCCAGCCTTCAGGGAGGCCGGAGGGCCGATCGAAACCCATCGTCCCAGGGGAGTTCAGAGGTGCGATAGAAACTGCTCCTCCCTCTCTCACCCCTGGAAGCGTGATGTCCTCCAGCCGGAGTGGCGCCTCTAGGCCCGGGTCGCGCTGGGGCCGGGCGGCCATCTTGGTGCATGAAGTGGGCACACGGGCCCGGGGTGGCCGAAAGGAGAGAGGCCATGGACGAGGGTGTCCGGGTTGAGTGCGTGTGTTCTGGTGGAAAGGCTTGGTGAGGCCGGGGGATTGGGGCTGCCGGCACCAGGTTAGGTGGTGTGGGGACCAGTAGAGCCATGTTACGAGGCCGGGTCCAACACACAGCCACACATACAACCACACACACAAACACACACAGCCACAACCATACACACAACCATGCACACACACACCCCACCTCACCCAACTGTACACACCCAACCACACACACAACCACACACACACAACCACACACACACAACCACACACACAACCACAACACACAACCACATACATAACCACACACAAGCACACACACACAACCACGCACACACACAACCACACACACACGACACACACACACATATAACCACACACACAAACACACACATACACAACCACACAAAACCACACACAACCACACACATCTACACACACCCACAACCACACCCACAACCACACAACCACAACCACACACACAACCAGACACACGCAACTACATACACAACCACACACACAACCACACACACACAACCTCATAGACAACCACACACACACAACCACACACACAACCACAACCACACACACACAACCCCAACCACACTCACAACTACCCCCACACCCCCACACACACACATAACCACACACACACAACCATAACCACACACATAACCACACACACATAACCACACATACACAACCAAACATACATCCACACAAAACCACACACACAACCACACACAACCACACCCAAACACACATCCACAACCATACCCACAACCGCACCCACAACTGTACCCACAACCACACACACAATCACACACACAAGCACACACACAAGCACACACACAACCACACACAACCACACCCAACCACACATCCACACACACCCACACCCACAACCACATACACACTCATACAACCACACACACACAACACACACACACAACCACACACACAACCACACACACACACAACCACACAACCACACCCGAACCACACACACACACACACACACACACAACCACACACAACCACACACACAACCACACACACACAACCACACACACACACAACCACACACACACACAACCACACACACACAACCACACACAACCAAAACACAAAACCACACACAACCACACACACACACACACAACCACACACACAACCATACACACACACTCACAACCACACACATACACAACCACACAAAACCACACACACAACCACACACAACCACACATCCACACACACACCCATAACCACACCCATACCCACAACCACACCCACAACCACACAACCACACACACAACCACAACCATACACACAAGCACACACACACCCAAACACACCCAACTGCACACACCCAACCACACACATATAACCACAACCACATACAACCACACACACACAACCACACACAACCACACATCCACACACACCTGTACCCACAACCACACACACACAACCAACCACACACACAACTACACACACAACCACACATAACCACACACACACACAACTACACACACACACACACAACCACACTCACACACACACCACACACAACCACACACACACGCAACCACACACAACCACACACAACCACACATCCACACATACCCGCACCCACAACCACACACACAACCACACACACACACACACACACACAACCAACCACACACACACAGCCACACACAACCACACACACAACCACACACACAACCACACCAAGCTTTGGCATAGCCAATAGGTCTCTCCTTTGGGACCTTATAAACACCATTCAGGGAGTTCTTTCGTTGGCGCTTTCATGAGGACATGATGAGGAAGCTGGAAATTTTTGACACATTCTCTTTAAAAGCACAGCATGTTGGTGACTGGTTAATCGATTAGACCTATGTAGCGCTTTAGATCTCAAAGCGCTATGGTGGGTGCAGCAGTTACAACCCATGACATATGGGGTGCAACTCACAAGGAGGGGGCAGGTTTGAGTACACATTGGCTGCAATCGAACTCTTAAGATGATGGGCTGTGTGTATCCATTATCAGCACTCAGTCTTTGCTCAGTGATCATGTTTGTTTTGTTGTTGTGTTAATGTTTTGCTGCACCCGTTTGACTTACAACGTGCTTTCTCTTTCCACAAACTTGATATTTGTGTTCCTTTATTTTGAGATGCTTTTAGTATTACTGTCACACACACACAACCACACATACAACCACACACACAATGAGACACACACACAACCACACACACACATAACCACACACACACACAACCACCCACCCACAACCACACACACCCACCCACAACCATACCCGCAACCACACCCATACCCAACCACAACCACACACACACACAACCATACACACAACCACCCACACAACCACACACACAACCACATGCACACAACCTCACGAACAACCACACACACACAACCACACACACAACCACAACCACACACACACAACCCCAACCCCAACCACACACACACACACACACACACACATCCACACACACCCACAATCACACCCGCACCCACAACCACACCCACAACCACACAAAACCACAACCACACACACAACCAGACACACACAACCACATACACAACCACACACACAACCACACACACACAACCTCACAGACAACCACACACACAACCACACACACAACCACAACCACACTCACAACCACAGCCATACCCCCACACACACACATACCCACACACACAACCACAACTACACACATAACCACACAACCACACCCACACACACACAACCACACATACACAACCACACATAATCACACACACAACCACACCCAAGCACACATCTACAACCACACCCGCACCCACAACCGCACCCACACCCACAACCGCACCCACAACCACACAACCACACACACAACCACACACACAACCACACATCCACACACACCCACACCCACAACCACATATACAACCACACACACACTCATACAACCACACACACACAACCACACACACACAACCACACACAACCACACACAACCACACCCGAACCACACACACACAACCACAACCACACACACAACCACACACACACAACCACACACACACACACAACCACACACACACAACCACACACATAACCAAAACACACAACCACACTCACAACCACACACACACACAACCACACATACACACTCACAACCACACACATACACAACCACACAAAACCACACAAACAACCACACACAACCACAACCATACACACAAGCACACACACACATAGCCACACATACAACTACACACACACAACCACACACAACCACAACCATACATACAACCACACACACACAACCACACACAACTGCACATACCCAACCACACACACACATAACCACAACCACACACAACCACACACACACAACCACACCCAACCACACATCCACACACACCCGCACCCACAACCACACACACAACCACACACACACACAACCAACCACACACACAACTACACACACAACCACACATAACCACACACAACTACACCCACATACACAACCACACTCAGACACACAACCACACACACACAACCACACCCAACCACACCCAACCACACATCCACACACACCCGCACCCACAACCACACACACAACCACACACATACACAACCAACCACACACACACACACAACCACACACACAACCACAACCATACACACAAGCACACACACACAGCCACACATACAACTACACACACACAACCACACACAACCACACACACAACCACACCAAGCATTCCCATAGCCAATAGGTCTCACCTTTGGGACCTTATAAGCACCATTCAGGGAGTCCTTTCGTTGGCGCTTTCATGAGGACATGATGAGGAAGCTGGAAATTTTTGACACATTCTCTTTAAAAGCACAGCATGTTGGTGACTGGTTAATCGATTAGACCTATGTGGCGCTTTAGATCTCAAAGCGCTATGGTGGGTGCAGCAGTTACAACTCATGACATATGGGGTGCAACTCACAAGGAGGGGGCAGGTTTGAGTACACATTGGCTGCAATCGAACTCTTAAGATGATGGGCTGTGTGTATCCATTATCAGCACTTAGTCTTTGCTCAGTGATCTTGTTTGTTTTGTTGTTGTGTTAATGCTTTGCTGCACCTGTTTGACTTACAACGTGCTTTCTCTTTCCACAAACTTGATATTTGTGTTCCTTTATTTTGAGATGCTTTTAGTATTACTGTCACACACACACAACCACACATACAACCACACACACACAACCAGACACACACACAACCACACACACAAACCACACATACAACCACACACCCACCCACACACACACAACCACACACACACAACCACACATACACCCACACAAAACCACACACACAGCCACACACAACCACACATCCACACCCACAACCGCACCCACAACCACACCCACAACCACACAACCACATACACAACCACAACCACACACACAAGCACACACACAATCACACACACAACCACACACACAACTACACACACACACCCACAATAATACACACAACCACACACATACACAACCACACTCATCTGCACACACATCATACAACCACATACAACCATACACACACAATCACGCACAACCACACCCAACCACACATCCACACATACACCTGCACCCACAACCACACACACACAACCAACCACACAACCAACCACACGCACAACCATGCACACACACAACCACACACACAATCACACACACAATCACACACACACACAACCACACACACAACTACACGCACAACCACAACCACATACACACAACCACACACACAACCACACACACAACCATACACACAACCACATGCACAACCACACCCAACCATACCCAATCACACAACCACACACATACAACCACACACACAACCACACACACACACACAACCACACCCAACCACATACAAACACACCCAACCACACACAAACACACACAACCACACACACACAACCACTCACACACAACCCCACAAACACCCACCCACCCACAACCACAACCACACCCACACAACCACAACCACACCCAACCACACCCACAACCACACACAACCACACACACAACCACACATACACAACCACACACACACAACCACACACACAACCACACACACACACACACACAACCACACACACACAACCACACACAACCACACACACAACCACAACATACAAGCACACACGCAACCACACACAACCACACACACACATCCACACCCACAACCACAAACATACAACCACACACACAACCACACAAAACCACACACACAACCACACACAACCACACATACACACACACCCACAGCCGCGACCACAACCACACAACCACACACAGAACCACAACCACACAACCACACACACACAACCAGAGCCAACCACACCCACAACCACACAGACACAACCACACAGACAACCACATACACACAAAGACACACACACACAACTACACCCACCCACACACAACCACACACACAACCACACACACACAACCACACACACAACCACACACACACACAACCACACACACACAACCACACACAACCACACTGTTAGAAAGGATAGACGGACCGGGAGGGTCGGCCGGGGTCAGGAGGAGAGGTCTCCGGGGAGAGCCGTCTCCAGCGATCGTACAGACAAGTAACTTTCCCCCCCACAGACGGATACCACACACGGATAAGGTTCAGGGTTCTTTATAAGCACTTCTTAGGGTACGGTTGAATGGTACAAGGAGGTCTGGACTCAGGGGTCCCCTCGATTCAAGTCTCTCAAAGCAGGGTAAGGGGTAGCGGGACAGTCTGTCTACCAGTCAGGTAGTTTGGATGAGATGATGATTAGCTCACAATCCTCGAGCTTAGTTGGCACGGGCCGCGGCAGCGCCAGCAGGTCCCGGTGGAGATGGTCGATGTACGGTCCGCGGCAGCGCCAGCAGGTCCCGGTGAGGATGGTCGTTACAACGGGCCGCGGCAGCGCCAGCAGGTCCCGACGAGGATGGATGTTGTAGAAGGCCGCGGCAGCGCCAGCAGGTCCCGGTGAGGATGGTCGTTACAACGGGCCGCGGCAGCGCCAGCAGGTCCCGACGAGGATGGATGTTGTAGAAGGCCGCGGCAGCGCCAGCAGGCAGGACGATGGTTCACAAGAGCGGGCTACGGCAGCGCCAGTAGTCCGTCAAGGCTGAGTTCTCTCGGTGTCTCTCGACTCCAGGATACAACTGCCTTCCTGCTCCGGAGCTGCCCCAGTTATAGGGCAGGCGCTCTTTGAAGTCCGGACCCTCGCACTTGGAGGTCGGAGGGCCCGGGATGAAGGTGTCCAGACACCCAGCAGGGGGTGGAGCCAGCGCCTGGGGGAGCTGGAGGCGATCGGCACCTGGCGGGGGAAGAGCTCTTGACACTTCGTCCTCCCATTGACCTGCCAAGTGGTCCGCTCACCTCCCGGGTGGATGGTGGTGCCGGGATGTCGGGGCCGGTCAGGCCCGGGGTTAGGGTCGGGGCGAGGCCACGCGGCCTCGTGGTGCAGGGCCCAAGATGGCGGCTTGAACCGGCCGGGGGAGCCGGTGGGGCTGGGCCCCGTGATGAGTAGAGGTCCGAGGGCAGAAGATCCGTCGGGAGACGGGGTACAGGTGCTTTCCGTGGGTTATGCCTGGCGGGCCGGAGCTCGGGCCCTGTCGTGCGGGGAGGGAGCAAGCCCTTCGTGTGGCCTGTCCAACATGCGTCCCCCCCAGCTGAAGGCGGGGAGAGTCACCCATCTCCTTGGGGACTCTCTTCGTCGAGGCGGAAAAAGCGGGACAGGCCATCCGCGTTGGCGTGGTCTTGGCCTGGCCGGTGCTCCACAGTGAAGTCTATTCCCTGCAGGGAAATGGACCAGCGCAAGAGTTTTGGGTTCTCTCCCCGCATCTGCATCAGCCACTGCAGGGGTCGATGGTCGGTTTGTACCCGGAAGTGGGTACCGAAGAGATAAGGCCGGAGCTTTTTGAGGGCCCACACCACTGCGAAGGCCTCCCTCTCAATGGTGCTCCAGCGCTGTTCTCGGGCCAGGAGACGTCGACTGATGAAGGCCACCGGCTGGTCATGACCCTCGGGGTTTAACTGAGAAAGGACGGCTCCGATGCCGTGGTCGGAGGCGTCGGTCTGTACTACGAATTCCCGACTGTAATCGGGGGCCTGGAGCACAGGGGCGGTGCACAGGGCGGCCTTCAGTTTCTCGAAGGCCGCTTGACAATCGGGGGTCCAGTTAATCCGCTTCGGCTGGTTCTTGGACGTGAGACCCGTGAGGGGCCCCACGATGCTGCCATAGTCTTTCACGAACCGCCGGTAGTAGCCGGTGAGCCCCAAGAAGGCTCGGACCTCGGTCTGGGTGACGGGGGGCTGCCAGGACTGGATGGCAGCAATCTTAAGTTGTAGCGGGGCCACCAGCCCGCTTCCCACTTGGTGCCCAAGGTAGGTCACAGACCCTTGGCCAATTTGGCACTTGCCGGCCTTAATTGTGAGGCCGGCCCGCTGGAGGGCCTGTAGGACCTCGTGGAGGTGACGGAGGAGGTCGGGCCAGTGGCGGCTGTATACAGCGATATCGTCCAGATAGGCAGCGCTGAACTCTTCGAGCCCCGCCAAGACCTGGTTCACGAGGCGTTGAAACGTGGCGGGGGCATTTTTCATGCCGAAGGGCATGACCTTGAATTGGTAGTGGCCATCGGGGGTAGAGAAGGCTGACCGTTCCTGAGCCCTGGGTGTGAGGCCGATCTGCCAGTAGCCCGCTGTTAGGTCGAAGATACTAAGGTAGCGGGCGGCCCCCAGCCGGTCGATCAGCTCGTCTGCTCGGGGAATCGGATGAGCGTCGGTCCGGGTGACAGCGTTCAAGCCCCGGTAGTCAACGCAGAATCTCAGTTCAGGTGCGGTGCCGGGGGCAGCGGCTTTGGGAACCAATACCACCGGACTGGCCCAGGGACTGTCCGAGGGCTCGATGACCCCGATTGTGAGCATCTTGACCACTTCCTCCTGTATGCAGGCCCGTACCCGATCTGGTACGCGGTAGGCCCGGTGTCGGACAGGGGGGCTGTCCCCGGTGTCCACGTCGTGCAAACACCAAGGGGTGACCCCGGGGGTGAGGGAGAACAGTGTAGCGAACCGCAGCAGGAGGTTTCGGCAGCCCTGGCGTTGCTCCGAAGTGAGGGCGTCAGATAGCCGGACCCCGTCCACGGAGCCGTCATTCTCCTGAGTCTTCAGAAGATCCGGAAGGGGTTCGGAGTCTTCCTCTGCCCCACTGTCCGTAGCCATCAGGAGGCTGAGTTCTGAGCGCACAAAGTGTGGTTTGAGTCGGTTGGTGTGGAGGACCCGGAGGGGGTTCCGGGAGGTCCCCAGGTCGATGAGGTAAGTGACGGGGCTTTTGCGCTCGACCACTTTGAAGGGCCCCGTCCACTTATCCTGCAAGGCACATGGTTCGGTGGGGGACATCACCCATACTTGTTGCCCAGGCTCGAACTCAACGGAGGAGGCATTGTGATCATACCACCTCTTCATGTCCTCCTGGCTGGCCTCGAGGTTCGCCTTGGCCATCCCTCTGAAGCGCCGGGTCTGATTGCGTAGGGCCAGGATGTAGTTGAAGACGTCTGGAGTGGTCTTCAGGTTGGCCATCTCCCAACCTTCTTTTACTAGGCTGAGGGGCCCTCGCACAGGGTGCCCGTACAGGAGTTCGAAAGGGCTAAAACCGAGGGACTTCTGGGGAACTTCTCGGTAGGCGAAGAGGAGGCACGGGAGTAGTACATCCCACTGGCGACGGAGGGGCTCTTCCAATCCCCCAATCATCCCCTTGAGGGTGCGGTTAAAATGCTCCACTAGTCCGTTCCCTTGGGGGTGATAGGGGGTCGTGAATCTGTAGGTGACCCCGCATTGTTGCCAGAGGGACTTCATGTATTTGGATATAAAGTTCGTGCCTCGGTCGCTGACGACTTCTCGGGGGAAGCCTACCCGGGAGAAGATCCCCATTAGGGCCCGGCCAACCACCGGAGCTGTCACGGTCCGTAGGGGCACCGCCTCGGGGTAGCGGGTGGCATGGTCCACCAGTACTAAGATGAACCTGTGTCCTTGTGCCGTGCGGGGGTCCAGAGGCCCCACGATGTCTATCCCCACCCTCTCGAACGGGGTGGTGACCACAGGGAAGGGTTGCAGAGGGGCTTTCAGCTTCCGACCACTCTTCCCGCTGGCTTGGCATGTGGGGCAAGATCGGCAGTGGTTCAGGACGTCGTTCCTCATTTTCGGCCAGAAAAAGTGGGTCACTAGGCGGCTGTACGTTTTATCCTGGCCCAGGTGTCCAGCCAGGGGGACATCGTGGGCCAGGTTGAGCAGAAAGTCTCTGAAGCGGAGAGGTACCACCAGTACTCGACCGGCCCCCAGCTCGGCGATTCTTTGCTCGCTGTATAGCAGGTCGTTATCCCAGTAGACCCAGTGAGTTCCGGTGGAGTCCCCTGCGTTCTGGGCGCTGGCTTGTTGGCGGAGTCCCTCGAGGGAGGGACAGGTCTTTTGTTCCTGGCGGAACTGTTCTTGGGTGGGCCCCCCTTCTTGACGCCACTGAGCCAGGTCAGGAAGGTCCTGGGATTGCGCGTCCCCTTCGGTCGTCGGGTCTGGGAGGCTGGCCTCGTCGTTGTCTTCTACTGGGGCGACCGGGGGCGGAGGTGCTGGCCATTCTGGTTCTTCTGATCGAGGGACGGCACGGGCGGCCATGGACCGGGTGGTTATGCAGGCCCAGTCCGGGAGGCCCAGCATCCCCAGGTGCTCTCTTCTCTCAACGGTGGCCCACGGGGAACTCTCGAGGTCATTCCCCAGGAGGCAGTCCACGGGGGCATCGTCCCGGACCGTCACCTTCAACAGGCCGGAGACCCCTCCCCATTCGAATGGGACGCAGGCCATTTGACACATACTTTCAGAGTTGTCTGCCGAGCGGACGGGGCAGAGAATGTTCGGCAGGATCTGCTCGGGCTTCACCAGGTGACAGCGGACGGCCGTCACACTGGCGCCTGTGTCACGCAAGGCCTCGGCTCGCTGTCCATTAATGGTCACCCACTGACCGTATTTCCTGGTGTTAGCGGGTAGGGGAGCCCGCGGGACCATGTCTCTTCCCCCTAAGCACGCCAGGACCATGGCGGCCGGTTCCCACTCTTGCTGGGCCGGCTCATACTCCTCTGGTTCCTCCAATGATCGCTCTTCCCCCAGGGCGGCGGCAGCTACCTGGCGGGGCTTGGGTGTTTGGTTCTGCGGGCAGCTCGGGTCATTGGCGTAGTGGCCGACTCGCTGGCATCGGTGGCACGTGACGTTGGCTCGGACCCCAGGACGCCACGGGGGGTTGCCCCGACCGGCCGGAGCCGGGGTGCTGGCCACGGGTGTTGCGGGCAAGGCGTCTCTCCCTCGCCCCTGGCCCCCTCCTCCTCCCCGAGGACGGTGCTGGCCTTGGTTGTTTCTGTTCTGTTCGTGTGGCCCCCTCCGGCCCACTCGGGTGCTTTCCCATCGGTCAGCTTCGGCGGCGAGCTGCCGGGGGTCAGTCAGCTTACTGTCGAGGAGGTGCTGCCTGAGCTCGACGAAGCAGTTGTTCGACAGGTGCTCCCATACCATCAGGTTAAAGAGTTGTTCGTAGGTGATGACCTGGCTCCCCTTTATCCAACCCTCGAAGGCACGGCTGAAATAGTTCACGTATTCTACCCAAGTTGTACCTGGGATCCGGGTGCAATCTCTGAACCTCTGGCGGTACATCTCGGGTGTGAGGCCGTAGCGGGTGAGGAGGGCAGCCTTCATGTGGTCGTAGGACGACATTTGATGATCTGGGAGCTGCAGTAGGGCATCGCGACCCTCGTTGATAAACCTCCCCCAAAGTCCGGCTCCCCAATCACTCCGGTCGATCCGGTGGGAGGTCATGGCGATCTCGTAGGCTTTAAACCACTGTTGTATGTCGTCTTCTCGGACATACTCGCGGACAACATCCTTGGGGATGTGGACTTTTTTCTCGATTGGCCCCGGGGTGTGTGGTCGCTCAGGCACCCCCAGTTCCTTATTCTGTTTCCGAAGTTCTATTTCCGCCAGTTTGCGCTCGTGCTCGAGCGTTATTTTTTTCTCCTCCAGCTCTCTCTGTCTCTGCTTCTCTTCTCGTTCATCTCGGAGCCGCATGTGCTCGAGGTTGAGTTTCTGTTCAGCTAACTTGAGTTCCCCATCCATCTTGAGTCGTGCCATTTCCAACTCGTGCAATCTGGTTCTTTCTCTTTCTCGGATCTCCTCCTGCGAGAGGCCCGTTCCCCGCTCCTCGGGAGCCGTGGCGTTCCCCTCTGGTGTGATGCTGCTTTGGTCGGAGGGTCCGGCGACCCCAGTTTCTGTCCACGACTCTAGGGCGTGCTTTAGATCATCTTTGGTACTCAGGCCGGTGGTAGCAATGCCAAGTTCTATGCAGAATTGTCTCAGTTCGCGGTGGTTGTATTCTTCTAATTTATCCATTTGGAATTTCTCGGTGGAGTTGCTATCTTTGGCTGACATCGTGTTTTTGTCGTGGGGTGAGCTACTCTCTGTACGATTACGCGTTGATTCGGATCGCGCCGCTGGCCACCAATGTTAGAAAGGATAGACGGACCGGGAGGGTCGGCCGGGGTCAGGAGGAGAGGTCTCCGGGGAGAGCCGTCTCCAGCGATCGTACAGACAAGTAACTTTCCCCCCCACAGACGGATACCACACACGGATAAGGTTCAGGGTTCTTTATAAGCACTTCTTAGGGTACGGTTGAATGGTACAAGGAGGTCTGGACTCAGGGGTCCCCTCGATTCAAGTCTCTCAAAGCAGGGTAAGGGGTAGCGGGACAGTCTGTCTACCAGTCAGGTAGTTTGGATGAGATGATGATTAGCTCACAATCCTCGAGCTTAGTTGGCACGGGCCGCGGCAGCGCCAGCAGGTCCCGGTGGAGATGGTCGATGTACGGTCCGCGGCAGCGCCAGCAGGTCCCGGTGAGGATGGTCGTTACAACGGGCCGCGGCAGCGCCAGCAGGTCCCGACGAGGATGGATGTTGTAGAAGGCCGCGGCAGCGCCAGCAGGTCCCGGTGAGGATGGTCGTTACAACGGGCCGCGGCAGCGCCAGCAGGTCCCGACGAGGATGGATGTTGTAGAAGGCCGCGGCAGCGCCAGCAGGCAGGACGATGGTTCACAAGAGCGGGCTACGGCAGCGCCAGTAGTCCGTCAAGGCTGAGTTCTCTCGGTGTCTCTCGACTCCAGGATACAACTGCCTTCCTGCTCCGGAGCTGCCCCAGTTATAGGGCAGGCGCTCTTTGATGTCCGGACCCTCGCACTTGGAGGTCGGAGGGCCCGGGATGAAGGTGTCCAGACACCCAGCAGGGGGTGGAGCCAGCGCCTGGGGGAGCTGGAGGCGATCGACACCTGGTGGGGGAAGAGCTCTTGACACTTCGTCCTCCCATTGACCTGCCAAGTGGTCCGCTCACCTCCCGGGTGGATGGTGGTGCCGGGATGTCGGGGCCGGTCAGGCCCGGGGTTAGGGTCGGGGCGAGGCCTAACCCCTTGTGAAGGAACTGCCCCAGAGGTAGCCAGGCCTGGCCTGGCAGAGCCTCTGATGTCAGTGGCCCCTTCCAAGGTGGGACCCAGTCTGGTGCAGGTAACCTGCCTCTCTCTACCCTGCCTCAGTCAGCCCAGGACTGCAGAGGTCAGGGAGGCCAGTGGACCCCCAGAGGGCCCCTGTCCACAAGAACCCCCCCATCAAAAGAATGAGGATTGCCTGGCTAGTAGCCCTAGTCAGGTGATGGGTAAAAACATTCCTGAGGGATCTCCTTTACAGGTAGTTAGGGACCTCCCCCAGAGGGATTCTGTTGGGTACAGGCAAACATGGGACCTTAGGGCCCCAGACCTGACCTGTCCCTCCAGTAAGTCCACAAAAGGGACCCAGCCTCCAGCTTTAGGTAGCCAGAGGCTGACCCTGAGAGCACAGTGCAACTCAGTTAAGGAAAGAAAGGCATCCATGGTGGAGAATGATTGGAGGAAGCTGAGACCTCACTTTGAGGACACTCACTTCAGTACTCCATCTCAACACCAGCCTTTTACTTTGCCAAGACACACCAAAGGTAGAGATTCCCTATGGTGGAGACCCTCTGATACCCTTAGGGTGAGGGATTGCTTAGTGGACCATGAGACAGGGGGTAACCATGCCAGTGCTGGTTCCTCCTTATATGGCCACTTGGGCAATATAGGCTTACCTGGTCAAGGTCAGCCTTATCTCCCTTCGTTTGGGGGGGGGTTGTGTAGGAAGGTGGATATCTGACTATGGTTACCCCCAAATTTTTGCCTAGTGTCTAGCTGGTTTTTCGACTTAGTTGGCCTGAGATCCTGCCATTCAGGATCTCAGCCTGGCTGTTCTCTCTTTAAAATGGACTCCATGTACCCTAGGTACATACCCAATTGGTTAGATCACCCTGTGAGCCCCTGTACCAGTGTACACTAGGTACCCAGGGCATTGGTGTATCTAAGGCCTACCAGGGGCTGAAGCATGTATTATGCCACCCCTGGCCTGGCCTAACAAATTTGACACAACTGGCTGATCCCTCAGCTGGGGTAAGTTGGTGTAACCACCTCTTACTTAGGTGTAGTATACCTATACCTAACCTTAAATGGGACACATGTTAACCTATAAGTCACTCCTATGGCAGGCCTTAACAATCCTGAAGGCAGAGTGCTTGGTTCCATGTGAGATGGTGCTCTGGCATGAGCTGAGCCTGTCTGCAGTGGTCGGAACAACTTCCTTCTACTGTTTCCAGATATCGTCATACCATATACTCTTAAGTGCATTATGAACCTCGCGGTTAAATGCTATCTTTGGTTTGGCTTTATCAAAACATGTCGAGTAAGGTGTCATACGAATTGGAATACTAACCCCTCGCCAATTCTGGCGACGGGGTTAGCATTCCACCCTTCTAGAGGGACACGACATGTACAGTGCCTGAAACCCGGGTAACATCAGACATAGCCTCAGCTCCACAAAATGGATGCTGCCACCACAGACACAAGTCTGCCCTCCTGCTGCTGGGAGTCCTTCCAGCTTGGGAGGTGTGGACAAAGGGTTTCCTGCCAGGGGAGGTGCATGCACCACCCCAGACAGGATTTTGTGTATTGGTCAGGTAGGGCTTGAAAGAAACCAGACATGCCTGTGGCTCACAAGGAGCCTCGGTGCATATGCCAGTTCAAACCGGTCCTGGGGCTCACCAGTCCCGGGCCTGGGGCGAGCTGGACAAAGGATTGGGGGTGTAACCACCCCCCTTCCTGGTCCCACCCATAGGGAGGGACCTAGCAGGTAGTCCGGCCCCTAGAATCCGCTTAAAGGTAGGAGCTGTGTCCTAAGACTTCAGACATCCTGGAATCAACTTGAAACTAAGAAGAAGACGGGAACTTCGACATTCTGCTGCACAGAAGACTGAAGAAAATCTCCCCTGTGGTCAGGGAGTGACCACCTTGCTAACGCAAGCACCATCCAGCGCATCAACGTCTGCTTTGCCGCCGCCTCCCGCCGGAGCCCGAGCCCAGAGACTGACAAGACCTGGACCTCCAGACCTCTCACCGCCCGATCCACAGTCCCTGAGAAGAAGAGACCCGTGGAGGCACCGAGACACGTGGAGCCAGCCATCTTGGAACGACTACGACAAGCTGACAAGTGCAACAACCGAGGCTCCCTCCAAGTTGTGCTTTGGGATCTGAGAAGCCCAACCCCCGAGCAGCATCTGCACCAAAGGTGAGCCCTCCAGCATCTCCACGATCTGCGTGGGGCCCTTCTGCATTTTGCCACTTGATGCGCCTAACCGGTTGCTGGCCCGCTGGCCAGTGGCCATCTTGGCGACGAACTCTACAAAATACACTGCTGGTCTGGTTGCTCCAGACTGGCCCTTGCTCCCCTCCAAAGGAGCAATCCCTCTGACCTTGCTGGTCAGAACCAACAGCTGATTTCCGAATCCTCCTACAATTGCTTTTGCCAAGGCTTGTTTGCTTCGATCAGGTCGCCGACACCGCCGACAGCGAGAGCCTGCGTGGGACAGCTCGTGAGCCGACTCCTGGACGTCGTCGACCTTCAGGGACCACGTGGCTGCGGAGACAAGCTACCCCTCATCACCTGTTTGCACCCGACATCGCCTGGTACCCACCTGGTGCCACGCTGGTCACTGGCTAGTGACTGTGAACACTGTCCCCTCTGCTTACAGGTCTTCAACATCTCCGATCCACTCTTGGATCCACTGCATCTCTCCCGGACCGACCGCCTGCAGCATCTTTGTCTTCAAGCTCCACGGAACAGATAGAAGAAACCCGACGCACTTCGAGGCCTATGCACCCGCTTCCTGTGGGTGAGGTAAAGCTGGCACACCTGTGCCCAAGTGTAGTATTACATCTCTAGTGCCTGTGTTCCAAATCTTGAGTTCCTAGTCCATCCGGAAGATCCTCTTTGCAGTAACTTTGTACTTTTTACGCACCCATTGAAACCTATGGGAGCACGCGTGTGACTATTTGCTCTGCACACGCCACCCGTGGACCTCCTGGTCACTAACTGACGTTAGCTCCTTGTAGGCCCAGCGATTCTAGAGGCCCTAGGCCTTTTCCCTTTTCTGTTTGTGGTACTTATACCACTATTTTAGTATATGGTTTGAGTGGCCACCAGGGCCTATCCATATAACGTGCAACTTCTGTGTATTCTGTGATAATCTTGTTTGACGATTTGTGCTCCTGTGCTCATAAAGAGACTAGGGGTTACTTTGAGAAATAAATACATATATATTTTGAATATATATCTGTGTGGTGTCCTTTCATTGGTATAAAAGGGGGTTACATTTGGTAAAACAGCTGGCTTAACACGCTTCACGAGTTTAGCCTCAAAGACTGCTTAGCCTACGCTACCACTAGGGCAGCTAGTCCGAAAAGGTTGACTTACAACCACACCATAAGGGTTGCTTGGCATGGTACAAGGTGATCACTTTAACTAGTGAGCATCATATACCAGGCCAACTTCTCACATTGGTGAGCAGCGGTTGGATTTGAGCTTGCTGGGTTTTACCATTGTAATCTCTTGGTTACCAATTGAAAGATCACATAGGTACCTGTAGGTACATATAAAACAAGATTAGATATACATAAGTTCTACTGAACTTAGTTGTTGTAGAGCAAAGGGAGTAGCACACCCTGACTACAACTACTAGATAGGTTTAGTAGGTAAACCCAAGTGTAGGTAGATTGCAACACATCCACCCACACTTAAGAGCAATGGCCGGGGCAGAGGGGTCCACTGTACCCATCTCTGTTGAGAGTGACCCCCAGAGGGCAACATCCAGCTTTGCTACCCTTAATCAGAATGAGCTCAGGCATTTGGCAACTCTTAGAGGCCTTAAACAGCCCAAGAACCCAAACTCTGCTGAGCTCAGAGAGCTCTTACAGAATGATGAGAATCAGAGAGCACTCAAGAAAGCTTCCCAGTTAGCCCCCTTAGGGTCAGGAACAGGAGGCCCCCCTTCTGAAGATACTACAGAGGTACCCAGTTCCAATAGCCATCCCTTAGATGAGAACCATACTACAGGGGAGGAAAGTGGTGAGGATACAGAAAGTAGTGATGATGAAGGGAGAACTAGCCCAGTGCCAAGTATTATACTTGGCCCAGCTAAACTAAGGCTATTGGGGACTGACAATGGGTTCACCCCATTGGATCTCCCCAGTGGACTTAACACAGGGCTTGGGAGGCAAAGGAATCGCTCAGGTGACTCCAATGCTTCTCATGGCTCTAGAGGCTCTCAAGGTCACTCCAGGAAAAGGATGACCACCCCTCAGAGGAGGGAACATGAGGCCAGAATGCAGGAAGCCCAGCTGAGGATCAGGAAGCAGGAGCTAGAAGTAGCCCTGATGGAAGAAAAACTGAACAAGGCTAGGCAACCTAGAGAGAGTGGGTCTATACCCACTGGTGGCAGCATTGTCCCTAAGGACAAAGATAGGGTCTTTGACAATAGGAACCTGTCTAAGGTTGTGCCCCCCTACAAAAGTGGGGATGACATCCACAAATGGATAACTGCTCTTGAGAGAGCCTGCAAAGTACAGCAGGTTCCTGAAGACCAGTGGGCAGCAATCCTCTGGCTCTCCTTTGAAGGAAGAGGCAGAGACAGACTCCTCACTGTTAGAGAAGAGGATGTCAGAAACTACAGAGTCCTGAAGAGTGTTCTGGTAGATGGGTTAGGCTTAACCACTGAACAGTACAGGTTAATGTTCAGAGACACCCAAAAGACACAGACTCAGGACTGGTCTGAATATGTTGAATGTGCCACTAAGGCTTTGGAGGGTTGGTTGCTGGGAAGTAAGGTATCTGATTATACAGGATTGTACAATTTGATGATGAGAGAACAGATTTTAAGTAACTGTCAAAACCAGCTCCTCCATCAACACCTGGTAGACTCAGATTTGACCTCTCCCCAAGAATTGGGAAAGAGGGCAGATAAATGGGTCAGGACCAGGATCAGGCCTAAGAATCAGGGTGGTGACCAAAAGAAAGATACCACCAAACCTCAAGAGAAGGGAGGGGATAAGGCAAAAGAGAAATCTTCCTCAGGGCCCCAAAACTCCACACAGGGTGGTGGGTCCCAAGCTCCCTCCTCTACCACAGGTAAAAAGCCTTACTGCCATGAGTGTAAAACTCCTGGGCATTGGAAAACTGACAGCAGTTGCCCAAGGGCTACAAACAAAACTGTTCCTCCAATTACTCCTGTCACACCACCTATTACTGTCAGCAGTAATCCCCCAGGTGGTGGGAGTGCCCCCAAAAATTTGGGTGGGTTTACTTGGGGAACACAGGGGGACCCTGGCTTAGCCAATTCCCCTGCAGCAGATACTCTTGTCTGTGATGGTGGCATGGGGTTTGCCAACTTCACTGCCTGTCCCAACACTTTGGGTAGGTACAGACAGGAGCCCTACATCAATGGTACAAAAGCTGAGGCCTACAGAGACACTGGAGCTAGCATCACAATGGTGGCCCAGTGGCTAGTTCCCTCTGAGCAGCTTTTGCCTGGTTTCTCCTACCAGGTGACTAACATTGATGGCAAACAGAACAGTCATCCCATGGCAGAGGTATGTCTCAGCTGGGGAGGGGTCACTGGCCCTAAAAGGGTAGCAGTGTCCCCAACCTTACCTGTAGACTGCTTACTGGGGAATGACTTAGAACTCTCAGCCTGGGCTGGAGTTGAACAAGACACCCATTCTAAAATGGTAGGCCTGTCACAAAAGGGTAGGGGGGTTGTGCCATTCACAACCCCTGTCCAAATAGATTTCCTCCCTGAAAAGGTTGGAAGGGCAGTGGTAGCCACAGCCCAGGCACAGACAGACTTCCCTGTAGAGACTGGCAGAGCTGTGACAGTCACAGCTCAAACACAAACTGAGTGCCCCCCTGAAAAGGTTGGCAAGGCTGTAATGGTCTCAGCCTATACTCAGACTGACATAGGTGTAGTGAAGCCTGAAACAATGGATCACTCCACACAAACTGAGAGTAGTGGGGAGGAAGAAAAGTCTCCCTCTCCCCAGACATTAGGAAAAGGTCAGCCTCCTCAGGGATCTGACCTCACCCCTTGTGAAGGAACTGCCCCAGAGGTAGCCAGGCCTGGCCTGGCAGAGCCTCTGATGTCAGTGGCCCCTTCCAAGGTGGGACCCAGTCTGGTGCAGGTAACCTGCCTCTCTCTACCCTGCCTCAGTCAGCCCAGGACTGCAGAGGTCAGGGAGGCCAGTGGACCCCCAGAGGGCCCCTGTCCACAAGAACCCCCCCATCAAAAGAATGAGGATTGCCTGGCTAGTAGCCCTAGTCAGGTGATGGGTAAAAACATTCCTGAGGGATCTCCTTTACAGGTAGTTAGGGACCTCCCCCAGAGGGATTCTGTTGGGTACAGGCAAACATGGGACCTTAGGGCCCCAGACCTGACCTGTCCCTCCAGTAAGTCCACAAAAGGGACCCAGCCTCCAGCTTTAGGTAGCCAGAGGCTGACCCTGAGAGCACAGTGCAACTCAGTTAAGGAAAGAAAGGCATCCATGGTGGAGAATGATTGGAGGAAGCTGAGACCTCACTTTGAGGACACTCACTTCAGTACTCCATCTCAACACCAGCCTTTTACTTTGCCAAGACACACCAAAGGTAGAGATTCCCTATGGTGGAGACCCTCTGATACCCTTAGGGTGAGGGATTGCTTAGTGGACCATGAGACAGGGGGTAACCATGCCAGTGCTGGTTCCTCCTTATATGGCCACTTGGGCAATATAGGCTTACCTGGTCAAGGTCAGCCTTATCTCCCTTCGTTTGGGGGGGGGTTGTGTAGGAAGGTGGATATCTGACTATGGTTACCCCCAAATTTTTGCCTAGTGTCTAGCTGGTTTTTCGACTTAGTTGGCCTGAGATCCTGCCATTCAGGATCTCAGCCTGGCTGTTCTCTCTTTAAAATGGACTCCATGTACCCTAGGTACATACCCAATTGGTTAGATCACCCTGTGAGCCCCTGTACCAGTGTACACTAGGTACCCAGGGCATTGGTGTATCTAAGGCCTACCAGGGGCTGAAGCATGTATTATGCCACCCCTGGCCTGGCCTAACAAATTTGACACAACTGGCTGATCCCTCAGCTGGGGTAAGTTGGTGTAACCACCTCTTACTTAGGTGTAGTATACCTATACCTAACCTTAAATGGGACACATGTTAACCTATAAGTCACTCCTATGGCAGGCCTTAACAATCCTGAAGGCAGAGTGCTTGGTTCCATGTGAGATGGTGCTCTGGCATGAGCTGAGCCTGTCTGCAGTGGTCGGAACAACTTCCTTCTACTGTTTCCAGATATCGTCATACCATATACTCTTAAGTGCATTATGAACCTCGCGGTTAAATGCTATCTTTGGTTTGGCTTTATCAAAACATGTCGAGTAAGGTGTCATACGAATTGGAATACTAACCCCTCGCCAATTCTGGCGACGGGGTTAGCATTCCACCCTTCTAGAGGGACACGACATGTACAGTGCCTGAAACCCGGGTAACATCAGACATAGCCTCAGCTCCACAAAATGGATGCTGCCACCACAGACACAAGTCTGCCCTCCTGCTGCTGGGAGTCCTTCCAGCTTGGGAGGTGTGGACAAAGGGTTTCCTGCCAGGGGAGGTGCATGCACCACCCCAGACAGGATTTTGTGTATTGGTCAGGTAGGGCTTGAAAGAAACCAGACATGCCTGTGGCTCACAAGGAGCCTCGGTGCATATGCCAGTTCAAACCGGTCCTGGGGCTCACCAGTCCCGGGCCTGGGGCGAGCTGGACAAAGGATTGGGGGTGTAACCACCCCCCTTCCTGGTCCCACCCATAGGGAGGGACCTAGCAGGTAGTCCGGCCCCTAGAATCCGCTTAAAGGTAGGAGCTGTGTCCTAAGACTTCAGACATCCTGGAATCAACTTGAAACTAAGAAGAAGACGGGAACTTCGACATTCTGCTGCACAGAAGACTGAAGAAAATCTCCCCTGTGGTCAGGGAGTGACCACCTTGCTAACGCAAGCACCATCCAGCGCATCAACGTCTGCTTTGCCGCCGCCTCCCGCCAGAGCCCGAGCCCAGAGACTGACAAGACCTGGACCTCCAGACCTCTCACCGCCCGATCCACAGTCCCTGAGAAGAAGAGACCCGTGGAGGCACCGAGACACGTGGAGCCAGCCATCTTGGAACGACTACGACAAGCTGACAAGTGCAACAACCGAGGCTCCCTCCAAGTTGTGCTTTGGGATCTGAGAAGCCCAACCCCCGAGCAGCATCTGCACCAAAGGTGAGCCCTCCAGCATCTCCACGATCTGCGTGGGGCCCTTCTGCATTTTGCCACTCGACGCGCCTAACCGGTTGCTGGCCCGCTGGCCAGTGGCCATCTTGGCGACGAACTCTACGAAATACACTGCTGGTCTGGTTGCTCCAGACTGGCCCTTGCTCCCCTCCAAAGGAGCAATCCCTCTGACCTTGCTGGTCAGAACCAACAGCTGATTTCCGAATCCTCCTACAATTGCTTTTGCCAAGGCTTGTTTGCTTCGATCAGGTCGTCGACACCGCCGACAGCGAGAGCCTGCGTGGGACAGCTCGTGAGCCGACTCCTGGACGTCGTCGACCTTCAGGGACCACGTGGCTGCGGAGACAAGCTACCCCTCATCACCTGTTTGCACCCGACATCGCCTGGTACCCACCTGGTGCCACGCTGGTCACTGGCTAGTGACTGTGAACACTGTCCCCTCTGCTTACAGGTCTTCAACATCTCCGATCCACTCTTGGATCCACTGCATCTCTCCCGGACCGACCGCCTGCAGCATCTTTGTCTTCAAGCTCCACGGAACAGATAGAAGAAACCCGACGCACTTCGAGGCCTATGCACCCGCTTCCTGTGGGTGAGGTAAAGCTGGCACACCTGTGCCCAAGTGTAGTATTACATCTCTAGTGCCTGTGTTCCAAATCTTGAGTTCCTAGTCCATCCGGAAGATCCTCTTTGCAGTAACTTTGTACTTTTTACGCACCCATTGAAACCTATGGGAGCACGCGTGTGACTATTTGCTCTGCACACGCCACCCGTGGACCTCCTGGTCACTAACTGACGTTAGCTCCTTGTAGGCCCAGCGATTCTAGAGGCCCTAGGCCTTTTCCCTTTTCTGTTTGTGGTACTTATACCACTATTTTAGTATATGGTTTGAGTGGCCACCAGGGCCTATCCATATAACGTGCAACTTCTGTGTATTCTGTGATAATCTTGTTTGACGATTTGTGCTCCTGTGCTCATAAAGAGACTAGGGGTTACTTTGAGAAATAAATACATATATATTTTGAATATATATCTGTGTGGTGTCCTTTCATTGGTATAAAAGGGGGTTACATTTGGTAAAACAGCTGGCTTAACACGCTTCACGAGTTTAGCCTCAAAGACTGCTTAGCCTACGCTACCACTAGGGCAGCTAGTCCGAAAAGGTTGACTTACAACCACACCATAAGGGTTGCTTGGCATGGTACAAGGTGATCACTTTAACTAGTGAGCATCATATACCAGGCCAACTTCTCACATTGGTGAGCAGCGGTTTGATTTGAGCTTGCTGGGTTTTACCATTGTAATCTCTTGGTTACCAATTGAAAGATCACATAGGTACCTGTAGGTACATATAAAACAAGATTAGATATACATAAGTTCTACTGAACTTAGTTGTTGTAGAGCAAAGGGAGTAGCACACCCTGACTACAACTACTAGATAGGTTTAGTAGGTAAACCCAAGTGTAGGTAGATTGCAACACATCCACCCACACTTAAGAGCAATGGCCGGGGCAGAGGGGTCCACTGTACCCATCTCTGTTGAGAGTGACCCCCAGAGGGCAACATCCAGCTTTGCTACCCTTAATCAGAATGAGCTCAGGCATTTGGCAACTCTTAGAGGCCTTAAACAGCCCAAGAACCCAAACTCTGCTGAGCTCAGAGAGCTCTTACAGAATGATGAGAATCAGAGAGCACTCAAGAAAGCTTCCCAGTTAGCCCCCTTAGGGTCAGGAACAGGAGGCCCCCCTTCTGAAGATACTACAGAGGTACCCAGTTCCAATAGCCATCCCTTAGATGAGAACCATACTACAGGGGAGGAAAGTGGTGAGGATACAGAAAGTAGTGATGATGAAGGGAGAACTAGCCCAGTGCCAAGTATTATACTTGGCCCAGCTAAACTAAGGCTATTGGGGACTGACAATGGGTTCACCCCATTGGATCTCCCCAGTGGACTTAACACAGGGCTTGGGAGGCAAAGGAATCGCTCAGGTGACTCCAATGCTTCTCATGGCTCTAGAGGCTCTCAAGGTCACACCAGGAAAAGGATGACCACCCCTCAGAGGAGGGAACATGAGGCCAGAATGCAGGAAGCCCAGCTGAGGATCAGGAAGCAGGAGCTAGAAGTAGCCCTGATGGAAGAAAAACTGAACAAGGCTAGGCAACCTAGAGAGAGTGGGTCTATACCCACTGGTGGCAGCATTGTCCCTAAGGACAAAGATAGGGTCTTTGACAATAGGAACCTGTCTAAGGTTGTGCCCCCCTACAAAAGTGGGGATGACATCCACAAATGGATAACTGCTCTTGAGAGAGCCTGCAAAGTACAGCAGGTTCCTGAAGACCAGTGGGCAGCAATCCTCTGGCTCTCCTTTGAAGGAAGAGGCAGAGACAGACTCCTCACTGTTAGAGAAGAGGATGTCAGAAACTACAGAGTCCTGAAGAGTGTTCTGGTAGATGGGTTAGGCTTAACCACTGAACAGTACAGGTTAATGTTCAGAGACACCCAAAAGACACAGACTCAGGACTGGTCTGAATATGTTGAATGTGCCACTAAGGCTTTGGAGGGTTGGTTGCTGGGAAGTAAGGTATCTGATTATACAGGATTGTACAATTTGATGATGAGAGAACAGATTTTAAGTAACTGTCAAAACCAGCTCCTCCATCAACACCTGGTAGACTCAGATTTGACCTCTCCCCAAGAATTGGGAAAGAGGGCAGATAAATGGGTCAGGACCAGGATCAGGCCTAAGAATCAGGGTGGTGACCAAAAGAAAGATACCACCAAACCTCAAGAGAAGGGAGGGGATAAGGCAAAAGAGAAATCTTCCTCAGGGCCCCAAAACTCCACACAGGGTGGTGGGTCCCAAGCTCCCTCCTCTACCACAGGTAAAAAGCCTTACTGCCATGAGTGTAAAACTCCTGGGCATTGGAAAACTGACAGCAGTTGCCCAAGGGCTACAAACAAAACTGTTCCTCCAATTACTCCTGTCACACCACCTATTACTGTCAGCAGTAATCCCCCAGGTGGTGGGAGTGCCCCCAAAAATTTGGGTGGGTTTACTTGGGGAACACAGGGGGACCCTGGCTTAGCCAATTCCCCTGCAGCAGATACTCTTGTCTGTGATGGTGGCATGGGGTTTGCCAACTTCACTGCCTGTCCCAACACTTTGGGTAGGTACAGACAGGAGCCCTACATCAATGGTACAAAAGCTGAGGCCTACAGTGACACTGGAGCTAGCATCACAATGGTGGCCCAGTGGCTAGTTCCCTCTGAGCAGCTTTTGCCTGGTTTCTCCTACCAGGTGACTAACATTGATGGCAAACAGAACAGTCATCCCATGGCAGAGGTATGTCTCAGCTGGGGAGGGGTCAC
The DNA here is from genome assembly GCF_964204655.1 of Triturus cristatus. Lineage (NCBI taxonomy): Eukaryota > Metazoa > Chordata > Amphibia > Caudata > Salamandridae > Triturus > Triturus cristatus. Next base: position 1,050,694,902 of record NC_140579.1, read on the forward strand.
TGGCCCTAAAAGGGTAGCAGTGTCCCCAACCTTGCCTGTAGACTGCTTACTGGGGAATGACTTAGAACTCTCAGCCTGGGCTGGAGTTGAACAAGACACCCATTCTAAAATGGTAGGCCTGTCACAAAAGGGTAGGGGGGTTGTGCCATTCACAACCCCTGTCCAAATAGATTTCCTCCCTGAAAAGGTTGGAAGGGCAGTGGTAGCCACAGCCCAGGCACAGACAGACTTCCCTGTAGAGACTGGCAGAGCTGTGACAGTCACAGCTCAAACACAAACTGAGTGCCCCCCTGAAAAGGTTGGCAAGGCTGTAATGGTCTCAGCCTATACTCAGACTGACATAGGTGTAGTGAAGCCTGAAACAATGGATCACTCCACACAAACTGAGAGTAGTGGGGAGGAAGAAAAGTCTCCCTCTCCCCAGACATTAGGAAAAGGTCAGCCTCCTCAGGGATCTGACCTCACCCCTTGTGAAGGAACTGCCCCAGAGGTAGCCAGGCCTGGCCTGGCAGAGCCTCTGATGTCAGTGGCCCCTTCCAAGGTGGGACCCAGTCTGGTGCAGGTAACCTGCCTCTCTCTACCCTGCCTCAGTCAGCCCAGGACTGCAGAGGTCAGGGAGGCCAGTGGACCCCCAGAGGGCCCCTGTCCACAAGAACCCCCCCATCAAAAGAATGAGGATTGCCTGGCTAGTAGCCCTAGTCAGGTGATGGGTAAAAACATTCCTGAGGGATCTCCTTTACAGGTAGTTAGGGACCTCCCCCAGAGGGATTCTGTTGGGTACAGGCAAACATGGGACCTTAGGGCCCCAGACCTGACCTGTCCCTCCAGTAAGTCCACAAAAGGGACCCAGCCTCCAGCTTTAGGTAGCCAGAGGCTGACCCTGAGAGCACAGTGCAACTCAGTTAAGGAAAGAAAGGCATCCATGGTGGAGAATGATTGGAGGAAGCTGAGACCTCACTTTGAGGACACTCACTTCAGTACTCCATCTCAACACCAGCCTTTTACTTTGCCAAGACACACCAAAGGTAGAGATTCCCTATGGTGGAGACCCTCTGATACCCTTAGGGTGAGGGATTGCTTAGTGGACCATGAGACAGGGGGTAACCATGCCAGTGCTGGTTCCTCCTTATATGGCCACTTGGGCAATATAGGCTTACCTGGTCAAGGTCAGCCTTATCTCCCTTCGTTTGGGGGGGGGTTGTGTAGGAAGGTGGATATCTGACTATGGTTACCCCCAAATTTTTGCCTAGTGTCTAGCTGGTTTTTCGACTTAGTTGGCCTGAGATCCTGCCATTCAGGATCTCAGCCTGGCTGTTCTCTCTTTAAAATGGACTCCATGTACCCTAGGTACATACCCAATTGGTTAGATCACCCTGTGAGCCCCTGTACCAGTGTACACTAGGTACCCAGGGCATTGGTGTATCTAAGGCCTACCAGGGGCTGAAGCATGTATTATGCCACCCCTGGCCTGGCCTAACAAATTTGACACAACTGGCTGATCCCTCAGCTGGGGTAAGTTGGTGTAACCACCTCTTACTTAGGTGTAGTATACCTATACCTAACCTTAAATGGGACACATGTTAACCTATAAGTCACTCCTATGGCAGGCCTTAACAATCCTGAAGGCAGAGTGCTTGGTTCCATGTGAGATGGTGCTCTGGCATGAGCTGAGCCTGTCTGCAGTGGTCGGAACAACTTCCTTCTACTGTTTCCAGATATCGTCATACCATATACTCTTAAGTGCATTATGAACCTCGCGGTTAAATGCTATCTTTGGTTTGGCTTTATCAAAACATGTCGAGTAAGGTGTCATACGAATTGGAATACTAACCCCTCGCCAATTCTGGCGACGGGGTTAGCATTCCACCCTTCTAGAGGGACACGACATGTACAGTGCCTGAAACCCGGGTAACATCAGACATAGCCTCAGCTCCACAAAATGGATGCTGCCACCACAGACACAAGTCTGCCCTCCTGCTGCTGGGAGTCCTTCCAGCTTGGGAGGTGTGGACAAAGGGTTTCCTGCCAGGGGAGGTGCATGCACCACCCCAGACAGGATTTTGTGTATTGGTCAGGTAGGGCTTGAAAGAAACCAGACATGCCTGTGGCTCACAAGGAGCCTCGGTGCATATGCCAGTTCAAACCGGTCCTGGGGCTCACCAGTCCCGGGCCTGGGGCGAGCTGGACAAAGGATTGGGGGTGTAACCACCCCCCTTCCTGGTCCCACCCATAGGGAGGGACCTAGCAGGTAGTCCAGCCCCTAGAATCCGCTTAAAGGTAGGAGCTGTGTCCTAAGACTTCAGACATCCTGGAATCAACTTGAAACTAAGAAGAAGACGGGAACTTCGACATTCTGCTGCACAGAAGACTGAAGAAAATCTCCCCTGTGGTCAGGGAGTGACCACCTTGCTAACGCAAGCACCATCCAGCGCATCAACGTCTGCTTTGCCGCCGCCTCCCGCCGGAGCCCGAGCCCAGAGACTGACAAGACCTAGACCTCCAGACCTCTCACCGCCCGATCCACAGTCCCTGAGAAGAAGAGATCCGTGGAGGCACCGAGACACGTGGAGCCAGCCATCTTGGAACGACTACGACAAGCTGACAAGTGCAACAACCGAGGCTCCCTCCAAGTTGTGCTTTGGGATCTGAGAAGCCCAACCCCCGAGCAGCATCTGCACCAAAGGTGAGCCCTCCAGCATCTCCACGATCTGCGTGGGGCCCTTCTGCATTTTGCCACTCGACGCGCCTAACCGGTTGCTGGCCCGCTGGCCAGTGGCCATCTTGGCGACGAACTCTACGAAATACACTGCTGGTCTGGTTGCTCCAGACTGGCCCTTGCTCCCCTCCAAAGGAGCAATCCCTCTGACCTTGCTGGTCAGAACCAACAGCTGATTTCCGAATCCTCCTACAATTGCTTTTGCCAAGGCTTGTTTGCTTCGATCAGGTCGCCGACACCGCCGACAGCGAGAGCCTGCGTGGGACAGCTCGTGAGCCGACTCCTGGACGTCGTCGACCTTCAGGGACCACGTGGCTGCGGAGACAAGCTACCCCTCATCACCTGTTTGCACCCGACATCGCCTGGTACCCACCTGGTGCCACGCTGGTCACTGGCTAGTGACTGTGAACACTGTCCCCTCTGCTTACAGGTCTTCAACATCTCCGATCCACTCTTGGATCCACTGCATCTCTCCCGGACCGACCGCCTGCAGCATCTTTGTCTTCAAGCTCCACGGAACAGATAGAAGAAACCCGACGCACTTCGAGGCCTATGCACCCGCTTCCTGTGGGTGAGGTAAAGCTGGCACACCTGTGCCCAAGTGTAGTATTACATCTCTAGTGCCTGTGTTCCAAATCTTGAGTTCCTAGTCCATCCGGAAGATCCTCTTTGCAGTAACTTTGTACTTTTTACGCACCCATTGAAACCTATGGGAGCACGCGTGTGACTATTTGCTCTGCACACGCCACCCGTGGACCTCCTGGTCACTAACTGACGTTAGCTCCTTGTAGGCCCAGCGATTCTTGAGGCCCTAGGCCTTTTCCCTTTTCTGTTCGTGGTACTTATACCACTATTTTAGTATATGGTTTGAGTGGCCACCAGGGCCTATCCATATAACGTGCAACTTCTGTGTATTCTGTGATAATCTTGTTTGACGATTTGTGCTCCTGTGCTCATAAAGAGACTAGGGGTTACTTTGAGAAATAAATACATATATATTTTGAATATATATCTGTGTGGTGTCCTTTCATTGGTATAAAAGGGGGTTACATTTGGTAAAACAGCTGGCTTAACACGCTTCACGAGTTTAGCCTCAAAGACTGCTTAGCCTACGCTACCACTAGGGCAGCTAGTCCGAAAAGGTTGACTTACAACCACACCATAAGGGTTGCTTGGCATGGTACAAGGTGATCACTTTAACTAGTGAGCATCATATACCAGGCCAACTTCTCACACACACACACAACCACACATACACAACCACACACACACAACCACACACACAACCACACACACACACACACACAACCACACACACACAACCACACACACACAACCACACACAACCACACACACAACCACAACATACAACCACACACGCAACCACACACAACCACACACACACATCCACACCCACAACCACAAACATACAACCACACACACAACCACACAAAACCACACACACAACCACACACAACCACACATACACACACACCCACAGCCGCGACCACAACCACACAACCACACACATAACCACAACCACACAACCACACACACACAACCAGAGCCAACCACACCCACAACCACACAGACACAACCACACAGACAACCACATACACACAAAGACACACACACACAACTACACCCACCCACACACAACCACACACACAACCACACACACACAACCACACACACAACCACACACACACACAACCACACACACAACCACACACACACAACCACACAGAGAACCACACACACACAACCACACACACACAGAACCACACACACAACCACAGAGACAATCACACACACACAACCACACCCACAACTATACCCACAACCACACCCACACAACTACACCTGCACACACACACACACAACCACACACACACAACCACACACCCACAACCACACACACCCCCACAACCATACCCACAACCACACACAACAACACACACAACCACACACACAATCACATACACAAACACACACAACCACACACACACAACCACACATACAACCACACACACAACCACACATACACAACCACACACACACAACCACACACACATAACCACACACACAACCACACATACAACCACATACACAACCACACACACAACCACACACACACAACCTAACGAACAAGCACACACACACAACCACACACACAACCACAACCACACACACAACCCCAACCCCAATCAGACCCACACACCCACACACACACAACCATACACACAACCACACTGTTAGAAAGGATAGACGGACCGGGAGGGTCGGCCGGGGTCAGGGGGAGAGGTCTCCGGGGAGAGCCGTCTCCAGCGATCGTACAGACAAGTAACTTTCCCCCCCACAGACGGATACCACACACGGATAAGGTTCAGGGTTCTTTATAAGCACTTCTTAGGGTACGGTTGAATGGTACAAGGAGGTCTGGACTCAGGGGTCCCCTCGATTCAAGTCTCTCAAAGCAGGGTAAGGGGTAGCGGGACAGTCTGTCTACCAGTCAGGTAGCTTGGATGAGATGATGATTAGCTCACAATCCTCGAGCTTAGTTGGTACGGGCCGCGGCAGCGCCAGCAGGTCCCGGTGGAGATGGTCGGTACACGGTCCGCGGTAGCACCAGCAGGTCCCGGAAAGATGGTCGATGTACGGTCCGCGGCAGCGCCAGCAGGTCCCGGTGAGGATGGTCGTTACAACGGGCCGCGGCAGCGCCAGCAGGTCCCGGCGAGGATGGATGTTGTAGAAGGCCGCGGCAGCGCCAGCAGGCAGGACGATGGTTCACAAGAGCGGGTTACGGCAGCGCCAGTAGTCCGTCAAGGCTGAGTTCTCTCGGTGTCTCTCGACTCCAGGATACAACTGCCTTCCTGCTCCGGAGCTGCCCCAGTTATAGGGCAGGCGCTCTTTGATGTCCGGACCCTCGCACTTGGAGGTCGGAGGGCCCGGGATGAAGGTGTCCAGACACCCAGCAGGGGGTGGAGCCAGCGCCTGGGGGAGCTGGAGGCGATCGGCACCTGGCGGGGGAAGAGCTCTTGACACTTCGTCCTCCCATTGACCTGCCAAGTGGTCCGCTCACCTCCCGGGTGGATGGTGGTGCCGGGATGTCGGGGCCGGTCAGGCCCGGGGTTAGGGTCGGGGCGAGGCCACGCGGCCTCGTGGTGCAGGGCCCAAGATGGCGGCTTGAACCGGCCGGGGGAGCCGGTGGGGCTGGGCCCCGTGATGAGTAGAGGTCCGAGGGCAGAAGATCCGTCGGGAGACGGGGTACAGGTGCTTTTCGTGGGTTATGCCTGGCGTGCCGGAGCTCGGGCCCTGTCGTGCGGGGAGGGAGCAAGCCCTTCGTGTGGCCTGTCCAACATGCGTCCCCCCCAGCTGAAGGCGGGTAGAGTCACCCATCTCCTTGGGGACTCTCTTCGTCGAGGCGGAAAAAGCGGGACAGGCCATCCGCGTTGGCGTGGTCTTGGCCTGGCCGGTGCTCCACAGTGAAGTCCATTCCCTGCAGGGAAATGGACCAGCGCAAGAGTTTTGGGTTCTCTCCCCGCATCTGCATCAGCCACTGCAGGGGTCGATGGTCGGTTTGTACCCGGAAGTGGGTACCGAACAGATAAGGCCGGAGCTTTTTGAGGGCCCACACCACTGCGAAGGCCTCCCTCTCAATGGTGCTCCAGCGCTGTTCTCGGGCCAGGAGACGTCGACTGATGAAGGCCACCGGCTGGTCATGACCCTCGGGGTTTAACTGAGAAAGGACGGCTCCGATGCCGTGGTCGGAGGCGTCGGTCTGTACTACGAATTCCCGACTGTAATCGGGGGCCTGGAGCACAGGGGCGGTGCACAGGGCGGCCTTCAGTTTCTCGAAGGCCGCTTGACAATCGGGGGTCCAGTTAATCCGCTTCGGCTGGTTCTTGGACGTGAGACCCGTGAGGGGCCCCACGATGCTGCCATAGTCTTTCACGAACCGCCGGTAGTAGCCGGTGAGCCCCAAGAAGGCTCGGACCTCGGTCTGGGTGACGGGGGACTGCCAGGACTGGATGGCAGCAATCTTAAGTTGTAGCGGGGCCACCAGCCCGCTTCCCACTTGGTGCCCAAGGTAGGTCACAGACCCTTGGCCAATTTGGCACTTGCCGGCCTTAATTGTGAGGCCGGCCCGCTGGAGGGCCTGTAGGACCTCGTGGAGGTGACGGAGGTGGTCGGGCCAGTGGCGGCTGTATACAGCGATATCGTCCAGATAGGCAGCGCTGAACTCTTCGAGCCCCGCCAAGACCTGGTTCACGAGGCGTTGAAACGTGGCGGGGGCATTTTTCATGCCGAAGGGCATGACCTTGAATTGGTAGTGGCCATCGGGGGTAGAGAAGGCTGACCGTTCCTGAGCCCTGGGTGTGAGGCCGATCTGCCAGTAGCCCGCTGTTAGGTCGAAGATACTAAGGTAGCGGGCGGCCCCCAGCCGGTCGATCAGCTCGTCTGCTCGGGGAATCGGATGAGCGTCGGTCCGGGTGACAGCGTTCAAGCCCCGGTAGTCGACGCAGAATCTCAGTTCAGGTGCGGTGCCGGGGGCAGCGGCTTTGGGAACCAATACCACCGGACTGGCCCAGGGACTGTCCGAGGGCTCGATGACCCCGATTGTGAGCATCTTGGCCACTTCCTCCTGTATGCAGGCCCGTACCCGATCTGGTACGCGGTAGGCCCGGTGTCGGACAGGGGGGCTGTCCCCGGTGTCCACGTCGTGCAAACACCAAGGGGTGACCCCGGGGGTGAGGGAGAACAGTGTAGCGAACCGCAGCAGGAGGGTTCGGCAGCCCTGGCGTTGCTCCGAAGTGAGGGCGTCAGATAGCCGGACCCCGTCCACGGAGCCGTCATTCTCCTGAGTCTTCAGAAGATCCGGAAGGGGTTTGGAGTCTTCCTCTGCCCCACTGTCCGTAGCCATCAGGAGGCTGAGTTCTGAGCGCACAAAGTGTGGTTTGAGTCGGTTGGTGTGGAGGACCCGGAGGGGGTTCCGGGAGGTCCCCAGGTCGATGAGGTAAGTGACGGGGCTTTTGCGCTCGACCACTTTGAAGGGCCCCGTCCACTTATCCTGCAAGGCACATGGTTCGGTGGGGGACATCACCCATACTTGTTGCCCAGGCTCGAACTCAACGGAGGAGGCATTGTGATCATACCACCTCTTCATGTCCTCCTGGCTGGCCTCGAGGTTCGCCTTGGCCATCCCTCTGAAGCGCCGGGTCTGATTGCGTAGGGCCAGGATGTAGTTGAAGACGTCTGGAGTGGTCTTCAGGTTGGCCATCTCCCAACCTTCTTTTACTAGGCTGAGGGGCCCTCGCACAGGGTGCCCGTACAGGAGTTCGAAAGGGCTAAAACCGAGGGACTTCTGGGGAACTTCTCGGTAGGCGAAGAGGAGGCACGGGAGTAGTACATCCCACTGGCGACGGAGGGGCTCTTCCAATCCCCCAATCATCCCCTTGAGGGTGCGGTTAAAACGCTCCACTAGTCCGTTCCCTTGGGGGTGATAGGGGGTCGTGAATCTGTAGGTGACCCCGCATTGTTGCCAGAGGGACTTCATGTATTTGGATATAAAGTTCGTGCCTCGGTCGCTGACGACTTCTCGGGGGAAGCCTACCCGGGAGAAGATCCCCATTAGGGCCCGGCCAACCACCGGAGCTGTCACGGTCCGTAGGGGCACCGCCTCGGGGTAGCGGGTGGCATGGTCCACCAGTACTAAGATGAACCTGTGTCCTTGTGCCGTGCGGGGGTCCAGAGGCCCCACGATGTCTATCCCCACCCTCTCGAACGGGGTGGTGACCACAGGGAAGGGTTGCAGAGGGGCTTTCAGCTTCCGACCACTCTTCCCGCTGGCTTGGCATGTGGGGCAAGATCGGCAGTGGTTCAGGACGTCGTTCCTCATTTTCGGCCAGAAAAAGTGGGTCACTAGGCGGCTGTACGTTTTATCCTGGCCCAGGTGTCCAGCCAGGGGGACATCGTGGGCCAGGTTGAGCAGAAAGTCTCTGAAGCGGAGAGGTACCACCAGTACTCGACCGGCCCCCAGCTCGGGGATTCTTTGCTCGCTGTATAGCAGGTCGTTATCCCAGTAGACCCAGTGAGTTCCGGTGGAGTCCCCTGCGTTCTGGGCGCTGGCTTGTTGGCGGAGTCCCTCGAGGGAGGGACAGGTCTTTTGTTCCTGGCGGAACTGTTCTTGGGTGGGCCCCCCTTCTTGACGCCACTGAGCCAGGTCAGGAAGGTCCTGGGGTTGCGCGTCCCCTTCGGTCGTCGGGTCTGGGAGGCTGGCCTCGTCGTTGTCTATCCTGGGGCGACCGGGGGCGGAGGTGCTGGCCATTCTGGTTCTTCTGATCGAGGGACGGTACGGGCGGCCATGGACCGGGTGGTTATGCAGGCCCAGTCCGGGAGGCCCAGCATCCCCAGGTGCTCTCTTCTCTCAACGGTGGCCCACGGGGAACTCTCGAGGTCATTCCCCAGGAGGCAGTCCACGGGGGCATCGTCCCGGACCGTCACCTTCAACAGGCCGGAGACCCCTCCCCATTCGAATGGGACGCAGGCCATTTGACACATACTTTCAGAGTTGTCTGCCGAGCGGACGGGGCAGAGAATGTTCGGCAGGATCTGCTCGGGCTTCACCAGGTGACAGCGGACGGCCGTCACACTGGCGCCTGTGTCACGCAAGGCCTCGGCTCGCTGTCCATTAATGGTCACCCACTGACCGTATTTCCTGGTGTTAGCGGGTAGGGGAGCCCGCGGGACCATGTCTCTTCCCCCTAAGCACGCCAGGACCATGGCGGCCGGTTCCCACTCTTGCTGGGCCGGCTCATACTCCTCTGGTTCCTCCAATGATCGCTCTTCCCCCAGGGCGGCGGCAGCTACCTGGCGGGGCTTGGGTGTTTGGTTCTGCGGGCAGCTCGGGTCATTGGCGTAGTGGCCGACTCGCTGGCATCGGTGGCACGTGACGTTGGCTCGGACCCCAGGACGCCACGGGGGGTTGCCCCGACCGGCCGGAGCCGGGGTGCTGGCCACGGGTGTTGCGGGCAAGGCGTCTCTCCCTCGCCCCTGGCCCCCTCCTCCTCCCCGAGGACGGTGCTGGCCTTGGTTGTTTCTGTTCTGTTCGTGTGGCCCCCTCCGGCCCACTCGGGTGCTTTCCCATCGGTCAGCTTCGGCGGCGAGCTGCCGGGGGTCAGTCAGCTTACTGTCGAGGAGGTGCTGCCTGAGCTCGACGAAGCAGTTGTTCGACAGGTGCTCCCATACCATCAGGTTAAAGAGTTGTTCGTAGGTGGTGACCTGGCTCCCCTTTATCCAACCCTCGAAGGCACGGCTGAAATAGTTCACGTATTCTACCCAAGTTGTACCTGGGATCCGGGTGCAATCTCTGAACCTCTGGCGGTACATCTCGGGTGTGAGGCCGTAGCGGGTGAGGAGGGCAGCCTTCATGTGGTCGTAGGACGACATTTGGTGATCTGGGAGCTGCAGTAGGGCATCGCGACCCTCGTTGATAAACCTCCCCCAAAGTCCGGCTCCCCAATCACTCCGGTCGATCCGGTGGGAGGTCATGGCGATCTCGTAGGCTTTAAACCACTGTTGTATGTCGTCTTCTCGGACATACTCGCGGACAACATCCTTGGGGATGTGGACTTTTTTCTCGATTGGCCCCGGGGTGTGTGGTCGCTCAGGCACCCCCAGTTCCTTATTCTGTTTCCGAAGTTCTATTTCCGCCAGTTTGCGCTCGTGCTCGAGCGTTATTTTTTTCTCCTCCAGCTCTCTCTGTCTCTGCTTCTCTTCTCGTTCATCTCGGAGCCGCATGTGCTCGAGGTTGAGTTTCTGTTCAGCTAACTTGAGTTCCCCATCCATCTTGAGTCGTGCCATTTCCAACTCGTGCAATCTGGTTCTTTCTCTTTCTCGGATCTCCTCCTGCGAGAGGCCCGTTCCCCGCTCCTCGGGAGCCGTGGCGTTCCCCTCTGGTGTGATGCTGCTTTGGTCGGAGGGTCCGGCGACCCCAGTTTCTGTCCACGACTCTAGGGCGTGCTTTAGATCATCTTTGGTACTCAGGCCGGTGGTAGCAATGCCAAGTTCTATGCAGAATTGTCTCAGTTCGCGGTGGTTGTATTCTTCTAATTTATCCATTTGGAATTTCTCGGTGGAGTTGCTATCTTTGGCTGACATCGTGTTTTTGTCGTGGGGTGAGCTACTCTCTGTACGATTACGCGTTGATTCGGATCCCACCGCTGCCACCAATGTTAGAAAGGATAGACGGACTGGGAGGGTCGGCCGGGGTCAGGGGGAGAGGTCTCCGGGGAGAGCCGTCTCCAGCGATCGTACAGACAAGTAACTTTCCCCCCCACAGACGGATACCACACACGGATAAGGTTCAGGGTTCTTTATAAGCACTTCTTAGGGTACGGTTGAATGGTACAAGGAGGTCTGGACTCAGGGGTCCCCTCGATTCAAGTCTCTCAAAGCAGGGTAAGGGGTAGCGGGACAGTCTGTCTACCAGTCAGGTAGCTTGGATGAGATGATGATTAGCTCACAATCCTCGAGCTTAGTTGGTACGGGCCGCGGCAGCGCCAGCAGGTCCCGGTGGAGATGGTCGGTACACGGTCCGCGGTAGCACCAGCAGGTCCCGGAAAGATGGTCGATGTACGGTCCGCGGCAGCGCCAGCAGGTCCCGGTGAGGATGGTCGTTACAACGGGCCGCGGCAGCGCCAGCAGGTCCCGACGAGGATGGATGTTGTAGAAGGCCGCGGCAGCGCCAGCAGGCAGGACGATGGTTCACAAGAGCGGGCTACGGCAGCGCCAGTAGTCCGTCAAGGCTGAGTTCTCTCGGTGTCTCTCGACTCCAGGATACAACTGCCTTCCTGCTCCGGAGCTGCCCCAGTTATAGGGCAGGCGCTCTTTGATGTCCGGACCCTCGCACTTGGAGGTCGGAGGGCCCGGGATGAAGGTGTCCAGACACCCAGCAGGGGGTGGAGCCAGCGCCTGGGGGAGCTGGAGGCGATCGGCACCTGGCGGGGGAAGAGCTCTTGACACTTCGTCCTCCCATTGACCTGCCAAGTGGTCCGCTCACCTCCCGGGTGGATGGTGGTGCCGGGATGTCGGGGCCGGTCAGGCCCGGGGTTAGGGTCGGGGCGAGGCCACGCGGCCTCGTGGTGCAGGGCCCAAGATGGCGGCTTGAACCGGCCGGGGGAGCCGGTGGGGCTGGGCCCCGTGATGAGTAGAGGTCCGAGGGCAGAAGATCCGTCGGGAGACGGGGTACAGGTGCTTTTCGTGGGTTATGCCTGGCGGGCCGGAGCTCGGGCCCTGTCGTGCGGGGAGGGAGCAAGCCCTTCGTGTGGCCTGTCCAACACACACACACAACCACAACCACACACACAACACACACGACTACTCACACAACACACAAAGCCACATACACAACCACACACACACACAACCACACACAACACCACACAACCAGACACACAACCACATGCAACCACACCCACACACATAACCACGAACACACAACCACACACACCCAACCACACCCAACCACATGACCACACCCATAACCACCCACACAGAACCACAACCACACACAACCACACAACCAAACACACACAACCACACACACACAACCACACATACAACCACAACATACAACCACACATAGCCACACACACAGAACCACACCCACAACCACACACACAACCATACACACAACCACACACTCACACAACCACACACCCACAACCACATACACACAACCACATACACACAACCATGCACACACACAACCACAACACACAACCACATATACAACCACACACAAGGACACACACACAACCACACACACACACAACCACACACACACGACACACACACACAACCACACACACAAACACACACATACACCACCACACATAACCACACACACAACCACACGCATCCACACACACCCACAACCACACCCACACCCACAACCACACCCACAACCACACAACCACACACAACCACACACAACCAGACACATGCAACCACATACACAACCACACACACAACCACACACATACAACCTCACAGACAACCACACACACACAACCACACACACAACCACAACCACACACACACAACCCCAACCACACTCACAACCACACCCATACCCCCCCACACACACATAACCACACACACACACAACCACAACCACACACACACATAACCACCCCCCCACACAACCACACCTACACACACACACCCACACATACACAACCACACATACATCCACACAAAACCACACACACAACCACACCCCAGCACACATCCACAACCACACCCGACCCACAAGCACAACCAGAACCGCACCCACAACCACACAACCACACACACAACCACAACCACACACAAGCACACACACAAGCACACACACAAGCACACACAACCACACACACACAACCACGCACACAACCACATACACAAACACACCCTACCATACACAAACACACACACATAACCACACACACAAACACACAACCACACAAACACAACCACACCCAGAACCACACCCACACAACCACACACAACCACAACCACACCCAACCACACCCACAACCACGCACAACCACACACACAACCACTCACACACACACACAACCACAACCATACGCACAACCATGCACATATAAACACAACCACACCCAACTGCACACACCCAACCACACACACACCCACACATACACAACCACACACAACCACACCCAACCATACATCCACACACACACACCTGCACCCACAACCACACACACAAGCACACACACAAGCACACACACACACAACCACACACACACAACCACACACACACAACCACACACAACCACACACAACCAGACACACACACAACCACACACAACCACACACACACAACCACACACACAACCACACACACACACACACATCCACTCCCACAACCACACCCGCACCCACAACCACACAACCACTCACACAACCACACACAAGCACACACACACAGCCACACACAACCACACACACACAACCACACATGACCACAACCATACTCACACACACGCACACACACACACACAACCACAGCCAACTGCACACACCCACAAGCACACACACAACCACACACACAACCACAAACACAACCAACAACACAACCACACACACAACCACACACAACCACACACACACAACCACACAACCACACATACACACAACCACACACACACACAACCACACACAGACACACAACCACACATACACACACACACACAACCACACACACAACCACACACACAACCACACCAAGCATTGGCATAGCCAATAGGTCTCGCCTTTGGGACCTTATAAGCACCATTCAGGGAGTCCTTTCGTTGGCGCTTTCATGAGGACATGATGAGGAAGCTGGACACTTTTGGCACCTTCTCTTTAAAAGCACAGCATGTTGGTGACTGGTTAATCGATTAGACCTATGTAGCGCTTTAGATCTCAAAGCGCTGTGGTGGGTGCAGCAGTTACAACTCATGACATATGGGGTGCAACTCACAAGGAGGGGGCAGGTTTGAGTACACATTGACTGCAATCGAACTCTTAAGATGATGGGCTGTGTGTATCCATTATCAGCACTCAGTCTTTGCTAAGTGATCTTGTTTGTTTTGTTGTTGTGTTAATGCTTTGCTGCACCCGTTTGACTTACAACATGCTTTCTCTTTCCACAAACTTGATATTTGTGTTACTGTATTTTGAGATGCTTTTAGCATTAATGTCACACACACACAACCACACATACAACTACACACACACAACCACACACACAACCACACCAAGCATTGGCATAGCCAATAGGTCTCACCTTTGGGACCTTATAAGCACCATTCAGGGAGTCCTTTCATTGGCGCTTTCATGAGGACATGATGAGGAAGCTGGAAATTTTTGACACATTCTCTTTAAAAGCACAGCATGTTGGTGACTGGTTCATCGATTAGACCTATGTAGAGCTTTAGATCTCAAAGCGCTATGGTGGGTGAAGCAGTTACAACTCATGACATATGGGGTGCAACTCACAAGGAGGGGGCAGGTTTGAGTACACATTGGCTGCAATCGAACTCTTAAGATGATGGGCTGTGTGTATCCATTATCAGCACTCAGTCTTTGCTCAGTGATCTTGTTTGTTTTGTTGTTGTGTTAATGCTTTGCTGCACCCGTTTGACTTACAACGTGCTTTCTCTTTCCACAAACTTGATATTTGTGTTCCTTTATTTTGAGATGCTTTTAGTATTACTGTCACACACACACAACCACACACACAACCACACACACACATAACCACACACAACCACACACACAACCACACCCAACCACACCCAACCACACATCCACACACACCCGCACCCACAACCACACACACAACCACACACAACCACACCCACAACCACACAATCACATACACAACCACAACCACACACACAAGCACACACACAAGCACACACACAAGCACACACACAACTACACACACACACAACCACAATAATACACACCACCACACACATACACAACCACACTCATCTGCAAACACACCACACAACCACAACCACATACAACCATACACACACAACCACACACAACCACACCCAACCACACATCCACACATACACCTGCACCCACAACCACACACAACCAACCACACACACAACCATGCACACACACAACCACACACAATCACACACACAATCACACACACAACCACACACACAACCACACGCACAACCACAACCACACACACACACACAACCACACACACAACCACACACATAACCATACACACAACCACATGCACAACCACACCCAACCATACCCAACCACACAACCACACACACACAACCACACCCAACCACATACAAACACCCAACCACACACAACCACACACACACAACCACACACACACAACCACACACACACAACCACACAAACACCCACCCACCCACAACCATAACCACACCCACACAACCACAACCACACCCAACCACACCCACAACCACACACAACCACACACACAACCACACATACACAACCACACACACAACCACACACACACAACCCCACACACACAACCACACACACACAACCACACACACACAAACAACCACACACACACAACCACACACACACAACCACACACAACCACACACACAACCACTCACACAACCACACACAACCACACACACATCCACACCCACTACCACAAACACACAACCACACACACAACCACACAAAACCACACACACAACCATACACAACCACACATACACACACACCCACAACAACACCCACACCCACAACCGCAACCACAACCACACAACTACACACACAACCACAACCACACAACCACACACACACACAACAAGAACCAACCACACCCACAACCACACAGACACAACCACACAGACAACCACATACACACAACGACACACACACACAACTACACCCACCCACCCACACACAACCACACACACACACAACCACACACACACACACAACCACACAAGCACACACACAGCCACACACACACAACCACACCCCCACAACCACACACCCCCCCACAACCATACCCACAACCACACACAACCACACACACACAACCACACACACAACCACATACATAAACACACCCAACCACACACACACACAACCACACATACAACCACACACACAACCACACATACACAACCACACATACACACACAACCACACACACATAACCACACACACACACAACCACACACACACACAACCACATACACAACCACACACACAACCACACACACACAACCTTACGAACAAGCACACACACACAACCACACACACCACCACAACCACACACACAACCCCAACCCCAATCACACCCACACACCCACACACACACAACCATACACACAACCACAGCCACATACACAACCCCAACCCCAATCACACCCACACACCCACACATACACACAACCACACACACAACACACAAAACCACATACACAATCACACACACACAACCACACACAACACCACACAACCACACACAACCGCACACACAACCACATGCAACCACACCCACACACATAACCACGAACACACAACCACACACACACAACCACACAACCACACCCACAACCACCCACACAGAACCACAACCACACACAACCACACAACCAAACACACACAACCACACACACACAACCACACACACAACCACAACATACAACCACACACACAGATCCACACCCACAACCACACACACAACCATACACACAACCACACACAATCACACACAACCACACACCCACAACCACATACACACAACCACATATACACAACCACGCACACACACAACCACACACACACAACCACACACACAACCACAACACACAACCACATACACAACCACACACAAGCACACACACACAACCACGCACACACACAACCACACACACACACAACACACACACACACAACCACACACACAAACACACACATACACAACCACACAAAACCACACATACAACCACACACATCCACACATACCCACAACCACACCCGCACCCACAACCACACCCACAACCACACAACCACACACAACCACAACCACACACACAACCAGACACATGCAACCACATACACAACCACACACACATAACCTCACAGACAACCACACACACAACCACACACACAACCACAACCACACACAACCCCAACCACACTCACAACCACACCCACACCCCCCCACACACATAACCACACACACACAACCACAACCACACACACACATAACCACCCCCCCACATAACCACACCCACACACACCCACACATACACAACCACACATACATCCACACAAAACCACACACACAACCACACCCCAGCACACATCCACAACCACACCCGCACCCACAAGCGCACCCAGAACCGCACCCACAACCACACAACCACACACACAACCACAACCACACACACAAGCACACACACAAGCACACACACAAGCACACACACACACACACACAACCACACACATAAACACACACAACCACACAAACACAACCACACCCAGAACCACACCCACACAACCACACACAACCACAACCACACCCAACCACACCCACAACCACGCACAACCACACACACAACCACTCACACACACACAACCACAACCATACGCACAACCACGCACATACAAACACAACCACAACCAACTGCACACACCCAACCACACACACACAACCACACATACACAACCACACACAACTACATGCAACCACACATCCACACACACACCTGCACCCACAACCACACACACAAGCACACACACAAGCACACACACACAACCACACACACACACAACCACACACACAACCACACACAACCAGACACACACACAACCACACACACAACCACACACACACACACACATCCACACCCACAACCACACCCGCACCCACAACCGCACACACAACCACACAACCACACACACAACCACACACACAAGCACACACACAGCCACACACACAACCACACACACACAACCACACATGACCACAACCATACACACACCCATGCACACACACACAACCACACACAACTGCACACACCCACAACCACACACACAACCACACACACACACAACCAACAACACAACCAAACACACAACCACACACAACCACACACACACAACCACACAACCACACATACACAACCACACACAACTACACGCAACCACACATCCACACACACACCTGCACCCACAACCACACACACAAGCACACACACAAGCACACACACACAACCACACACACACACAACCACACACACAACCACACACAACCACACACACAACCACACACACACACACACATCCACACCCACAACCACACCCGCACCCACAACCGCACCCACAACCACACAACCACACACACAAGCACACACACAAGCACACACACAGCCACACACACACAACCACACACACACACAACCACACATGACCACAACCATACACACACCCATGCACACACACACAACCACACACAACTGCACACACCCACAATCACACACAACCACACACACAACCACACACACACACAACCAACAACACAACCACACACAACCACACACAACCACACACACACAACCACACAACCACACACACAACCACACACAGACACACAACCACATACACACACACACACAACCACACACACAACCACACCAAGCATTGGCATAGTGTTGGAAAGGCGTTCGCCGGAGGGGGGTTCGATGCCCGTCTTGCCCACCCCTTTGACCCACCTCTCCCACGTAGGCCGAACTAGGCACGCACACCCCGATATACACTACGAACAGAGTGACACCACACGTATTCTTTGTAGGACGATAGGTCTTTTTTATCGATGATTTTCAAGGGATCTTTATGATCCAAGATGCAAGTAGTACAGCAGTGGCATGAAGTACCACAAATCGGTCGTGGGGAATGGGGGTAGCGGGACAGTCTTTCAAGATAGTGTCTCTGCGAAATACCCTGCGGATAGCTCACAATCCTCGAGCTGGAGGGTGTCGATTCTCTGGGCGATCTCTTACCGAGTCGTCCTCAAGGGGAGCGCCGCGAGTCTCTCAGCAGGCACAGGTGGTCGGAGTTCGGGAGCCGTGATTCCGTCAGCAGGGCTCAGATGGTTCAATAGCTGGGGGCCGCGAGTCACTCAGCAGGCCCAGGTGGTTCAGTGCTCGGGAGCCGCGACCTCGTCAGCAGGGCTCAGATGGTTCGATAGCAAGAGGCCGCGAGTCACTCAGCAGGCCCAGGTGGTTCCGTGCTCGGGAGCCGTGACCTCGTCAGCAGGCTCAGATGGTTCGATAGCAAGAGGCCGCGAGTCACTCAGCAGGCCCAGGTGACTTCAGCGTTCAGGAGCCGCAACAGCGTCAGCAGGCTCGGATGGTTCCAGGTCTTCTCTGCCTTCGTTTCTCCGGCACCCCTTGTTATACTCCGCTTGCTCTTTGAAGTCCGGGGTCCTCGCAGAGGGGGGACTGGGGTGACGGAGGGGGTTCGGCGGGATTTCCTGCCGCTCACTTCTTTGGTCTTTTCAGGTGGGTCTGGGAGGGACCCCAGACGCTCGGCAGGGGAGGCGCCTGCTCCCCAGGGGCCTGGTGGCCGATCGAGTCTTCCCGGGGAAGGCGACCCGAGGTGTGACTGGGCTGGCGCCTTTGGGTCTGGCTCGAGGGTTCCCGCTCCCTCGGTAGGACATGCGTGGTAGGGTGTCGAGTCTGTCAGGGCTGCGGCCGGCCCTCGGATCTGGGTGGCTGGGGCGGCCGGAGTCGGAGATGTCGTGTCTTGAGGGTGGTTGCAGGTTGGCTGGATGATTGGGAGGGCAACGCTGTGAGGCCGGTCTCACACATAGCCAATAGGTCTCGCCTTTGGGACCTTATAAGCACCATTCAGGGAGTCCTTTTATTGGCGCTTTCATGAGGACATGATGAGGAAGCTGGAAACTTTTGGCACATTCTCTTTAAAAGCACAGCATGTTGGTGACTGGTTAATCGATTAGACCTATGTAGTGCTTTAGATCTCAAAGCGCTGTGGTGCGTGCAGCAGTTACAACTCATGACATATGGGGTGCAACTCACAAGGAGGGGGCAGGTTTGAGTACACATTGACTGCAATCGAACTCTTAAGATGATGGGCTGTGTGTATCCATTATCAGCACTCAGTCTTTGCTAAGTGATCTTGTTTGTTTTGTTGTTGTGTTAATGCTTTGCTGCACCCGTTTGACTTACAACATGCTTTCTCTTTCCACAAACTTGATATCTGTTTTACTTTATTTTGAGATGCTTTTAGTATTAATGTCACACACACACAACCACACATACAACCACACACACACAACCACACACACAACCACTCACACACACAACCAGACACACACACAACTACACACACACATAACCACACACACACACAACCACACCCACACACACACAACCACACACACACAACCACACACACACATAACCACACACAACCACACACACAACCACACCCAACCACACCCAACCACACATCCACACACACCCGCACCCAAAACCACACACACAACCACACACACACACAACCAACCAACCACACACACACACACACAACCACACACACAACCACAACCATACACACAAGCACACACACACAGCCACACATACAACTACA
Source organism: Triturus cristatus (assembly GCF_964204655.1). Taxonomy (NCBI): domain Eukaryota; kingdom Metazoa; phylum Chordata; class Amphibia; order Caudata; family Salamandridae; genus Triturus; species Triturus cristatus. Next base: position 1,050,715,831 of record NC_140579.1, read on the forward strand.
CACACACAACCACACACACAACCACACCAAGCATTGGCATAGCCAATAGGTCTCACCTTCGGGACCTTATAAGCACCATTCAGGGAGTCCTTTTGTTGGCGCTTTCATGAGGACATGATGAGGAAGCTGGAAATTTTTGACACATTCTCTTTAAAAGCACAGCATGTTGGTGACTGGTTCATCGATTAGACCTATGTAGCGCTTTAGATCTCAAAGCGCTATGGTGGGTGAAGCAGTTACAACTCATGACATATGGGGTGCAACTCACAAGGAGGGGGCAGGTTTGAGTACACATTGGCTGCAATCGAACTCTTAAGATGATGGGCTGTGTGTATCCATTATCAGCACTCAGTCTTTGCTCAGTGATCTTGTTTGTTTTGTTGTTGTGTTAATGCTTTGCTGCACCCGTTTGACTTACAACGTGCCTTCTCTTTCCACAAACTTGATATTTGTGTTCCTTTATTTTGAGATGCTTTTAGTATTACTGTCACACACACACAACCACACATACAACCACACACACACAACCAGACACACACACAACCACACACACACATAACCACACACACACACAACCACACACCCACCCACACACACAACCACATACACACAACCACACATACACCCACACAAAACCACACACACAACCACACACAACCACACACAACCACACATCCGCACCCAAAACCGCACCCACAACTACACCAACAACCACACAACCACATACACAACCACAACCACACACACAAGCACACACACAAGCACACACACAACCACACACACACAACTACACACACACACAACCACAATAATACACACCACCACACACATACACAACCACACTCATCTGCAAACACACCACACAACCACAACCACATACAACCATACACACACAACCACACACAACCACACCCAACCACACATCCACACATACACCTGCACCCACAACCACACACACACACAACCAACCACACACACAACCATGCACACACACAACCACACACACAATCACACACACACATCCACACACACAACCACACGCACAACCACAACCACACACACACACAACCACACACACCACCACACACATAACCATACACACAACCACATGCACAACCACACCCAACCATACCCAACCACACAACCACACACACACAACCACACACACAACCACACACACACAACCATACCCAACCACATACAAACACACCCAACCACACACAAACACACACAACCACACACACACAACCACGCACACACAACCACACAAACACCCACCCACCCACAACCACAACCACACCCACACAACCACAACCAACCACACCCACAACCACACACAACCACACACACAACCACACATACACAACCACACATACAACCACACACACACAACCACACACACACAACCACACACACACAAACAACCACACACACACAACCACACACAAAACCACACACAAGCACACACACAACCACACACACAACCACACACAAGCACACACACATCCACACCCACAACCACACAAACAACCACACACACAACCACACCCACAATCACATACAACCACACACACAACCAGAACCACACACACAACCACACACACACAACCACACAGACAACCACACACACACAACCACACACACACACACACACACACAACCACAGAGACAATCACACACACACAACCACACCCACAACTATACCCACAACCACACCCACACAACTACACCTGCACACACACACACACAACCACACCCCCATAACCACACACCCCCCCACAACCATACCCACAACCACACACAACCACACACACACAACCACACACACAACCACATACACAAACACACCCAACCACATACACACACAACCACACATACAACCACACACACAACCACACATACACAACCACACACACAACCACACACACATAACCACACACACAACCACATACACAACCACATACACAAGCACACACACAACCACACACACACAACCTCACGAACAAGCACACACACAACCACACACACAACCACAACCACACACACAACCCCAATCACACCCACACACACACACACAACCATACACACAACCACAGCCACACATACAACCCCAACCCCAATCACACCCACACACCCACACATACACACAACCACACACAACACACAAAACCACATACACAATCACACACACACAACCACACACACACACAACCACACACACAACCACACACAACCAGACACACACAACCACACACACAACCACACACACACACACACATCCACACCCACAACCACACCCGCACCCACAACCGCACCCACAACCACACAACCACACACACAACGACACACACAAGCACACACACAGCCACACACACAACCACACACACACAACCACACATGACCACAACCATACACACACCCATGCACACACACACAACCACACACAACTGCACACACCCACAACCACACACACAACCACACACACACACAACCAACAACACAACCACACACACAACCACACACAACCACACACACACAACCACACAACCACACATACACACAACCACACACACACAACCACACACAGACACACAACCACATACACACACACACACACAACCACACACACAACCACACACACAACCACACCAAGCATTGGCATAGCCAATAGGTCTCGCCTTTGGGACCTTATAAGCACCATTCAGGGAGTCCTTTTGTTGGCGCTTTCATGAGGACATGAGGAGGAAGCTGGAACCTTTTGGCACATTCTCTTTAAAAGCACAGCATGTTGGTGACTGGTTAATCGATTAGACCTATGTAGCGCTTTAGATCTCAAAGCGCTGTGGTGCGTGCAGCAGTTACAACTCATGACATATGGGGTGCAACTCACAAGGAGGGGGCAGGTTTGAGTACACATTGACTGCAATCGAACTCTTAAGATGATGGGCTGTGTGTATCCATTATCAGCACTCAGTCTTTGCTAAGTGATCTTGTTTGTTTTGTTGTTGTGTTAATGCTTTGCTGCACCCGTATGACTTACAACATGCTTTCTCTTTCCACAAACTTGATATTTGTGTTACTTTATTTTGAGATGCTTTTAGTATTAATGTCACACACACACAACCACACATACAACCACACACACACACACAACCACACACACACAACCAGACACACACACAACTGCACACACACATAACCACACACACACACAACCACACCCACCCACACAACCACACACACACCCAACAACACACACACATAACCACACACAGACACAACCACACCCACACACACACAACCACACACACACATAACCACACACAACCACACACACACAACCACACCCAACCACACCCAACCACACATCCACACACACCCACACCCACAACCACACACAACCACACACACACACACACAACCAACCACAGACACATACACACAACCATACACACAACCACACACACAACCACAGCCACACACACAACCCCAACCCCAATCACACCCACACAACCACACACACACACAACCACACACACAACACACAAAACCACATACACAATCACACACACACAACCACACACAACACCACACAACCACACACACAACCACATGCAACCACACCCACACACATAACCACGAACACACAACCACACACACACAACCACACCCAACCACACAACCACACCCACAACCACCCACACAGAACCACAACCACACACAACCACACAACCAAACACACACAACCACACACACACAACCACACACACAACCACAACATACAACCACACACACAACCACACACAGCCACACACATAGAACCACACCCACAACCACACACACAACCATACACACAACAACACACAGTCACACACAACCACACAACCCCATACACACAACCACATACACACAACCATGCACACACACAACCACACACACAACCACACACACACAACCACACACACAACCACAACACACAACCACATACACAACCACACACAAGCACACACACACAACCACGCACACACACAACCACACACACACGACACACACACACACAACCACACACACAAACACACACATACACAACCACACAAAACCACACACCTCCACACACACCCACAACCACACCTGCACCCACAACCACACCCACAACCACACAACCACACACAACCACAACCACACACACAACCAGACACATGCAACCACATACACAACCACACACACAACCACACACACACAACCTCACAGACAACCACACACACACACACACAACCACACACACAACCACACACACACAACCCCAACCACACTCACAACCACACCCACACCCCCACACACACACATAACCACACTCACACAACCACAACCACACACACACATAACCACCCCCCATATAACCACACCCACACACACCCACACATACACAACCACACATACATCCACACAAAACCACACACACAACCACACCCCAGCACACATCCACAACCACACCCGCACCCACAAGCGCACCCAGAACCACACCCACAACCACACAACCACACACAACCACAACCACACACATAAGCACACACACAAGCACACACACAACCACACACAACCACACACACAACCACACACACAACCACATACACAAACACACCCAACCATACACAAACACACACACACAACCACACACACAAACACACACAACCACACAAACACAACCATACCCAGAACCACACCCACACAACCACACACAACCACAACCACACCCAACCACACCCACAACCACGCACAACCACACACACAACCACTCACACACACAACCACACACAACCACAACCATATGCACAACCACGCACATACAAACACAACCACACCCAACTGCACACACCTAACCACACACACAACCACACATACACACACAACCACAAATCCACACACACACCTGCACCCACAAGCACACACACAAGCACACACACAAGCACACACACAGAACCACACACAACCACACACACACAACCACACACAACCACACACAACCAGACACACACACAACCACACACACACAACCACACACACAACCACACACACACACATCCACACCCACAACCACACCCGCACCCACAACCGCACCCACAACCACACAACCACACACACAACCACACACAAGCACACACACACAGCCACACATACAACCACACACACACAATCACACATGACCACAACCATACACACACCCACGCACACACACACAACCACACCCAACTGCACACACCCACAACCACACCCACAACCACACACACAACCACACACACACACACAACCAACAACACAACCACACACACAACCACACACAACCACACACACACAACCACACAACCATACATACACACAACCACACACACACAACCACACACAGACACACAACCACATATACACACACACACAACCACACACACAACCACACACAGACACACAACCACATATACACACACACACAACCACACAAACAACCACACACACAACCACACCCACAACCACACACAACCACACACACAACCAGAACCACACACACAACCACACACACACAACCACACACACACACAAACAACCACAGAGACAATCACACACACACAACCACACCCACAACTATACCCACAACCACACCCACACAACTACACCTGCACACACACACACACACAACCACACCCCCACAACCCCCCCTCCACAACCATACCCACAACCACACACAACCACACACACAACCACACACACAACCACATACACAAACACACCCAACCACACACACACACACAACCACACACACAACCACACATACACAACCACACACACACACACACAACCACACACACATAACCACACACACAACCACACACACAACCACATACACAACCACACACACACAACCTCACGAACAAGCACACACACACAACCACACACACAACCACACACACAACCCCAACCCCAATCACACACACACACACACAAAACCATATACACAACCACACACACAACCACAGCCACACACACAACCCCAACCCCAATCACACCCACACACCCACACACCCACACACACACAACCACACACACAACACACTAAACCACATACACAACCACACACACACACACAACCACACACAACACCACACAACCACACACAACCACACACACAACCACATGCAACCACACCCACACACATAACCATGAACACACAACCACACACACACAAAACCACACACAACCACACCCACAACTACCCACACAGAACCACAACCACACACAACCACACAACCAAACACACACAACCACACACACACAACCACACACACACAACCACATACACAACCACAACATACAACCACACACACAATCACACACAGCCACACACACAGAACCACACCCACAACCACACACACAACCATACACACAACCACACACAATCACACACAACCACACACCCACAACCACATACACACAACCACATACACACAACCATGCACACACACAACCACACACACACACACACACAACAACACACACAACCACAACACACAACCACATACACAACCACACACAAGCACAAACACACAACCATGCACACACACAACCACACACACACCACACACACACACACAACCACACACACAAACACACACATACACAACCACACAAAACCACACACACAACCACATACATCCACACACACCCACACCCACACCCACAACCACACCCACAACCACACAACCACACACAACCACAACCACACACACAACCAGACACATGCAACCACATACACAACCACACACACAACCACACACACACAACCTCACAGACAACCACACACACACAACCACAACCACACACACACAACCCCAACCACACTCACAACCACCCCCCCACACACATAACCACACACACACAACCACAACCACACACACATAACCACCCCCCACATAACCACACCCACACCCACACCCACACACACATACACAACCACACATACATCCACTCAAAACCACACACACAACCACACCCCAGCACACATCCACAACCACACCCGCACCCACAAGCGCACCCAGAACCACACCTACAACCACACAACCACACACACAACCACAACCACACACACAAGCACACACACAAGCACACACAACCACACACACAACCACATACACAAACACACCCAACCATACACAAACACATGCACACAACCACACACAGAAACACACACAACCACACAAACACAACCACACCCAGAACCACACCCACACAACCACACAAAACCACAACCACACCCAACCACACCCACAACCACGCACAACCACTCACACACACACAACCACACACAAACACAACCATACGCACAACCATGCACATACAAACACAACCACACCCAACTGCACACACACAACCACACATACAACCACACATACACAACCACACACAACCACACACAACCACACATCCACACACACACCTGCATCCACAACCACTCACACAAGCACACACACAAGCACACACACACAACCACACACAACCACACACACAACCACACACACACACACATCCACACACACACACATCCACACCCACAACCACACCCGCACCCACAACTGCACCCACAACCACACAACCACACACACAAGCACACACACACAGCCACACACACAACCACACACACAACCACACACACACAACCACACACAACCAGACACACATACAACCACACACAACCACACACACACAACCACACACACAACCACACACACACACATCTACACCCACAACCACACCGCACCCACAACCACACCCACAACCACACAACCACACACAACCACAACCACACACACCACATACACAACCACACACACAACCACACACACACAACCTCACAGACAACCACACATACAACCACACACACAACCACACACACACAGCCCCAACCACACTCACAACCACACCCACACCCCCAACACACACATAACCACACACACACAACCACAACCACACACACACACATATACAACCACACATACATCCACGCAAAACCACACACAACCACACCCCAGCACACATCCACAATGACACCCGCACCCACAAGCGCACCCAGAACCGCACCCACAACCACACAACCACACAGACAACCACAACCACACATACAAGCACACACACAAGCACACACACACAACCACACACAACCCCACACACACAACCACACACACAACCACATACACAAACACACCCAACCATACACAAACACACACACAACCACACACACAAACATACAACCACACAAACAGAACCACACCCAGAACCACACCCACACAACCACACACAACCACCACCACACCCAACCACACCCACAACCACGCACAACCACACACAACCACTCACACACACACAACCACACACAACCACAACCATACGCACAACCACGCACATACAAACACAACCACACCCAACTGCACACACCCAACCACACACACAACCACACATACACAACCACACACAACCACATACAACCACACATCCACACACACACCTGCACCCACAAGCACACACACAAGCACACACACAAGCACACACACAGAACCACACACAACCATACACACACAACCACACACAACCACACACAACCAGACACACACACAACCACACACACACAACCACACACACAACCACACACACACACATCCACACCCACAACCACACCCGCACCCACAACCGCACCCACAACCACACAACCACACACACAACCACACACAAGCACACACACACAGCCACACATACAACCACACACACAATCACACATGACCACAACCATACACACACCCACGCACACACACACAACCACACCCAACTGCACACACCCACAACCACACCCACAACCACACCCACAACCACACACACACACACAACCAACAACACAACCACACACACAACCACACACAACCACACACACACAACCACACAACCATACATACACACAACCACACACACACAACCACACACAGACACACAACCACATATACACACACACACAACCACACACACAACCACACACACAACCACACCAAGCATTGGCATAGCCAATAGGTCTCGCCTCGGGACCTTATAAGCACCATTGAGGGAGTCCTTTCGTTGGCGCTTTCATGAGGTCATGATGAGGAAGCTGGAAACTTTTGGCACATTCTCTTTAAAAGCACAGCATGTTGATGACTGGTTAATCGATTAGACCTATGTAGCGCTTTAGATCTCAAAGCGCTGTGGTGCGTGCAGCAGTTACAACTCATGACATATGGGGTGCAACTCACAAGGAGGGGGCAGGTTTGAGTACACATTGACTGCAATCGAACTCTTAAGATGATGGGCTGTGTGTATCCATTATCAGCACTCAGTCTTTGCTAAGTGATCTTGTTTGTTTTGTTGTTGTGTTAATGCTTTGCTGCACCCGTTTGACTTACAACATGCTTTCTCTTTCCACAAACTTGATATTTGTGTTACTTTATTTTGAGATGCTTTTAGTATTAATGTCACACACACACAACCCCACATACAACAACACACACACAAGCACACACACAAGCACACACACACAACCAGACACACACACAACTACACACACACATAACCACACACACACACAACCACACCCACCCACACACAACCACACACACAAAACCACACACACATAACCACACACACACACAACCACACCCACACACACACAACCACACACACACATAACCACACACAACCACACACACACAACCACACCCAACCACACCCAACCACACATCCACACACACCCGCACACACAACCACACACACAACCACACACACAACCACAACCATACACACAAGCACACACACACAGCCACACATACAACTACACACACACACAACCACACATAACCACACACACAACCACACCAAGCATTGGCATAGCCAATAGGTCTCACCTTTGGGACCTTATAAGCACCATTCAGGGAGTCCTTTCGTTGGCGCTTTCATGAGGACATGATGAGGAAGCTGGACATTTTTGACATATTCTCTTTAAAAGCACAGCATGTTGGTGACTGGTTAATCGATTAGACCTGTGTAGCGCTTTAGATCTCAAAGCGCTATGGTGGGTAAAGCAGTTACAACTCATGACATATGGGGTGCAACTCACAAGGAGGTGGCAGGTTTGAGTACACATTGGCTGCAATCGAACTCTTAAGATGATGGGCTGTGTGTATCCATTATCAGCACTCAGTCTTTGCTCAGTGATCTTGTTTGTTTTGTTGTTGTGTTAATGCTTTGCTGCACCCGTTTGACTTACAACATGCTTTCTCTTTCCACAAACTTGATATTTGTGTTACTTTATTTTGAGATGCTTTTAGTATTAATGTCACACACACACAACCCCACATACAACCACACACACACAAGCACACACACAAGCACACACACACAACCAGACACACACACAACTACACACACACATAACCACACACACACACAACCACACCCACCCACACACAACCACACACACAAAACCACACACACATAACCACACACACACACAACCACACCCACACACACACAACCACACACACACATAACCACACACAACCACACACACACAACCACACCCAACCACACCCAACCACACATCCACACACACCCGCACACACAACCACACACACAACCACACACACAACCACAACCATACACACAAGCACACACACACAGCCACACATACAACTACACACACACAACCACACACAACCACACACACAACCACACACACAACCACACCAAGCATTGGCATAGCCAATAGGTCTCACCTTTGGGACCTTATAAGCACCATTCAGGGAGTCCTTTCGTTGGCGCTTTCATGAGGACATGATGAGGAAGCTGGACATTTTTGACACATTCTCTTTAAAAGCACAGCATGTTGGTGACTGGTTAATCGATTAGACCTATGTAGCGCTTTAGATCTCAAAGCGCTATGGTGGGTGAAGCAGTTACAACTCATGACATATGGGGTGCAACTCACAAGGAGGTGGCAGGTTTGAGTACACATTGGCTGCAATCGAACTCTTAAGATGATGGGCTGTGTGTATCCATTATCAGCACTCAGTCTTTGCTCAGTGATCTTGTTTGTTTTGTTGTTGTGTTAATGCTTTGCTGCACCCGTTTGACTTACAACGTGCTTTCTCTTTCCACAAACTTGATATTTGTGTTCCTTTATTTTGAGATGCTTTTAGTATTACTGTCACACACACACAACCACACACACAACCACACACACATAACCACACACACACACAACCACACACACACCCACACACACAACCATACACACAACCACACACACAATCACACACAGCCACACACACAGAACCACACCCACAACCACACACAACCACACACAACCACACATCCACACCCACACCCACAACCACACCCACAACCAAACCCACACCACACAACCACATACACAAACACAAGCACACACACAAGCACACACACAAATACACACACAACTACACACACACACAACCACAATAATACACACAACCACACACATACACAACCATACTCATCTGCAAACACACCACACAACCACAACCACATACAACCATACACACACAACCACGCACAACCACACCCAACCACACATCCACACATACACCTGCACCCACAACCACACACACACACAACCAACCACACAACCAACCACACACACAACCATGCACACACACAACCACACACACAATCACACACACAATCACACACACACAACCACACACACAACCACATGCACAACCACAACCACACACACACACAACCACACACACAACCACACACACAGCCATACACACAACCACATGCACAACCACACCCAACCATACCCAACCACAGCACCGCACACACACAACCACACACAACCACACACAAACAACCACACCCAACCACATACAAACACACCCAACCACACACAAACACACACAACCACACAACCACACACACACAACCACACAAACACCCACCCACCCACAAACACACCCACACAACCACAACCACACCCAACCACACCCACAACCACACACAACCACACACACAACCACATACACACAACCACACACACATAACCACACACACACAACCACACACACACAACCACACACACACAACCACACACAACCACACACACAACCACACACACAACCACACACAACCACACACACACATCCACACCCACAACCACAAACACACAACCACACACACAACCACACAAAACCACACACACAACCACAAACAACCACACATACACACACACCCACAACCACACCCACAACTGCGACCACAACCACACAACCACACACACAACCACAACCACACAACCACACACACACAACCTGAACCAACCACACCCACAACCACATAGCCACAGCCACACAGACAACCACATACACACAACGATACACACACACAACTATACCCAGCCACACACAACCACACACACAACCACACACACACAACCACACACACACACAACCACACACACACACAACCACACAGACACAACCACACACACAGCCACACACACACAACCACACAAACAACCATACACACAATCACACCCACAACCACACACAACCACACACACAACCAGAACCACACACGCAACCACACACACACAACCACACACACACACAAACAACCACAGAGACAATCACACACACACAACCACACCCACAACTATACCCACAACCAAACCCACACAACTACACCTGCACACACACACACACAACCACACCCCCACAACCCCCCCCTCCACAACCATACCCACAACCACACACAACCACACACACAACCACACACACAACCACATACACAAACACACCACACCACACACACACACAACCACACACACAACCACACATACACAACCACACACACACACAACCACACACACATAACCACACACACAACCACACACACAACCACATACACAACCACACACACACAACCTCATGAACAAGCACACACACACAACCACACACACAACCACACACACAACCCCAACCCCAATCACACACACACACACACACAACCATATACACAACCACACACACAACCACAGCCACACACACAACCCCAACCCCAATCACACCCACACACCCACACACACACATAACCACACACACAACACACTAAACCACATACACAACCACACACACACAACCACACACAACACCACACAACCACACACAACCACACACACAACCACATGCAACCACACCCACAACTACCCACACAGAACCACAACCACACACAACCACACAACCAAGCACACACAACCACACACACACAACCACACACACACAACCACACACACAACCACAACATACAACCACACACACAATCACACACAGCCACACACACAGAACCACACCCACAACCACACACACAACCATACACACAACCACACACAATCACACACAACCACACACCCACAACCACATACACACAACCACATACACACAACCATGCACACACACACACACAACAACACACACAACCACAACACACAACCACATACACAACCACACACAAGCACACACACACAACCAAGCACACACAACCACACACACACAACCACACACACACAACCACACACACAACCACAACATACAACCACACACACAATCACACACAGCCACACACACAGAACCACACCCACAACCACACACACAACCATACACACAACCACACACAATCACACACAACCACACATATACAACCACACACACACACAACCACACACACATAACCACACACACAACCACACACAACCACATATACAACCACACACACACAACCTCATGAACAAGCACACACACACAACCACACACACAACCACACACACAACCCCAACCCCAATCACACACACACACACACAACCATATACACAACCACACACACAACCACAGCCACACACACAACCCCAACCCCAATCACACCCACACACCCACACACACACACAACCACACACACAACACACTAAACCACATACACAACCACACACACACACAACCACACACAACACCACACAACCACACACAACCACATACACAACCACATGCAACCACACCCACACACATAACCACGAACACACAACCACACACACACAACCACACACAACCACACACACAACAACCCACACAGAACCACAACCACACACAACCACACAACCAAACACACACAACCACACACACACAACCACACACACACAACCACACACACAACCACAACATACAACCACACACACAATCACACACAGCCACACACACAGAACCACACCCACAACCACACACACAACCATACACACAACCACACACAATCACACACAACCACACACCCACAACCACATACACACAACCACATTCACACAACCATGCACACACACAACCACACACACACACACACACACACACAACAACACACACAACCGCAACACACAACCACATACACAACCACAAACAAGCACACACACAACCATGCACACACACAACCACACACACACCACACACACACCACACACACACAACCACACACACAAACACACACACAACCACACCAAGCATTGGCATAGCCAATAGGTCTCGCCTCGGGACCTTATAAGCACCATTGAGGGAGTCCTTTCGTTGGCGCTTTCATGAGGTCATGATGAGGAAGCTGGAAACTTTTGGCACATTCTCTTTAAAAGCACAGCATGTTGATGACTGGTTAATCGATTAGACCTATGTAGCGCTTTAGATCTCAAAGCGCTGTGGTGCGTGCAGCAGTTACAACTCATGACATATGGGGTGCAACTCACAAGGAGGGGGCAGGTTTGAGTACACATTGACTGCAATTGAACTCTTAAGATGATGGGCTGTGTGTATCCATTATCAGCACTCAGTCTTTGCTAAGTGATCTTGTTTGTTTTGTTGTTGTGTTAATGCTTTGCTGCACCCGTTTGACTTACAACATGCTTTCTCTTTCCACAAACTTGATATTTGTGTTACTTTATTTTGAGATGCTTTTAGTATTAATGTCACACACACACAACCCCACATACAACCACACACACACAAGCACACACACAAGCACACACACACAACCAGACACACACACAACTACACACACACATAACCACACACACACACAACCACACCCACCCACACACAACCACACACACAAAACCACACACACATAACCACACACACACACAACCACACCCACACACACACAACCACACACACACATAACCACACACAACCACACACACACAACCACACCCAACCACACCCAACCACACATCCACACACACCCGCACACACAACCACACACACAACCACACACACAACCACAACCATACACACAAGCACACACACACAGCCACACATACAACTACACACACACAACCACACACAACCACACACACAACCACACACACAACCACACCAAGCATTGGCATAGCCAATAGGTCTCACCTTTGGGACCTTATAAGCACCATTCAGGGAGTCCTTTCGTTGGCGCTTTCATGAGGACATGATGAGGAAGCTGGACATTTTTGACACATTCTCTTTAAAAGCACAGCATGTTGGTGACTGGTTAATCGATTAGACCTATGTAGCGCTTTAGATCTCAAAGCGCTATGGTGGGTGAAGCAGTTACAACTCATGACATATGGGGTGCAACTCACAAGGAGGTGGCAGGTTTGAGTACACATTGGCTGCAATCGAACTCTTAAGATGATGGGCTGTGTGTATCCATTATCAGCACTCAGTCTTTGCTCAGTGATCTTGTTTGTTTTGTTGTTGTGTTAATGCTTTGCTGCACCCGTTTGACTTACAACGTGCTTTCTCTTTCCACAAACTTGATATTTGTGTTCCTTTATTTTGAGATGCTTTTAGTATTACTGTCACACACACACAACCACACATACAACCAGACACACACACAACCACACACACATAACCACACACACACACAACCACACACACACCCACACACACAACCATACACACAACCACACACACAATCACACACACAATCACACACACAGAACCACACCCACAACCACACACAACCACACACAACCACACATCCACACCCACACCCACAACCACACCCACAACCACACCCACACCACACAACCACATACACAAACACAAGCACACACACAAGCACACACACAAATACACACACAACTACACACACACACACAACCACAATAATACACACAACCACACACATACACAACCATACTCATCTGCAAACACACCACACAACCACAACCACATACAACCATACACACACAACCACGCACAACCACACCCAACCACACATCCACACATACACCTGCACCCACAACCACACACACACACAACCAACCACACAACCAACCACACACACAACCATGCACACACACAACCACACACACAATCACACACACAATCACACACACACAACCACACACACAACCACATGCACAACCACAACCACACACACACAACCACACACACAACCACACACACAGCCATACACACAACCACATGCACAACCACACCCAACCATACCCAACCACAGCACCGCACACACACAACCACACACAACCACACACAAACAACCACACCCAACCACATACAAACACACCCAACCACACACAAACACCCACCCACCCACAAACACACCCACACAACCACAACCACACCCAACCACACCCACAACCACACACAACCACACACACAACCACATACACACAACCACACACACATAACCACACACACACAACCACACACACACAACCACACACACACAACCACACACAACCAAACACAACCACACACACAACCACACACAACCACACACACACATCCACACCCACAACCACAAACACACAACCACACACACAACCACACAAAACCACACACACAACCACACACAACCACACATACACACACACCCACAACCACACCCACAACTGCGACCACAACCACACAACCACACACACAACCACAACCACACAACCACACACACACAACCTGAACCAACCACACCCACAACCACACAGCCACAGCCACACAGACAACCACATACACACAACGATACACACACACAACTATACCCAGCCACACACAACCACACACACAACCACACACACACAACCACACACACACACAACCACACACACACACAACCACACAGACACAACCACACACACAGCCACACACACACAACCACACAAACAACCATACACACAACCACACCCACAACCACACACAACCACACACACAACCAGAACCACACACGCAACCACACACACACAACCACACACACACACAAACAACCACAGAGACAATCACACACACACAACCACACCCACAACTATACCCACAACCAAACCCACACAACTACACCTGCACACACACACACACAACCACACCCCCACAACCCCCCCCTCCACAACCATACCCACAACCACACACAACCACACACACAACCACACACACAACCACATACACAAACACACCACACCACACACACACACAACCACTCACACAACCACACATACACAACCACACACACACACAACCACACACACATAACCACACACACAACCACACACACAACCACAACACACAACCACATACACAACCACACACAAGCACACACACACAACCATGCACACACACAACCACACACACACCACACACACACACACACAACCACACACATACACAACCACACAAAACCACACACACAACCTCATACATCCACACACACCCACACCCACAACCACACCCACAACCACACAACCACACACAACCACAACCACACACACAACCAGACACATGCAACCACATACACAACCACACACACAACCACACACACACAACCTCACAGAAAACCACACACACACAACCACAACCACACACACACAACCACAACCACACACACATAACCACCCCTCCCACATAACCACACCCACACACACACACATACACAACCACACATACATCCACACAAAACCACACACACAACCACACCCCAGCACACATCCACAACCACACCCGCACCCACAAGCGCACCCAGAACCGCACCTACAACCACACAACCACACACACAACCACAACCACACACACAAGCACACACACAAGCACACACACAAGCACACACAACCACACACACAACCACATACACAAACACACCCAACCATACACAAACACACACACACAACCACACACAGAAACACACACAACCACACAAACACAACCACACCCAGAACCACACCCACACAACCACACACAACCACAACCACACCCACAACCACGCACAACCACACACACAACCACTCACACACACACAACCACACACAACCACAACCATACGCACAACCATGCACATACAAACACAACCACACCCAACTGCACACACCCAACCACACATACAACCACACATATACAGCCACACACAACCACACCCAACCACACATCCACACACACACCTGCATCCACAACCACTCACACAAGCACACACACAAGCACACACACACAACCACACACACACAACCACACACACACAACCAGACACACACACAACCACACAACCACACACACACACACATCCACACACACACACACACACATCCACACCCGCAACCACACCCGCACCCACAACTGCACCCACAACCACACAACCACACACACAAGCACACACAGACAGCCACACACAACCACACACACAACCACACACACACAACCACACACAACCAGACACACATACAACCACACACACACAACGACACACACAACCACACACACACATCCACACCCACAACCACACCCGCACCCACAACCACACCCACAACCACACAACCACACACAACCACAACCACACACACCACATACACAACCACACACACAACCACACACACACAACCTCATAGACAACCACACACACAACCACACACACAACCACAACCACACACACACAGCCCCAACCACACTCACAACCACACCCACACCCCCCACACACACATAACCACACACACACAACCACAACCACACACACACATAACCCCCCCACACAACCACACCCACACATACACAACCACACATACATCCACGCAAAACCACACACAACCACACCCCAGCACACATCCACAACCACACCCGCACCCACAAGCGCACCCAGAACCGAACCCACAACCACACAACCACACACACAACCACAACCACACACACAAGCACACACACAAGCACACACACAACCACACACAACCCCACACACACAACCACACACAAAACCACATACACAAACACACCCAACCATACACAAACACACACACAACCACACACACAAACATACACAACCACACAAACACAACCACACCCAGAACCACACCCACACAACCACACACAACCACCACCACACCCAACCACACCCACAACCACGCACAACCACACACAACCACTCACACACACACAACCACACACAACCACAACCATACGCACAACCACGCACATACAAACACAACCACACCCAACTGCACACACCCAACCACACACACAACCACACATACACAACCACACACAACCACATACAACCACACATCCACACACACACCTGCACCCACAACCACACACACAAGCACACAACCACACACACAACCACACACACAAGCACACACACACAGCCACACACACAACCACACACAACCACACATGACCACAACCATACACACACCCACGCACACACACACAACCACACCCAACTGCACATACCCACAACCACACACACAACCACACACACAACCACACACACACACACACAACCAACAACACAACCACACACACAACCACACACAACCATACACACACAACCACACATCCACACATACACACAACCACACACACACAACCACACACAGACACACAACCACACATACACACACACACAACCACACCAAGCATTGGCATAGCCAATAGGTCTCGCCTTTGGGACCTTATAAGCACCATTCAGGGAGTCCTTTCGTTGGCGCTTTCATGAGGACATGATGAGGAAGCTGGAAACTTTTGGCACATTCTCTTTAAAAGCACAGCATGCTGGTGACTGGTTAATCGATTAGACCTATGTAGCGCTTTAGATCTCAAAGCTCTGTGGTGGGTGCAGCAGTTACAACTCATGACATATGGGGTGCAACTCACAAGGAGGGGGCAGGTTTGAGTACACATTGACTGCAATCGAACTCTTAAGATGATGGGCTGTGTGTATCCATTATCAGCACTCAGTCTTTGCTAAGTGATCTTGTTTGTTTTGTTGTTGTGTTAATGCTTTGCTGCACCCGTTTGACTTACAACATGCTTTCTCTTTCCACAAACTTGATATTTGTGTTACTTTATTTTGAGATGCTTTTAGTATTAATGTCACACACACACAACCACACATACAACCACACACACACAACCACACACACAACCACACACACACAACCAGACACACACACAACCACACACAACCACACACACACAACCACACCCACAACTATACCCACAACCAAACCCACACAACTACACCTGCACACACACACACACAACCACACCCCCACAACCCCCCCCTCCACAACCATACCCACAACCACACACAACCACACACACAACCACACACACAACCACATATACAAACACACCACACCACACACACACACAACCACACACACAACCACACATACACAACCACACACACACACAACCACACACACATAACCACACACACAACCACACACACAACCACAACACACAACCACATACACAACCACACACAAGCACACACACACAACCATGCACACACACAACCACACACACACCACACACACACACACACAACCACACACATACACAACCACACAAAACCATACACACAACCTCATACATCCACACACACCCACACCCATAACCACACCCACAACCACACAACCACACACAACCACAACCACACACACAACCAGACACATGCAACCACATACACAACCACACACACAACCACACACACACAACCTCACAGAAAACCACACACACACAACCACAACCACACACACACAACCCCAACCACGATCACAACCCCCCCCCCACACACATAACCACACACACACAACCACAACCACACACACATAACCACCCCTCCCACATAACCACACCCACACACACACACATACACAACCACACATACATCCACACAAAACCACACACACAACCACACCCCAGCACACATCCACAACCACACCCGCACCCACAAGCGCACCCAGAACCGCACCTACAACCACACAACCACACACACAACCACAACCACACACACAAGCACACACACAAGCACACACACAAGCACACACAACCACACACACAACCACATACACAAACACACCCAACCATACACAAACACACACACACAACCACACACAGAAACACACACAACCACACAAACACAACCACACCCAGAACCACACCCACACAACCACACACAACCACAACCACACCCAACCACACCCACAACCACGCACAACCACACACACAACCACTCACACACACACAACCACACACAACCACAACCATACGCACAACCATGCACATACAAACACAACCACACCCAACTGCACACACCAAACCACACATACAACCACACATATACAGCCACACACAACCACACCCAACCACACATCCACACACACACCTGCATCCACAACCACTCACACAAGCACACACACAAGCACACACACACAACCACACACACACAACCACACACACACAACCAGACACAACCAGACATGCACACAACCACACACAACCACACAACCACACACACACACACATCCACACACACACACACACATCCACACCCGCAACCACACCCGCACCCACAACTGCACCCACAACCACACAACCACACACACAAGCACACACAGACAGCCACACACAACCACACACACAACCACACACACACAACCACACACAACCAGACACACATACAACCACACACACACAACGACACACACAACCACACACACACATCCACACCCACAACCACACCCGCACCCACAACCACACCCACAACCACACAACCACACACAACCACAACCACACACACCACATACACAACCACACACACAACCACACACACACAACCTCACAGACAACCACACACACAACCACACACACAACCACAACCACACACACACAGCCCCAACCACACTCACAACCACACCCACACCCCCCACACACACATAACCACACACACACAACCACAACCACATACACACATAACCCCCCCACACAACCACACCCACACATACACAACCACACATACATCCACGCAAAACCACACACAACCACACCCCAGCACACATCCACAACCACACCCGCACCCACAAGCGCACCCAGAACCGAACCCACAACCACACAACCACACACACAACCACAACCACACAAGCACACACACAAGCACACACACAACCACACACAACCCCACACACACAACCACACACAAAACCACATACACAAACACACCCAACCATACACAAACACACACACAACCACACACACAAACATACACAACCACACAAACACAACCACACCCAGAACCACACCCACACAACCACACACAACCACCACCACACCCAACCACACCCACAACCATGCACAACCACACACAACCACTCACACACACACAACCACACACAACCACAACCATACGCACAACCACGCACATACAAACACAACCACACCCAACTGCACACACCCAACCACACACACAACCACACATACACAACCACACACAACCACATACAACCACACATCCACACACACACCTGCACCCACAACCACACACACAAGCACACAACCACACACACAACCACACACACAAGCACACACACACAGCCACACACACAACCACACACAACCACACATGACCACAACCATACACACACCCACGCACACACACACAACCACACCCAACTGCACATACCCACAACCACACACACAACCACACACACAACCACACACACACACACAACCAACAACACAACCACACACACAACCACACACAACCATACACACACAACCACACATCCACACATACACACAACCACACACACACAACCACACACAGACACACAACCACATATACACACACACACAACCACACCAAGCATTGGCATAGCCAATAGGTCTCGCCTTTGGGACCTTATAAGCACCATTCAGGGAGTCCTTTCGTTGGCGCTTTCATGAGGACATGATGAGGAAGCTGGAAACTTTTGGCACATTCTCTTTAAAAGCACAGCATGCTGGTGACTGGTTAATCGATTAGACCTATGTAGCGCTTTAGATCTCAAAGCTCTGTGGTGGGTGCAGCAGTTACAACTCATGACATATGGGGTGCAACTCACAAGGAGGGGGCAGGTTTGAGTACACATTGACTGCAATCGAACTCTTAAGATGATGGGCTGTGTGTATCCATTATCAGCACTCAGTCTTTGCTAAGTGATCTTGTTTGTTTTGTTGTTGTGTTAATGCTTTGCTGCACCCGTTTGACTTACAACATGCTTTCTCTTTCCACAAACTTGATATTTGTGTTACTTTATTTTGAGATGCTTTTAGTATTAATGTCACACACACACAACCACACATACAACCACACACACACAACCACACACACAACCACACACACACAACCAGACACACACACAACTACACACACACATAACCACACACACACAACCACACCCACACACACACAACCAACACACACAACCACACACACACACAACCACACACAACCACACACACACAACCACACCCAACAACACATCCACACACACCCGCACCCACAACCACACACACAACCACACACAACCAACCACACACACACACACACACACACACAACCACACACAACCACACACACAACCACAACCACAACCATACACACAAGCACACACACACAGCCACACATACAACTACACACACACAACCACACACACAACCACACCAAGCATTGGCATAGCCAATAGGTCTCACCTTTGGGACCTTATAAGCACCATTCAGGGAGTCCTTTCGTTGGCACTTTCATGAGAACATGATGAGGAAGCTGGAAATTTTTGACACTTTCTCTTTAAAAGCACAGCATGTTGGTGACTGGTTAATCGATTA
Source organism: Triturus cristatus (assembly GCF_964204655.1). Classification (NCBI taxonomy): domain Eukaryota; kingdom Metazoa; phylum Chordata; class Amphibia; order Caudata; family Salamandridae; genus Triturus; species Triturus cristatus. The sequence continues at coordinate 1,050,740,085 of NC_140579.1, forward strand.
GACCTATGTAGCGCTTTAGATCTCAAAGCGCTATGGTGGGTGCAGCAGTTACAACTCATGACATATGGGGTGCAACTCACAAGGAGGGGGCAGGTTTGAGTACACATTGGCTGCAATCGAACTCTTAAGATGATGGGCTGTGTGTATCCATTATCAGCACTCAGTCTTTGCTCAGTGATCTTGTTTGTTTTGTTGTTGTGTTAATGCTTTGCTGCACCTGTTTGACTTACAACGTGCTTTCTCTTTCCACAAACTTGATATTTGTGTTCCTTTATTTTGAGATGCTTTTAGTATTACTGTCACACACACACAACCACACATACAACCAGACACACACAACCAGACACACACACAACCACACACACACATAACCACACACACACACAACCCCACACACACCCACACACACACAACCACACATACACCCACACAAAACCACACACACAACCACACACAACCACACATCCACACCCGCACCCACAACCGCACCCACAACCACACCCACAACCACACAACCACATACACAACCACAGCCACACACAAAAGCACACACACAAGCACACACACAACCACACACACAACTACACATACACACAACCGCAATAATACACACAACCACACACATACACAACCACACTCATCTGCAAACACACCACACAACCACAACCACATATAACCATACACACACAACCACGCACAACCACACCCAACCACACATCCACACATACACCTGCACCCACAACCACACACACACACACAACCAACCACACAACCAACCACACACACAACCATGCACACACACAACCACACACATAATCACACACACAATCACTCACACAGAACCACACACACAACCACACGCACAACCACAACCACACACACAACCACACACACAACCATACACACAACCACATGCACACAACCACACCCAACCACATACAAACACACCCAACCACACACAAACATACACAACCACACACACACAACCACGCACACACAACCACACAAACACCCACCCACCCACAACCACAACCACACCCACACAACCACACCCAACCACACCCACAACCACACACAACCACACACACAACCACACATACACAACCACATACACACAACCACACACACACAACCACACACACACACAACCACACACACAACCACACACACAACCACACACAACCACACACACAACCACACACACAACCACACACAACCACACACAACCACACACAACCACACACACACATCCACACCCACAACAACAAACACACAACCACACACACAACCACACAAAACCACATACACAACCACACACAACCACACATACACACACACCCACAACCACACCCACACCCACAACCGCGATCACAACCACACAACCACACACGCAACCACAACCACACACACACAACCAGAACCCCCACACCCACAACCACACAGACACAACCACACAGAAAACCACATACTCACAACGACACACACACACAACTATACCCACCCACACACAACCACACACAGAACCACACACACACAACCACACACACAACCATACACACACACACAACCACACACACACAACCACACACACAGCCACACACACAACCCCACAAACAACCACACACACAACCACACCCACACACAACCACACACACAACCAGAACCACACACACAACCACACACACACACAACCACACAGACAACCACACATACACAACCACACACACAACAACAGAGACAATCACACCCACACACCCACACCCACAACTATACCCACAACCACACCCACACAACTACACCTGCACACACACACACACAACCACACACACACAACCACACCCCCACAACCACACACACCCCCATAACCGTACCCACAACCACACACAACCACACACACACACAACCACACACACAACCACATACACAAACACACCCAACCACACACACACACCCAACCACACATACAACCACACACACATCCACACATACACAACCACACACACATACACAACCACACACACATAACCACACACACAACCACACACACAACCACATACACAACCACACACACACAACCTCACGAACAAGCACACACACAACCACACACACAACCACAACCACACACACAACCCCAACCCCAATCACACCCACACACCCACACTCACACACACAACCATACACACAACCACACACACAACCACAGCCACACACATAACCCCAACCCCAATCACACCCACACACCCACACACACACACAACCACACACACAAAACCACATACACAACCACACACACACACACAACCACACACAACACCACAACCACACACAACCACACACACACAACCACCCACACAGAACCACAACCACACACAACCACACAACCAAACACACACAACCACACACACACAACCACACACACACAACCACACACACAACCACAACATACAACCACACACACAACCACACACAGCCACATACACAGAACCATACCCACAACCACACACACAACCATACACACAACCACACACACACAACCACACACAATCACACACAACCACACACCCACAACCACATACACACAACCACATACACACAACCATGCACACACACAACCACACACACACAACTACACACACACAACCACACACAACCACAACACACAACCACATACACAACCACACACAAGCACACACAACCACACACACACGACACACAACCACACACACAACCACTCAACCACACATACACACAACCACACACACCACAACCACACACAGACACACAACCACACATACACACACACACACAACCACACACACAACCACACCAAGCATTGGCATAGCCAATAGGTCTCGCCTTTGGGACCTTATAAGCACCATTCAGGGAGTCCTTTCGTTGGCGCTTTCATGAGGACATGATGAGGAAGCTGGAAACTTTTGGCACATTCTCTTTAAAAGCACAGCATGTTGGTAACTGGTTAATCGATTAGACCTATGTAGCGCTTTAGATCTCAAAGCGCTGTGGTGGGTGCAGCAGTTACAACTCATGACATATGGGGTGCAACTCACAAGGAGGGGGCAGGTTTGAGTACTCATTGACTGCAATCGAACTCTTAAGATGATGGGCTGTGTGTATCCATTATCAGCACTCAGTCTTTGCTAAGTGATCTTGTTTGTTTTGTTGTTGTGTTAATGCTTTGCTGCACCCGTTTGACTTACAACATGCTTTCCCTTTCCACAAACTTGATATTTGTGTTACTTTATTTTGAGATGCTTTTAGTATTAATGTCACACACACACAACCACACATACAACCACACACACAACCACACACACAACCACACACACACAACCAGACACACACACAACGACACACACACATAACCACACACACACAACCACACCCACACACACACAACCACACACACACAACCACACACACACATAACCACACACAACCACACACACAACCACACCCAACCACACCCAACCACACATCCACACACACCCGCACCCACAACCACACACACAACCACACACACACACACATACACGTGTTACCATCCGTGTGGGGACTATATGTGGACACCTGCCTTGTGGGGACTAACCTTTCCCAATGTTTTTAAAATATACTAATAACAGAAAAATATTAAGAAAAAATTCAAGATACAGGATGCTGCTTCAAATTTGCAAATATATTGTTATTTAGGTGCGCGCACAGAACCATCCTTGTGGGGACCTGAACACGTGCTACCATCCTTGTGAGAACCTAGTCCATACCACCATTTATGATTGAATACAGTCCATGGCACATGGCTAAATATTAAATTTATCGATATTATACACAAACAACATTATAATCTATTCATATTTGAATTACTGCATATATGATCGGGGTATACACAAAGGCAGATTATGTTAGTGTGTCAGAAAATATCACATCATGGTTACAGAAAGACAGTTACATACTGTATTGAACTAATTTATTAGTGCTTGAAATCTAGGCGATAAAGGAACTAACACATTCATGAATTAACATATGGAATCAAGGAAGATGATGTTCAAGTCCCCAGAGAGATAGTGTGTTATTATAGTAATGTTCAAGTCCCCAGAGAGATAGTGTGTTATTATAGTGTTGATCAAGTCCCCACAAAGATAGTGTGTTATTATAGTGATGGTCAAGCCCCCACAAAGATAGTGTGTTATTATAGTGTTGTTTAAGTTCCCACAAAGATAGTGTGTTATTATAGTAATGTTCAAGTCCCCACAGAGATATTGTGTGAAGATGATTGTGTTTAGGTCCCCTCTGAAATATTGTGAAAATACAAAGGTTAAATCCCGTCATAAAGAGTGTGAACCTAATGATGTTCAGGTCGACTCAGATGTTGTGTGTAATTAGAGGAGTATTTGAGTCCCCACAGAGATGGTATGTTACTATAGAGATATTCAAGTCCCCACAGATATAGTGTGTTATTATAGTGTTGATCAAGTCCCCACTAAGATAGTGTGTAATTATTGTGATGTTCAAGCCCCCACAAAGATAGCGTGTTATTATAGTGTTGTTCAAGTTTCCACAAAGATAGTGTGTTATTATAGTATTGTTCAAGTCCCCACAGAGATAGCGTGTGAAGATGATTGTGTTTAAGTCCCCACTGAAATAGTGTGTAAATTCAAAGCTTAAATCCAATTATAAAGAGTGTGAAGTGAATGATGTTCAAGTCCACACAGAGGTTGTGTGTAATTAGAGGAGTGCTCAGGTCACCAGAGAGATGGTATGTTATTATAGCAATGTTCAAGTCCCCACAGAGATAGTGTGTTATTATAGTGATGTTCAAGCCCCCACAATGATAGTGTGTTGTTATAGTAATGTTCAAGTCCCCACAGAGATAGTGTGTGAACATGATTGTGTTTAAGTCCCCACTGAAATAATGTGTATATTGAAAGCTTATATTCCATTATAAAGACTGTGAAGCTAATGATGTTCAAGTCCACACAGAGGTTCTGTGTAATTTGAGGAGTGTGCAAGTCCCCACAGAGATGGTATGTTATTATAGTGATGTTCAAGTCCCCACAAAGATAGTGTGTTATTATAGTGTTGTTCAAGTCCCCACAAAGATAGTGTGTTATTATAGTAATGTTCAAGTCCCCACAGAGATAGTGTGTGAACATGGTTGTGTTTAAGTCCCCACCGAAATAGTGTGTATATTGAAAGCTTCAATCCCATTATAAAGACTGTGAAGCTGATGATGTTCAAGTCCACACAGAGGTTCTGTGTAATTTGAGGAGTGCACAAGTCCCCACAGAGATGGTATGTTATTAATTCAAGTCCCCACAAAGATAGTGTGTTATTATAGTGATGTTCAAATTCCCACATAGATGGTGTGTTATTATAGTGATGTTCAAGTCCCCACAAAGATTGTGTGTTATTATAGTCCCCACAGATATATTGTGGTATCATGGTGGTGTTCAAGTTCCAACAGAGATAGTGTGGGAAGATGATTGCATTCAAGTCTCCAGGGAAATATTGTATAAAGACAAAGCTTAAATCCCCATACAGAAAGTGTGAAGCTAATGATGTTCAAGTCCAAACAGAGACTGTGTAAAGTTACAGGAATCCTCACGTTCCCAGAGCAATTGTATGCTATTATAGTGATGTTTGTGTCCCCACAAAGATAGTGTGTTATTATAATGTTATTCAAGTACGCACCGAGATAGTGTCTGAAGGTGGTTGTTTTTAAGTCTGCACTGAAATAGTGTGCAAATTCAAAGCTTAAATCTCATTGCAGAGTATGAAAGTAATGGAGTTCAAGTCCACACATAGGTTGTGAGCACTGTTCCCTTTAAGGTGCACGCGCGCACCTCTCTTCCTGCGATCGCACACTGCCATGTGGAGCGCGCGCACACACCGAGTTCGTGCCGCCGCTTTAAAAAAGCGAGCGGCGTGAAAAACTTCCTGGATGCGGCGTTTGGACTCCAGAGTGCAGGTAATGCTGACTCTCTGGCTTGGGGCTTGGGGTTTGGGGCTGTTAGGAAAGCATGGTGCAGGGCATATTGTGCGCTTTTGTTTAAGTATTCATGTTAATCACAGCCCCTCACGAGCTGTGATTAACATGAATACTTAGACAAAGGCACACAATGTGCCCCGCACCGCGCTTTACTTACAAGAGTACAGCAAGTTTAAAAACACAGCGTGCACTTTCAGAATAAATTGAAAGTACACGCTGTGTTTTGTAAACTTGCTCTACTCTTTTGAGTAAAGCGCTATGTCCCAAAAAGGAGGCAAGTTTAAGGTTCGGGTACCCATAACTGCCAAGGATTCAGATCGCTATGTGTGACATTTTTATAATTTTAGTGAAATTATGAGTGACATTTCAACGACTATGAGTGACACTTTCATTGCAAGCAAAACCAAGCAATGAAAACGCGGGAAACATAAATATCAGAAACTACACCCATTTGAGCAACGTGACTGTGACACCAAAAGCAATTTTATATAGCATAGCAAGTCAGTGCAACAGTAGGAGATCAGGACGTACACCATAGCAAACATGGTTTGAGGGTGTCCTCATAGCTATGTACGTGTTTTGCATGTCAGATTCCGTCCATTTAAGCTTACTGCAGGGGGGTTTTTTTCTTCAGAAAAATCTGCAGTCCAGTCCAGCCCTAGCTCGATAAGCCCACAAAACACTGACCTGACCTGCCACCTCAAGATCGGAAAGCACTGGTGGCAGAACAGCAACGAAAGAGATAGCTGCAACCTCATCTCAGGGGGCAAATCGCCATGGTCTCAGCTCTACCCTTCATGTGCTGACAAAAAGCTTGAGGCCAGAGTAGGCTTCATTGAAGCGCCGGACAGCCCACCCCTCCAGTGCCAAGTTAGCTATAGATTCCCTCATTGTGGCCGGTCCAGGCTCAACCCCTTCCACCCTCCAGGGCACAGGCTTCCTTGCTGTGCAGTTCTGGGGTCAGGAGGAGCGATCTGCTGCTCTCAGTGCTTGAATGTCTGCTGCAATTGTGTAATGCGCATTTACTTTACAGGTGCAAACTCTGTCCTGCACCGGGTAACCTGTGGGTGGGTGGGAGGGATCAGCTGGCACCACCACTGCTCCCTGATACTGTGCCGATGTGGCCCTTTCTGCCTGGGAGTCCCGGTCAGGACCGAAATGAAAGGCCGCCGGGCACGAGTCCCAGTTGGGATCGAACTGGTGGCACACGGGGCACCAGACACTGAGACAGGGCGTGAGCAGATCTGTGACAGGTTCTCAGCACGTATGCTCATGACGCTTTATAATTAAAAAATAATTAGGATTTACCTTACCTGTGAGTACACTGGCAGAGTGAGCCACGGTACTGCAGACAGGCTTATGAGAGGCTGCAGGCCTAAAACTTGACACCGGCAGCTACGGCCCGGATGAACTCATTAAGTGGGACTGCTTGCAAGCACTGGCTGTTAACTCTCTCTCAAGGAATGCAGCGGCAGCAGATTCAACTCTCTGGTACAGACTCCACTGACCACAGCACCTTGATGAGTCGAGGCTACAGCATGCACAATACAGGCCGTCAGTGCGAGCAGAGGCACGCTCCACGCCGGTGTTAATCGGCAGATAGTGTGGGCTGGAAGAGAGCCTGGCGCACGGCGCCACGGGAAGCCTGGAAATTAATTAATTAATGCAACCAGGCTGGCAGCAAATGTAACATTGTAGCACTGCAGCCAGCACTCTCAGTGATTCACTCAACCAGAGCTGAGGAGAGCACAATAATTTAACTGTTTATGAACAACACTGCCAGAGCTGCTGGTGGCAAGTCTGGAGCAGCAGAGCCGGCGCAATACCACGCGCGGTAGCCGTTTCAGTGGCATTAAAAATGCGTGACAAAGTATTTCAGTGCGGTGATGCGGAACACCACACTGAAATGCGTTAGTGTCACACGTGATGCGTGATACTTGGCAGGACTGGGTACCAGGTCAACGCAATCCTTTCTGCTTTTGAAGCAGCCGCCGCGAGCACCCATTGCAGCGAGGCAACAGTGCACGCATCTTTGACGCGGTGTATAGCCGCAAAAACATACATAGCTGCCAAGGTTTCAGATTGCTATATGTGACATTTTCATAAAGTCTGTGCAATTTTGAGTGACATTCAACAACTATGAGTGACACTGTCTCGTGAGCAAAAATCAAGCAATGAAGATGAGGGAGACATATAAATATTAGAAATTACACCTATTTCAGCAGCCAGAAACTAAGATCTCAAACCGCTGCAAAGCACCAGTGGTGCTGGGAAATTCTATCTGTAGCTGGCTCTGCATGAGGCCGTTATTGTACAGAAGCAGCGCTCCTACCGGCCCACCCATTCCTCTAGTGGTTATCAATACTGCTGGCCTCAGTCAGTGAGCACCTCGTCAGCTTCAGTACTCCCAGGTTCCAGATATCTCCAGCATGTTCATCAGGTGGTTTTGCCTATTTTTTGGTGCATTTTTACATAGCATGTTGTGATTCCTCCCCAGCCTTACAGGCCTGTATGCTTCCCCGTGCCATGATCGTGTCTTTGTAGTTGCAGGCCCAAGGGCACTGCAAGCAGGTAGGGCGGGTAGGCTCTGGTGCTGTTAGTGTTAGGGGATGCACCCCGGGCGCGCCCCAGCCCTAGAATGTGTTGCAGGACATTGTGGTGAGAGTGGTCCCCAGGCGGCACCCGCTAGCAGCTTCAGTTTAAGCAGGGCCTAGGGCAGTGACGGAATAGTGCGGCCCTCCGACCATCTTAGGTCGCATCCTCCGGGTGTGCACAGTGCACTGCCGCCATGTCAGAAGTCTTGCGCACATACAGCTGCCAGTCAGAAGTAGGCTAAACGTCACAGGCTGCTGCATTAGTCCAGAGGGCAGGGAGATTCACATGTGCCAGCCTGCAGGGTGGTGGGGGTGCAATAGAGATGCAGCCATGCACAATAAGTTTGCTACCATTAGCAAGAAATTAGATGGGGAAGCAATACTTTTATTGCCTGCAGGGATGGCATTCCAGCTAGTTTCATTCAGCAGAGAAGTGCCACGGCTTAACTACCGAGCCAAGCGCTATACCTAAAATGCGTGACTTTCCATTTCAGTGCAGTGATGTGGAACACCACACTGAAATGCGTTAGTCCCACGCCTGATGTGTGGCACTTGGCAGGCATGCACCTAAATGATGCTGTTAATGTCGGTATCTATCGCACTGTGATTGACTGCTGAGCCCGTCGGTTGCTCCTTAGCTCTGCGAAGTGCTCATGGAGCTATGTTTAATGTGATGCTCCTGTTACTGAGATCTTCGTGTAACCTCCAGCGTGCTGTGTTTTTAAACTTGCTGTGCTCTTGAGTAAAGCGCAGTGCAGGGCATATTGTGTGCTTCATAAGTATTCATGTTAATCACAGCCCCTTCACAAGCTGTGATTAACATAAATACTTAAATAAAAGCACACAATCTGCCCCGCAACGTGCTTTACTCAAAAGAGTACAGCAAGTTCAAAAACATAGCGTGTACTTTCAATTTATTCTGAAAGTACATGCTGTGTTTTTAAACTTGCTGTACTTGTTTGTTTTGTTAGTAAAGTGCAGTGCGGGGCACATTGTGTGCTTTTGTGTAAGTATTCATGTTAATCACAGCTCATGGAGGGGCTGTGATTAACATGAATACAGCAGTGAACAATCAGGGTTATGGCAGAACGGAGCAGAGAAAGGTGGCGTTTCTGACTTAGTAAAATCTTATGATGGTACCACCGTTGGCGTCTTGTGCTTTTCTAAACCTGGAGTGTACATGTCTGTGTACCCAATTCATGTCATGGCGTGTTTATCCAATTTGCAAACCTGCTTTATGACCCTTAATGAGGCGCTGTATGTGTGGGAATGCACCATCTTTTCACTTTTTTACGTAAACGTTTAGTGACATTTGACACGCGCGGTCTAGTTCCTAGCGCCCATAGCCATGATTACAGCGCACAGAGACCCTCCACTGCTGCACACAGAGGAAAAAAATTGGAGGGAACATTGGTTGTGAGTAATTATAGGAATGTTAAAGCTCCCCCTGAGATAGTATGCTTTGAACGTGATTTTCATGTCCCCACAGAGATAGTGGGTTATGATAGTGTTGTTCAAGTCCCCACAAAGATAGTGTCATTATAATGAAGTGTCAAGTCCGCAAACAGATAGTGTGTTATCTTTTTGATGTTCAAGTCCCCACAGAGATAGTGTGGAAAGATTATTGTATTCAAGTCTTCACTGAAATAGTGTGCAAAGACAAAGCTTAAATCCACAAGGAGTGTTAACCTAATGATGATCAAGTCCAAATAGAGGTATAATTAACCCCTTCAGCGCGGCGCGGATTTCCGCGCCGCGCTGAAGATTCCATGCGCGGGCGGGGCCATGACGGAGCGGTTCCGTCATGCGCACAGCGCAACCGACGCACGTGACGGAACCGCTTCGTCACAAGCGTCGAACGGGTTAAAGGAAGGATCAAGCAGCCACAGAGATGGTATGTTATTATAGTGTTGTGAAAGTCCCAACAAAGATTATGTGTTATTATAATGATGTTCAAGTTTTTTGAATGTTTTGTTATTTATTTGAGTTTTATATAGCGCTGGCTAGACCCGGAGGTATCAGAGCGCTTTACACGAAGTTCCACATTGTTACAAAGATACATCCGTTACAAATCACATCTATGCTAGCATTTAAAGAGCATAGAAGACAAGATAAAAGGAGCGTGGAAGGGTAAGGTAAAAGGGTAGGAGGGAGATATTGCAGGGAGACAAAGGAAAGTCTGCCCAAAGTCCGACTGGGTAGGAGACGGCTGGAGGAAGTCCACAGCTCATCTCCTCTATAGCTATCACGGGAGGGAGGAAGGAGACACAGCGGGGAGACACGGAGAACTATGCCCAATGTCTGGCTGGGTAGGTGACAGTCAAGGGGGTGAACCAGGGCCAATCTCCTCTATAGCTGTCTAGCAGCTCCACCGGGCATCAGCCATGTTGCTCAGGTCTCAGCGATCAGGAAGAACAAGAATAGTCAAACATAGAAGAACAAATCCCCACTAGATGATAAAAGGAATGGGGGAAGGGAGTAGAAACAGGAGGTAGGGAAGGAGATCAGTTCTGGAATCCTGGCAGTGGAGGAAAAGTATCTCATGGGGAGGAGAGGCCAGCCTGCTGGGACTCAACGGTCAGGGAAACACCCCTCGGATGACGCTGCTACTGAGATCCCCGTGAAGTCGGACATGACGGTGGTTGGTGTTGACCAAGTCTCCAGAGATAGTGTGTTATTATAGCAATGTTCAAGTTCCCAAAGAAATAGTGCATGAAAATGATTGTGTTCAAATCTCAACTGAACTAGTGTGTGTTTAATCCCCACATGGAGAGTGTGAAAATAATGATGCTCAAGTCCAAATTAATTTGTGTGTAATGATAAAAATGTTCAGGTTCCCTTAGAGACAGTGTGTAAAGGAAATCATGATCAAGTACCCACACAGATAGTGTGTTGGTATAGTAAAGTTAAAGTCTCCATAAAGATTGCCTGTGATTACTGCGATGTTCATTATGTGGGGTGCGGCCTGCGTGGCCAATATGGCAGACACCTGAAGAACGTCTCTCAGCTCAAAGCTCTTTTAATCAGGCTATTATCCGTCCATCCAGTGAAAATTGCACCCCCAGGTCTGTGACCCAATGCTGGAGGGGCTGGCTTTGAGCCAAAGTCTGGGCCCCGCTGCTGGGCCTCGGAGGCAGAATGGGGACACCTCGGCCCGGCAATGCCCCTATTGGCTGGGTAAAGTGACCTGCGGATTGCTTCCTGGAGGAAATCAATTGGTTCCGGGCGGGCCAATGGTGCGCTGCAGTGCCCTACTGCTAATCATGTTGGAGAGTCGGAGGACCCACACAGCGAGTCAGCAGAGCCACAGCTCAGAGCGATCAGTTATGACCTGGGTGCTGGCAAGCCCTCACAGTGGACCCATGGTGCCTGATCGGAAGCAGCTGATGGTTAACCACCCTGGGTAGCCCTGTAGCAGCCCACTCCTATACCAGAATAGTTGCCTGCATAGCACCTGCACTGCACATTGGTGAGTCCGGACTTTCAGGGCGTGCAGCCTGGACTCATTGTCTGACACTGGTCTAGAGGTATGATGGTGGCATGGGACCCTGGTGGCTGGGCCTAGTTTTATAGGTGCAGAGCAGGTGCTTACCAAGAGACTTAACAGGAGGTGCTTTCCAGGCCTAGAACCTGGGGATTCGTCAGTGACCTCCCCTTTGTGAATGCTCCTACATAACAAAGCTATCTAACAGGGGAGCCCTGTGACATCGCCTACACGACTGGTCTGCTGTGGGGCTCCCAGGCTGGTGGCTGCAAGTGTGTCCACTCACCCCCCAATCTCCCCTCCTTTGCTGTCCCCAACACCTGCCTATATTATGTGATGCACCAAAGCAGCAAAGAACGGGTCCCAGTCTCTGCCTGGACTGCCCCCCACCAGCCTGGCAGCCACTGAACTAAGCAAACTGGACACTATACTGAAGTCCAAAGAGTCTTCCAACATCTCCTTCGAAGTGATGGTGGATTCTGTGGCAACCGATGTGAAACTCCTGTGGAAAAATCACAAGTGCTTGGTGAAGCACATCACTCACTCACAGAGAATGTTGGCTGAGCCACAAACTTTTGACCTTCATACTCAGGTACAGGACTTACAGGACTTGGTACGTACTCTGGAACACAGAGCAGAGGATGTGTAGGACCGCTTTTGCCTGAACAATATTTTCAAAGCTGCAATATAATTGACTACCTGGTTGAAAGACCTGGTCCCCCACCAAGCTTCACATCCAAGTTTTTCATTAAGAGGGCCACCCAGGGGCTGACCACCCTACCACCCCTGTGTGCGGGTCTCCATGCCCCACAGTGGCCCAACTACACCCTTAAAAAGGCAGATGGCCCAGGCGCCAGCAGCTACATTCCGCAAACGCTTCAGGCTCTGCCTTTGAGGCCTTGGATAATGGAGACACTTCCTCTAGAGTGCTACGGGCATATTTACAAGGGAGTGGCAGAGCACGGCGTTAGCCTCCTTGGCTTAATGTAACGCTCCGCCACATATGAAACATAGGGCAGCACTGTATTTAAAATGCTACGGTGCAGCCTGTGTTTCCCCCTGCGCTGCGCAAATTTAACTGCCTAGCACCAACGCAGGCACCCTTTCACCATAGTGCAAGGTTGCCTGTGTTGAGGGTAATGTTTGTTGATGTGTAGGAAGTTGTCCCCTCCTGCACATAAACAATCTTTAATTGGGGTTTTGTAACTTCTATGTGTGCTGCTTAATGCAGCACACAGAAGTTGCAACTCGTCATTTTATATGATTGTTTATGTGCAGGGAGGGACAACTTCCTACAGTGGTAATAGGTAGGGGGAAAATATCAAACCTTATACTTACCTATATCTGAAGGCTTAATGAAGAACACTGTCAAAGTGTACCTAAAAACAACATGGCTGCTTTTAACGTTTGTAAAGCAATCATTAGCCAATCACATAATAATTTGTTATCACTATATACTGCGGCACTTCTAATTACTGCAAAATGTTGGAAAAATACCACAACTAAAGATATCACTGAGGTAAAATAGCTTGCAACTTAAAATATACCTGTAGTCCCCAAAAGAATAATTTGTGCACAATAATATGCAATCCTGCCAAATTTAGTTCTAATCCATTCAGCTGTCTTCATGATGCTCCTGAGTACAAAGTCTATGGAAAATGCATTGGTGCACAAACATGTATTAAGACCCTCCTTTTTTCTTCACACATCTGATTGATTAAGCTCTGCAAAATGGGCCCAATTATTAATGTTTAAATTCAAGGAATTCCTATCTCTAGTAACCCTTCCTATAAGTACAGAGTGGATACTGCAATCCACTAGTTAGAGTTATCTCAAGTAAATCTAACTCATACCCTAAAGTAACTATAACTCATGACACCATCATTCACGTCTTCTACCCTTGCATATTGCTGATTACATTTTCAATGACTGCATTGATAACATCCCTAATGATATCTGAAAGTACATCATTATTAACAAAACTGTGCATGACGAGGGTGCAAGTCATAGTTACTTTAGTGCATAAGTTCTAGTAACTTGAGATACCTAAAACAGGTAGATTTTGGTGGTTTTGTTAGTTTAAAAAATGTTGTTTTAACTGGCATTTTCTCCTAACACACACACAAATATATATATATATATATATATTCATGAATGTTCGTTTGGACGGAGACCCGAGCACGTATTTGTGACCGCAACTGCCTCTGAGGAAGAAGGATTAACCTTCGAAATGCGTCAGGCTTATCGCGTTTGCAGCTGTCAGATTGTAACTACCAGCATCATCTTGCCTGTACTCTTTAATAAAGGCTTGCCATCTTAGGTCCAGCATTCGAGTGCAGCTCAATTTTAGGGGTAAGGCAAACTAGCATTCATATATATATAAAATTGCACTACATTAATATTTGATATACTGTATGGTTTGCATTTGCACATTGTATTTTGCACATTGTATATTTGCACTTTATATTTTTCCAGCCCGGAAGCAGAGATTCCTGCCCGATGGTGGAAATTCCGCTCCGGGTGTGGAGCTTACACTCCGGGCGCGGAAATTCCAGCTTGAGTGCGGACGTAAGTTTAGGACAGTTGTAAGGGCATACTTACTACCATGAGTAGTAAGTTTAGTATTTTGTTGTAAGTTAGTTCTATGAATCTGGCCCAAGAACTTTGAAAAAGAGTACGAATTTCAAGACAGAAGATATAATAAAGTCATCAATAAAACAAAAAAAGGACAAATCGATAGTGGTACGTGAGTCAGACAAAGGGGGCAATGTGGTCCTTATCAATGTATAACCAGGAGCCAAAATCACAACATAGTGATAGAAGCTGCTACATGAAGGTACCACATAGCAACCTGATGGAAATCAAGAATAGGCTGCACAAGGAATTGGCACGTTGGAGAGGATTAGGGTTATTGTCACAAGTTGAATATTTGTATTTGGAGATAGATAATCCTGTGACACCGATCATGTACCTGATCCCCAAAGTCCATAAAAACAAAGAGAAGCTGCCATCATTTCCGCGATCGAGAGTTTATTTGAAATAACCTCAACATATCTAGATCATTTCCTGCAAGAATTTGTCATAAAACTCCCAGCATACATACAGGACACTCGTGATTTTCTGAATAAAATAGAAGCTTTGATATGGAAAGATACCTATTTGTTGATCATGCTTGATGTGACCTCATTGTATACTAGTATTGAACATGAGGCAGGACTGAATGCAATGCGTCACGTTTTAGACACTCTGCACATCTCCTATCATCAACACTCGAGAATGCTTTTAGAGATGGGTAGAAAGTGCTTAGAGAACAATTGTTTCTTATTTGGAAGTAAAACGTACAAACAAGTTTGTGGCACGGCAATGGGCACCTGCTTCCTCCCCAGCTATGCTAATTTGCATACGGGCTGGTGGGAGGAGCAGGTGCTCAGAGTCAAGCATTCAAAAGAATGGAATGAGAATGTGGTGATTTGGAAATGATTCATAGACGACCTCTTTGTGGTCTGGGAAGGTTCAATGGAATCTGCAAATGATTTTATAATGTAATTGCATGATAACACACTTAATTTAAGATATCCAGACACAATAAATAGGGAGTCGGTAACATTTCTGGATCTAGAGATCTATGTGAGAGATAATCTACTACATACACACACATTCAGAAAAGCGACAGCAGGAACTTCGATCCTGCATGCGGACAGTTTGCACTCTACCAAGCTGAAAATGAGCATCCCCAATGCCGAGCATCTTAGGATGAAGAGAAACTGTAGTGAAGGACAGGCATTAGAGTATGCACAAAACAGCTTAACATAGAGATTTAAAGAAAGGGGGAATAAAGAACAAGTCCTGAGTCAAGCACTTCAAAAGGTCAGCAGAATCAAAAGAGAGGTCTTGTTAGAACCAAAGGGAGGTAAGGAAGACATCAAAAAGCAGGACAAATGGGAAATTAGACTAATTACCGGATACAGTGTCTACCACACAAAAGTGAGAGATTGTGTGAGTAGGCACTGGCATCTAATAAGAAGTGATCCAATATTGGGTACAACAATAAAACGGAGACCCCAGGTTACTTTAAAAAGAGGAAAGTCCATGAGGCAGGAATTGGTGGACAGCAGCCCAGAATTAATCCAATCGGGAAATTGGCTCAAGGTAAACCCAGGCTTTTACAAATGCCAAAAGTGCAAAGCCTGTACAATAGCCCAGAACACCAAACAAATATTGTCCCCATTAATGGTTAACCCTTGGAGTAATAGATGCTTTTTAAATTGTCGAAGTGACCATGTGGTTTACATCTTAAAATGCTCCTGTCCTAAATTATACGTGGAAAGCACCATCCACATGGTCCATGTTCGCATTTTACAACATATGCGTGCAGTAAAAAATAACGACAAAACTTATCCGGTGGCACGTCACATTAATGACATCCATAAAGGAAAATTGGAAGAATTGACTTATTTTGCAATAGATCAGGTACCCAAGATGAATAGGGGAGGAAATAGAGAAAAGAAGCTGCGGCAACTCGAGTCAAAATATATAATGCTGTTCGACTCTAGAATCCCGTCGGGTATGAACACAGACGAGGATTTACATATACACCTTAGTCATTAACAGTATCCAGATAATATGGTTTATTTTTAATTTTTAGATTCCTGTAAATTCATAATCAAACCTAAGATCATTTAACTTGCCGTTGCCAAGAGTAAAAATGTAGAAAAAGATATGAAGAAATAAAATTTATTACCTGAGGTTACGAGTCCAGTATGCAGTAATACAGACATCACGAAATTTAGCATTTGGAAGTTTAGGGTTTTAATAATAGACATGCACTTGCACTTTATCTAGAAATCTACAGTTCTAAACAATGAGAAACCAAGATATTTTGAAACTAATAACTGCTAAAGCACTTGCACTTTAACGAAAAATTGCACTACATTAATATTTGATGTACTGTATGGTTTGCATTTGCACATTGTATATTTGCACTTTATATTTTGCACAGTGCACAGGCACTTTAAATAGGACCATTGAGCCAGTTAACCCCTTTGATGCTCATGACTGTATTGTTCCGTCATGAGCATCAGTGCCCCTGTGCTCATGACGGAACCATTCCGTCATGAGGACAGGGGCACGAAATCCCTCTGCTGCAGACAGCAGAGGGATTTCTATTTAATCCCTTTGACCTTGGGAGCTGTGGAAGAGCTTCCCCAGCTCCCGCGGCCCCCTGCCTGGTTTCTGTGGAATGAAGATCAGCGCGCACGTCGCGCTGTCTTCATTGCACATAAAACGAAACTGAAATGAGCCTTTAGGCTCATTTCAGTTTCACTTTCTATGTGCTCAGGGGGCTGTAGAAAGACGGGAGAGGTATCACTGGAAAGGGGAGAATCTCCCCTTTCTAATGGTACCCCTCCCCAGTGGATCCCTGCTTGGGTATCGCCCCAGGAGTGCGATCCCCAAGCAGGGATCCACCCACTAGACACCAGGGAGGGGGGAGCTGCCCCTTGGGCAAGGGCTTTTGCTCCCCCAAATGTTTTGCATGTCATTTAGTCTTTTTGCCCCCCCGTGGGGCAGTAGCCCACAATCTGCCCCCCGGGGGGGGCAAAAAGCCCACTAGACACCAGGGATATTTATTTTTGCCCGCATAATTTATTAGGGTGGGGGCTGCCCATAAAGGGCATGTCATGCCACCACCCTGCAAAATGTACAGCCTTTCTGCCCCCCCTGGGGGGCAGTTGGGGGCAGCAGCCCCTAATCCGCCCCACCCGGGGGGCAGAAAGCCCACTATACTCCAGGGATTTTTTTCTTGTAATTTGTGGTGGGGGCTGCCCAATATGGGAATGCCCATGCCCCCATCCACCCCCGCAAAAATGACAGCCTTTCTGCCCCCCCTAGGGGGCAGATGGGGGCATTAGCCCCAAATCTACCCCCCCGGGGGCCAAAAGAGCAGTAGACGCCAGGGATTTTTTAGGCAAATTTTAATTAGGGTGGGTGCATTGACATGCCCGTTTTGGGCAGCCCCCACCCTAATTAATATTTGCCCAAAAAACTCCCTGGCGTCTTGTGGACTTTCTGCCCCCCCTGGCGTGCAGATGGGGGCATTAGCCCCCAATCTGCCCCGCCGGAGGGGGCAAAAAGCCCACAAGACACCAGGGATTTTTTGGGGGCAAATTTGAATTAGGGTGGGGGCTCCCAAAACGGGCATGCCCATGCCCCCACCCCCGCCCACAAAAATACCAGCCTTCCTGCCCCCCGGGGGGTCAGATGGAGCAGCAGCCCCCCATCTGCCCCCTGGGGGGGGCAAAAAGCCCCCTAGATGCAGGGATTTTTTTTTGCTAATTTTAATTAGGGTGGGGGCATTGGCATGCCCGTTTTGGGCAGCCCCCACCCTAATTAAAATTTGCCCAAAAACTGCTTGGAGTCTAGTGGACTTTCTGCCCCCCCTGGCGTGCAGATGGGGGTATTAGCCCCCAATCTGCCCTGCCGGGGGGGCAAAAAGCCCACTAGACGCCAGGGATTTTTTGGGGCAAATTTGAATTAGGGTGGGGGCTTCCAAAATGGGCATGCCCTTGCCCCACCCCATCTGCAAAAATAACAGCCTTCCTGTTCCCCCTGGGGGACAGATGGGGCAGTAGGCCCCAATATGCCCACCCCGGAGGGGCAAAAAGCCCACTAGACGCCAGGGAATTTTTGGGCATATTCTAAATAGGGTGTGGGCATTGGCATGCCCGTTTTGAGCAGCCCCCACCCTAATTAAAAGTTGTACAAAAAACTCCCTGGCATCTAGTGGACTTTCTGCCCCCCTGGGGGGCAGATGGGGGCATTAGCCGCCAATCTGCCCTGCCGGGGGGGGCAAAAAGCCCACTAGACACCAGGTTTTGTTTTTGGGCAAATTTGAATTAGGGTGCGGGCTCCCAAAACGGGCATGACCATGCCCCCACCCCCTCCTCCGCAAAAGTAACAGCCTTCCTGCCCCCCGGGGGCAAAAAGCCCACTAGACGCCAGGGATTTTTTTGGGGCAAAGTTGTATTTGGGTGGGGTGTCCCAAAACGAGCATGCCCATTCCCCCACCCCCGCAAAACTAACAGCCTTCCTGCCCCCCGTGGGGGACAGATGGGGCAGTTGCCCCCAATCTGCCCCCCTGGGGGGCAAAAAGCCCACTAGATGCCAGGGATTTTTTTGGGCAAATTTTAATTAGGGTGGGGGCATTGGCATGCCCGTTTTGGGCAGCCCCCAACCCTAATTAAAATTTGCCCCAAAAACTCCCTGGCATCTAGTGGACTTTCTACCTCCCCTGGGGGGGCAGATGGGGGCATCAGCTCTCAATCTGCCCTGATGGGGGGGCAAAAAGCCCACTAGACACCAGGGATTATTTTGGGGCAAATTTGAATTAAGGTGGGGGTTGCCCAAAACTGACATGCTCATGCCCCCACCCCCTCCCTGCAAAAATTACATCCTTCCTGCCCCCCTGGGGGACAGATGGGTCAGTAGCCCCCAATCTGCCACCCCGGGGGGCAAAAGGCCCACTAGACGCCAGGGATTTTTTTGGGCAAATTTTAATTAGGGTGGGGGCATTGGCATGCCCGTTTTGGGCAACCCCCACCCTAATTAAAATTTGCCCAAAAAACTCCCTGGCGTCTAGTGGACTTTCTGCCCGCCTGGGGGGGCAGATAGGGGCAGTAGCCCTCAATCTGCCCTCCTGGGGGGGGCAAAAAGACCACTAGACACCAAAGATTGCGCTGGCTTTTTTTATTCGTGGGGGTGGGGGCTGCCCAGTATGGGCATACCAATGCCCCCACCCCCCCAAAAAAATAGCCACAGTGTTTCTGCCCCTCTTGGGGGCATATCGGGGCAACCCCCTCCCCCTGATACTCCCCCGGGTGGCAGAAAGCCAACTAGGCACGGAGTTGTTTTTAGCAATATGCCTACCTGTGGATTTTGGGCCCTAGTGCAGCCGGCACATAGGGAAACCTACCAAACCCACACATTTCTGAAAACTAGACACCCAGGGGAGTCCAGCGAGGTATGGCTTGCTTGGGTCCCCTAACGTTTTCCTACCCACAATCCCCTGCAAACCTCAAATTTAGCTGAAAAAATCACTTTTTTCTCAAACTACTGTGTGGGAAAGTTCTGGAATCTACGTGGATCCACACATTTCCTCACACCCAGCATTTCCCTAGGTCTCCCGAGAAAAATGATACCTCACTCGCGTGGGTAGGGCAAGTACCCGAGACAGGCAAGGGCCCAAAACCTATTGAGGCGATATCAAAATGACCTATCACAAAACAACCTGGTTTTGCAAGGGGGGGTCACTTGGGTTTTTGTCCCCGGGCTCAGCGGCCATCTTGGAAAACTACCAAACCCAAACATTTATGGAAACTAGACACCCGGGGGAGTCCAGCGAGGTATGGCTTGGGTGGGTCCCCCATCATTCTCCTACCAAGAATCCCCTGGGAACCTCAAATTTTGGCTAAATATTTTTGCACATTTCTGTGTGGGAAAGTTCTGGAATCTGGGTAGATCCACAAATTTCCTCCCACGCAGCGTTCCCCCAGGTCTCCTGACAAAAATGGTACCTCACTTGTTCGGGTGGGTCAAGGACCCGCGACAGGCAAGGGCCCAAAACGTAGTGAGGCGACATCAAAATTGCCTATCTCAAAACCACCTGGTTTTGCAAGGGGGGTCCCAAGAGGTTTTGGCCCGGGGCTCGGCAGCCATCTAAGGAAAACTACCAAACCCACACATTTCTGAAAACTGGACACCCGGGGGCTTCCAGGGAGGTATGGCTTGCGTGGATCCCCCAACGTTTCCTTACCCAGAATCCCCTGCAAACCTCAATTTTAGCTGAAAAAAATCACTTATTCAAAAATGAATAGGTTTGCAAGGTTGCCTTAGGTGCCGGCAGAGCTAGGGTTAAAAAACGACAGCTAGGTACTTTGCCAAAAAAGGGTCATTTTTCGCTGCGAAATTGAGGTGTGACCATGTTGCGTTTTGCACCATTTCCTGTCGCGGGCACTAGGCTGACCCACACAAGTGAGATACCATTTTTCTTGGAAGACTTTGGGGAACGCGGGGTGGGTGGAAAATTGTGGATCCACGCAGATTCCAGAACTTTCTACCACAGAAATGTGGGGGAAATGTGGTTTCTTTGACAATTTTTTAGGTTTGCAAGGGATTCTGAGTAACAAAACCTGGTCTCCCCATCCTGGATTCCCCTGGGTGTCTAGTTTTCAAAAATGTATAGGTTTGCTAGGTTTCCCTAGGTGCCGGCAGAGCTAAGGTTAAAAAACTACAGCTAGGCACTTTGCCAAAAAAGGGTCATGTTTCCCTGCGAAATTGATGTGTGACCACGTTGCGTTTTGCACCGTTTCCTGTCGCGGGCACTAGGCCAACCCACACAAGTGAGGTACCATTTTTCTTGGAAGACTTTGAGGAATGCAGGATGGGTGGAAATTAGTGGATCCACGCAGATTCCAGAACTTTCCACCACAGAAATGTGGAGAAAATGTGTTTTTTTCACAATTGTTTAGGTTTGCAAGGGATTGTGGGTAACCGAACCTGGTGGGAGGCAGCTAAGTCACCCCATCCTGGATTCCCCTGGGTGTATAGTTTTCAAAAATGTATAGGTTTGCTAGGTTTCCCTAGGTGCCGGCAGACCTATGGTTCAAAAACTACAGCTAGACACTTCGCAAAAAAAGGGTACATTTTCATTGTGAAAATGTGGTGTGTTCACGTTGGGTTTTGACAGGGATTTCCTGTCGTGGGCACTATGCCTACCCACACAAGTGAGGTACCATTTTTATCGGGAGACTTAGGGTAATTCAGATGTGTAAAGCAACTGTTATTACCTATTGATTTTCATGCATTTTTGCCTTCCAAATGAAAGACATTGTGTAAAAAAAAAGTCATTTTGAAAAATGACCGATAATTCTCATGCTAGTATGAGTATTCCCAATTTCGAAAATGTGCAAATATGTACAGTTTCTAAACTCTATAATTTGTTCCCATTTCAGAAATACATTGGTGTCTTTCATACCGATTTTTCCATGTATACATTTTCCCACAATAATTGCTATACACCCGGAACATAATAAAAAACCATTGCAAATTGCTGCTCAGTTTTTGACTCTGGGTTCGTCGGGTTCTTGGTGAACCTACAAGTCCTATATATTCCCACAACCAGGAAGGTCCAGCGGATGTAACGGTATATTGCTTTCAAAGAGCTGTCATAATTAGAAGAAGTTACAGGTGAAAACGTTGACACAAAAGGCTGTTTTTTTCAATTAATCTTCAATTTGTCCTATATTTAACTGTTAGTTTCTATAAAAAAACCTTGATGGATCTACACAAATGACCCCTTGCTGAATTCAGAATTTTGTCTACTTTTCAAAAATGTATAGGTTTCCAGGATCCATTATTGCTTCCAAACCCATTTCTACCGTTAACTGGAAGGAGGTTGAAAGCACAACAAATAGCAAAAATAGGCTATGTCCCAGAAAAATGCCAAAACTGTGTAAAAAATGTTGGTTTTCTGACAAAAGTCTGTCATTTCCTAAAAGCTGGGACAATGGTTATTTCAGCCCCACAAACCCTTTTTTGATACCATTTGCAGAGAAAAACCCAGATGCTTTCATTTGCAGCCCGTTTTTCCCATTTTTCACAAAAAAACACAAAATGTTGCTGTATTTTGGCTTATTTCTGGGACCCTTCCAGGTGAGTCCACAAACCCTAGGTACCTTTAGAATCCCCATGATGTTGGAAGAAAAGGACGCACATTTGGCGTGGATACCTTATGTGGTCAAAAAGTTACAGGGGCCTAAGCGCGCACTACCCCAAATAGCCCAAAAAAGGCTTAGCACAGGGGGGAAAAGGCCTAGCAGCGAAGGGGTTATCCAATGTGATCAATTAATGGTTATTTATCGTTTGGAACGAACAAATCAGAAATAAGAAAGCAAATAAATTGCACAGTGCATGGAGTAATATGATTTAATCCATATTGAACAAAATAATGAAACATATGGAATCTCCCTGAAAAGAATTGATTTTTAGAGGTGTTGTATTAGTGTATATATTTTAAGAATACCTATGAATTTAAATATGGTGTTTTTAGAAAAATGTAGATGAGAGATGAACTATTTATGTGGAGATTTGCACAAAATATTCAAATCATGAAGTTTGTTAGTATGACTTAGGATGATGCAGGCACTTGCCAAAAACCGGTCTGCCTAATGAATGTCATGAAAATGTTTATAATCGTAGTAGATATCGGGTATACATTGTCAAATATAAAATACATGAATAGCTACATTTAAGGTGATTTTAAGCAGTGAATGTCTTTTAAATATGTATTAAACACGATGGGAACTGCAGTCTGTCTTCCATGGCTATGGAGACAGCGACCCACGTGATCAGGAGTCTGTGGTTTTAAAAATATGCAAATGGCGCAGCGTCTTTGGTTTGAGCAAGCCTGTGGATACAGGCGAAACGCGTTACATGACAACCGAAATAAAAAGAGAGACTCTTTTAAATACGAGTGGAGTCCCTGTACTGGATGGTAACTGGAGTTGATTTTATATATATATATATATATATATATATATATATATATATATATCTATTACCTACTGGCGGTCGCCAGTAGGTAGTTATAGTTAGGACCACGTTTCCATAGGAAAACCTCAACATTCTATTTTGAATAACTTTGGCGCCGGTCGACGAATCCTCGCGAATTTCTCAAAATAGGTGGGGCGCTACGCTCCGCTCCTACTCTGAAAGTCTCGGGGGGATTCGTCAAGCGGGGGCTGAGATAAAAGGGGGGTCCCAAAACGCGTTTTTCCCATGCATTTTTCCATAGGACCTTTAGAACGAGCTACAGCCCGAACGGCTGAACAGAATTACTTGAAATTTGGCAGAGAGGTAGTCCTCAGGTCAAGGAAGTGCCTTTTGTAGGTTTGGTGTAAATCTGTTCAGTAGATTCTGAGAAAATAGCCTTTAAATCAATATATATATCTGAGCCCGCTTACGGTACGCTTACCGTACGCTTAAGGTAAGCGTACGGCGGCGTGCGCGAGCGCGATTCTGATTGGCTGTTAGATCTTAGTAAACATTCGAATCGGTCGAAACCAGGAAGCGGCGGCCGCCATTTTGTGTATTTCACTCTGAAAAAAAAGAGTGAAAACAAGGAAAGGGGGCACTGAGGAGAGTTACAGACCCCCTAACATTTGTAAGGGGGTCAAAGAAGGACAGAAAAGTACAAAAAAAACATTTATTGATTTAAAAAAAAATCACGGGGTACGCGTACGGTAAGCTTACGGTAAGCGTACGGTAAAAAAATAAAAATAAATAAATGAAAAGCAGATTTAAGAGTTTAGATATTAGGGGGCTCTAAAAAGAGCCGTTGTGTTTATGAAGTGATTTTTTATTGGTACCTACAAGTAAGTACCGATGCAGAGTCTAAGGTTCAAAAGGAAGACTCTGTTCCCTTCATCATTGAAGTGCACACCATCTCCTCTATAAATGTCTTGCATGTCATAACGCAAGTTGTTGTGGTAAATGGCACCCATACCATAGTCACGGAGGAAAGCAGAAACAGATTTGTTGACGTGCTTCCTTGCTTTGTCAATTTGCGGACAGAAATGATTGGACCAGTTCCATTTTTGCCTTTGGCATATGTTGGAAAACACAAAGGCAGTTTTAGGGAAAAGAGAAAACAGTTGTGCAAAGGTGTCCTTCATAAGCATTTCCAGACCTACCCCAGTCAAAGTGCCTAGGTCATTGCCACCACAGTGCACTATTATGAGGTCAGGGTGTTGGATTTGCATGAAGGATTTCACCAATGGCATCAATTGGTGCCACTTTAACCCTCTCTGACCAATCCATTTAATGTCTACATTTGGCAAAGCAAGGTCTCTCACCATACCTGTTTTCTCTGCAAACTTTTCACTCCAGAAGACATAGCTGTGCCCTACAATCCACACTGTGAACATCTTCAAAGGAGAACTGGATGCACTCAGGAGGTGTCTTTCAGTAGAATGGCAATATGAAAAGAAAGACAGTTTGGAAATGGAGGCATACATATTTTTTTCAAAACAAAAAGAACTGATTGGCTGTTTCATACCATTCTAGAATAAAAACTAGGCTGTATGTGTAAATTAATAGAAGCATGTTTTGTATTGGTACAAAAAAATGTGTTAACAAAGAACAGTACTATGGATTTGCTGTTAGGTTTGAAAAGTCAAGCACTCTTGCTCTGTGGAATTGAAACATTGTGTGGCGAACTTCTGACCTAACTCCACACAGCAGTGTTCCATGAGCTGTTGCTATGGTAGCAGGCAGAAGTCAAGTTGGGGGAAGGGTACTAGGCAGAAGTCAAGTTGGGGGAAGGGTACTTTTGGAAAAGGGTTGGTTTTCAACCAATAGAAATGTGTGATTACATTTGAAAAAAAGGGGGAAGCACTGAGATTTGAAACTTACATGTATATGTGTTGAAAAATAGAGGGAAAGTTTGCCATTATCTGGTTCTGCTGAGAGGAGAGAGGTGAACACAACAGAGATCCTGGCTCTGATAATCTGCTGTTTGAGTGTCACATTTCTTTCACAACTAACTAATTTTAAAGGTGAGTTTAGAGTTTGAGAGGGGATGTATGTGGTAACTTAAGAAATGAATAATAGAAATGGAAATTGTTTTTGTTGTAGGGGGAGCGATTTTTTGGTGCAGAAGCTGACTCTTAGCACACAGCCAGCTCCTTTCCATGTATAATCATGCACAGTATTTACAAGCGAGTGGGGTTTAATACAATCTTTGTGATTGTTATTTTTTTTTGCCCGCTGTAAAATGATGAATGCAATTGCTTTCACAATTTATAGTGAAATGCAATATATTCTGAAAACAGCAAAAATAAGGCAAAAATATTTTTTGGAAAATGTAAATATGTGTACTGTATTATAAATTGTTTTAAAAATATTAATACTTTTTTCTTTTTTTTCAGATTGATATAGAAAATTTTCAAAAACTAGAACCATTTTTAAAACTATTTTTTTTAAAAACAAATGAATAAATATTTTTTCAGTGAGTATGGTAAGTCAATAATAATAATTGTAGTCTCTCAAGGACCTTGTAATGTGTTTATTGATTTTTAGTGTTTTTAAAAAAAAAAAAAAAAAAAAGTACGCGCACCGTACGCGTACGGTAAAAAAAAATAAAAAAAAGTTTTTAAAAACATATGTAAAAAAAAGATGAAAGATAAGGTTGGCTCTTAAAAGAATCGTTGTGTTCATGCAGGGACAGAGGAAAGAAAGATTGGGAATATTAGACGGTACGACAACTGTGCTGATCTATTTTACTGTTCACCAGGGAAACACTGGTCTCCCTATAAGTAATTAGATCGTGACAAGTGGCGCACCGTACTTCAACCCTCGCAAACCGAGGGTTAATTTCCAGAGGGCCAGCAAAAGGAGATTCTCCCCCCACAGATGAAGGGCTCACCTGACCTGCAGAAGAAGGAGTCAGCCCTGCAGATGATGGTCCAGGCTGAGCTGCTGTGGATGTACTGGCTCGTCTTTCTGAAGAGTTACCTCCAAAAAGATGACCATGTGTCCTTCTGTGTACATCCTGGAGGTGTCTCTTCATGGTGTGATTCCCAAAGGAATACTTCCTGTCAGGATTACCTCTAGAAAGTACACGCTGACACAGCCTGCAAGTAACTAAGGGTGCATTCACCTTTTGCTGGCCTTCAGGAAAAGTAAAATAATCCCAAACATAAGAAGGCTTTACTTTCCTCGCTCTCTGCCTCAAGACAGTGCTGCTGGTGCTAGCCTCACTCTCAGAAGAGCTCTGCTGTTCTGCCATCGTATCCCAAAGACAAACCAGCTCCTTCTCCCAAGGGATCACAAGCAGAAATGAGGGGAATGGGTGTGGTGTAGGAGAGTTCTAGAACTGAAAGTACTTTCAACCAATCAAAAGTTGTGTTTCATGATCACATGACCTACCGTACGCTTACGGTACGCTTACGGTGCGCTTACGGCAAAAAGTACGCATGCGCGTAAAAAAGACACGCGCTTGCGCGCATGCGCATAACAGTCACTCCCCGGCACTTCCGCGTAACGTGCGCGTGTGGCGTAAGCGCGCACGCGACCCACGCGCAGTACGCGCGGCTACGCAAAGTACGTAACTATACGCAAGCAGCGTAGATAGATTACGGGCGTTGCGTAAACCGTACGCTTACCGTGAGCTTACGGTACGCGTACTATAAAAAAAAAAAAAAAAAAAAAAAAAAAAAAAATCTGGAAATACATTTTACATGTTTATTTTAAAAAATTTATATAAAATAAATATTTAATGATTTTAAAAATTTAAGCATAGTCTTTATAAAAGGTAAGAAAATTAAATTAAAAATATGTTTGAAAAAAATGAAGAATAAAAAAAAAAAATAGCATTTAAAAAACCTTGCAAATTCACTGAAAAAACCATGGGTTTCACACACGTTATAGTTAGGAATTAGCATTTAAAAAACCTTAGAAATTCACTGAAAAAACCATAGGTTTCACACACGTTATAGTTAGGAATTAGCATTTAAAAAACCTTAGAAATTCAGTGAAAAAACCATAGGTTTCACACATGTTATAGTTAGCTGGACATTTTACTCGTAAAAAACCAATGAAATTGCCCCGTTATAGTTAGTTCAGCTAACTATAACTCGCGCGCCCGCAATGCACTGCTGATGACGTCACATATTACATCACTCATGACATGGTCAGTGACATCACTCATGACATCACTGATGACATCTCAAATGACATCACTGATGACATCACTGATGACATCATCCTTGTGATAGAGTGGCAGACCTCCTCTCACCTTAATATAAGCTTTGATACACACATTCAAAAATAGAGACTAAAATTTTCAAAACAATGGACATACCAATACCAGTTACAACAACCTCTTCAGTAATTCTAAGATCAACATACACATCCACTCATTCACCAACAGTCCTATACAGTCACTCATACATGTACTCACTCATCATATGTACTCATACACCTATACATCCTGTTACATAATGCCACTCATCCATAGAGTTACTCACACACATAGTCACTCATGCTAATAAAGAATCAAACATACATTCACCTGCATATACAGTTATACACACACCACCACACTTACTTCTACGGAAACTTACACATACTTAGTCTTTTAAACAATCACTTATAGAAACACATACTTATTCATACAGGAACTCTTTCAATCTCTCCCTCTCACATATACTCACATATATACACCAATAGTCACATATACTAGTTTAAAACATATGTAGTTACTCATAAAGACACTATTGAGACAGTCATTCACTCACTAACACACCAATACACACACGCATCCACCCATGCAGTCCTGCACACATGCTCTGTTCAACACATACAAACAGTGAGTCACTCATTCATGCACCTATGCACTACGTCATACCCCCCACCGAACCATGCAGACACTCAGACTAATACTCAAAAAAACCAACTAATAACCTATATAGACACCCATGTAGCTACTCACCAACCCATGCAGCCACTTATACACAAAGTGAAAAAATGATACAGATATTTACATATTTAAATATTACTCACTAAGCCATGTATTCACTATGATACACTTAATCAGTCAGTTACACAATCAATTTTTCAAAAAGAAATCATCCATTTAGACAGTAATATACCCATTTATTCTTCTATCAACCTTGAGATATACATATATAAAACATATTTAATTTTCAGAAAAACACACATTCACTGGATGATGTCATCAGTGATGTCATCAGTGATGTCATTTGAGATGTCATCAGTGATGTCATGAGTGATGTCACTGACCATGTCATGAGTGATGTAATATGTGACGTCATCAGCAGTGCATTGCGGGCGCGCGAGTTATAGTTAGCTGAACTAACTATAACGGGGCAATTTCATTGGTTTTTTACGAGTAAAATGTCCAGCTAACTATAACATGTGTGAAACCTATGGTTTTTTCACTGAATATATATATATATATATATATAGTAAAGCTTGCAAAGTGTAGTCTTTGTTTGAAACAAGAGCGTGTCGCCCCCCCCCCCCCCCCAGAAGGCATAAGATACTCACTGCATTTTACAGACACATTGGGAGAAAGGAAGCAGTCTCCCACTGCGTGAAGGTGATTTGAGTCAGACATACCTTCACTGTCTCCTGTTCTACCTGCTGGATTGGTGTGTTCATCCGTACCCAGCATTGTTTGGGACACCACCTGGTGTACAAATATGCAAATCACTGTATTTGCTCTCACTACAGGAAGCACAAAACCCAACATAGATTATTGCATTCATCGCAAAATTAGTGGGTGGCGGGATAAGGGAATTTTGCATCATGATGAATTTGAGTTCTTAAAAATTGATCATCCCACCATTCCCACTTTCTACCCCATCCCCAAATTACACAAAAACAACAAGAATCCTCCTGGAAGACCCATTGTGTCCTCCAAGGGAAGTCTCCTGGAGAACACTTCAATACTGATCGATACAATACTGAGTCCTTTTGTTGGCAACTTGGTATCTTATGTTAAGGATACATCAGATTTCATTAAGCAAATTGCCAACATACCATGGGAGGAGGACAAGATATTGATTACTCTGGACATAACCAGTTTATACACAAGCATTAACCATGAACAGGACTTAGAAGCTATTAAGAGCTTTCTTAAAACAAAACCAGCACAATACATGGAACACAATCAAATGATCATAGAACTTATGGCCTTTTGCCTATACAATAACATCTTCCTATTCGGAAATCAACTATACATCCAAAAACAGGGTACCGCGATGGGCACATGCTTCGCCCCCAGCTACGCGAATTTATTCGTGGGCTGGTGGGAGAAGCACGTGGCCTGGTATGGGGCTAATGAGCCCTGGATGAGCAAAATAGCCGTCTGGGTCAGATACATCGACGATATTTTTATCGTCTGGAAAGGGTCAGAAGAAGAATTCCTGACATATCTTGATCTCCTAAATAACAATATCTATAATCTGCATTTCACCAGCAATATTAGTGATTCAGAAGTGGCCTTTTTAGACCTACTAGTATATGTAAGTGATGGACAACTAATGACAAGGTTACACCGCAAAGCCACCGCAGGTAATGCCACCTTACATTTTACCAGTCAGCATCCAAGGTGTCTAGTGAATAGTATCCCCTATGGGGAGCTGCTCAGGATAAAACGGAACAGCACACTAGACACAAGTTATCAAGCATCCAAAAGAGAAGCGATTAAACGCTTCAGCGTAAGAGGTTACCCAGGGAACACACTGAAGATGGCAGAAAAAAGAGCAGATGAAAAAGAAAACTTCTCCTAGTAAACAAACAGAAGGTAGAACAGGAGGACACAACTAGGTCAATTTTGACATTCTCTAAAAATTCTCCTCAAATACGTCAAATAATTAACAAACATTGGAGAATTCTAAGGGCAGACATGGTCATAGGGAAAGGATTGTCCCAATATCCTAGCATTACGTATAGGAAAAATACTTCCTTACAGGATCTACTAGTGCACAGCCATTTTGAAAAAGGTGCTAGAGGCAAGAGTGAAAGCAAAGGTTTTTTCCCTTGTCTCAAATGCAAAGCCTGCAAGAACAGTAGAAAAATTAAAGGGTACAAGGTCCCATGGAGGCCATCTGATAAATTAATCCTTAACTTTTTAAACTGTAATTCGGACTTTGTTGTTTATTGCCTGAGCTGTCCTTGCAATTTGCTTTATATTGGCAGCACAGTGCATCCCGCAAAGAAGAGGGTGTTGGAACATATGCGAGCCATAACCAATAAAGACAAAAGTTACCCAGTCGCACGCGATTTTGCTACACATCACCATAGCGACAGTCAACAGCTCAGCTATTTCTGCCTGGATCAGATACCTGTGAGACAGAGAGGAGGAGGCAGGGTAAAAAGATTACGTCAGCTAGAGTCCAGGTACAATTTAGAACTAAGGACCATGGTACCTCTACGTTTAAATAGCGAAGAAGAACTGTGGGTACATGTGGGCTAATTATGAGAGTGTATAACTAGGAACATACACTCTTCATACTTTTCCCCTCACAGACTACTGTCAATTGTAAATAGCTCTTTATAAATAAAGAGGACATCTTTGAGATGTGGAACTTCTCCTACAGGAATTAGGAATAATGAACAGAAGATGGAACATAATTTTAACTCTGTTTAGTTAATTTTTCTTTTTCTTCTTTTTATGTTAGATTAACAGGTGTTCAACATAATTCTATAAATTGTAGAATGTGGTTAGATTAGAGAGTAAAGACGGCACATGAGATTGTAACAATGACAGGAAATTGCAGGAAATTGAAGTAATTTAGGAACGAAGTTTCTCTAGAATAGACACCAGCTTATCCCTTGACAAGATCACTGGAAAAATTAGCCCATTCAGGGCATAATAACTAGTAACCAAAGGGTGGAAAAAGGAAGGAAATAAATTGATGAATTATAAAGTAACATTATATTTGATAAAAGTACTATTGAAGTGAATGATTATTTTCTGTCCCTTAGGAATGATCTGTCAAAATGGTAATATGAGCTATACGCTGGCCAATGGTGGCGAGAAACTATAGGATGGCCACTGTATTTGTAACAACCATCACAGTGGTCTTTTTTCTATGCCAATACGAGTGCAGTAGTCCTTTCTCTCTGTTTTGAACATCAGTGTATTTAAAGTAACAATTTTTTAATGGGACTCTGACATTGAAAAAGGTCGTTGTGAGAAGTTGGCCTGGTATATGATACTCACTAGTTAAAGTGATCACCTTGTACCATGCCAAGCAACCCTTATGGTGTGGTTGTAAGTCAACCTTTTCGGACTAGCTGCCCTAGTGGTAGCGTAGGCTAAGCAGTCTTTGAGGCTAAACTCGTGAAGCGTGTTAAGCCAGCTGTTTTACCAAATGTAACCCCCTTTTATACCAATGAAAGGACACCACACAGATATATATTCAAAATATATATGTATTTATTTCTCAAAGTAACCCCTAGTCTCTTTATGAGCACAGGAGCACAAATCGTCAAACAAGATTACAGTAGAATACACAGAAGTTGCACTTTATATGGATAGGCCCTGGTGGCCGCTCAAACCATATACTAAAATAGTGGTATAAGTACCACGAACAGAAAAGGGAAAAGGCCTAGGGCCTCTAGAATCGCTGGGCCTACAAGGAGCTAACGTCAGTTAGTGACCAGGAGGTCCACGGGTGGCGTGTGCAGAGCAAATAGTCACACGCGTGCTCCCATAGGTTTCAATGGGTGCGTAAAAAGTACAAAGTTACTGCAAAGAGGATCTTCCGGATGGACTAGGAACTCAAGATTTGGAACACAGGCACTAGAGATGTAATACTACACTTGGGCACAGGTGTGCCAGCTTTACCTCACCCACAGGAAGCGGGTGCATAGGCCTCGAAGTGCGTCGGGTTTCTTCTATCTGTTCCGTGGAGCCTGAAGACAAAGATGCTGCAGGCGGTCGGTCCGGGAGAGATGCAGTGGATCCAAGAGTGGATCGGAGATGTTGAAGACCTGTAAGCAGAGGGGACAGTGTTCACAGTCACTAGCCAGTGACCAGCGTGGCACCAGGTGGGTACCAGGCGATGTCGGGTGCAAACAGGAAGAAAGATGTAGCTTGTCTCTGCAGCCACGTGGTCCCTGGAGGTCGACGACGTCCAGGAGTCAGTTCACGAGCTGTCCCACGCAGGCTCTCGCTGTCGGCGGTGTCGGCGACTTGATTGAAGCAAACAAGCCTTGGCAAAAGCAATTGTTGTAGGAGATTAAATAAGCTGATGGTTCTGACCAGCAAGGTCAGAAGGACTGCTCCTTTGGAGGGGAGCAAGGGCCAGTCTGGAGCAACCAGACCAGCGGTGTATTTTGTAGAGTTCGTCGCCAAGATGGCTACTAGCCAGCGGGCCAGCAACCGGTTAGGCGCGTTGAGTGGCAAAATGCAGAAGGGCCCCACGCAGATCGTGGAGATGCTGGAGGGCTCACCTTTGGTGCAGATGCTGCTCGGGTGTTGGGCTTCTCAGATCCCAAAGCACAACTTGGAGGGAGCCTCGGTTGTTGCACTTGTCAGCTTGTCGTAGTCGTTCCAAGATGGCTGGCTCCACGTGTCTCGGTGCCTCCACGGGTCTCCTCTTTTCAGGGACTGTGGATCGGGCGGTGAGAGGTCTGGAGGTCCAGGTCTTGTCAGTCTCTGGGCTCGGGCTCCGGCGGGAGGCGGCGGCAAAGCAGACATTGATTTGCTGGATGGTGCTTGCGTTAGCAAGGTGGTCACTCCCTGACCACAGGGGAGATTGGCTTCAGGTCTCTGTGCAGCAGAGCGTCGAAGTTCCCGTCTTCTTCTTAGTGTTAAGTTGATTCCAGGATGTCTGAAGTCTTAGGACACAGCTCCTACCTTTAAGCGGATTCTAGGGGCCGGACTACCTGCTAGGTCCCTCCCTATGGGTGGGACCAGGAAGGGGGGTGGTTACACCCCCAATCCTTTGTCTAGCTCGCCCCAGGCCCAGGACTGGTGTGCCCCAGGACCGGTTTGAACTGGCATATGCACCGAGGCTCCTTGTGAGCCACAGGCATGTCTGGTTTCTTTCAAGCCCTACCTGACCAATACACAAAATCCTGTCTGGGGTGGTGCACACCTCCCAAGCTGGAAGGACTCCCAGCAGCAGGAGGGCAGACTTGTGTCTGTGGTGGCAGCATCCATTTTGTGGAGCTGAGGCTATGTCTGATTTTACCCGGGTTTCAGGTACTGTACATGTCGTGTCCCTCTAGAAGGGTGAAATGCTAACCCCGTCGCCAGAATTGGCGAGGGTTTAGTATTCCAATTCGTATGACACCTTACTCGACATGTTTTGATAAAGCCAAACCAAAGATAGCATTTAACCGCGAGGTTCATAATGCACTTAAGAGTATATGGTATGACGATATCTGGAAACAGTAGAAGGAAGTGGTTCCGACCACTGCAGACAGGCTCAGCTCATGCCAGAGCACCATCTCACATGGAACCAAGCACTCTGCCTTCAGGATTGTTAAGGCCTGCCATAGGAGTGACTTATAGGTTACCAGGTGTCCCATTTAAGGTTAGGTATAGGTATACTACACCTTAGTAAGAGGTGATTACACCAACTTACCCCAGCTGAGTGATCAGCCAGTTGTGTCAAATTGTTAGGCCAAACCTGGGGTGGCATAATACATGCTTCAGCCCCTGGCAGGCCTTGGGTACACCAATGCCCTGGGTACCTAGTGTACACTGGTACAGGGGCTGACAGGGTGATCCACTTCCAATTGGCTATGCACCTAGGGTGCATAGGTTTAATTTAGTAGAGAGAACAGCAGGCTGGGGGTCTGATTGGCAGGCCCACAGCCTCAATATGTCAAAAACCAGTGAAGCAAAAAGCAAAAATTTGGGGTGACCATAGGATAGCAGACCCTACTCTCCTACACAACCCCCCCCCCAAACGCTGGGACATTAAACTAGCCTTGACCAGTCTCGTCTTCATGTCCTAAGTGGAAGTACCTGGAGAGACCATCTGCATTCCCATGGTCAGTACCTGGCCGGTGCTCCACTGTAAAGTCCATCCCCTGTAGGGAAATGGACCACCTAAGCAGTTTGGGGTTTTCACCCTTCATCTGATTTAACCACAAGAGGGGCTTATGGTCGGTCTGAATCTTGAAGTGAGTGCCAAACAAGTATGGCCTCAGCTTCTTCAGGGCCCACACCACAGCAAAGGCCTCCCTCTCAATAGCTGACCAATTCTTCTCTCTGGGGGTCAACCTTCTGCTAATAAAAGCAATGGGTTGGTCTTGACCATCTACATTAAGTTGTGACAGCACAGCTCCCACACCCAACTCAGAAGCATCTGTTTGGACAATAAACTCTTTGGAGTAGTCAGGACTTTTCAGGATAGGTGCAGAGCACATGGCCTCCTTCAGGTCATCAAATGCCTTTTGACAGCTTACTGTCCACTGAACCTTTTTGGGCATCTTCTTGGATGTCAGATCATTAAGAGGAGTCACAATGGACCCATAGTTCTTAACAAACTTCCTGTAGTACCCAGTCAAGCCCAAGAAAGCTCGAACTTGAGTCTGGGTGGTTGGAGGGGACCAGTCCTTGATGGATTGTATCTTACTCTCCAGTGGTTGAACTTGGCCTCCACCTACAAGGTGGCCCAAATATACAACCTTACTCTGCCCTATCTGGCACTTAGTAGCCTTGATAGTGAGGCCTGCCCTTTGCAGAGCCTCAAGAGCCTTCTTCAGGTGGATCAGGTGATCCTCCCAGGTGGAGCTAAAGACAGCAATGTCATCAAGATATGCTGCGCAAAAGTCATCCAACCCAGTAAGGACTTGGTTCACCAGCCTTTGGAAGGTGGCAGGTGCATTCTTCAGACCAAAGGGCATCACCACAAACTGGTAGTGCCCACCTGGGGTTGAGAATGCTGTTTTGGCCTTAGACTCCTCAGCTAATCTGATTTGCCAATAGCCAGCTGTTAAGTCAAATGTGCTCAAAAACTTTGCAGAAGCTAGTTTGTCTATGAGCTCATCTGCCCTTGGAATAGGGTGTGCATCTGTCCTGGTGACAGCATTGAGTCCTCTGTAGTCCACACAGAACCTCATCTCTCTCTTGCCATCTTTGGTGTGAGGTTTGGGGACCAGAACCACTGGGCTAGCCCAGGGGCTCTCTGAGGATTCAATGACACCTAATTCCAGCATTTTATGTACCTCAGCCTTTATACAGTCCCTGACGTGGTCAGGTTGTCTGTAAAGCTTGTTCTTTACAGGCAGACTGTCACCAGTGTCCACCACATGGGTACACCAGTCAGTTTGACTAGGTATCAAGGAAAACATATGTGAAAATGATTGTAGAACCTGTCTACATTCAGTCTGCTGATGGGCAGTGAGGTTGCCTCCAAGGGTCACTCCTTCAACTGAGCCATCTTCAGGGTTCTGAGACAACAGGTCTGGGAGAGGGTCACTCTCTTCCTCCTGTCCCTCATCTGTAGCCATGAGCAAGCCCATGTCTGCCCTGTCAACATATGCTTTAAGCCTGTTAACATGGAGTACCCTGTGGGGACTCCTGGGAGTTCCTAGGTCGACCAAGTAGGTGACCTCTCCCTTCTTTTCCAGGATTGTATGGGGTCCAGACCATTTGTCTTGGAGTGCTGCTGGGGCCACTGGCTCCAACACCCATACCTTCTGTCCTGGCTGAAACTCAACCAAGACAGCCTTTTGGTCATGCCAAGCTTTCTGTAAGGCCTGGCTTGCCTCAAGGTTTTTGGATGCCTTCTCCATATACTCAGCCATCCTGGAGCGGAGACCAAGTACATAGTCCACTATGTCTAGCTTAGGCTTTTTGAGAGGTAACTCCCATCCTTCCTTCACCAAACACAGTGGGCCTCTTACAGGGTGCCCAAACAACAATTCAAAGGGGCTGTAGCCAACTCCTTTTTGTGGGACCTCTCTGTAAGCAAACAGAAGGCAGGGTAGAAGGATGTCCCATCTTCGCCTGAGCTTTTCAGGTAATCCTTTGATCATACCCTTTAGGGTCTTGTTGAATCTCTCAACAAGCCCATTGCATTGTGGGTGATAAGGGGTGGTGAACTTGTAGTTGACACCACATTCCTTCCACATAGCTGTCAAGTACCCTGACATAAAGTTGGTACCTCTGTCAGATACTACCTCCTTAGGAAACCCCACTCTGGAGAATACTCCCAGCAGGGCCCTGGCCACAACAGGAGCTGTAGTGGTCCTAAGGGGAATTGCCTCTGGATACCTGGTGGCATGATCCACTACCACCAGTATAAATCTGTGCCCAGATGCAGTGGGAGGATCCATGGGACCCACTATGTCTATTCCCACTCTTTCAAAGGGGACCCCCACCACAGGTAGTGGTATTAGGGGGGCCTTTGTTGTGCCACCTGATTTGCCACTGGCTTGGCAGGTCACACAGGAGCGACAAAACTCCTTTGTATCTTCATTCATATGAGGCCAGTGAAAGTGAGGGACAAGCCTGTCCCAAGTCTTGTTCTGGCCTAAGTGTCCTGCTAAAGGAATATCATGGGCCAAGGTAAGAAGGAAGCCCCTAAATTGCAGAGGTATAACCAACCTCCTGGTAGCACCAGGCTTGGGGTCTCTAGCCTCTGAATAAAGGAGCCCTTCATCCCAATACACTTTATGGGTACCTTGAGCATTCCCAGCAGCCTCAGCAGCAGCCAGCTGTCTGAGGGGTTCAAGAGAGGGACAGGATAACTGAGCCTGCCTCAAGTCAGCCCTTGAAGGTCCCCCTGTCCCCAGAAACTCAACCTGATCAGGTTCAAGCTCTTCAGGGACAGTTCCTTCAGGGTCCTCTAGATCAGCTTCCTGGGAAGGCTGATCATCACTCTGAGGCAGGGGGGAAGGCACAGCCTTGACCCTCCTGTTCTTCTTCTTGGTAGGTGCTTGGTCCATTGTTCCAGGATCCAAGACCTGAGGTTCAGTGAGGCACTTTTTGGCCTGTGACCTAGTCACAGCAAGGACATGTGATGATATACCTAACATCTCTGCATGAGTCCTGTACTCCACTTCTGACCATAGAGAACTCTCTAGGTCATTGCCCAACAAACATTCTACTGGGAGGTCTGCACTAACCACAACCCTTTTGAGGCCAGTTACCCCTCCCCATGAGAAGTTAACAACTGCCACACTATGTGAAGTAGTGGCATTGCTGGCATTGGTCACCAGGTAGTTCTCACCTGGTATGTACTGTCCAGGGTCCACAAAGCCTGGTGTCACCATAGTGACACTGGCACATGTGTCCCTGTAGGCTTGAGCCACTTTGTCATTAATTAAAGGAGTCTGTCTGTACTTGCCCAGGTTACTGGGGCTCACAGTCAGGGACAAATCAATGTCCCCATCACAGATCAAGACTGCCTGTGTAAGGGTTCTGTCTAAGTCAGAATCTCCTTCAGTTCCCATAGTGATTCCCACTACACCCTTTGTCTGGGGACCAACACTGCTAACAGTAGTACTGGGAGCAGGTGCCTTAGGGGCAACAGTGTTGGGGGCTCCACCCTTTTTGCAATCACTAGTCCAGTGAGTTGTATTTTTACAATGATTGCACCAGGGTTTCTTCTGACCTTCTTTCTTCTTCTTGGACTGTTGGGACCCACCCTCCTTAGCAGTAGTTTGGGGCCCTGTTGAAGACTTCTGGTCTTTAGGTTTCTGATCTCCACCCTTTTGGTCTGTTTTCTTCTGATCACCCCCTTGGCCCTGGTTCTGGTTCTTTTGCTTAACCCTGGTTCTGACCCATTTGTCTGCCTTCTTTCCCAATTCTTGGGGAGAGGTCAGATCAGAGTCAACCAAGTGTTGATGCAGTTGCTGGTTTTGACAGTTATTTAAAATCTGTTCTCTCATCATCAAATTATACAATCCTGTAAAATCAGATACCTTACTTCCCAGCAACCAACCCTCCAAAGCCTTAGTGGCACATTCAACATATTCAGACCAGTCCTGAGTCTGTGTCTTTTGGGTGTCTCTGAACATTAACCTGTACTGTTCAGTGGTTAAGCCTAACCCATCTACCAGAACACTCTTCAGGACTCTGTAGTTTCTGACATCCTCTTCTCTAACAGTGAGGAGTCTGTCTCTGCCTCTTCCTTCAAAGGAGAGCCAGAGGATTGCTGCCCACTGGTCTTCAGGAACCTGCTGTACTTTGCAGGCTCTCTCAAGAGCAGTTATCCATTTGTGGATGTCATCCCCACTTTTGTAGGGGGGCACAACCTTAGACAGGTTCCTATTGTCAAAGACCCTATCTTTGTCCTTAGGGACAATGCTGCCACCAGTGGGTATAGACCCACTCTCTCTAGGTTGCCTAGCCTTGTTCAGTTTTTCTTCCATCAGGGCTACTTCTAGCTCCTGCTTCCTGATCCTCAGCTGGGCTTCCTGCATTCTGGCCTCATGTTCCCTCCTCTGAGGGGTGGTCATCCTTTTCCTGGAGTGACCTTGAGAGCCTCTAGAGCCATGAGAAGCATTGGAGTCACCTGAGCGATTCCTTTGCCTCCCAAGCCCTGTGTTAAGTCCACTGGGGAGATCCAATGGGGTGAACCCATTGTCAGTCCCCAATAGCCTTAGTTTAGCTGGGCCAAGTATAATACTTGGCACTGGGCTAGTTCTCCCTTCATCATCACTACTTTCTGTATCCTCACCACTTTCCTCCCCTGTAGTATGGTTCTCATCTAAGGGATGGCTATTGGAACTGGGTACCTCTGTAGTATCTTCAGAAGGGGGGCCTCCTGTTCCTGACCCTAAGGGGGCTAACTGGGAAGCTTTCTTGAGTGCTCTCTGATTCTCATCATTCTGTAAGAGCTCTCTGAGCTCAGCAGAGTTTGGGTTCTTGGGCTGTTTAAGGCCTCTAAGAGTTGCCAAATGCCTGAGCTCATTCTGATTAAGGGTAGCAAAGCTGGATGTTGCCCTCTGGGGGTCACTCTCAACAGAGATGGGTACAGTGGACCCCTCTGCCCCGGCCATTGCTCTTAAGTGTGGGTGGATGTGTTGCAATCTACCTACACTTGTGTTTACCTACTAAACCTATCTAGTAGTTGTAGTCAGGGTGTGCTACTCCCTTTGCTCTACAACAACTAAGTTCAGTAGAACTTATGTATATCTAATCTTGTTTTATAAGTACCTACAGGTACCTATGTGATCTTTCAATTGGTAACCAAGAGATTACAATGGTAAAACACAGCAAGCTCAAATCCCACCGCTGCTCACCAATGTGAGAAGTTGGCCTGGTATATGATGCTCACTAGTTAAAGTGATCACCTTGTACCATGCCAAGCAACCCTTATGGTGTGGTTGTAAGTCAACCTTTTCGGACTAGCTGCCCTAGTGGTAGCGTAGGCTAAGCAGTCTTTGAGGCTAAACTCGTGAAGCGTGTTAAGCCAGCTGTTTTACCAAATGTAACCCCCTTTTATACCAATGAAAGGACACCACACAGATATATATTCAAAATATATATGTATTTATTTCTCAAAGTAACCCCTAGTCTCTTTATGAGCACAGGAGCACAAATCGTCAAACAAGATTATCACAGAATACACAGAAGCTGCACGTTATATGGATAGGCCCTGGTGGCCACTCAAACCATATACTAAAATAGTGGTATAAGTACCACGAACAGAAAAGGGAAAAGGCCTAGGGCCTCTAGAATCGCTGGGCCTACAAGGAGCTAACGTCAGTTAGTGACCAGGAGGTCCACGGATGGCGTGTGCAGAGCAAATAGTCACACGCGTGCTCCCATAGGTTTCAATGGGTGCGTAAAAAGTACAAAGTTACTGCAAAGAGGATCTTCCGGATGGACTAGGAGCTCAAGATTTGGAACACAGGCACTAGAGATGTAATACTACACTTGGGCACAGGTGTGCCAGCTTTACCTCACCCACAGGAAGCGGGTGCATAGGCCTCGAAGTGCGTCGGGTTTCTTCTATCTGTTCCGTGGAGCTTGAAGACAAAGATGCTGCAGGCGGTCGGTCCGGGAGAGATGCAGTGGATCCAAGAGTGGATCGGAGATGTTGAAGACCTGTAAGCAGAGGGGACAGTGTTCACAGTCACTAGCCAGTGACCAGCGTGGCACCAGGTGGGTACCAGGCGATGTCGGGTGCAAACAGGTGATGAGGGGTAGCTTGTCTCCACAGCCACGTGGTCCCTGAAGGTCGACGACGTCCAGGAGTCGGCTCACGAGCTGTCCCACGCAGGCTCTCGCTGTCGGCGGTGTCGGCGACCTGATCGAAGCAAACAAGCCTTGGCAAAAGCAATTGTAGGAGGATTCGGAAATCAGCTGTTGGTTCTGACCAGCAAGGTCAGAGGGATTGCTCCTTTGGAGGGGAGCAAGGGCCAGTCTGGAGCAACCAGACCAGCAGTGTATTTTGTAGAGTTCGTCGCCAAGATGGCCACTGGCCAGCGGGCCAGCAACCGGTTAGGCGCGTCGAGTGGCAAAATGCAGAAGGGCCCCACGCAGATCGTGGAGATGCTGGAGGGCTCACCTTTGGTGCAGATGCTGCTTGGGGGTTGGGCTTCTCAGATCCCAAAGCACAACTTGGAGGGAGCCTCGGTTGTTGCACTTGTCAGCTTGTCGTAGTCGTTCCAAGATGGCTGGCTCCACGTGTCTCGGTGCCTCCACGGGTCTCTTCTTCTCAGGGACTGTGGATCGGGCGGTGAGAGGTCTGGAGGTCCAGGTCTTGTCAGTCTCTGGGCTCGGGCTCCGGCGGGAGGCGGCGGCAAAGCAGATGTTGATGCGCTGGATGGTGCTTGCGTTAGCAAGGTGGTCACTCCCTGACCACAGGGGAGATTTTCTTCAGTCTTCTGTGCAGCAGAATGTCGAAGTTCCCGTCTTCTTCTTAGTTTCAAGTTGATTCCAGGATGTCTGAAGTCTTAGGACACAGCTCCTACCTTTAAGCGGATTCTAGGGGCCGGACTACCTGCTAGGTCCCTCCCTATGGGTGGGACCAGGAAGGGGGGTGGTCACACCCCCAATCCTTTGTCCAGCTCGCCCCAGGCCCGGGACTGGTGTGCCCCAGGACCGGTTTGAACTGGCATATGCACCGAGGCTCCTTGTGAGCCACAGGCATGTCTGGTTTCTTTCAAGCCCTACCTGACCAATACACAAAATCCTGTCTGGGGTGGTGCACGCACCTCCCCTGGCAGGAAACCCTTTGTCCACACCTCCCAAGCTGGAAGGACTCCCAGCAGCAGGAGGGCAGACTTGTGTCTGTGGTGGCAGCATCCATTTTGTGGAGCTGAGGCTATGTCTGATTTTACCCGGGTTTCAGGCACTGTACATGTCGTGTCCCTCTAGAAGGGTGGAATGCTAACCCCGTCGCCAGAATTGGTGAGGGGTTAGTATTCCAATTCGTATGACACCTTACTCGACATGTTTTGATAAAGCCAAACCAAAGATAGCATTTAACCGCGAGGTTCATAATGCACTTAAGAGTATATGGTATGACGATATCTGGAAACAGTAGAAGGAAGTTGTTCCGACCACTGCAGACAGGCTCAGCTCATGCCAGAGCACCATCTCACATGGAACCAAGCACTCTGCCTTCAGGATTGTTAAGGCCTGCCATAGGAGTGACTTATAGGTTACCAGGTGTCCCATTTAAGGTTAGGTATAGGTATACTACACCTAAGTAAGAGGTGATTACACCAACTTACCCCAGCTGAGTGATCAGCCAGTTGTGTCAGATTGTTAGGCCAAGCCTGGGGTGGCATAATACAGGCTGCAGCCCTTGGCAGGCCTTGGGTACACCAATGCCCTGGGTACCTAGTGTACACTGGTACAGGGGCTGACAGGGTGATCCACTTCCAATTGGTTATGCACCTAGGGTGCATAGTTTTAATTTAGTAGAGAGAACAGCAGGCTGGGGGTCTGATTGGCAGGCCCACAGCCTCAATATGTCAAAAACCAGTGAAGCAAAAAGCAAAAATTTGGGGTGACCATAGGATAGCAGACCCTACTCTCCTACACACAACCATACCAACAACCACGCACAACCACATACACAACCAGAACCACACACACAACCACACACACAACCACACACACAACCAAACACACACAACCACACACACAACCACACAAACAACCACACACACAACCATACCCACAACCATACCCACAACCATACCCACCCAACCACACTTGCACACACACACAACCACACACATACAACCACACACCCACAACAACCCCCCCCCACAACCATACCCACAACCATACCCACACCCAACCACAACCACACACACACACAACCACACACACAACCACACACACAACCACACACACACAACCACACACACACAACCTCACAAACAACCACACACACAACCACACACACAACCACAACCACACACACACAACCCCAACCATAACCACACACACACACACACACACACACAACCATACACACAAACACACACATACAACCACACACACAACCACAGCTACACACACAACACACACAACCACACACACAACACACACAACCACACACAACCACACACACAACCACACACACACACACAACCACAAACACACACAATCACACACAATACCACACAACCACACACAACCACACACACAACCACGCACATACACATAACCACACCCAACCACACCACCACACCCACAACCACACATACACAACCACAACCACACACACAACCACACACAACCACACACACAACCACACACACACAACCACACACACAACCACAACATATAACCACACACACAACCACACACAACCACACATACAGAACCACACCCACAACCACACCCACAACCACACACAACCCCACACACATACACAACCACACAAAACCACACACACAACCAGACATAACCACACATCCACACAAACACACACAACCACACACCCACAACCACACACACACAACCACACACACAACCATACACACAACCACACAAACGACCACACACACAACCACACACACAACCACACAAACAACCACACACACACAACCACACCCACAACCACAACCACATACACAACCACACACACACAACCACACACACAACCACACACACAACCACACACAACCACACAAACAACCACACACACAACCACACCCACAACCATACCCTCAACCACACATACACAACCACACCCAACCACATACAAACACACCCAACCACACACACACACAACCACACACACACACAAGCCAAACCACACTCACAGACACACACACACAAACACACACAACCACACACACACAACCATACACACAACACACAAAACCACACACACA
The DNA here is from genome assembly GCF_964204655.1 of Triturus cristatus. Lineage (NCBI taxonomy): Eukaryota > Metazoa > Chordata > Amphibia > Caudata > Salamandridae > Triturus > Triturus cristatus. The sequence goes on from NC_140579.1 coordinate 1,050,784,027, forward strand.
ACCACACACACACAACCACACACACACAACCACACACACAACCACATCCACACACACAACCACACACACACACAACCACACACAACCACACACACAACCACAGACAACCATACCCATACACATACAACCACACACACACAACCACACAATGACACCCACAACCACACACACAACCCCAATCACACCCACAACCACACACACCCACCCACACACACACACAACCACACACACACAACCACACACAACCACAGCCACACACACAACACAAAACCACACACACAACACACAAAACGACACAAACAACCACACACACAACCAAACACACACAGCCACACACACAACCACAACCACACACACACAACCACACACAACCACACACAACACCACACAATCACACACAACCACACACACACAGCCACAACCACACATAACCGCACACACAACCACACACACATATAACCACACACACACAACCACACACACACACACTACCACACACACAACCACACATACACCCACACAAAACCACACAAACAACCCCACCCAACCACACCCAACCACACATCCACAACCACTCCCGCACCCACAACCGCACCCACACCAGCACCCACAACCACACAACCACACAACACGACCACACACAACCACACCCAACCACACATCCACACACACACCTGTACCCACAACCACACACACACACAACCAACCATACACACAACCACACACTCACCCAACCATGCACACACACAACCATACACACACAACCACACACACAACCACACACACAACCACACAAACAACCACACACACAACCACACCCACAACCATACACACAACAACACCAACACAACCCCAGCTGCACACACACACATGACCACACACACACAACCACACACCCACAACCACACACTCACAACCATACACACTCACAACCACATACACAACCACAACATACAACCACACACACACACAACACCACAGATACAACCACACAACCACACAAACACAACCACACACACAACCACACACACAACCACACACACAACCTCATAAACAACCACACACACACAACCACACACACAACCACAACCACATACAACCACACATACACACCCACACACACACACAACCACACACACACAACCACACACACAACCACAGCCATACACGCAACACACACAACCACACACACAACCACACACACACAATCACACACACAACCACACACCCACAACCACACACTCACAACCATACACACTCACAACCACATACACAACCACAACATACAACCACACACACACACAACCACACATACAACCACACAACCACACAAACACAACCACACACACAACCACACATACAACCACACACACAACCTCATAAACAACCACACACATACAACCACACACACAACCACAACCACATACAACCACACATACACACCCACACACACACACAACCACACACACAACCACAGCCACACATGCAACACACACAACCACACACACAACCACACACACACAATCACATACACAACCACACACACATCCACACACACAACCACACATACACAACCACACACACAACCACACACAACACTACACAACCACACACAATCATACATACAACCACACACAACCATACCCACACATACAACCACACACACAACCACACCCACAACCACACACACACAGCAACACACATACAACCACATACACACAACCACACACACAACCACACACACAACCACAATACACAACCACACACACAACCACACATACACAACCACACACACACTGTGAGACCAGCCTCGTGGCGTGGGCCCTCCCAACCAGCAAGTTACCCTGCAACCACGCCGAACCTCGTTGATACAGCCTTCCGGCTCCCGCGGGCCAACATCCCGAGGGCTGACCAGATCCCCAACACGCATGCCCGGCCGAGGGAGAGCAAACCCCCCCCCAAACCAGACCGAGAGGCGCCGATCCTGTCACACCTCTGGTCTCTCCCCCGAGGGAGGTTTCGATCGACCACCAGGCTCCCGGGGAGCAGGCGCCTCGCCCGCTGGGTGTCTGGAGTCCCTCCCAGACCCACCTGAACAGATCAAAGGGCCGAGCGACAGGAAACCCCAACACACCGCCCCCCAGGCACCAGACCCCTCTCTGCGAGGACCCCGGACTTCAAAGAGGAGGGGGAGTATAACAAGGGGTGCTGAAGGGACGGAAGCAGAGAAGACCTGGACTGACGAGAGCCTGCTGACCTGGTCGCGGCTCGATCGCTCCCCGAACCGAAGAACGCTACCCGAACTCTGAACCGTCTGAGCCCTGCTGACGCTGTCGCGGCTCCCCGAACTCTGAACCATCTGAGCCCTGCTGACGCTGTCGCGGCTCCCCGAACTCTGAACCATCTGAGCCCTGCTGACGCTGTCGCGGCTCCCCGAACTCTGAACCATCTGAGCCCTGCTGACGCCGTCGCGGCTCCCCGAACTACGAACCTCCGGTGCCTGCTGAGTGACTCGCGGCCCGCTCCTCCAAGAGAAACGGCAGAGATTGCCGAGAGAAGCAACATCCCCTCAGCTCGAGGATTGAGAGCTGTGCGCCGGATACCTCGCAGAGACACTGATTCAAAGACTGTCCCGCTACCCCTTTTCCCTCATCACGAGATCGCTGCTGCTTGTGGCATCCATTCTGCACCTGCCTTCCGGATCATAAAGATCCCTGACAACTACCGATAAAAGTCTATTGTCTTACAACAAATTACTGTGTGGTGTCCCTCTATCCGAAGAGAGAGTAAGCGCGGCGTGTGCGATCCTAGGTACGAGACCCTTCCAGGAAGGGCCTCCCCGCTCTTGCTCGGCATAACTCTGGGAAAGGTGGGCCTCCGGGTGGTCAGGAACGCATTCCGAAGCCTCCCCGGGGAACGCCTTCCAACATTTGGTGGCAGGCGACGGGATCCGAGCCAACACCTAGAGATCGTGCAGTAGACAGCTTACGCACTACCAAGAAGAAATGGAAGGAGAAACTTCCCTAGGTGCCGCAGGCACCAACCCGAGCACGACATTCCAAAAGGACCTGTTAGAATCTTATACACACCGAGAACTGAAACAATTTTGCAAAGACCTTGGAATCGCTACCACCGGACTAAGCACGAAAGAGGACTTACAGGGGGCATTAAAAACCTGGGTCGAGGCGGGAACTCCCCGGACACAAACAGAAGGAGAGCCTCCCAACGAACCACCAAGCACCCCGGGGAGGAACGGCGCCCCCGAGGGGGGCCTATCCCCAGAGGAACTAGCGGACCGAGAAAGAGGTCGCAACCACGAACTAGAACTAGCAAAATTAAAAATCGAAGGAGAGCTAAAACTGGCGGAAAAAAAGCTGGCGGTGGAACAGTTACGCCTACAAGGAGAACTCGAGGAAAAGAAACGACAAAGAGAACACGAAGAAAGAAAACTCCAACTGGAGCACGAACGTAGCCTGAAAGAGATCGAGCTCAAAGCGAAGAATGCGGAGGCCAGACCCTCGGAAACCCAACCCCTCTCCTCCACCGTGGAACCAAAGGTCCACATCCCCAAAGATGTGGTGAAAGAATACTATAAGAACGACAACATCCAGCAATGGTTCAAAGCCTACGAAGTCGCCATGACCTCCCACCGAGTCCCGCAGAAAGACTGGGGGGCTGGGCTGTGGGGCCGGTTCCTGAGCGAGGGGAGAGATACCCTGCTGGACCTGCCCTCCGCGGTGATGAACTCCTACAGTCACATGAAAGAGGCCCTAGTAGCCAGATATGGGCTCACCCCTGAAATGTACCGGCAACGGTTTAGAGACTGCAAGAAGATACCCGGTACCACCTGGGTGGAGTACGTGAACTTTTACAGCCGGGCCTTGGACGGGTGGATCAAGGGCAGCAAGGTCTCCACTTTTGAGGAGCTGTTCGACCTAATCGCATGGGAACACTTGTCCGCTAATTGCTTTGTAGAGCTGCGCCAGCACCTCCTGGACAGCAAACTCACAGACCCTCGGAAACTGGCCGTCGAGGCTGACCGGTGGGTAAACACCCGGGCCTCCCGGGGCCCCATGGGAGACTACAGTCACCACAGTCAGGGACCCCCCGCCAGAGGGGCGGAGGGAATCAAGGCCGGCCAAGGGACCTCCCGGGGGGATCCCCGCTCAGCCCCCCCAGAGGACAACCTCCGCCCTTTCCAGCTCCACCTCCGGCCAGCACCGGGCCACCGGGGAGGCCGGGGCCCCGAGTGAGGATCACCTGTTTCCGCTGCCAACAGACCGGACACTATGCCAGCGACCCTCAATGTCCCATGTACCAGCGAACCGCCACAACAACCTCGCCGGCTCGACAAATGGCCTCCGTAGCCCTGGGGGAAGAGATGGAAGACTCCGAAGAATGGGAACCAGCCGCCATGGCCTTGGTCTCCCTAGGGGACCGGGAGATGGTCCCCGGAACGTCCCTGCCCGCCAACACGAAGAAGTACCGACAGCAGGTAACGGTCAACGGTCACCGCGTCGAGGACCTCCGGGACACGGGGGCGAGTGTCACGGCGGTTCATTGTCACCTGGTCTCCGAAGATCAGATCCTACCCGGCGCCTTTTGTCCCGTCATATCGTCAGACAATTCCGAGAGCCTTTGCCGGATGGCCCTAGTCCCCTTCGAATGGGGGGGAGTCACCGGCAAGTTAAAGGTGGCGGTCCGAACCTCCCAGCCCGTGGACTGCCTCCTCAGCAACGACCTTGAGAACTCCCCGTGGGGACAAGTGGAACGAAGAGCCCATCTCGAGATGATGGGCCTACCCGAATGGGTATGCGCCACCACGCGCTCAATGACTCTCAGAGTGCCTTCCTCCGAGGGGGGAGAAGCCATGCCGCTAAGCACCGCCACCATCCCCGAGGTCCAGCATACGCCACCAGGGGCCAACGACCCCCTTCTGGACGAAACGACCGCTCCCGACGAAGGGTCCGTGCCTTCCGACCCCGAATCCCTGACCGAACTCGGGGACCTGCCAGAACTGGCCCAGTGGCACTGCGAAGGAGGCCCCTCCCGTGAAGAATTCTGCCAAGAACAATCCACCTGCCCGTCCCTCATTGGACCCCGACAACAGGCCGAGGCCCAAGCAGCAGGCGACCGGACCGGCACCCACTGGGTATACTGGGAAAACGGCCTCCTGTACAGCGAACAGAAGTCGGCCGAGTTGGGATCGGCCCGAGTACTAGTGGTACCCCTGCGCGTCCGAAGTCTCCTCCTGGGCCTGGTCCATGATGTACCCCTGGCCGGACACTTAGGCCAAGATAAGACCTACCAACGACTCGTCACCCACTTCTATTGGCCCAAGATGTGAGCAAATGTGGAGGCCCACTGCAAGTCCTGCCCCACGTGCCAGGCCAGCGGAAAGAGTGGGGGCAAGCGCAAGGCTCCGCTACAACCCTTCCCAGTCGTCAGTACCCCTTTTGAGCGGGTAGGAATCGACATTGTGGGACCACTGGACTCCAAGACCGCCCAGGGCCATCGGTTCATCCTCGTCCTGGTGGATCATGCCACCCGTTACCCTGAAGCCATCCTTCTCCGCACCGTGACGGCCCCCGTGGTAGGCCGGGCCTTGATGGGGATCTTCTCCCACGTGGGTTTCCCCCGCGAAGTCGTGAGTGACCGGGGTACGAACTTTATCTCCCGATATATGAGGTCCCTCTGGCAGCAGTGCGGAGTATCGTACAAGTTCACCACCCCGTACCACCCCCAAGGAAACGGCCTAGTCGAGCGCTTTAACAAAACACTGAAAGGAATGATCATGGGCCTCGAGGAACCCCTACGCCGGAGGTGGGACGTCCTCCTCCCATGCCTCCTGTTCGCCTACCGGGAGGTTCCACAAAAATCCCTGGGGTTCAGCCCATTCGAACTACTATATGGACACCCCGTCCGGGGACCCCTGAGCCTGGTCAAGGAGGGTTGGGAAATGACTCCCCGGGGGACCCCTCCGGATGTGTTCCGATACATCCTGGCGCTCCGCAACCAGACCCGGAAATTCCGAGAACTCGCAGAGGCGAACCTCGAAGCTAGCCAGGAAGAGATGAAGCGCTGGTATGACCAGAATGCTACGCTGGTCGAGTTTCAGCCGGGCCAACAAGTCTGGGTCATGGCCCCGGTGAAACCCTGCGCCCTCCAAGATAAATGGACTGGACCCTTCAAGGTGGTCGAGCGGAAGAGCCAAGTCACCTATCTCGTCGATGTGCAGTCCCCGCGGAACCCCCTCAGGGTCCTCCACGTGAACTGCCTCAAACCCCACTTTGTACGGACAGAATTGAGTTTGCTCCTGGCCACCGACGATGGGGCCGAAGAAGACACCGAGCCCCTTCCAGACCCCCTGGGGGCGAAAGAGACCGATGGTTCCGTGGAGGGGGTGAGACTATCAACCACCCTCACAGCCCAACAGTCCGACGACTGCCGCCAGCTACTAAGGCAGTTCGCGGACCTCTTCTCCCTAACCCCTGGGGTCACCAACTGGTGTGTCCACGACGTGAACACCGGCGACAGCCCGCCAGTGAGACACCGGGCTATCGGGTCCCTGATCGGGTCTGCACCTGCATCCAGACCGAGGTGGCGAAGATGCTGGACCTCGGGGTGATTGAACCCTCCGACAGCCCCTGGGCCAGCCCAGTAGTCCTGGTTCCGAAAGCGGCTACCCCGGGTGTCGCCCCCAAGCTGAGGTTTTGCGTGGACTACCGAGGGCTCAATGCGGTCACCCGAGCGGATGCTCACCCTATCCCCCGTGCCGACGAGCTCATTGACCGCCTCGGGGCCGCTCGCTACCTCAGCACCTTCGACCTGACCAGTGGATACTGGCAGATTGCCCTCACCGAGGGAGCCAAGGAGCGCTCCGCCTTCTCCACCCCGGATGGGCACTACCGCTTTAGGGTGATGCCGTTTGGAATGAAGAATGCCCCGGCCACCTTCCAGCGGCTGGTGAACAGGGTCCTGTCCGGACTAGAGGGGTTCAGCGCAGCATACCTCGACGATATAGCGGTATTCAGCTCCCAATGGACCGAGCACCTCCAGCACCTCCGACAAGTCCTGCTGGCTCTGCGCCAGGCCGGCCTCACCATCAAAGCCAGCAAATGTCAAATTGGGCACGGCTCCGTAACCTATCTGGGGCACCAGGTGGGAAGTGGGCAGGTCGCCCCCCTCCAACCGAAGATCGACGCCATCTTGTCCTGGGAACCCCCCACGACCCAAACGGAAGTCCGGGCCTTCCTGGGCCTCACCGGTTACTACCGGAGGTTTATTAAGAACTATGGCAGCATCGCAGGCCCCCTCACAGAACTAACCTCCAAAAAACACCCCAAGAAAGTACACTGGACTCCCTCCTGCCAGAAGGCGTTCGACACCCTAAAGGCCGCCATGTGCGCGGCGCCGGTGCTCAAAGCACCCGACTACGCCCAGGAGTTTGTGGTCCAGACGGACGCCTCGGAACACGGCATCGGGGCAGTCCTCTCCCAGTTCGACGACAAGGGCATAGATCGGCCCATAGCCTTCATCAGCCGAAGGTTGCTGCCCCGAGAACAGCGGTGGAGCACCATTGAGAGAGAGACCTTCGCAGTAGTCTGGGCCCTCAAAAAGCTACGGCCCTACCTGTTCGGAACACACTTCCGAGTACAAACGGATCACCGACCCTTGCGGTGGTTGATGCAGATGCGAGGGGAAAACCCCAAGTTGCTACGCTGGTCCATCTCCCTCCAGGAGATGGATTTCACGGTGGAACATCGCCCCGGGACGGACCACGCCAACGCGGACGGCCTGTCCCGATTCTTCCGCTTCAGCGAGGAGAACCCCCAAGTGGATGGGTAGTTCTCCCTGCCTTTCAGCTGGGGGGGGGTCACGTGTGAGACCGGCCTCGTGGCGTGGGCCCTCCCAACCAGCAAGTTACCCTGCAACCATGCCGAACCTCGTTGATACAGCCTTCCGGCTCCTGCGGGCCAACATCCCGAGGGCCGACCAGATCCCCAACACGCATGCCTGGCTGAGGGAGAGCAAAACCCCCCCCCAAACCAGACGAGAGGCACCGATCCTGTCACACCTCTGGTCTCTCCCCCGAGGGAGGTTTCGATCGACCACCAGGCTCCCGGGGAGCAGGCCCCTTGCCCGCTGGGTGTCTGGAGTCCCTCCCGGACCCACCTGAACAGATCAAAGGGCCGAGCGACAGGAAACCCTGACACACCGCCCCCCAGGGACCAGACCCCTCTCCGCGAGGACCCCGGACTTCAAAGAGGAGGGGGAGTATAACAAGGGGTGCTGAAGGGACGGAAGCAGAGAAGACCTGGACTGACGAGAGCCTGCTGACCTGGTCGCGGCTCGATCGCTCCCTGAACCGAAGAACGCTACCCGAACTCTGAACCATCTGAGCCCTGCTGACGCTGTCGCGGCTCCCCGAACTCTGAACCATCTGAGCCCTGCTGACGCTGTCGCGGCTCCCCGAACTCTGAACCATCTGAGCCCTGCTGACGCTGTCACGGCTCCCCAAACTCTGAACCATCTGAGCCCTGCTGACGCCGTCGCGGCTCCCCGAACTACGAACCTCCGGTGCCTGCTGAGTGACTCGCGGCCCGCTCCTCCAAGAAAAACGGCAGAGATTGCCGAGAGAAGCAACATCCCCTGAGCTCGAGGATTGAGAGCTGTGCGCCGGATACCTCGCAGAGACACTGATTCAAAGACTGTCCCACTACCCCTTTTCCCTCATCACGAGATCGCTGCCACTTGTGGCATCAATTCTGCACCTGCCTTCCGGATCATAAAGATCCCTGACAACTACCGATAAAAGTCTATTGTCTTACAACGAATTACTGTGTGGTGTCCCTCTATCCGAAGAGAGAGTAAGCGCGGCGTGTGCGATCCTAGGTACGAGACCCTTCCAGGAAGGGCCTCCCCGCTCTTGCTCGGCATAACTCTGGGAAAGGTCGGCCTCCGGGTGGTCAGGAACGCATTCCGAAGCCTCCCCGGGGAACGCCTTCCAACACACACACAACCACACACACACAACCACACACACAACCACACACAACCACACAAACAACCACACACACACAGCCACACCCACAAACATACCCACAACAACACCGACACAACCACACCTACACACACACACAACCACACACACAACCACACACCCACAACCACGCACACACAACCATACACACACAACCACACACACAACCACACATACACAACACACACACACAACCACACACACATAACCACACACAACCACACACACACAACCACACACACAACCACACAAACAACCACACACACACAACCACACACACAACCACAACCACATACAACCAAAACCACAACCACACATACACACACCCACACACACACACACAGCCACACACACACAACCACACACACAACCACAGCCACACACACAACACACAAAACCACACACACAACCACACACACACAAGCACACACACAAGCACACATACAACCACATACACAACACCACACAACCACACACAACCACACACACAACCACACCCACACACACAAACACGCACACACAACTATATACACACAACCATACCCAACCACACCCAACCACACAACCACACACACAACCACACACACACAACCACAACCAGACACAACCACAACCACACACACAACCACATACACCCACCTACACAAACAACCACACACACACAACCACACACAACCACACACAACTACAACCACATACACAACCACACACACAACCACACACACACAACTACACACACAACCACACCCACACAACCACACCCACCCACAGACACACAACCACAAACACACAGACACAACCACACACACACACAACCATACACACACAACCACACACACAACCACAACATACAACCACACACACACACACAACCACACATATGACCACACACAACCACACACACACAACCACACACACAACCACACATACAACCACACACAAAACCTCACAAACAACCACACACACACACAACCACACACACAACCACAACCACACACACACAACCACACACACAACCACACATACAACCACACACAAAACCTCACAAACAACCACACACATTGGATATTGGATATTGGATAGGTATTTATAGAGCGCAAACGTTCGCTCCAAAGGGAGCATCTTGGCGCTGTAAAACCTGGGACCAGATCACTGGAAAGGTGGTGGGGGACTAAATGGCTGCTTTAGTCCAGTCATCTGAGAGACTAAAAATCCACGTTTTGAGGAGCTTCCTAAACGGCTTCTCATGCGTCTGAAGTCTAAGATGCCTTGGCATACTGTTCCAGGCTCTAATAGCCAGGGTACTGAGTGTACCACATACACACATACACAACCACAACCACATACAACCACACATACACACACCCACCCACACACACAACCACAACCACACACACACACAATGACACACAACCACAGCCACACACACAACACACACAACCACACACACAACAACACACACACAATCACACACACAACCACACACACAACACCACACACACCACCACACAACCACACACCACCACACACACAACCACACAAAACTATACCCACACACACAACCACACACACACAACTATACACACACAACCACACACAACCACACACACACAACCACACACACAACCACAACCAGACACAACCACAACCACACACACAACCACACAACCAAACACACACAACCACACACACACAACCACACAACCACACACACAACCACACATACACATCCACACACACACAACCACACTCAACCATACACACACAACCACACACACAACCACACAACCAATCACACACAACCACACACACAACCACACACACAAAACCACAACATACAACCACACACACAACCACATACACACAACCACACACACAACCACACACACAACCACACACAACCACACACATACACAACCACACACAACCACACACACAACCACACACAGCCACATATCCACACCCACACCCACAACCACACCCACACCCACAACCGTACCCACAACCACATACCAACACACATAACCACACCCACACACATGCAACCACACACACACAACCACACACCCAACCACACACAGACAACCACAAACAACCACACACACACAACCACACCCACAACCACACACAACCACACACACAACCACAACCACATACTCAACCACACCCACACAACACATGCACACACACACACAACCACACAACCACACACCCACAACCACACCCACATACCCACAACCACACCCACACAACCACACCCACCCACACAACCACACACAACCTCACCCAAAGAACCACACACACAACCATACACACAACCACACACAACCACACACACAACCACACACACAACCACACACACACAACCACACACACAACCATGTACACACAACCACACACACAACCACACACACAACCACACACACAACCACACTCAACCACACACACACAACCATGCACACAACCACACACACACCACACACACAACCACACACCCACCCACACCCACCCACACCCACATACACAACCACACCCACACACACCCACACCCACAACCACACCCACACAATCACAACCACACAACCAAAACCACACAACCACACACACAACCACACACACAACCACACAAACAACCACACCCACACAACCAGAACTAACCACACCCAGAACCACACAGACACAACCACACCCACACACACACAACCACACGCACAACCAAGCACACAACCACACACACACACACAACCACACACACACAACCACACACAACCACACACACAGCCACAAATACACAACCACACCCACAACCACACACAACCACACACACAACCAGAACCACACACAACCACACACACACAACCACACACATACAACTATACCCACACACCCACAACCACACCCACACAACCACACTGTTAGAAATGGGAATCTCTAGTTGGCATAGGTATGCACTTGCGACAAGCAGGGACTCTCAATTCTAAGTTAGGATAGGGGGATCACCCTTTCAAATAACCCCTGCTCACCCGTTAGGTAGTGTGGCGCAAGCAGTCAAGACTATTCTCAGGGCGTCATAGGTTAAGCATTTGTGAACACATACAGTAATGCAATGACACCCCACAAATGGACACCAGTCAAGTTTGTATCAAAAATAGTTCTCTTTATATAAGGCTTAGCACAAGACCAGAATAACGAATAAAATGACCACAGTATTATTTTACAGTTCAATGTTCTTGTAAAAAGGCTTAAAATACAAAAATAGGCTTCTTTTAGTCAATTCTGCTTCTTTTCAGGCTCTGTAGGGTTCGTACCTGGATGTGCGACTCGTAGGCATTAAAAACAAGGAAAGTACGAGTCAAACAATCGTTGCGGACTCCGGGGTCCGTGACGTGCACGCTGCGGTGCGAACAGAACAAAGTACCTTAAGTTCGTAGGGTCCGCGACGGACAGTGCGGGACAAGTTGAAGGGTCCGGGTCGTAGTTCGGCTGCGTATTCAGATGCTGGTCGGGTCGTGGCATCGGGACGCGGCGTTGGTACGGGACCTTCAGGGATATGTGCGGATGGCCCAGATCAGCTTGCAGAGTCCGTGGCGTTCGGCGTTCGAGCCGTACCTTCGGTGCGGATAGGCGGCAACACTTCTCGGCGCCGTACAGTGTACGGGGAGGATCAGCGTGATGCGGCTTCTCAGCTCTGAGTACGGCACGGTGCAGTACGTTAGCAGCGTACGGACTGTACCTGCGGGACAGCGAAGCTTGGGTCCGGCGTACAGGATTAGGCAGCCAGGGCTGTACGACTCGAATCGGCGGGGAAGGTTAGGTGCGATGCGGCCGGGAGGGATACGGTGCGTACTAACGCTTTTAAATCAGCGTAGACACACGGTGGCGGGCGTCAAAGACACGGCTTCGCGGCGGATGGGGTACGGGTCGTACCGGGGCCAAATCCAGCGGGAAACAATCAAGAAACTCGATTTTGGAAGGCAGATAAGTCCAATGGTCCTGGGACTCAGTTCAGGGGGCAAGCTCTCTTCCAAGCCCTTGAAGATTGTTGAAAACAAAGCTGCAAAGTCTCTGTTTAGTCCTTTCCTCTCCTTTCTCAGCAAGGCACCAATTGCAGGCCAATCCCCCAGGTTAGGAAAAGTTACTCCTCCTTCAGCTTCTTCCAGGTCCTTCTAGTCAGGCAGAGTTTCTTCGTGGTTCAAGCAGGATCTGATTTCTTAGGAGCAGGGCTCCTACATTTATACCAAGTTTCTTTTGTCTTTACAGGCCAGGGGGGCCTTTGCATAATCCCAGTCCAGTTCTTTTCAGTGAGGAGAACTTTGTTGTTGGGACTTTGGCTTCTTCTTTCAGCAGGCAGGGCAGAGACATCAGACGCTCCCCAGGGGGTGGAGCCAGCATTGTGGTGGCAGAGCACTGCCCTATTCAGAGTCAAGATGCACTCCTCCCACCCATCCTGGTGTAATCTCTCTATTCACCACCTGGCAGCCCCAGCCTGTCTCCTGGAACTTCCCAGCCCTGTCACTCAAGCTACACACAAAGACGATAGCCCTCCCCTCCAGAGGCGGACTGAAATGGTTAGGCACGCAAAGGCTAACTTTCTAAAAGTAGCATTTGCAAACCCAGGATATTAAAATAACCTTTGCTAAAAGATGTATTTTATTATTCTGAGTTCAGGCATACTAAACATGAATTTCTACCATGCTTCCTGAGCTTGCTAGGATTATAGAGGGTTATAATCTAGCAGCCCACTCTGGCCTATGGAGAGCAGGTAGCCTTACAATAGTGAAAAAGAAAATGGCTGTAATTCACTATTAGGACATGCCACACACTTCAGGGCATGTCCTACCTTATCCTTACAATGCACCCTGCCCTAGGGCCTACCATAGGGGTGACTAACATGAAGGTAAGGGAAGGTTTAGGGACTGGCAAGTGGGGACACTTGCCCAGTCAGCATGACAGTACCAGACTGCATGCAGGTTCTGCAATGGCAGACCTTAGACACATTTTACCAGGCTGCTTCTGTGGGTGGCACAACCAGTGCTGCAAGCCCACTAGCAGCATTTGGATATACAAGCCCTTGGCACCCCTGGTGCACTCTACTAGGGACTGATAGTAAACCAAATAAGCCAAACATGGAAGTCAATTCACATAATGCATTTTCCCATAGGGAGCACTTGCCCTGTGGCACTGGATGGCAGTGTCACAGGGCCCTGAGCAGCTAACACCAGCACAAAAACACATTGAGGCACAGACAAAAATGGAAGGGTGACCCACGCCAATGGTGCCAGGTCTAACACGTGTCCCCTCCAGCTGAAATGTGGGGAGAAGTACCCTACCCCAGGGAGTTCTCATCACTAAGGCGGAAAAATCTGGAAAGACCATCAGCGTTGGTTCACAATCACAACCGCACATAACCACACACAACCACACACACATATAACCACACACACACAACCACACACATACACACACAACCACACACACAACCACACATACACCCACACAAAACCACACAAACAAACCCACCCAACCACACCCAACCACACATCCACAACCACTCCCGCACCCACAACCGCACCCACAACTGCACCCACAACCACACAACCACACACACACGCCCACACACAACCACACCCAACCGCACATCCACACACACACCTGTACCCACAACCACACACACACACACAACCAACCATACACACAACCACACACACATCCAACCATGCACACACACAACCATACACACACAACCACACAAACAACCACACACACAACCACACCCACAACCATGCACACAACAACACCGACACAACCACAGCTGCACACACACACATAACCACACACACACACAACCACACACCCACAACCACACACACACAACCATACACACTCACAACCACATACACAGCCACAACATACAACCACACACACACAACCACACATACAACCACACACAACTACACACACAACCACACACACAACCACACACACAACCACACACACAACCTCACAAACAACCACACACACACAACCACACACACAACCATAACCACATACAACCACACATACACACACCCACACGCACACACAACCACAACCACACACACACACAACCAAACACACAACCACAGCCACACACGCAACACACACAACCACACACACAACCACACACACAATCACACACACAACCACACACACAACCACACACACATCCACACACACAACCACAGATACACAATCACACACACAACCACACACAACACTACGCAACCACACACAATCATACATACAACCACACACAACCATACCCACACATACAACCACATACACAACCACACACACAACCACACACAACCACACACAACCACACCCACAACCACACACACACAACCACACACATACAACCACATACACACAACCACACACCCACACAACCACACACACAACCACACACACAACCACAATACACAACCACACACACAACCACACACAACCACACACACAACCACACATACAGAACCACACACACACACAACCACACAAACAACCACACACACACAGCCACACCCACAACCATACCCACAACAACACTGACACAACCACACCTGCACACACACACAACCACACACACAACCAAACACCCACAACCATGCACACACAACCATACACACACACAACCACACACACAACCACACATACACAACACACACACACAACCACACACACATAACCACACCCAACCACACACACACAACCACACACACAACCACACAAACAACCACACACACACAACCCCACACACAACCACAACCACATACAACCAAAACCACAACCACACATACACACACACACACACACAACCACACACACACACACAACCACAACCACACACACACAACCACACACACAGCCACAGCCACACACACAACACACAAAACCACACACACAACCACACACACACAAGCACACACACAAGCACAGATAAAACCACACATACAATACCACACAACCACACACAACCACACACACAACCACGCCCACACACACAAACACACACACACAACTATATACACACAACCATACCCAACCACACCCAACCACACAACCACACACACACAACCACAACCAGACACAACCACAACCACACACACAACCAAACACACACAACCACACACACACAACCACACACACAACCACAACCACACACACACACAACCACACACACAATCACATACACCCACCCACACAAACAACCACACACACAACCACACACAACCACACACACAACTACAACAACATACACAACCACACACACAACCACACACACACAACCACACACACAACCACACCCACACAACCACACCCACCCACAGACACACAACCACAAACACAACCACACAGACACAACCACACACACACAACCATACACACAGAACCACACACACAACGCCAACATACAACCACACACACACACAACCACACATATGACCACACACAACCACACACACACAACCACACACACAACCACACATACAACCACACACAAAACCTCACAAACAACCACACACACACAACCACACACACAACCACAACCACATACAACCACACATACACACACCCACACACACACAACCACAACCACACACACACAGAACCACACACACACCCACAACCGTACCCACAACCACATACCAACACACATAACCACAACCACACACATGCAACCACACACACACAACCACACACCCAACCACACACACACAACCACACAAACAACCACACACAACCACACACACAACCACAACCACATACTCAACCACACCCACACAACCACATGCACACACACACAACCACACAACCACACACCCACAACCACACCCACATACCCACAACCACACCCACACAACCACACCCACCCACACAACCACACACAACCTCACCCAAAGAACCACACACACAACCAAACACACAACCACACACAACCACACACACATCCACACACACACAACCACACACACACAACCACACACACAACCATACACACACAACCACACACACAACCACACACACAACCACACACACAACCACACACACAACCATGCACACAACCACACACACACACAACCTCACAACCACATACACACAACCACACAGACCCACACCCACACACACAACCACACACACACACACCCACACCCACAACCACACCCACACAATCAAAACCACACAACCAAAATGACACAACCACACACACAACCACACACACAACCACACAAACAACCACACCCACACAACCAGAACTAACCACACCCACAACCACACAGACATACCCACAACCACACACACACAACCACACACACAACCAAGCACACAACCACACACACACACACAACCACACACACACACAACCACACACACAACCACACACACAGCCACAAATACACAACCACACCCACAACCACACACAACCACACACACAACCAGAACCACACACAACCACACACACACACAACCACACACACAACCACACACACACAACCACACACATACAACTACACCCACACACCCGCAACCACACCCACAACCACACCCACACAACCACACTGTTAGAATTGGGAATCTCTAGTTGGCATAGGTATGCACTTGCGACAAGCAGGGACTCTCAATTCTAAGTCAGGATAAGGGGATCACCCTTTCAAATAACCCCTGCTCACCTGTTAGGTAGTGTGGCGCAAGCAGTCAAGACTATTCTCAGGGCGTCATAGGTTAAGCATTTGTGAACACATACAGTAATGCAATGACACCCCACAAATGGACACCAGTCAAGGTTGTATCAAAAATAGTTCTCTTTATATAAGGCTTAGCACAAGACCAGAATAACGAATAAAATGACCACAGTATTATTTTAAAGTTCAATGTTCTTGTAAAAAGGCTGCAAATACAAAAATAGGCTTCTTTTAGTCAATTCTGCTTCTTTTCAGGCTCTGTACGGTTCGTACCTGGATGTGCGACTTGTAGGCATTAAAAACAAGGAAAGTACGAGTCAAACAATCGTTGCGGACTCCGGGGTCCGTGACGTGCATGCTGCGGTGCGAACAGAACAAAGTACCTTAAGTTCGTAGGGTCCGCGACGGACAGTGCGGGACAAGTTGAAGGGTCCGGGTCGTAGTTCGGCAGCGTATTCAGATGCTGGTCGGGTCGTGGCATCGGGACGCGGCGTTGGTACGGGACCTTCAGGGATACGTGCGGATGCCCCAGATCAGCTTGCAGAGTCCGTGGCGTTCGGCGTTCGAGCCGTACCTTCGGTGCGGATAGGCGGTGACACTTCTCGGCGCCGTACAGCGTACGGGGAGGATCAGCGTGATGCGGCTTCTCGGCTCTGAGTACAGCACGGTGCAGTACGTTAGCAGCGTACGGACCGTACCTGCAGGACAGCGAAGCTTGGGTCCGGCGTACAGGATTAGGCAGCCAGGGCTGTACGACTCGAATCGGCGGGGAAGGTTAGGTGCGATGCGGCCGGGAGGGATACGGTGCGTACTAACGCTTTTAAATCAGCGTAGACACACGGTGCCGGGCAGCAAAGACACGGCTTCGCGGCGGATGGGGTACGGGTTGTACCGGGGCCAAATCCAGCGGGAAACAAGCAAGAAACTCGATTTTGGAAGGCAGATGAGTCCAATGGTCCTGGGACTCAGTTCAGGGGGCAAGCTCTCTTCCAAGCCCTTGGAGATTGTTGAAAACAAAGCTGCAAAGTCTCTGTTTAGTCCTTTCCTCTCCTTTCTCAGCAAGGCACCAATTGCAGGCCAATCCCCCAGGTTAGGAAAAGTTACTCCTCCTTCAGCTTCTTCCAGGTCCTTCTAGTCAGGCAGAGTTTCTTCGTGGTTCAAGCAGGATCTGATTTCTTAGGAGCAGGGCTCCTACATTTATACCAAGTTTCTTTTGTCTTTACAGGCCAGGGGGGCCTTTGCATAATCCCAGTCCAGTTCTTTTCAGTGAGGAGCACTTTGTTGTTGGGACTTTGGCTTCTTCTTTCAGCAGGCAGGGCAGAGACATCAGACGCTCCCCAGGGGGTGGAGCCAGCATTGTGGTGGCAGAGCACTGCCCTATTCAGAGTCAAGGTGCACTCCTCCCACCCATCCTGGTGTAATCTCTCTATTCACCACCTGGCAGCCCCAGCCTGTCTCCTGGAACTTCCCAGCCCTGTCACTCAAGCTACACACAAAGAAGATAGCCCTCCCCTCCAGAGGCGGACTGAAATGGTTAGGCACGCAAAGGCTAACTTTCTAAAAGTAGCATTTGCAAACCCAGGATATTAAAATAACCTTTGCTAAAAGATGTATTTTATTATTCTGAGTTCAGGCATACTAAACATGAATTTCTACCATGCTTCCTGAGCTTGCTAGGATTATAGAGGGTTATAATCTAGCAGCCCATTCTGGCCTATGGAGAGCAGGTAGCCTTACAATAGTGAAAAAGAAAATGGCTGTAATTCACTATTAGGACATGCCACACACTTCAGGGCATGTCCTACCTTATCCTTACAATGCACCCTGCCCTAGGGCCTACCATAGGGGTGACTAACATGAAGGTAAGGGAAGGTTTAGGGACTGGCAAGTGGGGACACTTGCCCAGTCAGCATGACAGTACCAGACTGCATGCAGGTTCTGCAATGGCAGACCTTAGACACATTTTACCAGGCTGCTTCTGTGGGTGGCACAACCAGTGCTGCAAGCCCACTAGCAGCATTTGGATATACAAGCCCTTGGCACCCCTGGTGCACTCTACTAGGGACTGATAGTAAACCAAATAAGCCAAACATGGAAGTCAATTCACATAATGCATTTTCCCATAGGGAGCACTTGCCCTGTGGCACTGGATGGCAGTGTCACAGGGCCCTGAGCAGCTAACACCAGCACAAAAACACATTGAGGCACAGACAAAAATGGAAGGGTGACCCACGCCAATGGTGCCAGGTCTAACACGTGTCCCCTTCAGCTGAAATGTGGGGAGAACTACCCTACCCCAGGGAGTTCTCATCACTAAGGCGGAAAAATCTGGAAAGACCATCAGCGTTGGCGTGGTCTGAACCGGGGCGATGTTCCACCGTGAAATCCATCCCCTGTAGGGAAATGGACAACCTCAATAACTTAGGATTCTCACCCCTCATCTGCATCAACCATCTGAGGGGCCTGTGGTCTGTTTGAACCCAGAAGTGAGACCCAAACAAGTAGGGTCTTAGCTTCTTCAATGCCCAGACCACAGCAAATGCTTCTCGCTCAATCGCACTCCACTTTTGTTCCCGGGGCAGTAACCTCCTACTTATGAAGGCTACAGGTTGGTCCCAGCCCTCCTCAGTCATCTGTGAGAGAACAGCCCCTACACCATGCTCTGATGCATCTGTCTGCACAAGGAATTCTTTGGAGAAGTCAGGAGCCAAGAGCACGGGCGCCGTGCACATGGCAGTCTTCAGGGTGTCAAAAGCCTTCTGACAGGTGTCAGTCCATATCACTTTCCTGGGCTGCTTCTTCGAAGTCAGCTCTGTCAAGGGGGCAACAATGCTGCCATACCCCTTGACAAACCTCCTGTAGTACCCCGTGAGTCCTAAAAAGGCCCTCACCTCTGTCTGGGTCTTTGGGGGCTCCCAAGCCAGGATGGTTTCAATCTTGGGTTGGAGGGGCGCCACCTGGCCACTCCCCACTTGGTGTCCCAAGTACACCACGGATCCCTGCCCGATCTGACACTTGATTGCCTTGATCGTGAGGCCTGCCTTGCGCAGTGCCATCAACACTTCCCAGAGATGTTGCAGGTGTTCTTTCCATGTGCCACTGAACACTGCGATGTCATCCAGGTATGCGGCGCTGAACTCGGTCAGCCCAGCCAACACCTGGTTGACCAACCTCTGGAAGGTGGCAGGGGCATTCTTCATCCCAAATGGCATAACCCGGAACTGGAAATGCCCATCTGGTGTGGAGAATGCGGACCTCTCTTTGGCCCCATCAGTCAAGGCGATCTGCCAGTACCCAGACGTTAAATCAAACGTGCTGAGGTACCGTGCAGCCCCTAACCGATCGATGAGCTCCGGCTCTGGGGATGGGGTTCGCGTCAGTCTTCGTGACTGAGTTGAGTCCTCTGTAGTCCACACAGAACCGGAGTTCGGGTGTGGCACCCGGCGCGGCAGCCTTTGGGACCAAGACCACTGGGCTGGCCCAAGGACTGCTGAAGGACTCAACCACCCCTAGAGCAAGCATCTTTGAGACCTCCTCTTTGATGCAGGCTCTGACCCTGTCAGTTACCCAATAAGCTTTGTGCTTCACAGGTAAGCTGTCTCCTGTATCCACATCATGGACGCACCAATCTGTGATACCAGGAACCAGGGAGAACAGGTCAGGAAACTGCCCCAGCAGCTGGCGGCAGTCATTCTGTTGCTCAGGGGTCAGGGTGGGTGAGAGGTTAACTCCATCCACTGACACGTCTCGCTCTGAGGCTACCAGGAGGTCAGGAAGAGGCTCAGACTCCTCCTCCGTCCCATCATCTGTGGCCAAGAGCATGCCCACTTTGGACCTCTCCAAGTGGGGCTTCAGTCGATTGACATGTAGGACCCTTAAGGGGTTCCTAGGAGACTGCAAGTCCACCAAGTAGGTGACAGAACTCTTGCGCTCCACAATCTCCAAGGGTCCTGTCCACTTGTCCTGGAGTGCACAGGGCTCCACAGGGGCCAGGTCCCATACCTTTTGACCAGGTTGAAGCTCAACCAGAGTGGCATTCTGATCGTACCACCGCTTCATTTCCTCCTGGCTGGCTTCCAGATTTGCCTCAGCAAGTTGCCTGAAACACCTAGTCTGGTTCCGAAAGGCCAGCATGTAACTATATACATTATGGGGAGGTTTCCTGGGAGATTGCTCCCAGCCTTCCTTGACCAGACTAAGAGGTCCTCGTACTGGGTGGCCATACAGAAGCTCAAAGGGACTGAACCCCAGAGACTTCTGCGGCACCTCACGGTACGCGAAGAGAAGGCATGGTAAGAGGACGTCCCACTTACGCCTCATGGGCTCCTCAAGGCCCATAATCATGCCCTTTAGGGTGCGGTTGAATATTTCAACCAACCCGTTTCCTTGGGGATGGTAAGAGGTGGTGAACTTGTATGTCACACCACACTCTTGCCAAAGGGATTTCATATATTTCGATATGAAATTGGTCCCCCTGTCAGACACCACCTCTAGAGGGAATCCTACTCGTGAGAAAATTCCCATCAGTGCCCGTCCCACCACGGTCCTCATAGGGATGGCTTCAGGGTACCGGGTGGCATTGTCCACCAAGACCAGGATAAACCTGTTGCCCATGGCTGTCTTGGGGTCCAGTCGCCCCACAATGTCAATCCCCACTCGCTGGAATGGGGTACTGACCACAGGGAAAGGTTGAAGTGGAGCTCTCAGCTTCCTTCCACTCTTACCACTTGCCTGGCAAGTCTGGCATGTCCTGCAGGGAGTGTGTGAGAAGTTGGCCTGGTATATGCTGTTCACTAGTTCTAGTGACCACCTTGTACCATGCCAAGCAACCCTTATGGTGTGGTTGTAAGTCAACCTTTTCGGACTAGCTGCCCTAGTGGTAGCGTAGGCTAAGCAGTCTTTGAGGCTAAACTCGTGAAGCGTGTTAAGCAAGCTGTTTTACCAATAGTAACCCCCTTTTATACCAATGAAAGGACACCACACAGATATATATTCAAAATATATATGTATTTATTTCTCAAAGTAACCCCTAGTCTCTTTATGAGCACAGGAGCACAAATCGTCAAACAAGATTACAGTAGAATACACAGAAGTTGCACTTTATATGGATAGGCCCTGGTGGCCACTCAAACCATATACTAAAATAGTGGTATAAGTACCACGAACAGAAAAGGGAAAAGGCCTAGGGCCTCTAGAATCGCTGGGCCTACAAGGAGCTAACGTCAGTTAGTGACCAGGAGGTCCACGGGTGGCGTGTGCAGAGCAAATAGTCACACGCGGGCTCCCATAGGTTTCAATGGGTGCGTAAAAAGTACAAAGTTACTGCAAAAGGAATCTTCCGGATGACCTAGGAACTTAAGATTTGGAACACAGGCACTAGAGATGTATTACTACACATGGGCACCGGAGTACCAGCTTTACCTCACCCACAGGAAGCGGGTGCATAGGCCTCAAAGTGCGTCGGGTTTCTTCTATCTGTTCCGTTGAGCCTGGGACAAAGATGCTGCAGGCGGTCGGTCGGGAAGAGATGCAGTGGATCCAAGAGTGGATCGGAGATGTTGCAGACCTGTAAGCAGAGGGGACAGTGTTCACAGTCACTAGCCAGTGACCAGCGTGGCACCAGGTGGGTACCAGGCGATGTCGGGTGCAAACAGGTGATGAGGGGTAGCTTGTCTCCGCAGCCACGTGGTCCCTGAAGGTCGACGACGTCCAGGAGTCGGCTCACGAGCTGTCCCACGCAGGCTCTCGCTGTCGGCGGTGTCGGCGACTTGATCGAAGCAAACAAGCCTTGGCAAAAGCAATTGCAGGAGGATTCGGAAATCAGCTGTTGGTTCTGACCAGCAAGGTCAGAGGGATTGCTCCTTTGGAGGGGAGCAAGGGCCAGTCTGGAGCAACCAGACCAGCGGTGTTTGTCGTAGATTTCGTCGCCAAGATGGCCACTAGCCAGCGGGCCAGCAACCGGTTAGGCGCGTCGAGTGGCAAAATGCAGAAGGGCCCCACGCAGATCGTGGAGATGCTGGAGGGCTCACCTTTGGTGCAGATGCTGCTCGAGGGTTGGGCTTCTCAGGACCCAAAGCACAACTTGGAGGGAGCCTCGGTTGTTGCACTTGTCAGCTTGTCGTAGTCGTTCCAAGATGGCTGGCTCCACGTGTCTCGGTGCCTCCACGGGTCTCCTCTTTGCAGGGACTGTGGATCGGGCGGTGAGAGGTCTGGAGGTCCAGGTCTTGTCAGTCTCTGGGCTCGGGCTCCGGCGGGAGGCGGCGGCAAAGCAGACGGTGATTCGCTGGATGGTGCTTGCGTTAGCAAGGTGGTCACTCCCTGACCACAGGGGAGATTTTCTTCAGTCTTCTGTGCAGCAGAATGTCGAAGTTCCCGTCTTCTTCTTAGTTTCAAGTTGATTCCAGGATGTCTGAAGTCTTAGGACACAGCTCCTACCTTTAAGCGGATTCTAGGGGCCGGACTACCTGCTAGGTCCCTCCCTATGGGTGGGACCAGGAAGGGGGGTGGTTACACCCCCAATCCTTTGTCCAGCTCGCCCCAGGCCCGGGACTGGTGTGCCCCAGGACCGGTTTGAACTGGCATATGCACCGAGGCTCCTTGTGAGCCACAGGCATGTCTGGTTTCTTTCAAGCCCTACCTGACCAATACACAAAATCCTGTCTGGGGTGGTGCACGCACCTCCCCTGGCAGGAAACCCTTTGTCCACACCTCCCAAGCTGGAAGGACTCCCAGCAGCAGGAGGGCAGACTTGTGTCTGTGGTGGCAGCATCCATTTTGTGGAGCTGAGGCTATGTCTGATTTTACCCGGGTTTCAGGTACTGTACATGTCGTGTCCCTCTAGAAGGGTGGAATGCTAACCCCGTCGCCAGAATTGGCGAGGGGTTAGTATTCCAATTCGTATGACACCTTACTCGACATGTTTTGATAAAGCCAAACCAAAGATAGCATTTAACCGCGAGGTTCATAATGCACTTAAGAGTATATGGTATGACGATATCTGGAAACAGTAGAAGGAAGTTGTTCCGACCACTGCAGACAGGCTCAGCTCATGCCAGAGCACCATCTCACATGGAACCAAGCACTCTGCCTTCAGGATTGTTAAGGCCTGCCATAGGAGTGACTTATAGGTTACCAGGTGTCCCATTTAAGGTTAGGTATAGGTATACTACACCTAAGTAAGAGGTGATTACACCAACTTACCCCAGCTGAGTGATCAGCCAGTTGTGTCAAATTGTTAGGCCAAGCCTGGGGTGGCATAATACATGCTGCAGCCCTTGGCAGGCCTTGGGTACACCAATGCCCTGGGTACCTAGTGTACACTGGTACAGGGGCTGACAGGGTGATCCAACCAATTGGGTATGTACCTAGGGTACATGGAGTCCATTTTAAAGAGAGAACAGCCAGGCTGAGATCCTGAATAGCAGGATCTCAGGCCAACTAAGTCGAAAAACCAGCTAGACACTAGGCAAAAATTTGGGGGTAACCATAGTCAGATATCCACCTTCCTACACAACCCCCCCCCAAACGAAGGGAGATAAGGCTGACCTTGACCAGGTAAGCCTATATTGCCCAAGTGGCCATATAAGGAGGAACCAGCACTGGCATGGTTAACCCCTGTCTCATGGTCCACTAAGCAATCCCTCACCCTAAGGGTATCAGAGGGTCTCCACCATAGGGAATCTCTACCTTTGGTGTGTCTTGGCAAAGTAAAAGGCTGGTGTTGAGATGGAGTACTGAAGTGAGTGTCCTCAAAGTGAGGCCTCAGCTTCCTCCAATCCCCCTCCACCATGGATGCCTTTCTTTCCTTAACTGAGTTGCACTGTGCTCTCAGGGTCAGCCTCTGGCTACCTAAAGCTGGAGGCTGGGTCCCTTTTGTGGGCTTACTGGAGGGACAGGTCAGGTTTGGGGCCCTAAGGTCCCAGGTTTGCCTGTGCCCAACAGAATCCCTCTGGGGGAGGTCCCTAACTACCTGTAAAGGAGATCCCTCAGGAATGTTTTTACCCATCCCCTGACTAGGGCTACTAGCCAGGCAATCCTCATTCTTTTGATGGGGGGGTTCTTGTGGACAGGGGCCCTCTGGGGGTCCACTGGCCTCCCTGACCTCTGCAGCCCTGGGCTGACTGAGGCAGGGTAGAGAGAGGCAGGCTACCTGCACCAGACTGGGTCCCACCTTGGAAGGGGCCACTGACATCAGAGGCTCTGCCAGGCCAGGCCTGGCTACCTCTGGGGCAGTTCCTTCACAAGGGGTGAGGTCAGATCCCTGAGGAGGCTGACCTTTTCCTAATGTCTGGGGAGAGGGAGACTTTTCTTCCTCCCCACTACTCTCAGTTTGTGTGGAGTGATCCATTGTTTCAGGCTTCACTACACCTATGTCAGTCTGAGTATAGGCTGAGACCATTACAGCCTTGCCAACCTTTTCAGGGGGGCACTCAGTTTGTGTTTGAGCTGTGACTGTCACAGCTCTGCCAGTCTCTACAGGGAAGTCTGTCTGTGCCTGGGCTGTGGCTACCACTGCCCTTCCAACCTTTTCAGGGAGGAAATCTATTTGGACAGGGGTTGTGAATGGCACAACCCCCCCACCCTTTTGTGACAGGCCTACCATTTTAGAATGGGTGTCTTGTTCAACTCCAGCCCAAGCTGAGAGTTCTAAGTCATTTCCCAGTAAGCAGTCTACAGGCAAGGTTGGGGACACTGCCACCCTTTTAGGGCCAGTGACACCTCCCCAGCTGAGACATACCTCTGCCATGGGATGACTGTTCTGTTTGCCATCAATGTTGGTCACCTGGTAGGAGAAACCAGGCAAAAGCTGCTCAGAGGGAACTAGCCAATGGGCCACCATTGTGATGCTAGCTCCAGTGTCTCTGTAGGCCTCAGCTTTTGTACCATTGATGTAGGGCTCCTGTCTGTACCTACCCAAAGTGTTGGGACAGGCAGTGAAGTTGGCAAACCCCATGCCACCATCACAGACAAGAGTATCTGCTGCAGGGGAATTGGCTAAGCCAGGGTCCCCCTGTGTTCCCCAAGTAAACCCACCCAGATTTCTGGGGGCACTCCCACCACCTGGGGGATTACTGCTGACAGTAATAGGTGGTGTGACAGGAGTAATTGGAGGAACAGTTTTGTTTTTAGCCCTTGGGCAACCGCTGTCAGTTTTCCAATGCCCAGGAGTTTTACACTCATGGCAGTAGGGCTTTTTGGCTGTGGTAGAGGAGGGAGCTTGGGACCCACCACCCTGTGTGGAGTTTTGGGGCCCTGAGGAAGGTTTCTCTTTTTCTTTATCCCCACCCTTCTCTTGAGGCTTGGTGGTATCTTTCTTTTGGTCACCACCCTGGTTTTTAGGCCTGATCCTGGTCCTGACCCATTTATCTGCCCTCTTTCCCAATTCTTGGGGAGAGGTCAAATCTGAGTCTACCAGGTGTTGATGGAGAAGCTGGTTTTGACAATTACTTAAAATCTGCTCTCTCATCATCAAATTGTACAATCCTGTATAATCAGACACCTTACTTCCCAGCAACCAACCCTCCAAAGCCTTAGTGGCACATTCCACATATTCAGACCAGTCCTGAGTCTGTGTCTTCTGGGTGTCTCTGAACATTAACCTGTACTGTTCAGTGGTTAAGCCTAACCCATCAACTAGGACACTCTTCAGGACTCTGTAATTTCTGACATCCTCTTCTCTAACAGTGAGGAGTCTATCTCTGCCTCTCCCCTCAAAGGAGAGCCATAAGATTGCTGCCCACTGGTCTTCAGGAACCTGCTGCACTTTGCAGGCTCTCTCAAGAGCAGTCATCCATTTGTGGATGTCATCCCCACTTTTGTAGGGGGGCACAATCTTGGACAGGTTCCTATTGTCAAAGACCCTATCTTTGTCCCTAGGGACATTGCTGCCACCAGTGGGTATAGACCCACTCTCTCTATGCTGCCTAGCCTTGCTCAGTTTTTCTTCCATCAGGGCTACTTCTAGCTCCTGCTTCCTGATCCTCAGCTGGGCTTCTTGCATCTTGGCCTCATGTTCCCTCCTCTGAGGGGTGGTCATCCTTCTCCTGGAGTGACCTTGAGAGCCTCTAGAGCCATGGGAAGCATTGGAGTCACCTGAGCGATTCCTTTGCCTTCCAAGCCCTGTGTTAAGTCCACTGGGGAGATCCAGTGGGTTGAACCCACTGTCAGTCCCCAATAGCCTTGGTTTAGCTGGGCCAAGTATAATACTTGGCACTGGGCTAGTTCTCCCTTCATCCTCACTACTGTCAGTATCCTTTTCACTCTCATCCTCTGTGGTATGGTTCTCATCTAAGGGATGGCTATTGGAACTGGGTACCTCTGTAGTATCTTCAGAAGGGGGGCCTCCTGTTCCTGACCCTAAGGGGGCTAACTGGGAAGCTTTCTTGAGTGCTCTCTGATTCTCATCATTCTGTAAGAGCTCTCTGAGCTCAGCAGAGTTTGGGTTCTTGGGCTGTTTAAGGCCTCTAAGAGTTGCCAAATGCCTGAGCTCATTCTGATTAAGGGTAGCAAAGCTGGATGGTGCCCTCTGGGGGTCACTCTCAACAGAGATGGGTACAGTGGACCCCTCTGCCCCGGCCATTGCTCTTAAGTGTGGGTGGATGTGTTGCAATCTACCTACACTTGGGTTTACCTACTAAACCTATCTAGTAGTTGTAGTCAGGGTGTGCTACTCCCTTTGCTCTACAACAACTAAGTTCAGTAGAACTTAAGTATATCTAATCTTGTTTTATATGTACCTACAGGTACCTATGTGATCTTTCAATTGGTAACCAAGAGATTACAATGGTAAAACACAGCAAGCTCAAATCCAACCGCTGCTCACCAATGTGAGAAGTTGGCCTGGTATATGCTGTTCACTAGTTCTAGTGACCACCTTGTACCATGCCAAGCAACCCTTATGGTGTGGTTGTAAGTCAACCTTTTCGGACTAGCTGCCCTAGTGGTAGCGTAGGCTAAGCAGTCTTTGAGGCTAAACTCGTGAAGCGTGTTAAGCAAGCTGTTTTACCAATAGTAACCCCCTTTTATACCAATGAAAGGACACCACACAGATATATATTCAAAATATATATGTATTTATTTCTCAAAGTAACCCCTAGTCTCTTTATGAGCACAGGAGCACAAATCGTCAAACAAGATTACAGTAGAATACACAGAAGTTGCACTTTATATGGATAGGCCCTGGTGGCCACTCAAACCATATACTAAAATAGTGGTATAAGTACCACGAACAGAAAAGGGAAAAGGCCTAGGGCCTCTAGAATCGCTGGGCCTACAAGGAGCTAACGTCAGTTAGTGACCAGGAGGTCCACGGGTGGCGTGTGCAGAGCAAATAGTCACACGCGGGCTCCCATAGGTTTCAATGGGTGCGTAAAAAGTACAAAGTTACTGCAAAAGGAATCTTCCGGATGACCTAGGAACTTAAGATTTGGAACACAGGCACTAGAGATGTATTACTACACATGGGCACCGGAGTACCAGCTTTACCTCACCCACAGGAAGCGGGTGCATAGGCCTCAAAGTGCGTCGGGTTTCTTCTATCTGTTCCGTTGAGCCTGGGACAAAGATGCTGCAGGCGGTCGGTCGGGAAGAGATGCAGTGGATCCAAGAGTGGATCGGAGATGTTGCAGACCTGTAAGCAGAGGGGACAGTGTTCACAGTCACTAGCCAGTGACCAGCGTGGCACCAGGTGGGTACCAGGCGATGTCGGGTGCAAACAGGTGATGAGGGGTAGCTTGTCTCCGCAGCCACGTGGTCCCTGAAGGTCGACGACGTCCAGGAGTCGGCTCACGAGCTGTCCCACGCAGGCTCTCGCTGTCGGCGGTGTCGGCGACTTGATCGAAGCAAACAAGCCTTGGCAAAAGCAATTGCAGGAGGATTCGGAAATCAGCTGTTGGTTCTGACCAGCAAGGTCAGAGGGATTGCTCCTTTGGAGGGGAGCAAGGGCCAGTCTGGAGCAACCAGACCAGCGGTGTTTGTCGTAGATTTCGTCGCCAAGATGGCCACTAGCCAGCGGGCCAGCAACCGGTTAGGCGCGTCGAGTGGCAAAATGCAGAAGGGCCCCACGCAGATCGTGGAGATGCTGGAGGGCTCACCTTTGGTGCAGATGCTGCTCGAGGGTTGGGCTTCTCAGGACCCAAAGCACAACTTGGAGGGAGCCTCGGTTGTTGCACTTGTCAGCTTGTCGTAGTCGTTCCAAGATGGCTGGCTCCACGTGTCTCGGTGCCTCCACGGGTCTCCTCTTTGCAGGGACTGTGGATCGGGCGGTGAGAGGTCTGGAGGTCCAGGTCTTGTCAGTCTCTGGGCTCGGGCTCCGGCGGGAGGCGGCGGCAAAGCAGACGGTGATTCGCTGGATGGTGCTTGCGTTAGCAAGGTGGTCACTCCCTGACCACAGGGGAGATTTTCTTCAGTCTTCTGTGCAGCAGAATGTCGAAGTTCCCGTCTTCTTCTTAGTTTCAAGTTGATTCCAGGATGTCTGAAGTCTTAGGACACAGCTCCTACCTTTAAGCGGATTCTAGGGGCCGGACTACCTGCTAGGTCCCTCCCTATGGGTGGGACCAGGAAGGGGGGTGGTTACACCCCCAATCCTTTGTCCAGCTCGCCCCAGGCCCGGGACTGGTGTGCCCCAGGACCGGTTTGAACTGGCATATGCACCGAGGCTCCTTGTGAGCCACAGGCATGTCTGGTTTCTTTCAAGCCCTACCTGACCAATACACAAAATCCTGTCTGGGGTGGTGCACGCACCTCCCCTGGCAGGAAACCCTTTGTCCACACCTCCCAAGCTGGAAGGACTCCCAGCAGCAGGAGGGCAGACTTGTGTCTGTGGTGGCAGCATCCATTTTGTGGAGCTGAGGCTATGTCTGATTTTACCCGGGTTTCAGGTACTGTACATGTCGTGTCCCTCTAGAAGGGTGGAATGCTAACCCCGTCGCCAGAATTGGCGAGGGGTTAGTATTCCAATTCGTATGACACCTTACTCGACATGTTTTGATAAAGCCAAACCAAAGATAGCATTTAACCGCGAGGTTCATAATGCACTTAAGAGTATATGGTATGACGATATCTGGAAACAGTAGAAGGAAGTTGTTCCGACCACTGCAGACAGGCTCAGCTCATGCCAGAGCACCATCTCACATGGAACCAAGCACTCTGCCTTCAGGATTGTTAAGGCCTGCCATAGGAGTGACTTATAGGTTACCAGGTGTCCCATTTAAGGTTAGGTATAGGTATACTACACCTAAGTAAGAGGTGATTACACCAACTTACCCCAGCTGAGTGATCAGCCAGTTGTGTCAAATTGTTAGGCCAAGCCTGGGGTGGCATAATACATGCTGCAGCCCTTGGCAGGCCTTGGGTACACCAATGCCCTGGGTACCTAGTGTACACTGGTACAGGGGCTGACAGGGTGATCCAACCAATTGGGTATGTACCTAGGGTACATGGAGTCCATTTTAAAGAGAGAACAGCCAGGCTGAGATCCTGAATAGCAGGATCTCAGGCCAACTAAGTCGAAAAACCAGCTAGACACTAGGCAAAAATTTGGGGGTAACCATAGTCAGATATCCACCTTCCTACAGAGTGTCAGAACTCCTGCGCATTTGAGGCCAATAAAAGTAGGTGACAAGCCTTTCGGAGGTCTTGTCCTGCCCCAAATGCCCTGCTAACGGAACGTCGTGAGCCAGCCCCAGTAGGAAGGCTCTGAACATTCTGGGGTACCACCAGCGCACGGGCTGACCCAGGTACAGCAACCTTAGGCTCTGAGTACAGGAGGTCGTTCTCCCAGTAGATTAAGTGAGTACGGGACTGATCACCATTGGCCTGGGCTGCAGCCTGCTGCCGCATACCCACTAGAGAGGGGCACTCTTTCTGCTCCCTGCAGAATTCCTCCCTGGTGGGGCCTCCTTCTTGCTGCCAATGGGTCAGCTCAGACAGGTCCCCCAGTTCGGCTATCTGTTCCCCGGTAGGCTCCAGGGCATCCCCCTCAAGGTCTGCTTCCTCCTGGGCCGTGGGAACTTGAGGAGCCGGTTGCCCGTGC
This sequence comes from Triturus cristatus, assembly GCF_964204655.1. Taxonomy (NCBI): domain Eukaryota; kingdom Metazoa; phylum Chordata; class Amphibia; order Caudata; family Salamandridae; genus Triturus; species Triturus cristatus. The sequence goes on from NC_140579.1 coordinate 1,050,815,822, forward strand.
CTCCTGCGCCCTCGCCCTAAGGCCGGTTCCTGGGCCTCTCCTTCAGGCTCCAGGGTCCCTTCAACACCCCTACTGGCTGCCATTGACTGGGTGGTCACACACGCCCAATCAGGTAAACCCACCATCCTCAGGTGAGTTGTCTTCTCCACCTTTTCCCAAGGGGAGCTCTCCAAATATTTTCCTAGGAGACAATCAACAGGCATGGCAGTTCTCACAGCGACTTGCAGAGTACCAGAAATCCCCCCCACTCAAAGGGAACTTGAGCCATTGGACAATGACTCTTTGTGTTGTCAGCGTTGACAACATGGCAGAATGCGTGTGGGACCACCTGCTCTTGAGACACCAGGTATTGCTTGACAGCAGTCACACTGGCTCCTGTATCTCTAAGAGCCCCCACCCTCTTGCCATTTATGGTCACCCACTGCCCATACTTTTGAGTATTGGGGGGCAGTTGGGCCTCAGCGACCATCTCACTGTCTCCTAATGAGACTAGGATCATCTGTACGGGAACCCCCTCCCCTTGGACATCTACCTCCCTCCCAAAGGCTACACTAGCCACCTGCTTGGGGGTGGAGCACCAGAGGGCGCTGGTTTACCAAACATGGGGCACTTGGGATCCATGGAATAGTGCCCCAGGTTGTTACACTTGTAACATCTGGGGGGCCCTCTTTGAACAGGGTTACCTGTCGGGGCCCCGGTCTGCTTCGGGGGTGGGGGTGGCTGAGAACCTTTCCCTTGGTTCCCCTGGGAATTACTTTGGGGCCCTCTGTAGAACTCCCTCTGTTTACCCTTGTCCCCCCCACTCTTCTGCTGGGGACCCTGACCACCTTTGGCGGGGCCTCCCACGGGACCCTTGTGGACCATGGTGCTGATCCAGCGGTCCGCCTCCTCAGCAAGCTTCCTAGGGTTAGTCAGCTTGATATTGATCAGGTGCTGGCGTAGCTCAGGAAAACAATTATCAGACAAGTGCTCCCATGCAATTAGATCAAACAGCCTTTGGGAATCATTCACTTTGCTACCCTTCACCCAACCATCTAGCGCTCTGGAAAAAAAAGTCACATATTCTACATAAGTGGTACCTGGTTTCTTGGTGCAATCCGTAAATCTCTGCCTGTACAATTCAGGAGCTAACCCATACCTTGTCATCAGAGCTTCCTTCATGTGTGGATAGGATGTGGTGACATCAGAGGGGAGATCCAGCAGTGTGTCCCGCCCCTCACTCAGGAACCTTCCCCACAAGCCCGCTCCCCAATCTCTCTCAGGGACCCGGTGGGAGGACATGGCTACTTCATAGGCCCTGAACCACTGCCCAATATCATCGTGCTTGTAATACTCTTTCACTACATCTTTAGGAATGTGCACCCTTGACTCTGTTAAATTGCTGCCACCAGAGGGAGAGCGGTCTAAACTCTTGGCCTTGAGATCCAACTCCCTCATTTTTACCTCATGCTCCATGGCCAGCCTTTGTCTTTCCATTTCCATTTGAAGTTTTGCCATCTCCACTTCATGTGCTCTTGCAGCACTCCTGTCAGCCATCTCCTCTGGCGACAGGCCTCTGCCAGGCTCAGAAACACCTTCTGGGGGTATCACCTCCAGCACATTCTCTGGGAACTTGGATTCGTACCAGGCCCTCAGCGCCTTTGTGTACTGCTCCTTGTTTTTCAATCCAGTTTGGTTAATTCTGTACTTGGAGAGGTATCCTTTCAAGACTTCACTTGTGCACCTCAGCAGTGCCCTCTCCTCCCAATCTATGTCATCAACCCCAGAGAATATAGAGGACGCCCTGCCTCCATTGACTGAGCTAGGCATGGTTTCTTAAAGTGGAGATTCTTCAGCAAAAACAAAAATCAATACTGTGTGGCTGCGTTATCGGTCTGAACTCACTACGTGGCGTTCACTCAATCACTGTACATGAATCCCAAATGCAAATTCAAATCCTCACCGCTGACCACCAATGTTAGAATTGGGAATCTCTAGTTGGCACAGGTATGCACTTGCGACAAGCAGGGACTCTCAATTCTAAGTCAGGATAAGGGGATCACCCTTTCAAATAACCCCTGCTCACCCATTAGGTAGTGTGGCGCAAGCAGTCAAGACTATTCTCAGGGCGTCATAGGTTAAGCATTTGTGAACACATACAGTAATGCAATGACACCCCACAAATGGACACCAGTCAAGGTTGTATCAAAAATAGTTCTGTTTATATAAGGCTTAGCACAAGACCAGAATAACGAATAAAATGACCACAGTATTATTTTAAAGTTCAATGTTCTTGTAAAAAGGCTTAAAATACAAAAATAGGCTTCTTTTAGTCAATTCTGCTTCTTTTCAGGCTCTGTACGGTTCGTACCTGGATGTGCGACTCGTAGGCATTAAAAACAAGGAAAGTATGAGTCAAACAATCGTTGCGGACTCCGGGGTCCGTGACGTGCACGCTGCGGTGCGAACAGAACAAAGTACCTTAAGTTCGTGGGGTCCGCGATGGACAGTGCAGGACAAGTTGATGGGTCCGGGTCGTAGTTCGGCAGCGTATTCAGATGCTGGTCGGGTCGCGGCGTCGGGACGCGGCGTTGGTATGGGACCTTTAGGAATACGTGCGGATGGCCCGGATCAGCTTGCAGAGTCCGTGGCGTTCGGCGTTCGAGCCGTACCTTCAGTGCGGATAGGCAGGGAAGGTTAGGTGCGATGCGGCCGGGAGAGATACGGTGCGTACTAACGCTTTTAAATCAGCTTAGACACACGGTGCCGGGCGGCAAAGACATGGCTTCGCGGCGGATGGGGTACGGGTCGTACCGGGGCCAAATCCAGCGGGAAACAAGCAAGAATTGTCCAGGCAACTCGATTTTGGAAGGCAGATGAGTCCAATGGTCCTGGGACTCAGTTCAGGGGGCAAGCTCTCTTCCAAGCCATTGGAGATTGTTGAAAACAAAGCTACAAAGTCTCTGTTTAGTCCTTTCCTCTCCTTTCTCAGCAAGGCACCAATTGCAGGCCAATCCCCCAGGTTAGGGAAAGTTACTCCTCCTTCAGCTTCTTCCAGGTCCTTCTAGTCAGGCAGTTTCTTCGTGGTTCAAGCAGGATCTGATTTCTTAGGAGCAGGGCTCCTACATTTATACCAAGTTTCTTTTGTCTTTACAGGCCAGGGGGGCCTTTGCATAATCCCAGTCCAGTTCTTTTCAGTGAGGAGCACTTTGTTGTTGGGACTTTGGCTTCTTCTTTCAGCAGGCAGGGCAGAGACATCAGACGCTCCCCAGAGGGTGGAGCCAGCATTGTGGTAGCAGAGCACTGCCCTATTCAGAGTCACGGTGCACTCCTCCCACCCATCCTGGTGCAATCTCTCTATTCACCACCTGGCAGCCCCAGCCTGTCTCCTGGAACTTCCCAGCCCTGTCACTCAAGCTACACACAAAGAAGATAGCCCTCCCCTCCAGAGGCGGACTGAAATGGTTAGGCACGCAAAGGCTAACTTTCTAAAAGTAGCATTTGCAAACCCAGGATATTAAAATAACCTTTGCTAAAAGATGTATTTTATTATTCTGAGTTCAGGCATACTAAACATGAATTTCTACCATGCTTCCTGAGCTTGCTAGGATTATAGAGGGTTATAATCTAGCAGCCCATTCTGGCCTATGGAGAGCAGGTAGCCTTACAATAGTGAAAAACGGAAATGGCTGTAATTCACTATTAGGACATGCCACACACTTCAGGGAATGTCCTACCTTATCCTTACAATGCACCCTGCCCTAGGGCCTACCATAGGGTTGACTAACATGAAGGTAAGGGAAGGTTTAGGGACTGGCAAGTGGGGACACTTTCCCAGTCAGCATGACAGTACCAGACTGCATGCAGGTTCTGCAATGGCAGACCTTAGACACATTTTACCAGGCTGCTTCTGTGGGTGGCACAACCAGTGCTGCAAGCCCACTAGCAGCATTTGGGTATACAAGCCCTTGGCACCCCTGGTGCACTCTACTAGGGACTGATAGTAAACCAAATAAGCCAAACATGGAAGTCAATTCACATAATATATTTTCCCATAAGGAGCACTTGCCCTGTGGCACTGGATGGCAGTGTCACAGGGCCCTGAGCTGCTAACACCAGCACAAAAATACATTGAGGCACAGACAAAAATGGATGGGTGACCCACGCCAATGGTGCCAGGTCTAACACGTGTCCCCTCCAGCTGAAATGTGGGGAGAACTACCCTACCCCAGGGAGTTCTCATCACTAAGGCGGAAAAATCTGGAAAGACTATCAGCGTTGGCGTGGTCTGAACCGGGGTGATGTTCCACCGTGAAATCCATCCCCTGTAGGGAAATGGACCACCTCAATAACTTAGGATTCTCACCCCTCATCTGCATCAACCATCTGAGGGGCCTGTGGTCTGTTTGAACCCGGAAGTGAGACCCAAACAAGTAGGGTCTTAGCTTCTTCAATGCCCAGACCAGAGCAAATGCTTCTCGCTCAATCGCACTCCACTTTTGTTCCCGGGGCAGTAACCTCCTACTTATGAAGGCTACAGGTTGGTCCCAGCCCTCCTCAGTCATCTGTGAGAGAACAGCCCCTACACCATGCTCTGATGCATCTGTCTGCACAAGGAATTCTTTGGAGAAGTCAGGAGCCAAGAGCACGGGCGCCGTGCACATGGCAGTCTTCAGGGTGTCAAAAGCCTTCTGACAGGTGTCAGTCCATATCACTTTCCTGGGCTGTTTCTTCGAAGTCAGCTCTGTCAAGGGGGCAACAATGCTGCCATACCCCTTGACAAACCTCCTGTAGTACCCCGTGAGTCCTAAAAAGGCCCTCACCTCTGTCTGGGTCTTTGGGGGCTCCCAAGCCAGGATGGTTTCAATCTTGGGTTGGAGGGGCGCCACCTGGCCGCTCCCCACTTGGTGTCCCAAGTACACCACGGATCCCTGCCCGATCTGACACTTGATTGCCTTGATCGTGAGGCCTGCCTTGCGCAGTGCCATCAACACTTCCCAGAGATGTTGCAGGTGTTCTTTCCATGTGCCACTGAACACTGCGATGTCATCCAGGTATGCGGCGCTGAACTCGGTCAGCCCAGCCAACACCTGGTTGACCAACCTCTGGAAGGTGGCAGGGGCATTCTTCATCCCAAATGGCATAACCCGGAACTGGAAATGCCCATCTGGTGTGGAGAATGCGGACCTCTCTTTGGCCCCATCAGTCAAGGCGATCTGCCAGTACCCAGACGTTAAATCAAACGTGCTGAGGTACCGTGCAGCCCCCTAACCAATCGATGAGCTCGTCGGCTCTGGGGATGGGGTGCGCATCAGTCTTCGTGACTGAGTTGAGTCCTCTGTAGTCCACACAGAACCGGAGTTTGGGTGTGGCACCCGGCGCGGCAGCCTTTGGGACCAAGACCACTGGGCTGGCCCAAGGACTGCTGAAGGACTCAACCACCCCTAGAGCAAGCATCTTTGAGCCCTCCTCTTTGATGCAGGCTCTGACCCTGTCAGTTACCCTGTAAGCTTTGTGCTTCACAGGTAAGCTGTCTCCTGTATCCACATCATGGACGCACCAATCTGTGATACCAGGAACCAGGGAGAACAGGTCAGGAAACTGCCCCAGCAGCTGGCGGCAGTCATTCTGTAGCTTAGGGGTCAGGGTGGGTGAGAGGTTAACTCCATCCACTGACACCCCAGAGACTTCTGCGGCACCTCACGGTACGCGAAGAGAAGGCATGGTAAGAGGACGTCCCACTTACGCCGCATGGGCTCCTCAAGGCCTATAATCATGCCCTTTAGGGTTCGGTTGAATCTTTCAACCAACCCGTTTCCTTGGGGATGGTAATAGGTGGTGAACTTGTATGTCACACCACACTCTTGCCAAAGGGATTTCATATATTTCGATATGAAATTGGTCCCCCTGTCAGACACCACCTCTAGAGGGAATTCTACTCGTGAGAAAATTCCCATCAGTGCCCGTCCCACCACGGGGGCCGTCACTGTCCTCAGAGGGATGGCTTCAGGGTACCGGGTCGCATGGTCCACCAAGACCAGGATAAACCTGTTGCCCATGGCTGTCTTGGGGTCCAGTGGCCCCACAATGTCAATCCCCACTTGCTGGAATGGGGTACTGACCACAGGGAAAGGTTGGAGTGGAGCTCTCAGCATCCTTCCACTCTTACCACTTGCCTGGCAAGTCTGGCATGTCCTGCAGTGAGTGTCAGAACTCCTGTGCATTTGAGGCCAATAAAAGTGGGTGACAAACCTTTCGAAGGTCTTGTCCTGCTCCAAATGCCCTGTGTAGGAAGGTGGATATCTGACTATGGTTACCCCCAAATTTTTGCCTAGTGTCTAGCTGGTTTTTCGACTTAGTTGGCCTGAGATCCTGCCATTCAGGCTCTCAGGCTATCTGCTCTCTCTGTAAAATGGACTCCATGAACCCTAGGTACATACCCAATTGGTTGGATCACCCTGTCAGCCCCTGTACCAGTGTACACTAGGTACCCAGGGCATTGGTGTATCCAAGGCCTGCCAGGGGCTGAAGCATGTATTATGCCACCCCAGGCTTGGCCTAACAATCTGACACAACTGGCTGATCACTCAGCTGGGGTAAGTTGGTGTAATCACCTCTTACTTAGGTGTAGTATACCTATACCTAACCTTAAATGGGACACCTGGTAACCTATAAGTCACTCCTATGGCAGGCCTTAACAATCCTGAAGGCAGAGTGCTTGGTTCCATGTGAGATGGTGCTCTGGCATGAGCTGAGCCTGTCTGCCGTGGTCGGAACAACTTCCTTCTACTGTTTCCAGATATCGTCATACCATATACTCTTAAGTGCATTATGAACCTCGCGGTTAAATGCTATCTTTGGTTTGGCTTTATCAAAACATGTCGAGTAAGGTGTCATACGAATTGGAATACTAACCCCTCGCCAATTCTGGCGACGGGGTTAGCATTCCACCCTTCTAGAGGGACACGACATGTACAGTGCCTGAAACCCGGGTAAAATCAGACATAGCCTCAGCTCCACAAATTGGATGCTGCCACCACAGACACAAGTCTGCCCTCCTGCTGCTGGGAGTCCTTCCAGCTTGGGAGGTGTGGACAAAGGGTTTCCTGCCAGGGGAGGTGCGTGCACCACCCCAGACAGGATTTTGTGTATTGGTCAGGTAGGGCTTGAAAGAAACCAGACATGCCTGTGGCTCACAAGGAGCCTCGGTGCATATGCCAGTTCAAACCGGTCCTGGGGCACACCAGTCCCGGGCCTGGGGCGAGCTGGACAAAGGATTGGGGGTGTAACCACCCCCCTTCCTGGTCCCACCCTTAGGGAGGGACCTAGCAGGTAGTCCGGCCCCTAGAATCCGCTTAAAGGTAGGAGCTGTGTCCTAAGACTTCAGACATCCTGGAATCAACTTGAAACTAAGAAGAAGACGGGAACTTCGACATTCTGCTGCACAGAAGACTGAAGAAAATCTCCCCTGTGGTCAGGGAGTGACCACCTTGCTAACGCAAGCACCATCCAGCGAATCACCATCTGCTTTGCCGCCGCCTCCCGCCGGAGCCCGAGCCCAGAGACTGACAAGACCTGGACCTCCAGACCTCTCACCGCCCGATCCACAGTCCCTGAAAAGAGGAGACCCGTGGAGGCACCGAGACACGTGGAGCCAGCCATCTTGGAACGACTACGACAAGCTGACAAGTGCAACAACAGAGGCTCCCTCCAAGTTGTGCTTTGGGTCCTGAGAAGCCCAACCCTTGAGCAGCATCTGCACCAAAGGTGAGCCCTCCAGCATCTCCACGATCTGCGTGGGGCCCTTCTGCATTTTGCCACTCGACGCGCCTAACCGGTTGCTGGCCCGCTGGCTAGTGGCCATCTTGGCGACGAAATCTACGACAAACACCGCTGGTCTGGTTGCTCCAGACTGGCCCTTGCTCCCCTCCAAAGGAGCAATCCCTCTGACCTTGCTGGTCAGAACCAACAGCTGATTTCCGAATCCTCCTGCAATTGCTTTTGCCAAGGCTTGTTTGCTTCGATCAAGTCGCCGACACCGCCGACAGCGAGAGCCTGCGTGGGACAGCTCGTGAGCCGACTCCTGGACGTCGTCGACCTTCAGGGACCACGTGGCTGCGGAGACAAGCTACCCCTCATCACCTGTTTGCACCCGACATCGCCTGGTACCCACCTGGTGCCACGCTGGTCACTGGCTAGTGACTGTGAACACTGTCCCCTCTGCTTACAGGTCTTCAACATCTCCGATCCACTCTTGGATCCACTGCATCTCTCCCGGACCGACCGCCTGCAGCATCTTTGTCTTCAAGCTCCACGGAACAGATAGAAGAAACCCGACGCACTTCGAGGCCTATGCACCCGCTTCCTGTGGGTGAGGTAAAGCTGGCACACCTGTGCCCAAGTGTAGTATTACATCTCTAGTGCCTGTGTTCCAAATCTTGAGTTCCTAGTCCATCCGGAAGATCCTCTTTGCAGTAACTTTGTACTTTTTACGCACCCATTGAAACCTTAGGGAGCACGCGTGTGACTATTTGCTCTGCACACGCCACCCGTGGACCTCCTGGTCACTAACTGACGTTAGCTCCTTGTAGGCCCAGCGATTCTAGAGGCCCTAGGCCTTTTCCCTTTTCTGTTCGTGGTACTTATACCACTATTTTAGTATATGGTTTGAGTGGCCACCAGGGCCTATCCATATAACGTGCAACTTCTGTGTATTCTGTGATAATCTTGTTTGACGATTTGTGCTCCTGTGCTCATAAAGAGACTAAGGGTTACTTTGAGAAATAAATACATATATATTTTGAATATATATCTGTGTGGTGTCCTTTCATTGGTATAAAAGGGGGTTACATTTGGTAAAACAGCTGGCTTAACACGCTTCACGAGTTTAGCCTCAAAGACTGCTTAGCCTACGCTACCACTAGGGCAGCTAGTCCGAAAAGGTTGACTTACAACCACACCATAAGGGTTGCTTGGCATGGTACAAGGTGATCACTTTAACTAGTGAGCATCATATACCAGGCCAACTTCTCACATTGGTGAGCAGCGGTTGGATTTGAGCTTGCTGTGTTTTACCATTGTAATCTCTTGGTTACCAATTGAAAGATCACATAGGTACCTGTAGGTACATATAAAACAAGATTAGATATACATAAGTTCTACTGAACTTAGTTGTTGTAGAGCAAAGGGAGTAGCACACCCTGACTACAACTGCTAGATAGGTTTAGTAGGCAAACCCAAGTGTAGGTAGATTGCAACACATCCACCCACACTTAAGAGCAATGGCCGGGGCAGAGGGGTCCACTGTACCCATCTCTGTTGAGAGTGACCCCCAGAGGGCACCATCCAGCTTTGCTACCCTTAACCAGAATGAGCTCAGGCATTTGGCAACTCTTAGAGGCCTTAAACAGCCCAAGAACCCTACCTCTGCTGAGCTCAGAGAACTCTTACAAAATGATGAGAATCAGAGAGAACTCAGGAAAGCTTCCCAGTTAGCCCCCTTAGGGTCAGGAACAGGAGGCCCCCCTTCTGAAGATGCCACAGAGGTACCCCCTTTCAATAGTCACCCCTTAGATGGGATGCCTACCACAGAGGAAGAAAGTGATGGGGATACAGATGTGAGTGGGGATGAAGGGAGAACTAGCCCAGTGCCAAGTGTTATACTTGGCCCAGCTAAACTAAGGCTATTGGGGACTGACAGTGGGTTCACCCCATTGGATCTCCCCAGTGGACTTAACACAGGGCTTGGAAGGCAAAGGAATCGCTCAGGTGACTCCAATGCTTCCCATGGCTCTAGAGGCTCTCAAGGTCACTCCAGAAGGAGACTGACCACCCCTCAGAGGAGGGAACATGAGGCCAGAATGCAGGAAGCCCAGCTGAGGATCAGGAAGCAGGAGCTAGAAGTAGCCCTGATGGAAGAAAAACTGAGCAAGGCTAGGCAGCATAGAGAGAGTGGGTCTATACCCACTGGTGGCAGCAATGTCCCTAGGGACAAAGATAGGGTCTTTGACAATAGGAACCTGTCCAAGGTTGTGCCCCCCTACAAAAGTGGGGATGACATCCACAAATGGATGACTGCTCTTGAGAGAGCCTGCAAAGTGCAGCAGGTTCCTGAAGACCAGTGGGCAGCAATCTTATGGCTCTCCTTTGAGGGGAGAGGCAGAGATAGACTCCTCACTGTTAGAGAAGAGGATGTCAGAAATTACAGAGTCCTGAAGAGTGTCCTAGTTGATGGGTTAGGCTTAACCACTGAACAGTACAGGTTAATGTTCAGAGACACCCAGAAGACACAGACTCAGGACTGGTCTGAATATGTGGAATGTGCCACTAAGGCTTTGGAGGGTTGGTTGCTGGGAAGTAAGGTGTCTGATTATACAGGATTGTACAATTTGATGATGAGAGAGCAGATTTTAAGTAATTGTCAAAACCAGCTTCTCCATCAACACCTGGTAGACTCAGATTTGACCTCTCCCCAAGAATTGGGAAAGAGGGCAGATAAATGGGTCAGGACCAGGATCAGGCCTAAAAACCAGGGTGGTGACCAAAAGAAAGATACCACCAAGCCTCAAGAGAAGGGTGGGGATAAAGAAAAAGAGAAACCTTCCTCAGGGCCCCAAAACTCCACACAGGGTGGTGGGTCCCAAGCTCCCTCCTCTACCACAGCTAAAAAGCCCTACTGCCATGAGTGTAAAACTCCTGGGCATTGGAAAACTGACAGCGGTTGCCCAAGGGCTAAAAACAAAACTGTTCCTCCAATTACTCCTGTCACACCACCTATTACTGTCAGCAGTAATCCCCCAGGTGGTGGGAGTGCCCCCAGAAATCTGGGTGGGTTTACTTGGGGAACACAGGGGGACCCTGGTTTAGCCAATTCCCCTACAGCAACCACTCTTGTCTGTGATGGTGGCATGGGGTTTGCCAACTTCACTGCCTGTCCCAACACTTTGGGTAGGTACAGACAGGAGCCCTACATCAATGGTACAAAAGCTGAGGCCTACAGAGACACTGGGGCTAGCATCACAATGGTGGCCCATTGGCTAGTTCCCTCTGAGCAGCTTTTGCCCGGTTTCTCCTACCAGGTGACTAACATTGATGGCAAACAGAACAGTCATCCCATGGCAGAGGTATGTCTCAGCTGGGGAGGGGTCACTGGCCCTAAAAGGGTAGCAGTGTCCCCAACCTTGCCTGTAGACTGCTTACTGGGGAATGACTTAGAACTCTCAGCTTGGGCTGGAGTTGAACAAGACACCCATTCTAAAATGGTAGGCCTTTCACAAAAGGGTAGGGGGGTTGTGCCATTCACAACCCCTGTCCAAATAGATTTCCTCCCTGAAAAGGTTGGAAGGGCAGTGGTAGCCACAGCCCAGGCACAGACAGACTTCCCTGTAGGGACTGGCAGAGCTGTGACAGTCACAGCTCAAACACAAACTGAGTGCCCCCCTGAAAAGGTTGGCACGGCTGTAATGGTCTCAGCCTATACTCAGACTGACATAGGTGTAGTGAAGCCTGAAACAATGGATCACTCCACACAAACTGAGAGTAGTGGGGAGGAAGAAAAGTCTCCCTCTCCCCAGACATTAGGAAAAGGTCAGCCTCCTCAGGGATCTGACCTCACCCCTTGTGAAGGAACTGCCCCAGAGGTAGCCAGGCCTGGCCTGGCAGAGCCTCTGATGTCAGTGGCCCCTTCCAAGGTGGGATCCAGTCTGGTGCAGGTAGCCTGCCTCTCTCTACCCTGCCTCAGTCAGCCCAGGGCTGCAGAGGTCAGGGAGGCCAGTGGACCCCCAGAGGGCCCCTGTCCACAAGAACCCCCCCATCAAAAGAATGAGGATTGCCTGGCTAGTAGCCCTAGTCAGGTGATGGGTAAAAACATTCCTGAGGGATCTCCTTTACAGGTAGTTAGGGACCTCCCCCAGGGGGATTCTGTTGGGCACAGGCAAACATGGGACCTTAGGGCCCCAAACCTGACCTGTCCCTCCAGTAAGCCCACAAAAGGGACCCAGCCTCCAGCTTTAGGTAGCCAGAGGCTGACCCTGAGAGCACAGTGCAACTCAGTTAAAGAAAGAAAGGCATCCATGGTGGAGGATGATTGGAGGAAGCTGAGGCCTCACTTTGAGGACACTCACTTCAGTACTCCATCTCAACACCAGCCTTTTACTTTGCCAAGACACACCACAGGTAGAGATTCCCTATGGTGGAGACCCTCTGATACCCTTAGGGTGAGGGATTGCTTAGTGGACCATGAGACAGGGGGTAACCATGCCAGTGCTGGTTCCTCCTTATATGGCCACTTGGGCAATATAGGCTTACCTGGTCAAGGTCAGCCTTATCTCCCTTCGTTTGGGGGGGGGTTGTGTAGGAAGGTGGATATCTGACTATGGTTACCCCCAAATTTTTGCCTAGTGTCTAGCTGGTTTTTCGACTTAGTTGGCCTGAGATCCTGCCATTCAGGCTCTCAGGCTATCTTCTCTCTCTGTAAAATGGACTCCATGAACCCTAGGTACATACCCAATTGGTTGGATCACCCTGTCAGCCCCTGTACCAGTGTACACTAGGTACCCAGGGCATTGGTGTATCCAAGGCCTGCCAGGGGCTGAAGCATGTATTATGCCACCCCAGGCTTGGCCTAACAATCTGACACAACTGGCTGATCACTCAGCTGGGGTAAGTTGGTGTAATCACCTCTTACTTAGGTGTAGTATACCTATACCTAACCTTAAATGGGACACCTGGTAACCTATAAGTCACTCCTATGGCAGGCCTTAACAATCCTGAAGGCAGAGTGCTTGGTTCCATGTGAGATGGTGCTCTGGCATGAGCTGAGCCTGTCTGCCGTGGTCGGAACAACTTCCTTCTACTGTTTCCAGATATCGTCATACCATATACTCTTAAGTGCATTATGAACCTCGCGGTTAAATGCTATCTTTGGTTTGGCTTTATCAAAACATGTCGAGTAAGGTGTCATACGAATTGGAATACTAACCCCTCGCCAATTCTGGCGACGGGGTTAGCATTCCACCCTTCTAGAGGGACACGACATGTACAGTGCCTGAAACCCGGGTAAAATCAGACATAGCCTCAGCTCCACAAAATGGATGCTGCCACCACAGACACAAGTCTGCCCTCCTGCTGCTGGGAGTCCTTCCAGCTTGGGAGGTGTGGACAAAGGGTTTCCTGCCAGGGGAGGTGCGTGCACCACCCCAGACAGGATTTTGTGTATTGGTCAGGTAGGGCTTGAAAGAAACCAGACATGCCTGTGGCTCACAAGGAGCCTCGGTGCATATGCCAGTTCAAACTGGTCCTGGGGCACACCAGTCCCGGGCCTGGGGCGAGCTGGACAAAGGATTGGGGGTGTAACCACCCCCCTTCCTGGTCCCACCCTTAGGGAGGGACCTAGCAGGTAGTCCGGCCCCTAGAATCCGCTTAAAGGTAGGAGCTGTGTCCTAAGACTTCAGACATCCTGGAATCAACTTGAAACTAAGAAGAAGACGGGAACTTCGACATTCTGCTGCACAGAAGACTGAAGAAAATCTCCCCTGTGGTCAGGGAGTGACCACCTTGCTAACGCAAGCACCATCCAGCGAATCACCGTCTGCTTTGCCGCCGCCTCCCGCCGGAGCCCGAGCCCAGAGACTGACAAGACCTGGACCTCCAGACCTCTCACCGCCCGATCCACAGTCCCTGAAAAGAGGAGACCCGTGGAGGCACCGAGACACGTGGAGCCAGCCATCTTGGAACGACTACGACAAGCTGACAAGTGCAACAACAGAGGCTCCCTCCAAGTTGTGCTTTGGGTCCTGAGAAGCCCAACCCTCGAGCAGCATCTGCACCAAAGGTGAGCCCTCCAGCATCTCCACGATCTGCGTGGGGCCCTTCTGCATTTTGCCACTCGACGCGCCTAACCGGTTGCTGGCCCGCTGGCTAGTGGCCATCTTGGCGACGAAATCTACGACAAACACCACTGGTCTGGTTGCTCCAGACTGGCCCTTGCTCCCCTCCAAAGGAGCAATCCCTCTGACCTTGCTGGTCAGAACCAACAGCTGATTTCCGAATCCTCCTGCAATTGCTTTTGCCAAGGCTTGTTTGCTTCGATCAAGTCGCCGACACCGCCGACAGCGAGAGCCTGCGTGGGACAGCTCGTGAGCCGACTCCTGGACGTCGTCGACCTTCAGGGACCACGTGGCTGCGGAGACAAGCTACCCCTCATCACCTGTTTGCACCCGACATCGCCTGGTACCCACCTGGTGCCACGCTGGTCACTGGCTAGTGACTGTGAACACTGTCCCCTCTGCTTACAGGTCTTCAACATCTCCGATCCACTCTTGGATCCACTGCATCTCTCCCGGACCGACCGCCTGCAGCATCTTTGTCTTCAAGCTCCACGGAACAGATAGAAGAAACCCGACGCACTTCGAGGCCTATGCACCCGCTTCCTGTGGGTGAGGTAAAGCTGGCACACCTGTGCCCAAGTGTAGTATTACATCTCTAGTGCCTGTGTTCCAAATCTTGAGTTCCTAGTCCATCCGGAAGATCCTCTTTGCAGTAACTTTGTACTTTTTACGCACCCATTGAAACCTATGGGAGCACGCGTGTGACTATTTGCTCTGCACACGCCACCCGTGGACCTCCTGGTCACTAACTGACGTTAGCTCCTTGTAGGCCCAGCGATTCTAGAGGCCCTAGGCCTTTTCCCTTTTCTGTTCGTGGTACTTATACCACTATTTTAGTATATGGTTTGAGTGGCCACCAGGGCCTATCCATATAACGTGCAACTTCTGTGTATTCTGTGATAATCTTGTTTGACGATTTGTGCTCCTGTGCTCATAAAGAGACTAGGGGTTACTTTGAGAAATAAATACATATATATTTTGAATATATATCTGTGTGGTGTCCTTTCATTGGTATAAAAGGGGGTTACATTTGGTAAAACAGCTGGCTTAACACGCTTCACGAGTTTAGCCTCAAAGACTGCTTAGCCTACGCTACCACTAGGGCAGCTAGTCCGAAAAGGTTGACTTACAACCACACCATAAGGGTTGCTTGGCATGGTACAAAGTGATCACTTTAACTAGTGAGCATCATATACCAGGCCAACTTCTCACACCCTGCCAACGGAACGTCGTGAGGTAGCCCTAGTAGGAAGGCTCTGAACTTCTGGGGTACCACCAACGCACGGGCTGACCCAGGTTCAGAAACCTTAGGCTCTGAGTACAGGAGGTCGTTCTCCCAGTAGATTAAGTGAGTACTGGACTGATCACCATTGGCCTGGGCTGCAGCCTGCTGCCGCATACCCACTAGAGAGGGGCACTCTTTCTGCTCCCTGCAGAATTCCTCCCTGGTGGGGCCTCCTTCTTGCTGCCAATGGGTCAGCTCAGACAGGTCCCCCAGTTCGGCTATCTGTTCCCCGGTAGGCTCCAGGGCATCCCCCTCAAGGTCTGCTTCCTCCTGGGCCGTGGGAACTTGAGGAGCCGGTTGCCCGTGCCTCCTGCGCCCTCTCCCTAAGGCCGGTTCCTGGGCCTCTCCTTCAGGCTCCAGGGTCCCTTCAACACCCCTACTGGCTGCCATTGACCGGGTGGTCACACACGCCCAATCAGGTAAACCCACCATCCTCAGGTGAGTTGTTGTGAGAAGTTGGCCTGGTATATGATGCTCACTAGTTAAAGTGATCACCTTGTACCATGCCAAGCAACCCTTATGGTGTGGTTGTAAGTCAACCTTTTCGGACTAGCTGCCCTAGTGGTAGCGTAGGCTAAGCAGTCTTTGAGGCTAAACTCGTGAAGCGTGTTAAGCCAGCTGTTTTACCAAATGCAACCCCCTTTTATACCAATGAAAGGACACCACACAGATATATATTCAAAATATATATGTATTTATTTCTCAAAGTAACCCCTAGTCTCTTTATGAGCACAGGAGCACAAATCGTCAAACAAGATTACAGTAGAATACACAGAAGTTGCACTTTATATGGATAGGCCCTGGTGGCCGCTCAAACCATATACTAAAATAGTGGTATAAGTACCACGAACAGAAAAGGGAAAAGGCCTAGGGCCTCTAGAATCGCTGGGCCTATAAGGAGCTAACTTCAGTTAGTGACCAGGAGGTCCACGGGTGGCGTGTGCAGAGCAAATAGTCACACGCGTGCTCCCATAGGTTTCAATGGGTGCGTAAAAAGTACAAAGTTACTGCAAAGAGGATCTTCCGGATGGACTAGGAACTCAAGACTTGGAACACAGGCACTAGAGATGTAATACTACACTTGGGCACAGGTGTGCCAGCTTTACCTCACCCACAGGAAGCGGGTGCATAGACCTCGAGGTGCGTCAGGTTTCATCTATCTGTTCCGTGGAGCTTGAAGACAAAGATGCTGCAGGCGGTCGGTCCGGGAGAGATGCAGTGGATCCAAGAGTGGATCGGAGATGTTGAAGACCTGTAAGCAGAGGGGACAGTGTTCACAGTCACTAGCCAGTGACCGGCGTGGCACCAGGTGGGTACCAGGCAATGTCGGGTGCAAACAGGAAGAAAGGTGTAGCTTGTCTCTGCAGCCACGTGGTCCCTGGAGGTCGACGACGTCCAGGAGTCGGTTCACGAGCTGTCCCACGCAGGCTCTCGCTGTCGGCGGTGTCGGCGACTTGATCGCAGCAAACAAGCCTTGGCAAAAGCAATTGTTGTAGGAGATGAAATAAGCTGATGGTTCTGACCAGCAAGGTCAGAGGGACTGCTCCTTTGGAGGGGAGCAAGGGCCAGTCTGGAGCAACCAGACCAGTGGTGTATTTCGTAAAGTTCGTCGCCAAGATGGCTACTAGCCAGCAGGCCAGCAACCGGGTAGGCGCGTCGAGTGGCAAAATGCAGAAGGGCCCCACGCAGATCGTGGAGATGCTGGAGGGCTCACCTTTGGTGCAGATGCTGCTCGAGAGTTGGGCTTCTCAGATCCCAAAGCACAACTTGGAGGGAGCCTCGGTTGTTGCACTTGTCAGCTTGTTGTGGTCGTTTCAAGATGGCTGGCTCCACGTGTCTCGGTGCCTCCACGGGTCTCCTCTTTTCAGGGACTGTGGATCGGGCGGTGAGAGGTCTGGAGGTCCAGGTCTTGTCAGTCTCTGGGCTCGGGCTCCGGCGGGAGGCGGCGGCAAAGCAGACGTTGATTCGCTGGATGGTGCTTGCGTTAGCAAGGTGGTCACTCCCTGACCACAGGGGAGATTGGCTTCAGTCCTCTGTGCAGCAGAGCGTCGAAGTTCCCGTCTTCTTCTTAGTTTTAAGTTGATTCCAGGATGTCTGTAGTCTTAGGAAACAGCTCCTACCTTTAAGCGGATTCTAGGGGCCGGACTACCTGCTAGGTCCCTCCCTATGGGTGGGACCAGGAAGGGGGGTGGTTACACCCCCAATCCTTTGTCCAGCTCGCCCCAGGCCCGGGACTGGTGTGCCCCAGGACCGGTTTGAACTGGCATATGCACCGAGGCTCCTTGTGAGCCACAGGCATGTCTGGTTTCTTTCAAGCCCTACCTGACCAATACACAAAATCCTGTCTGGGGTGGTGCATGCACCTCCCCTGGCAGGAAACCCTTTGTCCACACCTCCCAAGCTGGAAGGACTCCCAGCAGCAGGAGGGCAGACTTGTGTCTGTGGTGGCAGCATCCATTTTGTGGAGCTGAGGCTATGTCTGATTTTACCCGGGTTTCAGGTACTGTACATGTCGTGTCCCTCTAGAAGGGTGGAATGCTAACCCCGTCGCCAGAATTGGCGAGGGGTTAGTATTCCAATTCGTATGACACCTTACTCGACATGTTTTGATAAAGCCAAACCAAAGATAGCATTTAACCGCGAGGTTCATAATGCACTTAAGAGTATATGGTATGACGATATCTGGAAACAGTAGAAGGAAGTTGTTCCGACCACTGCAGACAGGCTCAGCTCATGCCAGAGCACCATCTCACATGGAACCAAGCACTCTGCCTTTAGGATTGTTAAGGCCTGCCATAGGAGTGACTTATAGGTTACCAGGTGTCCCATTTAAGGTTAGGTATAGGTATACTACACCTAAGTAAGAGGTGATTACACCAACTTACCCCAGCTGAGTGATCAGCCAGTTGTGTCAAATTGTTAGGCCAAGCCTGGGGTGGCATAATACATGCTTCAGCCCCTGGCAGGCCTTGGGTACACCAATGCCCTGGGTACCTAGTGTACACTGGTACAGGGGCTGACAGGGTGATCCACTTCCAATTGGTTATGCACCTAGGGCGCATAGTTTTAATTTAGTAGAGAGAAAAGCAGGCTGGGGGTCTGATTGGCAGGCCCACAGCCTCAATATGTCAAAAACCAGTGAAGCAAAAAGCAAAAATTTGGGGTGACCATCGGATAGCAGACCCTACTCTCCTACACAACCCCCCCCCCAAACGCTGGGACATTAAACTAGCCTTGACCAGTCTCGTGTTCATGTCCTAAGTGGAAGTACCTGGAGAGACCATCTGCATTCCCATGGTCAGTACCTGGCCGGTGCTCCACTGTAAAGTCCATCCCCTGTAGGGAAATGGACCACCTAAGCAGTTTGGGGTTTTCACCCTTCATCTGATTTAGCCACAAGAGGGGCTTATGGTCGGTCTGAATCTTGAAGTGAGTGCCAAACAAGTATGGCCTCACCTTCTTCAGGGCCCACACCACAGCAAAGGCCTCCCTCTCAATAGCTGACCAATTCTTCTCTCTGGGGGTCAACCTTCTGCTAATAAAAGCAATGGGTTGGTCTTGACCATCTACATTAAGTTGTGACAGCACAGCTCCCACACCCAACTCAGAAGCATCTGTTTGGACAATAAACTCTTTGGAGTAGTCAGGACTTTTCAGGATAGGTGCAGAGCACATGGCCTCCTTCAGGTCATCAAATGCCTTTTGACAGCTTACTGTCCACTGAACCTTTTTGGGCATCTTCTTGGATGTCAGATCATTAAGAGGAGTCACAATGGACCCATAGTTCTTAACAAACTTCCTGTAGTACCCAGTCAAGCCCAAGAAAGCTCGAACTTGAGTCTGGGTGGTTGGAGGGGACCAGTCCTTGATGGATTGTATCTTACTCTCCAGTGGTTGAACTTGGCCTCCACCTACAAGGTGGCCCAAATATACAACCTTACTCTGCCCTATCTGGCACTTAGTAGCCTTGATAGTGAGGCCTGCCCTTTGCAGAGCCTCAAGAGCCTTCTTCAGGTGGATCAGGTGATCCTCCCAGGTGGAGCTAAAGACAGCAATGTCATCAAGATATGCTGCGCAAAAGTCATCCAAACCAGTAAGGACTTGGTTCACCAGCCTTTGGAAGGTGGCAGGTGCATTCTTCAGACCAAAGGGCATCACCACAAACTGGTAGTGCCCACCTGGGGTTGAGAATGCTGTTTTGGCCTTAGACTCCTCAGCTAATCTGATTTGCCAATAGCCAGCTGTTAAGTCAAATGTGCTCAAAAACTTTGCAGAAGCTAGTTTGTCTATGAGCTCATCTGCCCTTGGAATAGGGTGTGCATCGGTCCTGGTGACAGCATTGAGTCCTCTGTAATCCACACAGAACCTCATCTCTCTCTTGCCATCTTTGGTGTGAGGTTTGGGGACCAGAACCACTGGGCTAGCCCAGGGGCTCTCTGAGGGTTCAATGACACCTAATTCCAGCATTTTATGTACCTCAGCCTTTATACAGTCCCTGACGTGGTCAGGTTGCCTGTAAAGCTTGTTCTTTACAGGCGGACTGTCACCAGTGTCCACCACATGGGTACACCAGTCAGTTTGACTAGGTATCAAGGAAAACATATGTGAAAATGATTGTAGAACCTGTCTACATTCAGTCTGCTGATGGGCAGTGAGGTTGCCTCCAAGGGTCACTCCTTCAACTGAGCCATCTTCAGGGTTCTGAGACAACAGGTCTGGGAGAGGGTCACTCTCTTCCTCCTGTCCCTCATCTGTAGCCATGAGCAAGCCCATGTCTGCCCTGTCAACATATGCTTTAAGCCTGTTAACATGGAGTACCCTGTGGGGACTCCTGGGAGTTCCTAGGTCGACCAAGTAGGTGACCTCTCCCTTCTTTTCCAGGATTGTATGGGGTCCAGACCATTTGTCTTGGAGTGCTGCTGGGGCCACTGGCTCCAACACCCATACCTTCTGTCCTGGCTGAAACTCAACCAAGACAGCCTTTTGGTCATGCCAAGCTTTCTGTAAGGCCTGGCTTGCCTCAAGGTTTTTGGATGCCTTCTCCATATACTCAGCCATCCTGGAGCGGAGACCAAGTACATAGTCCACTATGTCTAGCTTAGGCTTTTTGAGAGGTAACTCCCATCCTTCCTTCACCAAACACAGTGGGCCTCTTACAGGGTGCCCAAACAACAATTCAAAGGGGCTGTAGCCAACTCCTTTTTGTGGGACCTCTCTGTAAGCAAACAGAAGGCAGGGTAGAAGGATGTCCCATCTTCGCCTGAGCTTTTCAGGTAATCCTTTGATCATACCCTTTAGGGTCTTGTTGAATCTCTCAACAAGCCCATTGCATTGTGGGTGATAAGGGGTGGTGAACTTGTAGTTGACACCACATTCCTTCCACATAGCTGTCAAGTATCCTGACATAAAGTTGGTACCTCTGTCAGATACTACCTCCTTAGGAAACCCCACGCTGGAGAATACTCCCAGCAGGGCCCTGGCCACAACAGGAGCTGTAGTGGTCCTAAGGGGAATTGCCTCTGGATACCTGGTGGCATGATCCACTACCACCAGTATAAATCTGTGCCCAGATGCAGTGGGAGGATCCATGGGACCCACTATGTCTATTCCCACTCTTTCAAAGGGGACCCCCACCACAGGTAGTGGTATTAGGGGGGCCTTTGTTGTGCCACCTGATTTGCCACTGGCTTGGCAGGTCACACAGGAGCGACAAAACTCCTTTGTATCTTCATTCATATGAGGCCAGTGAAAGTGAGGGACAAGCCTGTCCCAAGTCTTGTTCTGGCCTAAGTGTCCTGCTAAAGGAATATCATGGGCCAAGGTAAGAAGGAAGCCCCTAAATTGCAGAGGTATAACCAACCTCCTGGTAGCACCAGGCTTGGGGTCTCTAGCCTCTGAATAAAGGAGCCCTTCATCCCAATACACTTTATAGGTACCTTGAGCATTCCCAGCAGCCTCAGCAGCAGCCAGCTGTCTGAGGGGTTCAAGAGAGGGACAGGATAACTGAGCCTGCCTCAAGTCAGCCCTTGAAGGTCCCCCTGTCCCCAGAAACTCAACCTGATCAGGTTCAAGCTCTTCAGGGACAGTTCCTTCAGGGTCCTCTAGATCAGCTTCCTGGGAAGGCTGATCATCACTCTGAGGCAGGGGGGAAGGCACAGCCTTGACCCTCCTGTTCTTCTTCTTGGTAGGTGCTTGGTCCATTGTTCCAGGATCCAAGACCTGAGGTTCAGTGAGGCACTTTTTGGCCTGTGACCTGGTCACAGCAAAGACATGTGATGATATACCTAACATCTCTGCATGAGTCCTGTACTCCACTTCTGACCATAGAGAACTCTCTAGGTCATTGCCCAACAAACATTCTACTGGGAGGTCTGCACTAACCACAACCCTTTTGAGGCCAGTTACCCCTCCCCATGAGAAGTTAACAACTGCCACACTATGTGAAGTAGTGGCATTGCTGGCATTGGTCACCAGGTAGTTCTCACCTGGTATGTACTGTCCAGGGTCCACAAAGCCTGGTGTCACCATAGTGACACTGGCACATGTGTCCCTGTAGGCTTGAGCCACTTTTTCATTTATTAAAGGAGTCTGCCTGTACTTGCCCAGGTTACTGGGGCTCACAGTCAGGGACAAATCAATGTCCCCATCACAGATCAAGACTGCCTGTGTCAGGGTTCTGTCTAAGTCAGAATCTCCTTCAGTTCCCATAGTGATTCCCACTACACCCTTTGTCTGGGGACCAACACTGCTAACAGTAGTACTGGGAGCAGGTGCCTTAGGGGCAACAGTGTTGGGGGCCCCACCCTTTTTGCAATCACTAGTCCAGTGAGTTGTATTTTTGCAATGATTGCACCAGGGTTTCTTTGAACCTTATTTCTTCTTTTTGGACTGTTGTTGGGACCCACCCTCCTTAGCAGTAGTTTGGGGCCCTGTTGAAGACTTCTGGTCTTTAGATTTCTGATCTCCACCCTTTTGGTCTGTTTTCTTCTGATCACCCCCTTGGCCCTGGTTCTGGTTCTTTTGCTTAACCCTGGTTCTGACCCATTTGTCTGCTTTCTTTCCCAATTCTTGGGGAGAGGTTAGATCAAAGTCAACCAAGTGTTGATGCAGTTGCTGGTTTTGACAGTTATTTAAAATCTGTTCTCTCATCATCAAATTATACAATCCTGTAAAATCAGATACCTTACTTCCCAGCAACCAACCCTCCAAAGCCTTAGTGGCACATTCAACATATTCAGACCAGTCCTGAGTCTGTGTCTTTTGGGTGTCTCTGAACATTAACCTGTACTGTTCAGTGGTTAAGCCTAACCCATCTACCAGAACACTCTTCAGGACTCTGTAATTTCTGACATCCTCTTCTCTAACAGTGAGGAGTCTGTCTCTGCCTCTTCCTTCAAAGGAGAGCCAGAGGATTGCTGCCCACTGGTCTTCAGGAACCTGCTGTACCTTGCAGGTTCTCTCAAGAGCAGTTATCCATTTGTGGATGTCATCCCCACTTTTGTAGGGGGGCACAACCTTAGACAGGTTCCTATTATCAAAGACCCTATCTTTGTCCTTAGGGACAATGCTGCCACCAGTGGGTATAGACCCACTCTCTCTAGGTTGCCTAGCCTTGTTCAGTTTTTCTTCCATCAGGGCTACTTCTAGCTCCTGCTTCCTGATCCTCAGCTGGGCTTCCTGCATTCTGGCCTCATGTTCCCTCCTCTGAGGGGTGGTCATCCTTTTCCTGGAGTGACCTTGAGAGCCTCTAGAGCCATGGGAAGCATTGGAGTCACCTGAGCAATTCCTTTGCCTCCCAAGCCCTGTGTTAAGTCCACTGGGGAGATCCAATGGGGTAAACCCACTGTCAATCCCCAATAGCCTTAGTTTAGCTGGGCCAAGTATAACACTTGGCACTGGGCTAGTTCTCCCTTCATCCTCACTACTTTCTGTATCCTCACCACTTTCCTCCCCTGTAGTATGATTCTCATCTAAGGGATGGCTATTGGAACTGGGTACTACTGTAGCATCTTCAGAAGGGGGGCCTCCTGTTCCTGACCCTAAGGGGGCTAACTGGGAAGCTTTCTTGAGTTCTCTCTGATTCTCATCATTTTGCAAGAGTTCTCTGAGCTCAGCAGAGGTAGGGTTCTTGGGCTGTTTAAGGCCTCTAAGAGTTGCCAAATGCCTGAGCTCATTCTGGTTAAGGGTAGCAAAGCTGGATGGTGCCCTCTGGGGGTCACTCTCAACAGAGATGGGTACAGTGGACCCCTCTGCCCCGGCCATTGCTCTTAAGTGTGGGTGGATGTGTTGCAATCTACCTACACTTGGGTTTACCTACTAAACCTATCTAGTAGTTGTAGTCAGGGTGTGCTACTCCCTTTGCTCTACAACAACTAAGTTCAGTAGAACTTATGTATATCTAATCTTGTTTTATATGTACCTACAGGTACCTATGTGATCTTTCAATTGGTAACCAAGAGATTACAATGGTAAAACACAGCAAGCTCAAATCCAACCGCTGCTCACCAATGTGAGAAGTTGGCCTGGTATATGATGCTCACTAGTTAAAGTGATCACCTTGTACCATGCCGACCAACCCTTATGGTGTGGTTGTAAGTCAACCTTTTCGGACTAGCTGCCCTAGTGGTAGCGTAGGCTAAGCAGTCTTTGAGGCTAAACTCGTGAAGCGTGTTAAGCCAGCTGTTTTACCAAATGCAACCCCCTTTTATACCAATGAAAGGACACCACACAGATATATATTCAAAATATATATGTATTTATTTCTCAAAGTAACCCCTAGTCTCTTTATGAGCACAGGAGCACAAATCGTCAAACAAGATTACAGTAGAATACACAGAAGTTGCACTTTATATGGATAGGCCCTGGTGGCCGCTCAAACCATATACTAAAATAGTGGTATAAGTACCACGAACAGAAAAGGGAAAAGGCCTAGGGCCTCTAGAATCGCTGGGCCTATAAGGAGCTAACTTCAGTTAGTGACCAGGAGGTCCACGGGTGGCGTGTGCAGAGCAAATAGTCACACGCGTGCTCCCATAGGTTTCAATGGGTGCGTAAAAAGTACAAAGTTACTGCAAAGAGGATCTTCCGGATGGACTAGGAACTCAAGATTTGGAACACAGGCACTAGAGATGTAATACTACACTTGGGCACAGGTGTGCCAGCTTTACCTCACCCACAGGAAGCGGGTGCATAGGCCTCGAAGTGCGTCGGGTTTCTTCTATCTGTTCCGTGGAGCTTGAAGACAAAGATGCTGCAGGCGGTCGGTCCGGGAGAGATGCAGTGGATCCAAGAGTGGATCGGAGATGTTGAAGACCTGTAAGCAGAGGGGACAGTGTTCACAGTCACTAGCCAGTGACCGGCGTGGCACCAGGTGGGTACCAGGCAATGTCGGGTGCAAACAGGAAGAAAGGTGTAGCTTGTCTCTGCAGCCACGTGGTCCCTGGAGGTCGACGATGTCCAGGAGTCGGTTCACGAGCTGTCCCACGCAGGCTCTCGCTGTCGGCGGTGTCGGCGACTTGATCGAAGCAAACAATCCTTGGCAAAAGCAATTGTTGTAGGAGATGAAATAAGCTGATGGTTCTGACCAGCAAGGTCAGAGGGACTGCTCCTTTGGAGGGGAGCAAGGGCCAGTCTGGAGCAACCAGACCAGTGGTGTATTTCATAAAGTTCGTCGCCAAGATGGCTACTAGCCAGCGGGCCAGCAACCGGGTAGGCGCGTCGAGTGGCAAAATGCAGAAGGGCCCCACGCAGATCGTGGAGATGCTGGAGGGCTCACCTTTGGTGCAGATGCTGCTCGAGAGTTGGGCTTCTCAGATCCCAAAGCACAACTTGGAGGGAGCCTCAGTTGTTGCACTTGTCAGCTTGTCGTGGTCGTTTCAAGATGGCTGGCTCCACGTGTCTCGGTGCCTCCACGGGTCTCCTCTTTTCAGGGACTGTGGATCGGGCGGTGAGAGGTCTGGAGGTCCAGGTCTTGTCAGTCTCTGGGCTCGGGCTCGGGCTCCGGCGGGAGGCGGCGGCAAAGCAGACGTTGATTCGCTGGATGGTGCTTGCGTTAGCAAGGTGGTCAGTCGCTGACCACAGGGGAGATTGGCTTCAGTCCTCTGTGCAGCAGAGCGTCGAAGTTCCCGTCTTCTTCTTAGTTTTAAGTTGATTCCAGGATGTCTGAAGTCTTAGGACACAGCTCCTACCTTTAAGCGGATTCTAGGGGCCGGACTACCTGCTAGGTCCCTCCCTATGGGTGGGACCAGGAAGGGGGGTGGTTACACCCCCAATCCTTTGTCCAGCTCGCCCCAGAGCCGGGACTGGTGTGCCCCAGGACCGGTTTGAACTGGCATATGCACCGAGGCTCCTTGTGAGCCACAGGCATGTCTGGTTTCTTTCAAGCCCTACCTGACCAATACACAAAATCCTGTCTGGGGTGGTGCATGCACCTCCCCTGGCAGGAAACCCTTTGTCCACACCTCCCAAGCTGGAAGGACTCCCAGCAGCAGGAGGGCAGACTTGTGTCTGTGGTGGCAGCATCCATTTTGTGGAGCTGAGGCTATGTCTGATTTTACCCGGGTTTCAGGTACTGTACATGTCGTGTCCCTCTAGAAGGGTGGAATGCTAGCCCCGTCGCCAGAATTGGCGAGGGGTTAGTATTCCAATTCGTATGACACCTTACTCGACATGTTTTGATAAAGCCAAACCAAAGATAGCATTTAACCGCGAGGTTCATAATGCACTTAAGAGTATATGGTATGACGATATCTGGAAACAGTAGAAGGAAGTTGTTCCGACCACTGCAGACAGGCTCAGCTCATGCCAGAGCACCATCTCACATGGAACCAAGCACTCTGCCTTCAGGATTGTTAAGGCCTGCCATAGGAGTGACTTATAGGTTACCAGGTGTCCCATTTAAGGTTAGGTATAGGTATACTACACCTAAGTAAGAGGTGATTACACCAACTTACCCCAGCTGAGTGATCAGCCAGTTGTGTCAAATTGTTAGGCCAAGCCTGGGGTGGCATAATACATGCTTCAGCCCCTGGCAGGCCTTGGGTACACCAATGCCCTGGGTACCTAGTGTACACTGGTACAGGGGCTGACAGGGTGATCCACTTCCAATTGGTTATGCACCTAGGGTGCATAGTTTTAATTTAGTAGAGAGAACAGCAGGCTGGGGGTCTGATTGGCAGGCCCACAGCTTCAATATGTCAAAAACCAGTGAAGCAAAAAGCAAAAATTTGGGGTGACCATAGGATAGCAGACCCTACTCTCCTACAGTTGTCTTCTCCACCTTTTCCCAAGGGGAGCTCTCCAAATCATTTCCTAGGGGACAGTCAACAGGCATGGCAGTTCTCACAGCGACTTGCAGAGTACCAGAGACCCCCCCACTCAAAGGGAACTTGAGCCATTGGACAATGACTCTCTGTATTGTCAGCGTTGACAACACGGCAGAATGCGTGTGGGACCACCTGCTCTTGAGACACCAGGTGTTGCTTGACAGCAGTCACACTGGCTCCTGTATCTCTAAGAGCCCCCACCCTCTTGCCATTTTTGGTCACCCACTGCCCATACTTTTGAGTATTGGGGGGCAGTTGGGCCTCAGCGACCATCTCACTGTCTCCTAATGAGACTAGGGTCATCTGTACGGGAACCCCCTCCCCTTGGACATCTACCTCCCTCCCAAAGGCTACACTAGCCACCTGCTTGGAGGGTGGAGCACCAGAGGGTGCTGGTTTACCAAACATGGGGCACTTGGGATCCATGGAATAGTGCCCCAGGTTGTTACACTTGTAACATCTGGGGGGCCCTCTTTGAACAGGGTTACCTGTCGGGGCCCCGGTCTGCTTCGGGGGTGGAGGTGGCTGAGAACCTTTCCCTTGGTTCCCCTGGGAATTACTTTGGGGCCCTCTGTAGAACTCCCTCTGTTTACCCTTGTCCCCCCCCCCACTCTTCTGCTGGGGACCCTGACCACCTTTGGCGGGGCCTCCCACGGGACCCTTGTGGACCCTGGTGCTGATCCAGCGGTCCGCCTCCTCAGCAAGCTTCCTAGGGTTAGTCAGCTTGCTATCGATCAGGTGCTGGCGTAGCTCAGGAAAGCAATTATCAGACAAGTGCTCCCATGCAATTAGATCAAACAGCCCTTGGTAATCATTCACTTTGCTACACTTCACCCAACCATCTAGCGCTCTGGAAAAAAAAGTCACATATTCTACATAAGTGGTACCAGGTTTCTTGGTGCAATCCCTAAATCTCTGCCTGAACAATTGAGGAGTTAACCCATACCTTGTCATCAGAGCTTCCTTCATGTGTGGATAGGATGTGGTGACATCAGAGGGGAGATCCAGCAGTGTGTCCCGCCCCTCACTCAGGAACCTTCCCCACAAGCCCGCTCCCCAATCTCTCTCAGGGACCCGGTGGGAGGACATGGCTACTTCATAGGCCCTGAACCACTGCCCAATATCATCCTGCTTGTAATACTCTTTCACTACATCTTTAGGAATGTGCACCCTTGACTCTGTTAAATTGCTGCCACCAGAGGGAGAGCGGTCTAAACTCTTGGCCTTGAGATCCAACTCACTCATTTTTACCTCATGCTCCATGGCCAGCCTTTGTCTTTCCATTTCCATTTGAAGTTTTGCCATCTCCACTTCATGTGCTCTTGCAGCACTCCTGTCGGCCATCTCCTCTGGCGACAGGCCTCTGCCAGGCTCAGAAGCACCTTCTGGGGGTATCACCTCCAGCAAATTCTCTGGGAACTTGGATTCGTACCAGGCCCTCAGCGCCTTTGTGTACTGCTCCTTGTTTTTCAATCCAGTTTGGTTAATTCTGTACTTGGAGATGTATCCTTTCAAGACTTCACTTGTGCACCTCAGCAGTGCCCTCTCCTCCCAATCTATGTCATCAACCCCAGAGAATATAGAGGACGCCCTGCCTCCATTGACTGAGCTAGGCATGGTTTCTTAAAGTGGAGATTCTTCAGCAAAAACAAAAATCAATACTGTGTGGCTGCGTTATCGGTCTGAACTCACTACGTGGCGTTCACTCAATCACTGTACATGAATCCCAAATGCAAATTCAAATCCTCACCGCTGACCACCAATGTTAGAATTGGGAATCTCTAGTTGGCACAGGTATGCACTTGCGACAAGCAGGGACTCTCAATTCTAAGTCAGGATAAGGGGATCACCCTTTCAAATAACCCCTGCTCACCCATTAGGTCGTGTGGCGCAAGCAATCAAGACTATTCTCAGGGCGTCATAGGTTAAGCATTTGTGAACACATACAGTAATGCAATGACACCCCACAAATGGACACCAGTCAAGGTTGTATCAAAAATAGTTCTCTTTATATAAGGCTTAGCACAAGACCAGAATAACGAATACAATGACCACAGTATTATTTTAAAGTTCAATGTTCTTGTAAAAAGGCTTAAAATACAAAAATAGCCTTCTTTTAGTCAATTCTGCTTCTTTTCAGGCTCTGTACGGTTCGTACCTGGATGTGCGACTCGTAGGCATTAAAAACAAGGAAAGTACGAGTCAAACAATCGTTGCGGACTCCGGGGTCCGTGACGTGCACGCTGCGGTGCGAACAGAACAAAGTACCTTAAGTTCGTGGGGTCCGCGATGGACAGTGCGGGACAAGTTGATGGGTCCAGGTCGCGCGATGGACAGTGCGGGACAAGTTGATGGGTCCAGGTCGTAGTTCGGCAGCGTATTCAGATGCTGTTCGGGTCGCGGCGTCGGGACGCGGCGTTGGTACGGGACCTTCAGGGATACGTGCTGATGGCCCGGATCAGCTTGCAGAGTCCGTGGCGTTCGGCGTTCGAGCCGTACCTTCGATGCGGATAGGCGGCGACACTTCTCGGCGCTGTACAGCGTACGGGGAGGATCAGCGTGATGCGGCTTCTCGGCTCTGAGTACGGCACGGTGCAGTACGTTAGCAGCGTACGGACCGTACCTGCGGGACAGTGAAGCTTGGGTCCGGCATACAGGATTAGGCAGCCAGGGCTGTACGACTTGAATCGGCGGGGAAGGTTCGGTGCGATGCGGCCGGGAGGGATACGGTGCGTACTAACGCTTTTAAATCAGCGTAGACACATGGTGCCAGGCGGCAAAGACACGGCTTCGTGGCGGATGGGGTACGGGTCGCACCGGGGCCAAATCCAGATGGGAAACAAGCAAGAATTGTCCAGGCAACTCAATTTTGGAAGGCAGATGAGTCCAATGGTCCTGGGACTCAGTTCAGGGGCAAGCTCTCTTCCAAGCCCTTGGAGATTGTTGAAAACAAAGCTGCAAAGTCTCTGTTTAGTCCTTTCCTCTCCTTTCTCAGCTAGGCACCAACTGCAGGCCAATCCCCCAGGTTAGGGAACGTTACTCCTCCTTCAGCTTCTTCCAGGTCCTTCTAGTCAGGCAGAGTTTCTTCGTGGTTCAAGCAGGATCTGATTTCTTAGGAGCAGGGCTCCTACATTTATACCAAGTTTCTTTTGTCTTTACAGGCCTGGGGGGCCTTTGCATAATCCCAGTCCTGTTCTTTTCAGTGAGGAGCCCTTTGTTGTTGGGACTTTGGCTTCTTATTTCAGCAGGCAGGGCAGAGACATCAGACGCTCCCCAGGGGGTGGAGCCAGCATTGTGGTGGCAGAGCACTGCCCTATTCAGAGTTAAGGTGCACTCCTCCCACCCATCCTGGTGTAATCTCTCTATTCACCACCTGGCAGCCCCAGCCTGTCTCCTGGAACTTCCCAGCCCTGTCACTCAAGCTACACACAAAGAAGATAGCCCTCCCCTCCAGAGGCGGACCGAAATGGTTAGGCACGCAAAGGCTAACTTTCTAAAAGTAGCATTTGCAAACCCAGGATATTAAAATAACCTTTGCTAAAAGATGTATTTTAT
Source organism: Triturus cristatus (assembly GCF_964204655.1). Taxonomy (NCBI): domain Eukaryota; kingdom Metazoa; phylum Chordata; class Amphibia; order Caudata; family Salamandridae; genus Triturus; species Triturus cristatus. The sequence continues at coordinate 1,050,845,851 of NC_140579.1, forward strand.
TATTCTGAGTTCAGGCATACTAAACATGAATTTCTACCATGCTGCCTGAGCTTGCTAGGATTATAGAGGGTTATAATCTAGCAGCCCATTCTGGCCTATGGAGAGTAGGTAGCCTTACAATAGTGAAAACACAAAATACCACACACACAAGCACACCCACAACCATACCCTCAACCACACCCACACAACCACATGCACACACACACACAACCACACACCCACAACCACACCCACATACCCACAACCACACCCACACCCACACAACCACACCCACCCACACAACCACACCCAACGTCACCCAAAGAACCACACACACAACCATACACACAACCACATACAACCACACACACAACCACACACACAACCACACACACACAACCACACACACACAACCACACATACAACCATACACACACAACCACACACACAACCACACACACACAACCACACACACAACCACACACACACGACCACACACACTCAACCACACACACACACACAACCCTGCACACAATCACACACACACACAACCTCACAACCACACACACATGACCACACTCACCCACACACAACCACAGCCACACACACAACACACACAACCACACACACAAAACAACACATACACTACCACACACACACAACCACACACACAACCACACACACAACCACAACCACACATACAACCACACGCACAACCACACACACACAACCACACACACACAACCACACACAACACCACACAACCACACACACAACCACACGCAACCACACACACAACCACACACACACAACCACACACACAGCCACAACCACACACACAACCACACACACACACACAACCACACACACACACACACAATCACACACACACACAACCACACACATACACAACCACACAAAACCACACACACAACCACACACAACCACATATCCACCCACACCCACAACCACACCCACACCCACAACCGCACCCACAACCACACACACAACCACACACATAACCACACAACCACACACACACACACAACTACATACAACCACACACACACAACCACACACACACACAACCACACACACAACCACACACACACAACCACAACCACACACAACCACAACAACACACACAACCACATATACCCACACACCCACAACCACACCCACAACAACACCCACACAACCACACCACCACACCCAACCACAGACACACAACCACATACACAACCACACACACACAACCACACACACAACCATACCCACACACATAACCACACACACAACCACACACACATAACCACACCCAACCACACAACGACACCCACAACCATACACACACAACCACAACCACACACAACCACACACACAACCACACACACATAACCACACACAACCACACACACACACAACTACACACAACCACAATACACAACCACACACACAACCGTACACAACCACACACACAACCACACACAACCACACACACACAACCACACACACACACAACCACACACATACACAACTACACAAAGCCACACACACAACCACACACATCCACACACACACCCACAACCACACCCGCACCCACAACAACACCCACAACCACACAACCACACATACAACCATAACCACATACATAAGCACATACACACAGCCACACACACAACCCCACACACACAACCACAACCATACACACACCCACGCACACACACACACAACCATACCCAACTGCACACACACACCCAACCACATACACAACCACACAACCCCAACCACATACAACCACACACACACAACCATGCACAACCACATATCCACACAAACACCCGCACCCACAACCACACACACAACCACACCCACAACCACACACACATAACCACTCACACAACCACACACAACCACACACACAACCACACAACCACACACACACACAACCACACATACACACACACAACCACACACACAACCACACCAAGCATTGGCATAGCCAATAGGTCTCGCCTTTGGGACGTTATAAGCACCATTCAGGGTGACCTTTCATTGGCGCTTTCATGAGGACATGATGAGGAAGCTGGAAACTTTTGGCACATTCTCTTTAAAAGCACAGCATGTTGGTGACTGGTTAATCGATTAGACCTATGTAGCGTTTTAGATCTCAAAGCGCTATGGTGGGTGCAGCAGTTACAACTCATGAAATATGGGGTGCAACTCACAAGGAGGGGGCAGGTTTGAGTACACATTGGCTGCAATCGAACTCTTAAGATGATGGGCTGTGTGTATCCATTATCAGCACTCAGTCTAAGTGATCTTGTTTGTTTTGTTGTTGTGTTAATGCTTTGCTGCACCCGTTTGACTTAAAACGTGCTTTCTCTTTCCACAAACTTGATATTTGTGTTCCTTTATTTTGAGATGCTTTTAGTATTACTGTCACACACACACAACCACACATACAACCACACACACAACCACACACACAACCACACACACACAACCAGACACACACACAATCACACACATACATAACCATACACACACACCCAACCACATATCCACACACACACCTACAACCACACCCACACCCACAACTGCACCCACAACCACACACACACACAACCACACACAACCCCAACCACAACCACACACACAACCACACACACACAACCTCACAAACAACCACACACACACAACCACACACACAACCACAACCACACACACACAACCCCAACCACAACCACACACACACACCCACACACACACACACAACCATACACATAACCACATATACACAACCACACACACAACCACAGCCACACACACACCACACACAACCACACACACAACACACAAAATTACACACACAACCACACAAACACAACCACAACTACACACACAACCACACACACACAACCACACACAACACAACCACACACAACCACACACACAACCATACCCACACACACATCCACACATACAACCACATACACACAACCACACACAACCACACCCACAACCACACACACACAACCACAACCACACCCACAACCACACAACCACACACACACAACCACACACACAACCACATCCAACCACACAAACAACCACACACACAACCACATCCAACCACACAAACAACAACACACACAACCACACCCAGAACCATACCCTCAACTACACCCACACACACACACACACATCCACACACCCACAACCACACCCATACACACACAACCACACCCATACACCCACAGCCACACCCACACAACCACACCTCACCCACAAAACCACACCCAACCACACCCACAGAACCACACACACAACCATACACACAACCACCCACAACCACACAGACACAACCACACACACAACCACACCAATACACAACAACAATCACAACCACACACACACACAACCACACACAACTACACACACAACCACACACACACACAACCACACACACACACAACCACACACACACACAACCACACACAACCACACAAACAACCACACACACACAACCACACATATACAACCATGCACACAGCCACACACACACAACCTCACAAACAACCACACACATACAACCACACACACAACCACACACACAACCCCAACCACACACACAACCACACACACACAACCACAAGCAACCATACACACAACCACAGCCACACACACAACATACACAACCGCCCACACAACACACAATACCACACACATAACCACACAAACAACCACACACACACAACCACACACACAGCCACAACATACAACCACACACAACCACACACACGCACAGAACCACACCCACAACCACACACACAACCACACACACACACAACCACAAACATACACAACCACACAAAACCACACACACAACCACACACAACCACACATCCACACCCACACCCACAACCACACCCACAACCACACCCACACCCACAACCGCACCCACAACCACACAAACACACACACACAACCATACACACAACCACACACACATACAACCACATAAACAACCACACCCACACAACCACACCCACAACCACACACAACCACACACACAACCACAACCACACACACAACCACACACACACAACTACACACACAACCACATCCAACCACACAAACAACTACACACAACCACATCCAACCACACAAACAACAACACACACAACCACACCCAGAACCATACCCTCAACTACACCCACACACACACACACATCCACACACCCACAATCACACCCATATACACACAACCACACCCATACACCCACAGCCACACCCACACAACCACACCTCACCCACAAAACCACACCCAACCACACCCACAGAACCACACACACAACCATACACACAACTACCCACAACCACACAGACACAACCACACACATAACCACACCAATACACAACAACACACACAACCACACACACACACAACCACACACAACTACACACACAACCACACACACACACAACCACACACACACAACCACACACACACAACCACACACAACCACACAAACAACCACACACACACAACCACACAAATACAACCATGCACACAGCCACACACACACAACCTCACAAACAACCACACACATACAACCACACACACAACCCCAACCACACACACAACCACACACACACAACCACAAGTAACCATACACACAACCACAGCCACACACACAACATACACAACCGCCCACACAACACACAATACCACACACATAACCACACAAACAACCACACACAAACAACCACACACACAACCATACACACAACCACACACACACACACAACCACATAAACAACCACACCCACACAACCACACCCACAACCACACACAAGCACACACACAACCACAACCACACACACAACCACACACACACAACCACACACACAACCACATCCAACCACACAAACAACCACACACACAACCACATCCAACCACACAAACAACAACACACACAACCACACCCAGAACCATACCCTCAACTACACCCACACACACACACACACACATCCACACACCCACAACCACACCCATACACACACAACCACACCCATACACCCACAGCCATACCCACACAACCACACCTCACCCACAAAACCACACCCAACCACACCCACAGAACCACACACAAAACCATACATACAACCACCCACAACCACACAGACACAACCACACACACAACCACACACACACAACAACACACACAACCACACACACACACACAACCACACACAACTACACACACAACCACACACACACAACCATACACACACAACCACATACACACAACCACACACACAACCACACAAACAACCACACACACACAACCACACATATACAACCATGCACACAGCCACACACACACAACCTCACAAACAACCACACACATACAACCACACACACAACCACACACACAACCCCAACCACACCCACAACCACACACACACACACACACACACACAACCACACACACACAACCACAAGCAACCACACACACAACCACAGCCACACACACAACATACACAACCGCCCACACAATACACAATACCACACACATAACCACACAAACAACCACACACACACAACCACACACACAACCACACATAACCACAACCACACATACAAACACACACACAACCACACACACACAACCACACACACAACCACACACAACACCACACACACAACCACACACAACCACACACACACCCACACACACACAACCACACACACAGCCACAACCACACACATACACAACCACATAAAACCACACACACAACCACACACAACCACACAACCACACACACACAACCACACACATACACAACCACATAAAACCACACACACAACCACACACAACCACACAACCACACCGCACCCACAACCGCACCCACAACCACACAACCACACAACTACACATACAACCACAACCACACACACAACCACACACAACCACACACAACCACACACAACTACACAAACACAACCACACACACACAACCACACACAACCACATACACACAACCACAACCACTCACAACCACAACCACTCACAACCACACACACAACCACACACACACAACCACACACACACACAACCACACACACACAACCACACACATACACAACCACAACACATAACCACACACACAACCATACCCACAACCACACCCACACAACCACACCCACAACCACACCCATGCAACCACACCCACCCACCCACACACCCACCCACCCACAACCACACCCACACACCCACAACCACACCCACACAACCACACCCACACAACCACACCCAACCACACACCCAACCACACACACAACCAGACACACACAACCCCACACAAACAACCAGGCACACACAACCACACACAACCACACACACACAACCCAAACCACACTCACAACGACACACACACACCCAACCACACACACACAACCACACACACAACCACACACACAACCACAGCCACACACACAACCACACACACAACACACAAAACCACACACACACCAACACACACACAACCACACATACACAAAACCACACACACAACCACACATATATACACACACACAACTACACACACAACCACACACACAACCACACACAACACTACACAACCACACACAATCATACACACAACCACATACAACCATACCCACACACACAACCACACACACAACCACACACAACCACAACCACATACACACAACCACACACACACAACCACACACCCACACAACCACACACACAACCACAATACACAACCACACACACAACCACACACAACCACACATACAACCACACATACACAACCACACACACACACACAACCACACACACAACCATACACACACAACCACACACACAACCACAACATACAACCACACACACAACCACACACAACCACACACACAACCACACACACAACCACACACACAACCACACACACACAACCACGCACATACACAATCACACAAAACCACACACACAACCACACATCCACACACACACCCACAACAACACCCACCCCCACAACCACACCCACAACCACACAACCACACAAACAACCACACCCATGTAACCAGAACCAACCACACCCACAACCATACAGACACAACCATACCCACACACACACAACCACACACACAACCACACACACAACCACACACACACAACCACACCCACCCACAGACACACAACCAGACACACAACCACACACACAACCACACACAAACACACACAACTACACACACACAACCACACACACAGCCACACACACAGCCACACACACACAACCACACAACCACTCACATAACCACACCCATAACCACACACAAATATACACAAAACCAGAACCACACACACACACAACCACAGTGGAGAGGTGTGGCTCACTAGTTAGAGGCGGCAGACCCGTAAGCAGAGAACCGGCCAGGGACCAGGGTTCAATTCCCGACGTGGCAGGGTCGTGGACCAGGGTCAAAACGAACTCGATAATTCTCGCCTCGGTACCTACAATAACCAGGAACACACTCGGCAACTCTGGCCATTAAGCTTGCCTCATCTCTACAACGGCCCCCCACAGACGCCGGGGATGCCTGGTTTCACCTTGGAGATTCCCAGAAAGGGACCATCTCACAGGGATAGCCAGGACGGGTTCCCCAGCGGTCTACAGCGCCGGGACGCCCCGTTGCTGGGGCAGCTGTGCGCTTTACAAGTCTAAAACATTTACAACCATACACACACACAACCACACACACAACCACAACATACAACCACACACACACACAACCACACACACACAAAAACACACACATAACCACACACAACCACACACACACAACCACACACACAACCACATACACAACCTCACACACAACCTCACAAACAACCACAACCACACACAACCACACACAGAACCACAACCACATACAACCCCAACCACAACCACACATACACACACACACACACACACAACCACACACACACAACCACACACACAACCACACACACAAACACGCACACACAACTATACACACACAACCACACCCAACCACACAACCACAACCACACACACAACCACAACCAGACACAACCACAACCACACACACAACTATGCAACCAAACAACCACACACACACACAAACACACACACACAAACACAACCACACACACAAACACAACCACACACATGCAACCACACACACACAACCACACACACAACCACATACACCCACCCACACAAACAACCACACACACACAACCACACCCACAACCACACACAACCACACACACAACCACAACCACACACACAACCACACACACACAACCACACACACAACCACACACACAGCCACACCCACCCACAGACACACAGACACAACCACACACACACAACCACACACACAACCAAACACACAACCACACCCATAACCACACACAACCATACACACAACCAGAACCACACACACAACCACACACACACACAACCACACACACAATCACACACACAACCACACACAACCACACACACAACCACACAAACAACTACACACACACAACCACACCCACAGCCATACCCACAACAACACAACCACACCTGAACATACACACCTCCACACACACACAACCACACACCCACAACCACACACACAACCATACACACACACAACCACACACACAACCACAATATACAACCACACACACACAACCACACACACAACCACACATACACAACCACACACACAACCATAAACATAACCTCACAAACAACCACACACACACAACCACACATGCAACCACAAACAACCACAGATACACACACCCACACACACACACAACCACAACCACACACACAGCCACACACACAACACACAAAACCACACACAATCACACACACAACCACACACACAACCACACACACAACCACACAGACACAACCACACACAGACACAACCACACACACAACCACATACACAGCCACACACACACAACCACACAACCACACACACAACCACACCCAAACCACACACAACCATACATACAACCAGAATCACACACACAACCACACAAACAATCACACATACAACCACACACACAACCACACACAACCACACAAACAACCACACACACACAACCACACCCACAACCATACCCACAACAACACAACCACACCTGCACACACACACACTACCACACACACACAACCACACACCCACAACCACACACACACACAACCATACACACAAACAACCACACACACAACCACAACATACAACCACACACACACACACAACCACATATACAACCACACACACACAACCATAAACACAACCTCACAAACAACCACACACACACAACCACACATACAACCACATACAACCACACATACATACACCCACACACACAACCACACATACAACCACACACACAACCACACACACACAACACACAAAACCACACACACACAGCCACACACACAACCACACACAACACCACACAACCACACACACAACCACACACACAACCACACACAACCACACCCACACACAACCACACACAACCACACCCAACCACACAACCACACATACAACCACACACACACAACCACAACCAGACACAACCACAACCGCACACAACCACTCAACCAAACACACACAACCACACACACACAACCACACACACACAACCACACACACACAACCACACACACAACTACAATCACACACACATAATCACACACACACAACCACACACACAACCACATACACCCACCCACACAAACAACCACACACACACAACCACAACCACAACCACACACACAACCACACACAACCACACACACTCAACCACACACACAACCACACACACAACCACACAAACAACCACACCCACACAACCACACCCACACAAACACACACACACAACCACACACACACACCGACAACCACACCCACACAACCATACCCAACCACACCCACAGAACCACTCACACAACCACACACAACCACACACACACAACCACACACACAACCACACACACACAACCACACACACAACCACATAAACCCACCCACACAAACAACCACACACACACAACCACACCCACAACCACAAACACAACCACACACAACCACACACACACACAACCACACACACAACCACACAAACAACCATACCCACACAACCACACCCACACAAACACACACACACCCACACACACACACACCCACAACCACACCCACACCCAACCATACCCAACCACACCCACAGAACCACTCACAGAACCACTCACACAACCACACACACAACCACACACACACACAACCACACACACACATAACCACACACACACGACCACACACAACCCCACACACAACCACACAACCACACACACAACCACACACACAACCACACACACAACCACATAACCACACACACACAGCCACAACCACACACAACCACACACACAACCACACACACACACATAACCACACACACACAACCACACACACACACACATACAACCACACACACAACCATACATACACCCACACAAAACCACACACACAACCACACCCAACCACACATCCACAACCACACCGCACCCACAACCACACCCACAACCACACCCACAACCACACACACAACCACATACACAAGCACACACACAACCACACACACACAACCACAATAATACGCACAACCACGCACACACACAACAACACCCAACTGCACACACACCACACAACCACAACCACAACCACACACAACCACACCCACACACACAACCACACAAACAACCATACCCACACAACCACACCCACACAAACACACACACACCCACACACACACACACCCACAACCACACCCACACCCAACCATACCCAACCACACCCACAGAACCACTCACAGAACCACTCACACAACCACACACACAACCACACACACACACAACCACACACACACATAACCACACACACACGACCACACACAACCCCACACACAACCACACAACCACACACACAACCACACACACAACCACACACACAACCACATAACCACACACACACAACCACAATACACAACCACACACACAACCACACACAACTACACACACAACCACACATACACAACCACACACACTCACAACCACACACACAACCATACACACACAACCACACACACAACCACAACATATAACCACACACACAACCACACACACAACCACACACACAACCACACACACAACCACACACATACACAACCACACAAAACCACACACACAACCACACATCCACACACAGACCCACAACCACACACACCCCCACAACCACCCCCACAACCACACAACCACACAAACAACCACACCCATGTAACCAGAACCAACCACACCCACAACCATACAGACACAACCATACCCACACACACACAACCACACACACAACCACACACACACAACCAAACACACCCACAGACACACAACCACACACAACCACACACACACACACACAACCACACACACACAACCACACACACACAACCACACACACACATACACGTGTTACCATCCTTGTGGGGACTATGTGTGAATACCTGCCTTGTGGGGACTAACCTTTCCCAATGTTTATACAACACACTAATAACAGGATCCTGCTTCAAATTTGCAAATATATTGTTATTTAATCGCGCGCACAGCACCATCCTTGTGGGGACTTGAACACGTGCTACCATTCTTGTGGGGACCTAGTCCGTAACACTATTTGTGATTGAATATAGTCGAAGGCACATGGCTAAATGTTTATTTTATCAACAATATACACAAACAACACTATAATCTATTCATATATGAATTGCTGAATATATACTAGGGGTCCACATTAAAGACAGATTATGTTAATGTGCCAGAAAATATCATATCATGCTTAAAGAAAGAGACTTAAAGCTGCCCTTAAAGACCCGCCCTCTCGTCCCCCTTCTTATGACGCCCCCAGAGCGACCGCGCAGCGGACGCGCACAGCGGGAGCGCCGACCGTGCGCCGATGGTGCGCCAAAGGTAAGCCCGTCTGCGCCCGTCCGTGCCTGGCCCGCGCCCAGCGCCAGGACCCCTGGCCCCCGCAGACCCCAGCCCACCCGCAGGACGTACGACGCTGCCACCCTCAACGCACTCAACGCCGGCCGAATCCCAGGATGCTACCGAGCCACCCCGAGACGCACCCACGGACCCTTCTGCTGCAACGCCTGCAAGTTCACCTGCATCCGGACCAGCACTACTCCAGCACCAACCAAGACCAAGACGAGCAACAGCAGCAGCCACCTGAAATGCATCCTGCTCAACACCCGCTCCGTCCACAGACACGCCATCGAGCTCTGGAACCTGCTCGACACAACCTCACCAGACATCGCCTTCCTCACGGAAACCTGGATGAACGCCTCCTCAGCGCCCGACATCGCCATCGCCATCCCAGACGGCTACAAGATCATCCGAAGGGACCGCATCAACCAGACCGGAGGAGGCATCGCCATCATCCACAGGAACACCATCCGCATCACGAGCAACACCGACGACACCCTCGCACCCGCCGAGCACCTGCACTTCCAGGTCCACATCAACCCCACGACCACCCTCAGAGGCACCCTCATCTACAGACCCCCGGGACCACGCACACAATTCAGCGAAGACATCGCCGACTTCATCAGCCCGCATGCCCTCCACTCCACTGAATACATCCTCCTCGGGGACCTCAACTTCCACCTGGAGAACAACAACGACCGCAACACCACCACCCTGCTGGACAACCTCGCAAACCTCGGACTCAAGCAGCTGGTGACCACCCCCACCCACTACGCCGGACACACACTCAACCCCGTCTTCTCATCCAGCAAGGACATCGCCTTCAGCCACGCCACCGGACTCCACTGGATGGACCACAGCTGCGTCCACTTCAGCTTCAGAAGGACCACGATCCACCACCACCAGCAACAGGTTGCACGCAGAAGCTGGAACAAGATCACAGCCGACCAGCTCGCGACCTCCCTGAGCATGAACCCTCCCACCAGCGCAACGAACCCAAGCCAGGCGGGCACCAACCTCGCGAAGTGGATCAGCAACTGCGCAGACGACCTCGCCCCTCTGAAGACCCCGCCTAGCAGACCCGGTAGCAAGAAAGCCCCATGGTTCACCGACGAACTCAAGAGCTCCAAGAAGAACTGCCGAGCCCTCGAGAGAACATGGCGCAGAGACCCAACACCGGACAACATGACTGCCCTCAAGCTCGCTACCCGAAAACACCACCAACTCATCCACGCCACCAAGAAAACCGCATTCAAGGAACGACTGGACAACAACGCACACAACAGCAAGGAACTCTTCAACATCGTTAAAGAGCTATCCAACCCCAACGCCGGAAACAACGACACCACCCCTTCGCAAGACCTCTGCAACTCCCTCGCCTCCTACTTCCACAACAAGATCGCGGACATACACAACAGCTTCAGCACTCAACCGACGCACGCCACGACCGAACCACCGCCCCCCACCACCACCCTCCGCGCCTGGACCCCGATCAGCACCGAAGACACCGTCCGCACGATGAACTCCATCCACTCGGGATCTCCTACCGACCCCTGCCCTCACCACGTCTTCAACAAGGCCGACGCTGTCATCGCACCCCACCTGCGGGACATCATCAACACCTCCTTCGACACCGCTACCTTCCCGGAGAGCTGGAAGCACGCCAAACTCAGCGCTCTACTAAAGAAGCCATCAGCCGACCCCACCGACCTCAAGAACTGCCGCCCCATCTCGCTGCTCCCGTTTCCTGCAAAAGTCATCGAGAAGACCGTTAACAAGCAGCTGGCCGCCTTCCTCGAGACAAACGGTTCCCTCGACCTCTGGCAGTCTGGCTTCCGGGCCAACCACAGCACCGAGACCGCCCTGATCGCAGCCACCGATGACATCCGAGCACTGCTTGACAACGAAGAAACAGCAGCCCTCATCCTCCTAGACCTCTCCGCGGCCTTCGACACTGTCTGCCACCGTACACTAGTGCAGCGACTCAGCAACGTCGGAATCCAGGAGAAGGCACTGGAGTGGATCATCTCCTTCCTCGCCGGAAGGACACAGAGAGTCCGCCTCCCCCCGTTCAGATCTGAAGCCACCGAAGTCATCTGCGGCGTTCCTCAAGGCTCCTCGCTCAGTCCAACCCTCTTCAACGTCTACATGAGCCCCCTCGCAGACATCGCACGCCAGCACAACCTCAACATCATCTCCTATACCGACGACACCCAGCTGATTCTCTCCCTCACCAACGACCCCGCCACCACCAGAGCCAACCTTCACGAAGGGATGAAAGAGGTAGCCGAATGGATGAAGAACAGCCGTCTGAAACTGAACTCGGACAAGACGGAAGTCCTCATCCTGGGATCCTCACCCTCCGCCTGGGACGACTCCTGGTGGCCCCCCGCCCTAGGCAGCGCACCCAAACCAACAGACCACACACGCAACCTGGGCTTCATCCTGGACTCCTCCCTCTCCATGACCAGACAAGTCAACGCCGTCTCCTCGTCGTGCTTCAACATTCTGCGCATGCTACGTAAGATCTTCCGGTGGATCCCCACCGAGACCAGGAAGACGGTCACCCAGGCCCTCGTCACCAGCCGTCTGGACTACGGCAACTCCCTCTACTCCGGAACCACCGCCAAACTCCAGAAGAGACTCCAGCGGATCCAGAACGCCTCAGCACGACTCATCCTGGACATCCCCCATTGCAGCCACATCTCCGGACACCTGAGAGACCTGCACTGGCTCCCGGTCAACAAGAGAATCAACTTCCGACTCCTCACCCACGCACACAAAGCCCTACACAACCAAGGCCCAGGATACCTCAACAGCCGCCTCAACTTCTACGCTCCCAAACGCCAGCTTCGATCGACCGGCCACGCCCTCGCCGCCATCCCCCGCATCCGAAGAGCCACCACAGGGGGACGGTCCTTCTCCTACCTCGCCGCCAAGACATGGAACACCCTCCCGACCCACCTCCGCCTGACCCAGGACCACCTCGCCTTCAGGAAGCAACTCAAGACCTGGCTGTTCGAGCAGTAGCGGACCCCCCTCCCCCAGCGCCTTGAGACCCTCTGGGTGAGTAGTGCGCTATATAAATGCTTTGATTGATTGATTGTATTTAACCTATTTATTAGTGCTTAAACTCTTAGGAGATAAGGAAAATAACACATAAAGAAATTAACATATGGAACCAAGGAATTTGGTCAAGTGGAACCCAGAGCTTGATTAGCTGCTTACATTTTTGCCAAAATAGATGTTCAAGTCCCCACAGAGATAGTGGGTGAAGATCATTGTGTTTAAGTCTCCATAGAAATAGTGTGTGCATTCAAAGCTTAAATTCCATTATAAAGAGTGTGAAGCTAATGATGTACAAGTCCACAAAGAGGTTGTGTGTAATTATAGGAATGCTCAAGTCCCCACAGAGATGGTATGTTATTATAGCGATGTTTTCAGTCCCCACATAGATGGTGTTTTATCATAGAGATGTTCAAGTCCCCACAGAGATGGTGTGTTATTATAGTGATGTTCAAGTCCCCACAAAGATAGTGTGTTATTACAGTGTTGTGCAAGCCCCCACAAAGATAGTGTGTGATTATAGCGATGTTTAAGTCCCCACAGAGATAGTGCATGAAGATGATTGTGTTTAAGTCCTCATTAAAATAGGGCCTGATTCACAAAGGTAAACTTAGACCAAAAGTCTAACTTTACTACTTTTCAGTATTCATAAAGGTAAATTTAGACCAAAAGTCTAACTTTACTACTTTTCAATATTCGCAAAGCCCCATACAGAGAATGTGAAGCTGATGATGTTCAAATTGAAGCAAACACAAGGAGATGATGGACGGAGTGCTGAAACTTTCCAGTCACTCACCCCAGTCACAGATCTGGGTTGAATCCATCATCGTTCTTTAGCTCACTTCCCCACCCCAGTTCAGACCTAGACATATGTAAATCAGTCTTGACCCTGTGCCTCATGGGAACAGTCCAGCCCGAACTGTCGAGGCAAGGTTTTGCCTTGTGCCGAAACAAGCATCCACCCCTCATCAGCCAGGCTTGCTTGAATCCAGTGGCAAAGTGAGCAAGGGACCCACATCTGGGCATACCATGCCAACTTAGGGCGAACAAAGCACACACAAGGAGATTATGGATGGAGTGTTGAAACTTTTCAGCCACTCACCCCAGTCACAGATCTGGCTTGAATCCATCATTGTTCTTTGGCTCACTTTGCCACCCCAGTTCAGACCCAGCTATATGCAAATCAGTCTTAACCCTGTGTCTCATGGCACCCCTGGTGCTTCAAGACAAAACAGAGCTTGCGTTTAATTACAGGAATGCCTAAGTCCCCACAGAGATGATATGTTTTTATAGTGATTTTCAAGTCCCCACAAAGATATTGTTTTATTATAGTTTTTTTCAAGCCCCCACAAAGATAGTGTGTTATTATAGCAATGTTTAAGTCCCACAGATATAGTGCATGAAGATGATTGTGTTTAAGTCCTCATTAAAATAGGGCCCGATTCACAATGGTAAACTTAGACAAAAAAAATCTAACTTTTTTACTTTTCAGTTTCAACAATGTACACTTAGACCAAAATTCTAACTTTACTACTTATCAGTATTCACAAATCCCCAGACAGAGAATGCGAAGTTGATGATGCTCAAGCCAAAACAGAGCTTGTGTGTAGTTACAGGAATTCTCAAGTCCCCACAGAGATGGTGTGTGACTATAGTATTACCATGGTTGCCAAAGAGAATGCGTGTGATTATAGACATGCCCAGGTCCCCACAGAAATAGTGTGTGATTATAGAGCTGTCTAGGTCCCCACAGAGATAGTATGTGATTATAGACATTCCGTGGTCCCCACAGAGATAGTGTGTGATTATAGAGATGTTGAGGTCCCCACAGAGATAGTGTGTGATTATAGACATGCCCAGGTCCCCACAGAGATAGTGTGTGATTATAGACATGCCCAGGTCCCCACAGAGATAGTGTGTGATTATAGACATGCCCAGGTCCCCACAGAGATAGTGTGTAATCACAGAGATGTTGAGGTCCCCACAGAGATGGTGTGTGACTTTTGTATTACCACGGTTGACAAAAAGAATGTGTGTGATTACATACATTCTCAGGTCCCTGCAGAGATAGAGTATGATTAAAGACATGCCCAGGTCCTCACAGAGATAGTGTGTGATTATAGACATGCCCAGGTCCCCACTGAGATAGTGTGTGATTAATGGGATGCACAGGGATAGCACACAGTTATAGTGCGTGATTATAGTTGTGTACAAGTCCCCACAGTGATAATGTGTGATTACAGTCATATTCAAATCTCCACAGTGGTGTGTTTAATGATAGGTATTTTGAAGAACCCATACAGATCGTATTAGTCTGTTGGCTTATTAAATAAATTAATTCACTTGAGGGATATGTGTTTGACCACTCTCTCACATGTTTGAATCCTGGTGCTACCACCTTTCCTTCAAAGGTCTCTAAAATAAGAAATATTTACTTGGATAGCAAAAAACATATGGTATTCAGAAACAAGATACCCTCAGGTGTGAATGTGCACTTTATATATGCACATGAGATGATGTGATGTGATAATAGTGGTACTCAAATCACCACTAGAGATAGACTGGAATTATCCCATATCTATGAATCCCACTTCAAATGCAACATTAACTGATTTAAACTGTGTTCATCCAGGAAAGTTTACACTCTCTTAAAAATCCAAGTATCAGAGTTCTCATTTTCTTTACTAGCCCCCATTTATCAATTCTAGTCTCCTTTAGGAAGATAAAACTGCATTTCTGATTGCAATAAACTCCCCATACTGATTCACTCTGACACCTTAGGATTATTACAATAGAGAAATTTGCAGCGGTCCCCAGTGGCTCAACAGCTCACTCGCAGGCCGTGCACTAATGCTTCGCTTTGTCTTTGCCCTCGCCACTCCAACCCGCCTACCGTTAGAGCGTCCCATCGGGTGAGATGAGAAGCGGCAAAAAGGAGATTCCAAGGTGCACCAAGGGAGCACCGGCCTGCGGGAGTTGCTCGGGGTAAGGGTCTGCTTGGAAGCCAGCAGCTCCAGTGCCCCTGAGCCCCAGAAAAGGACCTTAGCCCCGACCCCTACCCACAGAGAGAGGTGAGCGAGTCGGTGAGACAGCCGTTCAGCAGGGGGGCAACGCAGCTTAGGGGGGGTCACCTGCGGGGTGGTCATCTAACAAGTGGCTACCATGTTGCGAGAGCTGCAGAAGCAGTGAAGGGGGGGTCCAAGGAGCTTTGTGTTAATTACTGTTAATAACTGCACATTGCCAGCACCCCCCGAAGACTGCAACCGAAAAAGAAAAAAAAAAACTAGAAGAAAAACTCCAAGTAACACAATCACCAAGACTTGGCATTTCATACACCTACCAAGCTACAGAGAGCGCCGACACTCCATGCGGTGGGACTGCTGACCGGGGTGTATTTGCTGGGTGTCTCCTTCGCCTGTGGACCAACGCACTTGCGAGGGGAGACTACAATCCCCGTGAGCCCCTGCTCCTGACGTCACTACCGCCGCCAGCGCGCCCGGAGGCGCTTGATAAGCTGACGCTCCCTCCGCGTCGCGGGACGCGCGCGGGCGACGCCGGGCTGAGCCCGGGCAGAGGGCGGGCCGTCTGTGGCCGTCCGGGGCCAGAGGAGGCCGGGACGGGACACCCCCCGTGGATCTTCACGTGTGGTCGACTGAAAAGCCAGGTGACACTGTCTAACATTGCCGCGCAACGGACTTTATCGTAATATATGCGCGTTAGCTGAGTGAGGGGGCATCATATTCGCACATCATGAGCAGACGTAAGGGAGCGGTAGGGACATTGGATGCTTTTATGATTAGGGCTGAGAGTTTATTGACTCATGAGATTGAGCTAACTGAGCGGCGTATATCCGTAGACCTTATGGCGGCTCAGCGACGCTCATCTCTTGAAGCCGTGACACAGGGCGATATCACATGCCACCGCCTTTCTGTGCCACCAACCCTGTCACCAATGCCTGCGACCCCTACTCACCAACTGTCTCCATTAGTCGCCTCAGCTACACCCCCTGAGTTTCGTCCTAGTGGCCAAAAAACCCGCACCAGATCCAACACTTCTAAATTAACTGGAGTGACTAAATCTAGCGGCCCACCGGCCAAACGGAAAAGGGGCGCTAATAACAAATCTAATACCTCCTGTCGCCCCGTCAACTGTAATAAAACGGTATTACAAACAATTGTTGTATCTAATACTGAGTCGGTGGGCACCCAAACTGACGAGCCCACTCCTACCTCTCATAGTAAGGATGATATTATGTCAGCCCTGGAGTCGGGTTTAAAAGCCATAGTTAGCCACTCTAAGGCTTTATTTGATGCACACATTGCCCCTTTAAATGAGAGACTTTTACGCATGGAACAATTGTTAACCCGGGAGCCAGCCCCTGTTTCATCGGTTGCCGATCGCACTTTCCTACCTACCTCGATGGGCTTATCGGGGGGCCCTGACAACCTAGGCACCGGGACAGCCAATGTTAACAATGGTACTCAGCACTTGCACTTACGGTTCATTACAACATCTCCCGGCGATTGTTCCGCCTTTTCCACCGGACATTGATGCCAGACCACGGCCCACTGCACCAGTTCTACTGAAGACTTTGCCCAGTACCGTGACCTTGAACCTCCCCCCCGCATCATACCCCTATGTTATAATTCTAGCCGGAGTCCCCTGTTTGCCCGACTGTGAGAAGTTGGCCTGGTATATGCTGTTCACTAGTTCTAGTGACCACCTTGTACCATGCCAAGCAACCCTTATGGTGTGGTTGTAAGTCAACCTTTTCGGACTAGCTGCCCTAGTGGTAGCGTAGGCTAAGCAGTCTTTGAGGCTAAACTCGTGATGCGTGTTAAGCAAGCTGTTTTACCAATAGTAACCCCCTTTTATACCAATGAAAGGACACCACACAGATATATATTCAAAATATATATGTATTTATTTCTCAAAGTAACCCCTAGTCTCTTTATGAGCACAGGAGCACAAATCGTCAAACAAGATTATCACAGAATACACAGAAGTTGCACTTTATATGGATAGGCCCTGGTGGCCACTCGAACCATATACTAAAATAGTGGTATAAGTACCACGAACAGAAAAGGGAAAAGGCCTAGGGCCTCTAGAATCGCTGGGCCTACAAGGAGCTAACGTCAGTTAGTGACCAGGAGGTCCACGGGTGGCGTGTGCAGAGCAAATAGTCACACGCGTGCTCCCATAGGTTTCAATGGGTGCGTAAAAAGTACAAAGTTACTGCAAAAGGAATCTTCCGGATGACCTAGGAACTTAAGATTTGGAACACAGGCACTAGAGATGTAATACTACACTTGGGCACAGGTGTGCCAGCTTTACCTCACCCACAGGAAGCGGGTGCATAGGCCTCGAAGTGCGTCGGGTTTCTTCTATCTGTTCCGTGGGGCCTGTAGACAAAAGTGCTGCAGGCGGTCGGTCGGGAAGAGATGCAGTGGATCCAAGAGTGGATCGGAGATGTTGAAGATCTGTAAGCAGAGGGGACAGTGTTCACAGTCACTAGCCAGTGACCAGCGTGGCACCAGGTGGGTACCAGGCGATGTCGGGTGCAAACAGGAAGGAAGGTGTAGCTTGACTCTGCAGCCACGTGGTCCCTGAAGGTCGACGACGTCCAGGAGTCGAGTCACGAGCTGTCCCACGCAGGCTCTCGCTGTCGGCGGTGTCGGCGACTTGATCGAAGCAAACAAGCCTTGGCAAAAGCAATTGTTGTAGGCAAGGAGTTTAAGCTGATGGTTCTGACCAGCAAGGTCAGAGGAACTGCTCCTTTGGAGGGGAGCAAGGGCCAGTCTGGAGCAACCAGACCAGCGGTGTTTGTCGTAGATTTCGTCGCCAAGATGGCCACTAGCCAGCGGGCCAGCAACCGGTTAGGCGCGTCGAGTGGCAAAATGCAGAAGGGCCCCACGCAGATCGTGGAGATGCTGGAGGGCTCACCTTTGGTGCAGATGCTGCTCGAGGGTTGGGCTTCTCAGGACCCAAAGCACAACTTGGAGGGAGCCTCGGTTGTTGCACTGGTCAGCTTGTCGTAGTCGTTTCAAGATGGCTGGCTCCACGTGTCTCGGTGCCTCCACGGGTCTCCTCTTTGCAGGGACTGTGGATCGGGCGGTGAGAGGTCTGGAGGTCCAGGTCTTGTCAGTCTCTGGGCTCGGGCTCCGGCGGGAGGCGGCGGCAAAGCAGACGTTGATTCGCTGGATGGTGCTTGCGTTAGCAAGGTGGTCACTCCCTGACCACAGGGGAGATTGGCTTCAGTCCTCTGTGCAGCAGAGCGTCGAAGTTCCCGTCTTCTTCTTAGTTTTAAGTTGATTCCAGGATGTCTGAAGTCTTAGGACACAGCTCCTACCTTTATTCGGATTCTAGGGGCCGGACTACCTGCTAGGTCCCTCCCTATGGGTGGGACCAGGAAGGGGGGTGGTTACACCCCCAATCCTTTGTCCAGCTCGCCCCAGGCCCGGGACTGGTGTGCCCCAGGACCGGTTTGAACTGGCATATGCACCGAGGCTCCTTGTGAGCCACAGGCATGTCTGGTTTCTTTCAAGCCCTACCTGACCAATACACAAAATCCTGTCTGGGGTGGTGCACGCACCTCCCCTGGCAGGAAACCCTTTGTCCACACCTCCCAAGCTGAAAGGACTCCCAGCAGCAGGAGGGCAGACTTGTGTCTGTGGTGGCAGCATCCATTTTGTGGAGCTGAGGCTATGTCTGATTTTACCCGGGTTTCAGGCACTGTACATGTCGTGTCCCTCTAGAAGGGTGGAATGCTAACCCCGTCGCCAGAATTGGCGAGGGGTTAGTATTCCAATTCGTATGACACCTTACTCGACATGTTTTGATAAAGCCAAACCAAAGATAGCATTTAACCGCGAGGTTCATAATGCACTTAAGAGTATATGGTATGACGATATCTGGAAACAGTAGAAGGAAGTTGTTCCGACCACTGCAGACAGGCTCAGCTCATGCCAGAGCACCATCTCACATGGAACCAAGCACTCTGCCTTCAGGGTTGTTAAGGCCTGCCATAGGAGTGACTTATAGGTTACCAGGTGTCCCATTTAAGGTTAGGTATAGGTATACTACACCTAAGTAAGAGGTGATTACACCAACTTACCCCAGCTGAGTGATCAGCCAGTTGTGTCAAATTGTTAGGCCAAGCCTGGGGTGGCATAATACATGCTGCAGCCCTTGGCAGGCCTTGGGTACACCAATGCCCTGGGTACCTAGTGTACACTGGTACAGGGGCTGACAGGGTGATCCAACCAATTGGGTATGTACCTAGGGTACATGGAGTCCATTTTAAAGAGAGAACAGCCAGGCTGAGATCCTGAATAGCAGGATCTCAGGCCAACTAAGTCGAAAAACCAGCTAGACACTAGGCAAAAATTTGGGGGTAACCATAGTCAGATATCCACCTTCCTACACAACCCCCCCCCAAACGAAGGGAGATAAGGCTGACCTTGACCAGGTAAGCCTATATTGCCCAAGTGGCCATATAAGGAGGAACCAGCACTGGCATGGTTACCCCCTGTCTCATGGTCCACTAAGCAATCCCTCACCCTAAGGGTATCAGAGGGTCTCCACCATAGGGAATCTCTACCTTTGGTGTGTCTTGGCAAAGTAAAAGGCTGGTGTTGAGATGGAGTACTGAAGTGAGTGTCCTCAAAGTGAGGCCTCAGCTTCCTCCAATCCCCCTCCACCATGGATGCCTTTCTTTCCTTAACTGAGTTGCACTGTGCTCTCAGGGTCAGCCTCTGGCTACCTAAAGCTGGAGGCTGGGTCCCTTTTGTGGGCTTACTGGAGGGACAGGTCAGGTTTGGGGCCCTAAGGTCCCAGGTTTGCCTGTGCCCAACAGAATCCCTCTGGGGGAGGTCCCTAACTACCTGTAAAGGAGATCCCTCAGGAATGTTTTTACCCATCACCTGACTAGGGCTACTAGCCAGGCAATCCTCATTCTTTTGATGGGGGGGTTCTTGTGGACAGGGGCCCTCTGGGGGTCCACTGGCCTCCCTGACCTCTGCAGCCCTGGGCTGACTGAGGCAGGGTAGAGAGAGGCAGGCTACCTGCACCAGACTGGGTCCCACCTTGGAAGGGGCCACTGACATCAGAGGCTCTGCCAGGCCAGGCCTGGCTACCTCTGGGGCAGTTCCTTCACAAGGGGTGAGGTCAGATCCCTGAGGAGGCTGACCTTTTCCTAATGTCTGGGGAGAGGGAGACTTTTCTTCCTCCCCACTACTCTCAGTTTGTGTGGAGTGATCCATTGTTTCAGGCTTCACTACACCTATGTCAGTCTGAGTATAGGCTGAGACCATTACAGCCTTGCCAACCTTTTCAGGGGGGCACTCAGTTTGTGTTTGAGCTGTGACTGTCACAGCTCTGCCAGTCTCTACAGGGAAGTCTGTCTGTGCCTGGGCTGTGGCTACCACTGCCCTTCCAACCTTTTCAGGGAGGAAATCTATTTGGACAGGGGTTGTGAATGGCACAACCCCCCTACCCTTTTGTGACAGGCCTACCATTTTAGAATGGGTGTCTTGTTCAACTCCAGCCCAAGCTGAGAGTTCTAAGTCATTCCCCAGTAAGCAGTCTACAGGCAAGGTTGGGGACACTGCCACCCTTTTAGGGCCAGTGACACCTCCCCAGCTGAGACATACCTCTGCCATGGGATGACTGTTCTGTTTGCCATCAATGTTGGTCACCTGGTAGGAGAAACCAGGCAAAAGCTGCTCAGAGGGAACTAGCCAATGGGCCACCATTGTGATGCTAGCTCCAGTGTCTCTGTAGGCCTCAGCTTTTGTACCATTGATGTAGGGCTCCTGTCTGTACCTACCCAAAGTGTTGGGACAGGCAGTGAAGTTGGCAAACCCCATGCCACCATCACAGACAAGAGTATCTGCTGCAGGGGAATTGGCTAAGCCAGGGTCCCCCTGTGTTCCCCAAGTAAACCCACCCAGATTTCTGGGGGCACTCCCACCACCTGGGGGATTACTGCTGACAGTAATAGGTGGTGTGACAGGAGTAATTGGAGGAACAGTTTTGTTTTTAGCCCTTGGGCAACCGCTGTCAGTTTTCCAATGCCCAGGAGTTTTACACTCATGGCAGTAGGGCTTTTTGGCTGTGGTAGAGGAGGGAGCTTGGGACCCACCACCCTGTGTGGAGTTTTGGGGCCCTGAGGAAGGTTTCTCTTTTTCTTTATCCCCACCCTTCTCTTGAGGCTTGGTGGTATCTTTCTTTTGGTCACCACCCTGGTTTTTAGGCCTGATCCTGGTCCTGACCCATTTATCTGCCCTCTTTCCCAATTCTTGGGGAGAGGTCAAATCTGAGTCTACCAGGTGTTGATGGAGAAGCTGGTTTTGACAATTACTTAAAATCTGCTCTCTCATCATCAAATTGTACAATCCTGTATAATCAGACACCTTACTTCCCAGCAACCAACCCTCCAAAGCCTTAGTGGCACATTCCACATATTCAGACCAGTCCTGAGTCTGTGTCTTCTGGGTGTCTCTGAACATTAACCTGTACTGTTCAGTGGTTAAGCCTAACCCATCAACTAGGACACTCTTCAGGACTCTGTAATTTCTGACATCCTCTTCTCTAACAGTGAGGAGTCTATCTCTGCCTCTCCCCTCAAAGGAGAGCCATAAGATTGCTGCCCACTGGTCTTCAGGAACCTGCTGCACTTTGCAGGCTCTCTCAAGAGCAGTCATCCATTTGTGGATGTCATCCCCACTTTTGTAGGGGGGCACAATCTTGGACAGGTTCCTATTGTCAAAGACCCTATCTTTGTCCCTAGGGACATTGCTGCCACCAGTGGGTATAGACCCACTCTCTCTATGCTGCCTAGCCTTGCTCAGTTTTTCTTCCATCAGGGCTACTTCTAGCTCCTGCTTCCTGATCCTCAGCTGGGCTTCTTGCATCTTGGCCTCATGTTCCCTCCTCTGAGGGGTGGTCATCCTTCTCCTGGAGTGACCTTGAGAGCCTCTAGAGCCATGGGAAGCATTGGAGTCACCTGAGCGATTCCTTTGCCTTCCAAGCCCTGTGTTAAGTCCACTGGGGAGATCCAGTGGGGTGAACCCACTGTCAGTCCCCAATAGCCTTAGTTTAGCTGGGCCAAGTATAACACTTGGCACTGGGCTAGTTCTCCCTTCATCCTCACTACTGTCAGTATCCTTTTCACTCTCATCCTCTGTGGTAGGCATCCCATCTAAGGGGTGACTGTGAGAAGTTGGCCTGGTATATGCTGTTCACTAGTTCTAGTGACCACCTTGTACCATGCCAAGCAACCCTTATGGTGTGGTTGTAAGTCAACCTTTTTGGACTAGCTGCCCTAGTGGTAGCGTAGGCTAAGCAGTCTTTGAGGCTAAACTCGTGAAGCGTGTTAAGCAAGCTGTTTTACCAATAGTAACCCCCTTTTATACCAATGAAAGGACACCACACAGATATATATTCAAAATATATATGTATTTATTTCTCAAAGTAACCCCTAGTCTCTTTATGAGCACAGGAGCACAAATCGTCAAACAAGATTATCACAGAATACACAGAAGTTGCACTTTATATGGATAGGCCCTGGTGGCCACTCAAACCATATACTAAAATAGTGGTATAAGTACCACGAACAGAAAAGGGAAAAGGCCTAAGGCCTCTAGAATCGCTGGGCCTACAAGGAGCTAACGTCAGTTAGTGACCAGGAGGTCCACGGGTGGCGTGTGCAGAGCAAATAGTCACACGCGTGCTCCCATAGGTTTCAATGGGTGCGTAAAAAGTACAAAGTTACTGCAAAAGGAATCTTCCGGATGACCTAGGAACTTAAGATTTGGAACACAGGCACTAGAGATGTAATACTACACTTGGGCACAGGTGTGCCAGCTTTACCTCACCCACAGGAAGCGGGTGCATAGGCCTCGAAGTGCGTCGGGTTTCTTCTATCTGTTCCGTGGGGCCTGTAGACAAAAGTGCTGCAGGCGGTCGGTCGGGAAGAGATGCAGTGGATCCAAGAGTGGATCGGAGATGTTGAAGACCTGTAAGCAGAGGGGACAGTGTTCACAGTCACTAGCCAGTGACCAGCGTGGCACCAGGTGGGTACCAGGCGATGTCGGGTGCAAACAGGTGATGAGGGGTAGCTTGTCTCCGCAGCCACGT
Organism: Triturus cristatus; assembly: GCF_964204655.1. NCBI lineage: Eukaryota > Metazoa > Chordata > Amphibia > Caudata > Salamandridae > Triturus > Triturus cristatus. Next base: position 1,050,872,143 of record NC_140579.1, read on the forward strand.
GGTCCCTGAAGGTCGACGACGTCCAGGAGTCGGCTCACGAGCTGTCCCACGCAGGCTCTCGCTGTCGGCGGTGTCGGCGACTTGATCGAAGCAAACAAGCCTTGGCAAAAGCAATTGCAGGAGGATTCGGAAATCAGCTGTTGGTTCTGACCAGCAAGGTCAGATGGATTGCTCCTTTGGAGGGGAGCAAGGGCCAGTCTGGAGCAACCAGACCAGCGGTATTTGTCGTAGATTTCGTCGCCAAGATGGCCACTAGCCAGCGGGCCAGCAACCGGTTAGGCGCGTCGAGTGGCAAAATGCAGAAGGGCCCCACGCAGATCGTGGAGATGCTGGAGGGCTCACCTTTGGTGCAGATGCTGCTCGAGGGTTGGGCTTCTCAGGACCCAAAGCACAACTTGGAGGGAGCCTCGGTTGTTGCACTTGTCAGCTTGTCGTAGTCGTTCCAAGATGGCTGGCTCCACGTGTCTCGGTGCCTCCACGGGTCTCCTCTTTTCAGGGACTGTGGATCGGGCGGTGAGAGGTCTGGAGGTCCAGGTCTTGTCAGTCTCTGGGCTCGGGCTCCGGCGGGAGGCGGCGGCAAAGCAGACGTTGATGCGCTGGATGGTGCTTGCGTTAGCAAGGTGGTCACTCCCTGACCACAGGGGAGATTTTCTTCAGTCTTCTGTGCAGCAGAATGTCGAAGTTCCCGTCTTCTTCTTAGTTTCAAGTTGATTCCAGGATGTCTAAAGTCTTAGGACACAGCTCCTACCTTTATTCGGATTCTAGGGGCCGGACTACCTGCTAGGTCCCTCCCTATGGGTGGGACCAGGAAGGGGGGTGGTTACACCCCCAATCCTTTGTCCAGCTCGCCCCAGGCCCGGGACTGGTGTGCCCCAGGACCGGTTTGAACTGGCATATGCACCGAGGCTCCTTGTGAGCCACAGGCATGTCTGGTTTCTTTCAAGCCCTACCTGACCAATACACAAAATCCTGTCTGGGGTGGTGCATGCACCTCCCCTGGCAGGAAACCCTTTGTCCACACCTCCCAAGCTGGAAGGACTCCCAGCAGCAGGAGGGCAGACTTGTGTCTGTGGTGGCAGCATCCATTTTGTGGAGCTGAGGCTATGTCTGATTTTACCCGGGTTTCAGGTACTGTACATGTCGTGTCCCTCTAGAAGGGTGGAATGCTAACCCCGTCGCCAGAATTGGCGAGGGGTTAGTATTCCAATTCGTATGACACCTTACTCGACATGTTTTGATAAAGCCAAACCAAAGATAGCATTTAACCGCGAGGTTCATAATGCACTTAAGAGTATATGGTATGACGATATCTGGAAACAGTAGAAGGAAGTTGTTCCGACCACTGCAGACAGGCTCAGCTCATGCCAGAGCACCATCTCACATGGAACCAAGCACTCTGCCTTCAGGATTGTTAAGGCCTGCCATAGGAGTGACTTATAGGTTACCAGGTGTCCCATTTAAGGTTAGGTATAGGTATACTACACCTAAGTAAGAGGTGATTACACCAACTTACCCCAGCTGAGTGATCAGCCAGTTGTGTCAGATTGTTAGGCCAAGCCTGGGGTGGCATAATACATGCTGCAGCCCCTGGCAGGCCTTGGGTACACCAATGCCCTGGGTACCTAGTGTACACTGGTACAGGGGCTGACAGGGTGATCCACTTCCAATTGGTTATGCACCTAGGGTGCATAGTTTTAATTTAGTAGAGAGAACAGCAGGCTGGGGGTCTGATTGGCAGGCCCACAGCCTCAATATGTCAAAAAACCAGTGAAGCAAAAAGCAAAAATTTGGGGTGACCATAGGATAGCAGACCCTACTCTCCTACACAACCCCCCCCCAAACGCTGGGACATTAAACTAGCCTTGACCAGTCTCGTCTTCATGTCCTAAGTGGAAGTACCTGGAGAGACCATCTGCATTCCCATGGTCAGTACCTGGCCGGTGCTCCACTGTAAAGTCCATCCCCTGTAGGGAAATGGACCACCTAAGCAGTTTGGGGTTTTCACCCTTCATCTGATTTAGCCACAAGAGGGGCTTATGGTCGGTCTGAATCTTGAAGTGAGTGCCAAACAAGTATGGCCTCAGCTTCTTCAGGGCCCACACCACAGCAAAGGCCTCCCTCTCAATAGCTGACCAATTCTTCTCTCTGGGGGTCAACCTTCTGCTAATAAAAGCAATGGGTTGGTCTTGACCATCTACATTAAGTTGTGACAGCACAGCTCCCACACCCAACTCAGAAGCATCTGTTTGGACAATAAACTCTTTGGAGTAGTCAGGACTTTTCAGGATAGGTGCAGAGCACATGGCCTCCTTCAGGTCATCAAATGCCTTTTGACAGCTTACTGTCCACTGAACCTTTTTGGGCATCTTCTTGGATGTCAGATCATTAAGAGGAGTCACAATGGACCCATAGTTCTTAACAAACTTCCTGTAATACCCAGTCAAGCCCAAGAAAGCTCGAACTTGAGTCTGGGTGGTTGGAGGGGACCAGTCCTTGATGGATTGTATCTTACTCTCCAGTGGTTGAACTTGGCCTCCACCTACAAGGTGGCCCAAATATACAACCTTACTCTGCCCTATCTGGCACTTAGTAGCCTTGATAGTGAGGCCTGCCCTTTGCAGAGCCTCAAGAGCCTTCTTCAGGTGGATCAGGTGATCCTCCCAGGTGGAACTAAAGACAGCAATGTCATCAAGATATGCTGCGCAAAAGTCATCCAACCCAGTAAGGACTTGGTTCACCAGCCTTTGGAAGGTGGCAGGTGCATTCTTCAGACCAAAGGGCATCACCACAAACTGATAATGCCCACCTGGGGTTGAGAATGCTGTTTTGGCCTTAGACTCCTCAGCTAACCTGATTTGCCAATAGCCAGCTGTCAAGTCAAATGTGCTCAAAAACTTTGCAGAAGCTAGTCTGTCTATGAGCTCATCTGCCCTTGGAATAGGGTGTGCATCTGTCCTGGTGACAGCATTGAGTCCTCTGTAGTCCACACAGAACCTCATCTCTCTCTTGCCATCTTTGGTGTGAGGTTTGGGGACCAGAACCACTGGGCTAGCCCAGGGGCTCTCTGAGGGTTCAATAACACCTAATTCCAGCATTTTATGTACCTCAGCCTTTATACAGTCCCTGACGTGGTCAGGTTGTCTGTAAAGTTTGTTCTTTACAGGCAGACTGTCACCAGTGTCCACAACATGGGTACACCAGTCAGTTTGACTAGGTATCAAGGAAAACATATGTGAAAATGATTGTAGAACCTGTCTACATTCAGTCGGCTGATGGGCAGTGAGGTTGCCTCCAAGGGTCACTCCTTCAACTGAGCCATCTTCAGGGTTCTGAGACAACAGGTCTGGGAGAGGGTCACTCTCTTCCTCCTGTCCCTCATCTGTAGCCATGAGCAAGCCCATGTCTGCCCTGTCAACATATGCTTTAAGCCTGTTAACATGGAGTACCCTGTGGGGACTCCTGGGAGTTCCTAGGTCGACCAAGTAGGTGACCTCTCCCTTCTTTTCCAGGATTGTATGGGGTCCAGACCATTTGTCTTGGAGTGCTGCTGGGGCCACTGGCTCCAACACCCATACCTTCTGTCCTGGCTGATACTCAACCAAGACAGCCTTTTGGTCATGCCAAGCTTTCTGTAAGGCCTGGCTTGCCTCAAGGTTTTTAGATGCCTTCTCCATATACTCAGCCATCCTGGAGCGGAGACCAAGTACATAGTCCACTATGTCTAGCTTAGGCTTTTTGAGAGGTAACTCCCATCCTTCCTTCACCAAACACAGTGGGCCTCTCACAGGGTGCCCAAACAACAATTCAAAGGGGCTGTAGCCAACTCCTTTTTGTGGGACCTCTCTGTAAGCAAACAGAAGGCAGGGTAGAAGGATATCCCATCTTCGCCTGAGCTTTTCAGGTAATCCTTTGATCATACCCTTTAGGGTCTTGTTGAATCTCTCAACAAGCCCATTGCATTGTGGGTGATAAGGGGTGGTGAACTTGTAGTTGACACCACATTCCTTCCACATAGCTGTCAAGTATCCTGACATAAAGTTGGTACCTCTGTCAGATACTACCTCCTTAGGAAACCCCACTCTGGAGAATACTCCCAGCAGGGCCCTGGCCACAACAGGAGCTGTAGTGGTCCTAAGGGGAATTGCCTCTGGATACCTGGTGGCATGATCCACTACCACCAGTATAAATATGTGCCCAGATGCAGTGGGAGGATCCATGGGACCCACTATGTCTATTCCCACTCTTTCAAAGGGAACCCCCACCACAGGTAGTGGTATCAGGGGGGCCTTTGTTGTGCCACCTGATTTGCCACTGGCTTGGCAGGTAACACAGGAGCGACAAAACTCCTTTGTATCTTCATTCATATGAGGCCAGTGAAAGTGAGGGACAAGTCTGTCCCAGGTCTTGTTCTGGCCTAGGTGTCCTGCTAAAGGAATGTCATGGGCCAAGGTAAGAAGGAAGCCCCTAAATTGCAGAGGTATAACCAACCTCCTGGTTGCACCAGGCTTGGGGTCTCTAGCCTCTGAATAAAGGAGCCCTTCATCCCAATACACTTTATGGGTACCTTGAGCATTCCCAGCAGCCTCAGCAGCAGCCAGCTGTCTGAGGGGTTCAAGAGAGGGACAGGATAACTGAGCCTGCCTCAAGTCAGCCCTTGAAGGTCCCCCTGTCCCCAGAAACTCAACCTGATCAGGTTCAAGCTCTTCAGGGACAGTTCCTTCAGGGTCCTCTAGATCAGCTTCCTGGGAAGGCTGATCATCACTCTGAGGCAGGGGGGAAGGCACAGCCTTGACCCTCCTGTTCTTCTTCTTGGTAGGTGCTTGGTCCATTGTTCCAGGATCCAAGACCTGTGGTTCAGTGAGGCACTTTTTGGCCTGTGACCTGGTCACAGCAAGGACATGTGATGATATACCTAACATCTCTGCATGAGTCCTGTACTCCACTTCTGACCATAGAGAACTCTCTAGGTCATTGCCCAACAAACATTCTACTGGGAGGTCTGCACTAACCACAACCCTTTTGAGGCCAGTTACCCCTCCCCATGAGAAGTTAACAACTGCCACACTGTGTGAAGTAGTGGCATTGCTGGCATTGGTCACCAGGTAGTTCTCACCTGGTATGTACTGTCCAGGGTCCACAAAGCCTGGTGTCACCATAGTGACACTGGCACATGTGTCCCTGTAGGCTTGAGCCACTTTGTCATTAATTAAAGGAGTCTGTCTGTACTTGCCCAGGTTACTGGGGCTCACAGTCAGGGACAAATCAATGTCCCCATCACAGATCAAGACTGCCTGTGTAAGGGTTCTGTCTAAGTCAGAATCTCCTTCAGTTCCCATAGTGATTCCCACTACACCCTTTGTCTGGGGACCAACACTGCTAACAGTAGTACTGGGAGCAGGTGCCTTAGGGGCAACAGTGTTGGGGGCTCCACCCTTTTTGCAATCACTAGTCCAGTGAGTTGTATTTTTACAATGATTGCACCAGGGTTTCTTCTGACCTTCTTTCTTCTTCTTGGACTGTTGGGACCCACCCTCCTTAGCAGTAGTTTGGGGCCCTGTTGAAGACTTCTGGTCTTTAGGTTTCTGATCTCCACCCTTTTGGTCTGTTTTCTTCTGATCACCCCCTTGGCCCTGGTTCTGGTTCTTTTGCTTAACCCTGGTTCTGACCCATTTGTCTGCCTTCTTTCCCAATTCTTGGGGAGAGGTCAGATCAGAGTCAACCAAGTGTTGATGCAGTTGCTGGTTTTGACAGTTATTTAAAATCTGTTCTCTCATCATCAAATTATACAATCCTGTAAAATCAGATACCTTACTTCCCAGCAACCAACCCTCCAAAGCCTTAGTGGCACATTCAATGTATTCAGACCAGTCCTGAGTCTGTGTCTTTTGGGTGTCTCTGAACATTAACCTGTACTGCTCAGTGGTTAAGCCTAACCCATCAACTAGAACACTCTTCAGGACTCTGTAGTTTCTGACATCCTCTTCTCTAACAGTGAGGAGTCTGTCTCTGCCTCTTCCTTCAAAGGAGAGCCAGAGGATTGCTGCCCACTGATCTTCGGGAACCTGCTGTACTTTGCAGGCTCTCTCAAGAGCAGTTATCCACTTGTGGATGTCATCCCCACTTTTGTAGGGGGGCACAACCTTAGACAGGTTTCTATTATCGAAAACCCTATCTTTGTCCTTAGGGACAATGCTGCCACCAGTGGGTATAGACCCACTCTCTCTAGGTTGCCTAGCCTTGTTCAGTTTTTCTTCCATCAGGGCTACTTCTAGCTCCTGCTTCCTGATCCTCAGCTGGGCTTCCTGCATTCTGGCCTCATGTTCCCTCCTCTGAGGGGTGGTCATCCTTTTCCTGGAGTGACCTTGAGAGCCTCTAGAGCCATGGGAAGCATTGGAGTCACCTGAGCGATTCCTTTGCCTTCCAAGCCCTGTGTTAAGTCCACTGGGGAGATCCAGTGGGTTGAACCCACTGTCAGTCCCCAATAGCCTTGGTTTAGCTGGGCCAAGTATAATACTTGGCACTGGGCTAGTTCTCCCTTCATCCTCACTACTGTCAGTATCCTTTTCACTCTCATCCTCTGTGGTAGGCATCCCATCTAAGGGGTGACTATTGGAACTGGGTACCTCTGTAGTATCTTCAGAAGGGGGGCCTCCTGTTCCTGTCCCTAAGGGGGCTAACTGGGAAGCTTTCTTGAGTGCTCTCTGATTCTCATCATTCTGTAAGAGCTCTCTGAGCTCAGCAGAGTTTGGGTTCTTGGGCTGTTTAAGGCCTCTAAGAGTTGCCAAATGCCTGAGCTCATTCTGATTAAGGGTAGCATAGATGGATGGTGCCCTCGGGGGGTCACTCTCAACAGAGATGGGTACAGTGGACCCCTCTGCCCCAGCCATTGCTCTTAAGTGTGGGTGGATGTGTTGCAATCTACCTACACTTGGGTTTACCTACTAAACCTATCTAGTAGTTGTAGTCAGGGTGTGCTACTCCCTTTGCTCTACAACAACTAAGTTCAGTAGAACTTAAGTATATCTAATCTTGTTTTATATGTACCTACAGGTACCTATGTGATCTTTCAATTGGTAACCAAGAGATTACAATGGTAAAACACAGCAAGCTCAAATCCAACCGCTGCTCACCAATGTGAGAAGTTGGCCTGGTATATGCTGTTCACTAGTTCTAGTGACCACCTTGTACCATGCCAAGCAACCCTTATGGTGTGGTTGTAAGTCAACCTTTTTGGACTAGCTGCCCTAGTGGTAGCGTAGGCTAAGCAGTCTTTGAGGCTAAACTCGTGAAGCGTGTTAAGCAAGCTGTTTTACCAATAGTAACCCCCTTTTATACCAATGAAAGGACACCACACAGATATATATTCAAAATATATATGTATTTATTTCTCAAAGTAACCCCTAGTCTCTTTATGAGCACAGGAGCACAAATCGTCAAACAAGATTATCACAGAATACACAGAAGTTGCACTTTATATGGATAGGCCCTGGTGGCCACTCAAACCATATACTAAAATAGTGGTATAAGTACCACGAACAGAAAAGGGAAAAGGCCTAAGGCCTCTAGAATCGCTGGGCCTACAAGGAGCTAACGTCAGTTAGTGACCAGGAGGTCCACGGGTGGCGTGTGCAGAGCAAATAGTCACACGCGTGCTCCCATAGGTTTCAATGGGTGCGTAAAAAGTACAAAGTTACTGCAAAAGGAATCTTCCGGATGACCTAGGAACTTAAGATTTGGAACACAGGCACTAGAGATGTAATACTACACTTGGGCACAGGTGTGCCAGCTTTACCTCACCCACAGGAAGCGGGTGCATAGGCCTCGAAGTGCGTCGGGTTTCTTCTATCTGTTCCGTGGGGCCTGTAGACAAAAGTGCTGCAGGCGGTCGGTCGGGAAGAGATGCAGTGGATCCAAGAGTGGATCGGAGATGTTGAAGACCTGTAAGCAGAGGGGACAGTGTTCACAGTCACTAGCCAGTGACCAGCGTGGCACCAGGTGGGTACCAGGCGATGTCGGGTGCAAACAGGTGATGAGGGGTAGCTTGTCTCCGCAGCCACGTGGTCCCTGAAGGTCGACGACGTCCAGGAGTCGGCTCACGAGCTGTCCCACGCAGGCTCTCGCTGTCGGCGGTGTCGGCGACTTGATCGAAGCAAACAAGCCTTGGCAAAAGCAATTGCAGGAGGATTCGGAAATCAGCTGTTGGTTCTGACCAGCAAGGTCAGATGGATTGCTCCTTTGGAGGGGAGCAAGGGCCAGTCTGGAGCAACCAGACCAGCGGTATTTGTCGTAGATTTCGTCGCCAAGATGGCCACTAGCCAGCGGGCCAGCAACCGGTTAGGCGCGTCGAGTGGCAAAATGCAGAAGGGCCCCACGCAGATCGTGGAGATGCTGGAGGGCTCACCTTTGGTGCAGATGCTGCTCGAGGGTTGGGCTTCTCAGGACCCAAAGCACAACTTGGAGGGAGCCTCGGTTGTTGCACTTGTCAGCTTGTCGTAGTCGTTCCAAGATGGCTGGCTCCACGTGTCTCGGTGCCTCCACGGGTCTCCTCTTTTCAGGGACTGTGGATCGGGCGGTGAGAGGTCTGGAGGTCCAGGTCTTGTCAGTCTCTGGGCTCGGGCTCCGGCGGGAGGCGGCGGCAAAGCAGACGTTGATGCGCTGGATGGTGCTTGCGTTAGCAAGGTGGTCACTCCCTGACCACAGGGGAGATTTTCTTCAGTCTTCTGTGCAGCAGAATGTCGAAGTTCCCGTCTTCTTCTTAGTTTCAAGTTGATTCCAGGATGTCTAAAGTCTTAGGACACAGCTCCTACCTTTATTCGGATTCTAGGGGCCGGACTACCTGCTAGGTCCCTCCCTATGGGTGGGACCAGGAAGGGGGGTGGTTACACCCCCAATCCTTTGTCCAGCTCGCCCCAGGCCCGGGACTGGTGTGCCCCAGGACCGGTTTGAACTGGCATATGCACCGAGGCTCCTTGTGAGCCACAGGCATGTCTGGTTTCTTTCAAGCCCTACCTGACCAATACACAAAATCCTGTCTGGGGTGGTGCATGCACCTCCCCTGGCAGGAAACCCTTTGTCCACACCTCCCAAGCTGGAAGGACTCCCAGCAGCAGGAGGGCAGACTTGTGTCTGTGGTGGCAGCATCCATTTTGTGGAGCTGAGGCTATGTCTGATTTTACCCGGGTTTCAGGTACTGTACATGTCGTGTCCCTCTAGAAGGGTGGAATGCTAACCCCGTCGCCAGAATTGGCGAGGGGTTAGTATTCCAATTCGTATGACACCTTACTCGACATGTTTTGATAAAGCCAAACCAAAGATAGCATTTAACCGCGAGGTTCATAATGCACTTAAGAGTATATGGTATGACGATATCTGGAAACAGTAGAAGGAAGTTGTTCCGACCACTGCAGACAGGCTCAGCTCATGCCAGAGCACCATCTCACATGGAACCAAGCACTCTGCCTTCAGGATTGTTAAGGCCTGCCATAGGAGTGACTTATAGGTTACCAGGTGTCCCATTTAAGGTTAGGTATAGGTATACTACACCTAAGTAAGAGGTGATTACACCAACTTACCCCAGCTGAGTGATCAGCCAGTTGTGTCAGATTGTTAGGCCAAGCCTGGGGTGGCATAATACATGCTGCAGCCCCTGGCAGGCCTTGGGTACACCAATGCCCTGGGTACCTAGTGTACACTGGTACAGGGGCTGACAGGGTGATCCACTTCCAATTGGTTATGCACCTAGGGTGCATAGTTTTAATTTAGTAGAGAGAACAGCAGGCTGGGGGTCTGATTGGCAGGCCCACAGCCTCAATATGTCAAAAAACCAGTGAAGCAAAAAGCAAAAATTTGGGGTGACCATAGGATAGCAGACCCTACTCTCCTACAGTGACTATTGGAAAGGGGTACCTCAGTGGCATCTTCAGAAGGGGGGCCTCCTGTTCCTGTCCCTAAGGGGGCTAACTGGGAAGCTTTCCTGAGCTCTTTTTGATTTTCATCTTCTTGCAAGAGCTCTCTGAGCAAAGCAGAGGTAGGGTTCTTGGGCTGTTTAAGGCCTCTAAGAGTTGCCAGCTGCCTGAGCTCATTTTGATTAAGGGTAGCAAAGCTGGATGGTGCCCTCTGGGGGTCACTCTCAACAGAGATGGGTACAGTGGACCCCTCTGCCCCGGCCATTGCTCTTAAGTGTGGGTGGATGTGTTGCAATCTACCTACACTTGTGTTTACCTACTAAACCTATCTAGTAGTTGTAGTCAGGGTGTGCTACTCCCTTTGCTCTACAACAACTAAGTTCAGTAGAACTTATGTATATCTAATCTTGTTTTATATGTACCTACAGGTACCTATGTGATCTTTCAATTGGTAACCAAGAGATTACAATGGTAAAACACAGCAAGCTCAAATCCAACCGCTGCTCACCAATGTGAGAAGTTGGCCTGGTATATGCTGTTCACTAGTTCTAGTGACCACCTTGTACCATGCCAAGCAACCCTTATGGTGTGGTTGTAAGTCAACCTTTTCGGACTAGCTGCCCTAGTGGTAGCGTAGGCTAAGCAGTCTTTGAGGCTAAACTCGTGATGCGTGTTAAGCAAGCTGTTTTACCAATAGTAACCCCCTTTTATACCAATGAAAGGACACCACACAGATATATATTCAAAATATATATGTATTTATTTCTCAAAGTAACCCCTAGTCTCTTTATGAGCACAGGAGCACAAATCGTCAAACAAGATTATCACAGAATACACAGAAGTTGCACTTTATATGGATAGGCCCTGGTGGCCACTCGAACCATATACTAAAATAGTGGTATAAGTACCACGAACAGAAAAGGGAAAAGGCCTAGGGCCTCTAGAATCGCTGGGCCTACAAGGAGCTAACGTCAGTTAGTGACCAGGAGGTCCACGGGTGGCGTGTGCAGAGCAAATAGTCACACGCGTGCTCCCATAGGTTTCAATGGGTGCGTAAAAAGTACAAAGTTACTGCAAAAGGAATCTTCCGGATGACCTAGGAACTTAAGATTTGGAACACAGGCACTAGAGATGTAATACTACACTTGGGCACAGGTGTGCCAGCTTTACCTCACCCACAGGAAGCGGGTGCATAGGCCTCGAAGTGCGTCGGGTTTCTTCTATCTGTTCCGTGGGGCCTGTAGACAAAAGTGCTGCAGGCGGTCGGTCGGGAAGAGATGCAGTGGATCCAAGAGTGGATCGGAGATGTTGAAGATCTGTAAGCAGAGGGGACAGTGTTCACAGTCACTAGCCAGTGACCAGCGTGGCACCAGGTGGGTACCAGGCGATGTCGGGTGCAAACAGGAAGGAAGGTGTAGCTTGACTCTGCAGCCACGTGGTCCCTGAAGGTCGACGACGTCCAGGAGTCGAGTCACGAGCTGTCCCACGCAGGCTCTCGCTGTCGGCGGTGTCGGCGACTTGATCGAAGCAAACAAGCCTTGGCAAAAGCAATTGTTGTAGGCAAGGAGTTTAAGCTGATGGTTCTGACCAGCAAGGTCAGAGGAACTGCTCCTTTGGAGGGGAGCAAGGGCCAGTCTGGAGCAACCAGACCAGCGGTGTTTGTCGTAGATTTCGTCGCCAAGATGGCCACTAGCCAGCGGGCCAGCAACCGGTTAGGCGCGTCGAGTGGCAAAATGCAGAAGGGCCCCACGCAGATCGTGGAGATGCTGGAGGGCTCACCTTTGGTGCAGATGCTGCTCGAGGGTTGGGCTTCTCAGGACCCAAAGCACAACTTGGAGGGAGCCTCGGTTGTTGCACTGGTCAGCTTGTCGTAGTCGTTTCAAGATGGCTGGCTCCACGTGTCTCGGTGCCTCCACGGGTCTCCTCTTTGCAGGGACTGTGGATCGGGCGGTGAGAGGTCTGGAGGTCCAGGTCTTGTCAGTCTCTGGGCTCGGGCTCCGGCGGGAGGCGGCGGCAAAGCAGACGTTGATTCGCTGGATGGTGCTTGCGTTAGCAAGGTGGTCACTCCCTGACCACAGGGGAGATTGGCTTCAGTCCTCTGTGCAGCAGAGCGTCGAAGTTCCCGTCTTCTTCTTAGTTTTAAGTTGATTCCAGGATGTCTGAAGTCTTAGGACACAGCTCCTACCTTTATTCGGATTCTAGGGGCCGGACTACCTGCTAGGTCCCTCCCTATGGGTGGGACCAGGAAGGGGGGTGGTTACACCCCCAATCCTTTGTCCAGCTCGCCCCAGGCCCGGGACTGGTGTGCCCCAGGACCGGTTTGAACTGGCATATGCACCGAGGCTCCTTGTGAGCCACAGGCATGTCTGGTTTCTTTCAAGCCCTACCTGACCAATACACAAAATCCTGTCTGGGGTGGTGCACGCACCTCCCCTGGCAGGAAACCCTTTGTCCACACCTCCCAAGCTGAAAGGACTCCCAGCAGCAGGAGGGCAGACTTGTGTCTGTGGTGGCAGCATCCATTTTGTGGAGCTGAGGCTATGTCTGATTTTACCCGGGTTTCAGGCACTGTACATGTCGTGTCCCTCTAGAAGGGTGGAATGCTAACCCCGTCGCCAGAATTGGCGAGGGGTTAGTATTCCAATTCGTATGACACCTTACTCGACATGTTTTGATAAAGCCAAACCAAAGATAGCATTTAACCGCGAGGTTCATAATGCACTTAAGAGTATATGGTATGACGATATCTGGAAACAGTAGAAGGAAGTTGTTCCGACCACTGCAGACAGGCTCAGCTCATGCCAGAGCACCATCTCACATGGAACCAAGCACTCTGCCTTCAGGGTTGTTAAGGCCTGCCATAGGAGTGACTTATAGGTTACCAGGTGTCCCATTTAAGGTTAGGTATAGGTATACTACACCTAAGTAAGAGGTGATTACACCAACTTACCCCAGCTGAGTGATCAGCCAGTTGTGTCAAATTGTTAGGCCAAGCCTGGGGTGGCATAATACATGCTGCAGCCCTTGGCAGGCCTTGGGTACACCAATGCCCTGGGTACCTAGTGTACACTGGTACAGGGGCTGACAGGGTGATCCAACCAATTGGGTATGTACCTAGGGTACATGGAGTCCATTTTAAAGAGAGAACAGCCAGGCTGAGATCCTGAATAGCAGGATCTCAGGCCAACTAAGTCGAAAAACCAGCTAGACACTAGGCAAAAATTTGGGGGTAACCATAGTCAGATATCCACCTTCCTACACCGACACAAAGAAGGAATCATGGGTGGACCTTCGTAATAAATGTGTGGACTGGTTAAGGAAACATAAGGGTTTTGAACCGGCCAGATTGCATGAAATTATAATGGTGCGGAGAGTGGGATGGGTGGGCAATTCGGCCAAAAATATTGACGGGGATTGTATTGTCATAAATTTTTCCAGACCCCATATTGTCCAGTCTTTAATGCGCTCCCCTGAGTTATTGCCAGGGCTTACGACGAACATATGCATGTTTTCCCTTGGCCATTTTTATAAACCCATCTCCAATAATCGTGTGACTATGTCTATGGCCCTCCCTCTGGCTAATCGCTTCTTGGCTCTGTCCGACTTAGATGTCCCTGATTGACAACCAAGACCGAGTAATGAATCTTCCCCCCTGTCGCTGATTGAGGACCCTATTCTGCTGTTAGCACCTGTACCTGTCCCCTCTGATAATCTTCTTAAATTATCAGAGTGCACAGTACTAAGGACTGGTACCTCAAATTCCTTAAATATTATAAGTTGGAATATAGCAGGCCTCCAGCAAAGGCTCCTTGACCCTGGGTGGGTCAACTTTATTCAGAGACAGGACATAATTATGTTACAGGAGACGTGGGCTACTGTTAACTTACATATTAATGGGTTTCAGTGTTACAATATTCTTGCCACTAAATCTAGAATGGGCCGTCCTTCGGGAGGTTTATCCATTTGGATCAACATCTCTGTTGGAGGCTCTTCCAGGGCCTTGCAGACGAATAATCAGAATTTCCAGGCTATTTTATTTAAACAGAAAACTAGTCTTTTTCTGGTTAATTTTTATAACAATGATTTTAGTTCATCATCTAATTTACATTTTAAGAACCTTTTCAACTTTATTACCACTTTGGAGTCTAGGGCTGATTTTAACGATACTTCTGGCCTTGTACTGGGTGGTGATTTTAACGCTAAACTAATTGATTATTGTCCAACTATTAAGGACTGTAACTTGGGTTTGGGGTGCCAAAGGGGTGCGGAATTAACTACCTTTTTGAGCACACATAACTTGGAGAATGTTATGGACCGTTTCCCTACTGTCCCACTAGTGCCCACATTTAGAGGTAGAGACTGTTCCTCAACAATTGATTACATTTTTACTTCCCCCGGGCTGGCAGACTGTATTAGTAAGGCTATGGTTATTCCAATGTCTCAAGGGGATCATAATCCTATTAAGATCATCCTGAAGATTATCCATCGACTAGTTTACAATAAGGAATGTGGTGCTAGGGACCTCTCCACTGGTTCAAACAATTTTAGATTAAAATGGAGGGGCATTAATGTCATGACAACTGTCCAGACTTTGGTCAGAGATAATCTCCCTCTTTTCCTCTCATGTTTGTCCGATTCAAGTCCTAACCTTGGGGCAGTAGACGATTTTGTTAAGATTTACTTAGCTCTTCGAGCACAGCTCACGATCCCGCTGCGCGCCTTTACGGATGACCAGGGATGGTTTGATCATGAGTGTTCTCTGGCCAACCGTGACTTGCGACTAGTCTTATCTGCTAGCCCGAGGAACCTGTCTGATGTAAAAAATGCTAGGACTCGATACAAATTGGCCATAAGTAAAAGGAAGGAGGAGATTCTCGAGGAGCGTTGGGTGGTGCTTGCGCAAACAGCCGCCCGGGGAAGGGGGGATATCTTTTGGGGCGCGGTTAAAGACCTGCGTTGCTCGGGTCAGCTCGCGACTCCAATGGATTGCACCATCCCTGGAGCAGCATGAGTGGACCATTTTTCTAAGATCTACGCGGCCCCACCCTCAGGGGCGGCCACCCCAATATTTAATAGCCCCCCACGGGTTGATATATTATTACCTGAGGTGAAAGAGGCCATCGCACAGAGCGCGGGGAATAAAGCCCTGGCCCAGATGGCCTCCCAATTGATATTATTAAGGCTCAGCCTGATTTATGGGCCCCACTTTTGTTGAATGTTTTTAAGAACTTAATTTTTACTTCTCCACCACCATCAACTTGGTCATCTAGTATAATAGTGCCCATTTTTAAGAAGGGCGACCGTTCCCAACCGGCATGTTACAGGCCTATCTCCCTTATTGATAACACCTTAAAGATTTTAGGGAGAGTATTGTATAATAAAATCCTATCATGGAGGACAACCAAATTTTAGAGAGTTGCCAGTTGGGTTTCCGCAATAAAGTCGGAACCGCGGAGCAGTGCCTTAATCTGAACCTTATTTTGGGCAAATACACCGTAGCACGTAATTGCCCAATTTACTTGGCCTTTATGGACCTATCCACTGCTTTTGACCTTGTTAATAGGTCATTACTATGGAAGGCCTTATTGGATTACGGTCTGGACGAATCCTTGGTACATTTCCTGGCCTATTTGCACAGAGACTTGAAGGCCTGTGTCAGGATTGGTATTGGGGGTGAGGTCTCTGAGCTAGTTAGAGTTAATAGAGGGGTTAGACAGGGCTGCGTCCTTGCTCCTCTCTTATTTATAATATATATTAATGGCCTTCATAAACATCTGGTTTCTCTAACCGCCGATGTCCCGACCATAAAAGGTAATCATCTCCCCGCTCTGCTTTATGCAGATGATGCGGTCCTCATGGGGCGCACCCCAAACGCTCTACGTATTTTAGTGAATGGCTTTGTTGCACATATGGATTCCCTAGACTTGAAGACCAATTTTAAAAAGTCCTTTGTAATGTCTTGTGGCCCGAAGAGGCGTCATATTGGCAGTATAGTTGTGGGGGCAGAAAGACTGGGCTCCACTAGCAGTTTCCCGTACTTGGGTGTGGTCTTTGCTGCGAACAACTCTTGGAGTGGGCATATAGCCCACGCCAGGAGTAAGTTCTCAAAGTCCATCAACTCCATTTTGAGCCTCCCCCGTCCAAAATTAACCGGGGCATTGCCTGCTATCTTAAAAATATACAAAACTCAATGCGTCCCGGTTGCTACTTATGGTGCTGAGGTTTGGGGAACTGCTAGTTGTTCCGACTTAACTGCCGAGGAACATAGATTTTGTAGGAAACTTCTCTGTGTTCCCATCACTTCCCCACATTTTATATGTCATAGGGAATTGGGGTTGCATTTTATAGGGGATTTTATTCGTGCACGTCCAGCCCTTTTTTGGCTGGCGATTTGGAAAAACCCCGCCGCCATTCTGACTAAGGATATCATCGAGGATTGTCTACGCTGCGACAGGGGCTCGGCCATCCCCTGGTTATCAGGGGTGTCTAGCGTATTTCGCAGCGTGAACCTTGAAGATACCTTCCTAAAACCAACTACCACTGTGCTCCCCACTAAATGTGAACTTAAAAAAGCACTTTATATGTCATTTGATGCTGAAAGGGTACTAAGGGAGTCTTTGAAACCTAGTGTCTGTGGATACCTAGTCCGTAATCTCACAATTTTTCCGACACCCAGTTATTTAACCCTCCCGCTGAGCCATTGGGAGCGTGGCCTTATATTTCGCCTTAGGGCAGGCACTATTAAATATGCACTTAGCTTTCCTTTATGGAATTTTAACGACCAATGTGTTGAGCCATGCCCTTGTGACTCCCAGAGCAGGCAAACAATTTTACATTTCTTATTTTTTTGTAAATTTTACATGAAGTACATTAAATGTTTTTTAACTCCATATTTTAAAAAACTAAAACCACTTAGCCTGGAACTTGTATTTTCAATGATTTTGTCCCTGGATGACGATGAACTTGTCTTTCGCGTGAGCTCTTTCCTAAAAACTGTGGTTCGTGCCCGGTTAACAATGTCCTAAAGTAATATGGTTTACTCCTCATGTGCACAACAGTATTTTAGTGTCTAATTGCATGATTTTATAAATGTTTTGTCTTTTTTCTGTACTTTTATGGATTGTAATGATCCGAATAAAGTTTTCATTGATTGATTGATTGATTGACAATAGAGAAATTGATTTAAGAACTGGCACATCTTTATAATTTTTGTCTCTATAATTCAAGAATGAAATGGTCCTCTTCTCACAAAGCTCTTCTTTCTCTCAAAGTTTTCCTTATACCTGCTCTTGGGACTCTTTCTAGCTAACCAGGCTTACAATCTATAAATACTTGTATATATATATATACATATGTCCTCACGAATGCTGCCTTTGAATTAAATTGGATAATTCCAGAGATTTGAGTGCTGGTCCATTCTTCATGTAAGAAGTGGAATTTTTCGATTGTTAGCGGCGTGATGTGGTATCGCCTCAAACCAGCACCACTGGTGATTAGGAAGCACTCCAGAATCCACAAAATCCAGGTTGCAATATATATATATATATATATATGCACA
Organism: Triturus cristatus; assembly: GCF_964204655.1. Classification (NCBI taxonomy): domain Eukaryota; kingdom Metazoa; phylum Chordata; class Amphibia; order Caudata; family Salamandridae; genus Triturus; species Triturus cristatus. Next base: position 1,050,889,606 of record NC_140579.1, read on the forward strand.
TAAACCTTGTTTAACAAACTTTAAACATTTACTGTGTTTTGGAGCACAAATTCTGTAAGTAGATTTCCAGAATGGAGCTAGCAGTCCTTTGTGCAAGAGTAGAAAAAAATCAAGTTGGCAGTGGTACATCCGCCTTTTTTTATGGGAAGACACATTCTCAAAATGTGCACAGGTGCAACATGGGAAATTTTCACAAAGTTGTAACATCTATTTGCTCAGCCTTTTATATTTGGAGTGTAAAATAGAAATTCTTAAACAAGGCTTAAACATTCTCAAAAGTGCCCGTATCAGCTACAAAAGACTTTCTCCGCATTGATGGTCTCGTTATTTGAAAGGCAAATCATATACAAGAGTTTTACAAATTGTATTTCTGAACTGAGATGGTATGCTCATAATCGAAGAGTAGAGAACGTCACTTTGGCTGACATACAGCTGTCTTTCATGGGAATAAAAACCTCAGAATGTGCCTAATTTAATTATAGGAATTTTTCACAATGTTAACAATTTTTTTTGAGGAGTGAGCCCAAAATTTGTACTTCGGTGTGTGGGGGGTATAAAACTAAGCTTCCAAAATGGAGCCGATGAATCTTTTGTTCAGGAAAAGAGAAGAACAATTTGATAGTCATGCACTAGCTGTTTTTGTGAGAAAAGAAACCTTAAAAGGCGCCCATGTTAAAGATCGAAGTCCTTCACAAAGTTGAAAAACGTGTTTTTTAACAGTGGGCAATTTATACATACAGTCTTAAACACTGTGGGCTTCATTTATGAAAAGTGTTGCATCGCTGCGTGAAAGCAGCGATGCAACACTTTTCAGTGTGCCCTCCTTGCGACATGATGGATGAGCAGCATTTCTTGTACGGCGCACCATGTCGCAAGGAATGGCAGATACGTCAGGAATCCTGACGTATCTGTCGGCGTGAAACCCATGCATTGCTGGGGTTGTGTCGTAAGCATGATGCAACTCCAGCAATGCACGGGGGAAGCCTATTCTCATTGCATGGCACCACCCTTATGCCTGCAGTGAGGCAGGCATACGGTTGTGATGCAGTAGCGTCCTAGAAGTGGCACAGTGAAATCTGATAGATATCACTGTGCCACTTCTACAAGGCTTTTTGTGGAGGAACACCCACCCTACATACATTATACCGGACGCATCAATTTGTAAATATGGTGCAACATGGTGCATTATTTATGCCACTGGAGCCTCACAAAAAGTGATGCAACGGTGTGGCAAAAGTGTAACAAGGGGCTCATCAATAAGCTCCTCATTTTGCAATTAGGTTTTTGTTCCCTTTGTGCCGCAGTAGAGAAAATTACTAATAGTTCTGTACCTACACTTTCATGAGACAAGGGACATTTTCAAAATGGGTACTTGTTAAATATGGTGAATGAAACAAATATTGATTCCAAAATATCATGTGACATAAATATGTTGTCAAAAATATCACCACTGCAAAAATATAGTGTAACAGAATAAAACAATTTAAGAATGCAGGTTTTATTGTACACAATATGGTAATAAAGACAATTGTTGTAAATAATATTGTGTACTTTAGTATACTTGTAATAAACATTAGTTTTTTATAAATATATATTCATATATATATACTTATAATATTAGTAAAATTGTCTTTTTTTAAATATAGTTTGCAATTTTAAATGTGTCATTGAATTTTTAAAAGGCAATTAGATGGGTCTGGTGGCTCCGTGGACTAATGTGTCCATTGCAGGGCCCTTTGTTCAATATCATGGTCATAGGTTCAACAACATGCATATGACAGTGGAAGAACAATTGGAGTTGGGTAAAATTCACCAGTTAAATCAACCTGAAATGTTTGCCAAAATCCCGATATGGGCAGCAACGAGAGTTTCCGTTTAACTTGTGACTACAATTTTGAGCAACTGTCATATACCTTAGTTGCATTCACCAGGCATATTTCGGCAGGAAAACAGGCCAAACTGCATATGGAGAAAAAGAAAAAAGTGGCAACACATACAAAATACCAGAGTGCCAGTATAGCTTCATTCTGAGTTTATAAACTCCGATTCAAGTGGGGAAAATGCTCAGAACAATTACTAAAACCTGTGGTGTCCTCTATCTCCCTGAGATGAAATTCATTACTTCTTATTGGCCTTCCGACATGTAGTATTTAATATACAATGTTTTCCATTGATTGTGATTTATATTTGCTTGTTGGTTGCATACATTTTTGATACATTTAGGCTTCTATTGTGAGCAGTGTTCTATCTAAAATAATAGTCATCATGTTTAGGCTGGCCTGACCAGCATTGTGCAGGTTTGTCCTGCAGTCATGGCTCATGTCCTGCTGCCTGTGCAGAGGCACTGCACAATGACAGTTGTCCCCCAGTTTTGGTTCCCATCTGATCCACATTTTAACCTTCCTTGACAACAAACAACTTTCAGTCATATATTGAAGCATATGAGTTCACCCAGTCCAGATTTCATCCTTTGAAAGGATACAGAAGACTGGAATAAAATGCTGTGGAGAAAGCTTTGGGGAAGGAGTCAAGGAATAAAAATCCATACAGGGTGGAAGCTTGGGAGATTACTCAATTGCTATAGAGTTAAGTGTTACAGACTTAAAAAAGAAGTCTGTCTAGCCTCTCTTATTTCTCCTCCGTATCATTCTTTAGATGATCGCCAAAAGACAGACTCCATTTCACCCATCTCTCATAGGCTTCGTGCTCCCTGCATGCTTTCATTATCTTTAGATCAGTGCTTTAATTGGGCAGTTACTGTCTTTCTGGTCTTGAGTACTTCCTCTTCTTCATTTGTAAGGCACTTGCAGCTCTTCTGTAATGCATTTAATTCGAGGGTGCCAACATTTATCAGGAGCAAACAGGCACTCTAAATAGTGAGTACCTGCACATCTGCATTTCCATTGAAGCTCTGCTTTGGATCACAATGATTAAAACTCAGTCCCACAAAACTGACCCTTAAAGAAACTGAGAATGTGGAGGTGTGCAGAGACACCAGAACACTTTGAATGCGATGGTCTGTCAATTGGAGATTTAAAGGAAGATAGAGAGAAAAAATTAAGAGATGTCAGCTGTGGCCCTAGCTCAGGCTAGTATAGTAAGTTGAGCTGTGACCCGCAGCCCATACCTATCAGCCTGACCCTGCTTCCTACCTGAAGGAAAGTGGGTTTCTGTTGCAGTAACACCCCCACTTTTTGCCAGACTACTGATGCACTTTGACTTGATGTGCCCTGGGTTCTTGCCAATCAGGTTCCCAGGGCCTGTGTTTTTTCCCCAAAAGTAAACCAATTGGCATCTCTAGCCACAGGTCAGCCACTGGTAAATGGTACCACAGGTACCCAGGGCACTGTGACCAGGGAAGACCTCTAAGGGCTGCAGCACGTATTGTGCCACCCTTAGAGGCCCTGTATCTTTACACACACACACTGCCTTTGCAGGTTGCATGTTTTGGTGCAGAACACAGTGAAGAGTCGACATGGTGCACATCGCTGTGTGCCATGCCTACAACCCACTGCCCTGGCATAGGTCAGCCAACCCTCTAGCTGGGTGCACTATACCAGTGGTGAGGGTACAGATGCATGAGTCCTGTACTGCTACAGTGTCTAAGTCCATTCTTAGACATTGTAAGTGCAGTGCTGCCATTAAGAGTATATGGTGCTGGGAGCTTGTCATTACGAACTCCACAGCACCATAATGGCTACACTGAAAACTGAGAAGTTTGGTATCAAACTTCTCAGCACATTAAACCCACACTGATGCCAGTGTGGGATTAATGAAAAATGCACACAGAGGGCGTCTTAGAGATGCCCCCTGAAAAACGACCAGCCTCTGATGTATTCCCTGACTGGTACACACCAGCCTGCCACCACGAGACATGTTTCTGGACCCCTACAGTGGGAGCCTTCGCTCCCTGAGCTCAGAAACAAAGCCTTTCCTGGGCGGAGGTGCTCACACCTCCCCAGGCCAGGAAGAGCCATCTGTGGCAGGGGAGCTTCAAAGGCCTGGCAGCCTTTTAATGTGACCCCAGCCTCTCCTGCTATCAGGAGCAGGCCTCCTTCCTGTCTGCCCTCCTTTTTGGCTGGAAGACAGGTGGGAAAAACTAACCAGCCGAGAAGGTGTGCCCACCTTTGCCAACTCCACCCCTCAGGTGGGGGAGGTGAGGTGAAGCCCACTCTTCAGTGCCAGCCATCTTGCAGATGGCAGGCACTCCCCAATCAGGATTAGGGATTGTGCTCACTCCCCCATGTGGGGTGAGCACACCAAGGGTGAAGTCACCCTAAGGTCAGTAGCCCATTAGTTACTGACCCCAAGAATCCTAAACGCCCTCTAAATACAGTTGAAGGGGACAGCTCTGAACCAAGAAAGCAGATTCCAGCAACCTATGAAGGACGACGAAAGAAGACGCCCAGCAGAGGAGACTGCAGAGAACAACTGACTTGGCCCCAGCCCTACCAGCCCATCTGCAGTTACCGGCGATCCTGCGCCAAAATCGTCTTGTCCAGCAGCCAGCAACCTCCAGAACTCCTGGGAGGATTGACTGCCTTCAACAAAGACCGGATCTCCTGTGAACAGCAGCCCTTTTCAAAAGAAACTCAGAAAACAGACTATGAGCCTGATGAGGACAAAAAGAAACACGACTGGAACCACCACTGCACCCGATGCCTACGGCCCGAGTCCGAGTGGCCCATTGGTCCCAGCGAGGTAACCCAGCGCTCCAGAGTCCAAGTCCACTGTTGGTTGACCACTCCAGGACTTCCTGACGTAGCCTGCAGCCTCTGCACAGAGACCCCCCCAACCGCGAGTGGCCCGGTAAGGTGAAATCCGACCTCAAAAGACACCCCTGCCTCCAGCCGCCCTGCACCCTGGATAAAAGAACCCAAGGTGTATCTACGTCCCCGAGCACTCCAACTTACCTGCGCAGCTGTTGGTTCCTCTGGGAAGTCTTCCTGGACCGACCCTGCAGCTAAAAACCAAAACCAAAAATCCCTATTGAAAACAACAGGGCACCCGACGCCAAAACAGCAACCTTCACACAGCCGCCCCTGCGCCGCTGTGGGTGCACTTTGTGTGCTCAACCAGATCCCTCTTTGCCCTGAGCCCAACACCAGGAGATTGGCTCCCACAACCAAGTGGCCTGCCTGGCAGCAGCCACCAACCGGAGGCCCCATATCCCCTATTGGATAACATTGGGCCTCAACACTCTGCACCTGGCTGCCCTAGTGCCGCTGAGGGTGTAACAGCAGTTCATCACTGACCCTGGGGGACCCCTGAGTCCACCCTCAGAACCTCAACTCCCACTGCTAAATTCTTACCTTTAAACCGATAACACTATTTTCCTCCATAAGATAACATTGACTGTTTTTCTTGAAAACTTTCTAAGTGTGGAGTTTGAAATCCTAAAGAAATTCTTTAAAATTGTGCTATTTAACAAAAACGATTTTACTGACCTCTTTGCAGGAAATGTCCCAGGGTAGTACCCAGGTATACTACTCTGAGTAAGAGAAGTAATCTAAAAAGTAACTTACCTGGTATTTTACTGAAAAGCCCATTCAAGTCTATGTACTGTATTGACAAAGCATTGCATTTCTCTGAAACAATACTGTAAGTCAAAACAAAGTGCATATACAATTACCAATCCAAGCTGTATTACAACTGTATATTCACTACAAAGTATGTATCCCTTACCTGTGCCAGGCTTGCTTGGTTCTTGGAAATAAAATATCTCAAAAAGTATTTTTATACAAAAACAATTGGTCTGAAGTTCATTCTTTGAGTGTGTGAATTCATTTGCTGACTGAGTGTGTACAACAAATGCTTAACACTGTCCTCTGATACTGCCTCACTGCTCGACCACACTACCACAAATAGAGAGTGAGGTGCTATCTAACATCACCTCTGCCTACCTTTGGGGTTCCACTGGACTCTGTGCACACTATACCTCACTTTGGTATAGTATATACAGAGCCAGCGTCCTAAACTACCTCAGGGTTTGGGCAGGATAATCAGAAGTGTATGATTTACCTGAAGCCACAGGAGGGACTGAGGATTTACAGTCCCTCCACATGCACATTTATCTGCTGTCCCTGTCCTGTAGTTCCGGACTGAAATGCAGTGGTACGTGATTTGGGTGTCATTCTGTAGCTATAATCTTGCATAGGTCTTCTTAATGAAAAAACAAATGTATACCTTTTAATCTCATTGCTATTTGAGATATGGATAGAAAGTCACACCAAAATGTGTTTTTGCATAAACAAATGTGATAGATTTCTGTTTTGCTTGGTTTTGCTCTCTAAATGCAGCAAATTGTATTTGCGCCGATCTATAAATGAATTACCATATGTTCTCGCTTGACTTTCAACGGCAGATCGAATCAAAATGTATCTTTGTTCTATTCATCCTTCATCCTCAAACACACAGACATACATTCAGCCATCCACTCCGTCTTCAATCTAAATGCACAGATTCAGAAACTTCATATTCATTTTTGAAAGCTGCATCTCCTTGTGGGTTATGCTAAGGCATCCTCTAATTGGCCTATGGACTTTTTAATTTTGAGGTAATGTTTGGAAGCTTCATCCTCTCGTGGGTTGCGCCTTCTCTTGTTCTAGGTGGAACCTTAGAAACAGCATTTTCCGATGGGTGGCACCCACTTCTAAACTCGGGCACCGTCTTCCCCTGATGTTTATCTACTTTGCCCCTAGGTAGAATCCATATATTATAAAGATGTTTGTTGTCTTTCTGGAAACTTTGGCTTCCAGGTAGTTACACCAACAATAACTTTTGCCATAGGGCAGCGCAGCAGGCCTTGCTGCTGCGCTGTCCTACAGCAAAAGAAAAGGGCAGGAATGTGCCGTATATATTCGATACGGTGCAATCCTGTCCTTTTCCTCTGCGCTAGCGCACAATGGGCTGCCTTGTGCCAACACAGGCACCCTTGCACCATGGTGCAAGGGTGCCGGCGTTGCAGGTATGATTATTTTTGTGCAGGAAGGGAAACCTTCCTGCACAAAAACAATCACAAGAGTCTTTTTCCTCTTTCTGTAGAATGCAGCACACATAGAAAGAGGAAAAATTATGAGAAATAAAGATATTTCTCCTTGTTGTGCCTCCCTTACGCCCTTCCCCTGGGGAGGTGTAGGTTTTTGGAGCTTCCTCAGACGTATGATATCTCATAAATCTGAGGTACTGTTAAAAAGCCATGGATGTTGCTGGGATCGCCCCAGGCAGCACCCATGGAACACCCCTTTCACGTAGTTTTCTGCGTGAAAGGGGCACATATTTATAAAGCCATGAAAAGCCACGTAACATTGCACCAGTTTATATTCTATTGTAGTGTGGTGCATCATCGTTCTTTGATTTCAGATGATGCTCAAACAGAAATAGTGAAGTATTCTGGGATTCAAAACTGATGCAAATTGCCTTGTGGGGACCTGGGTTCAGGTCCCCACAATGCAATCAAGTCCCCACAGCGTGAGTGTGTTATCACACCCAAGTCCCCACAAGGATAGTAACACAAACCCACCCAACCACACATCCACACACACACACCAGCACCCACAACCACACACACACATAACCATGCACACACAACCATACACACACAACCACACACACAATCACACACAATCACACACACACAACCACACACACAACCACACACACACAACCACACACACAACCACACACGCAACCACACACACAACCACATGCACAACCACATACAAACACACCCAACCACACCCAACCACACACAAACACACACAACCACACACACACACAACCATACACACAACCACGCACACACAACCACACAAACACCCACCCACAACCACACCCACAACCACACCCACATAAATACAACCACACAACCAAACCACACAACCACACACATAACCACACACACAACCACACCACACGCACACAACCACACACACACAACCAAGCACACAACCACACACACAACCACACACACACACAACCACACACACACAACCAAACACACAACCACACACACAGCCACAAATATACAACCACACAAACAACCACACACACAACCACACCCACAACCACACCAAACCAGAACCACATACACAACCGCACACACACAACCACACACACAACCACACACACACAACTACACCCACACACCCACAACCACACCCACAACCACACCCACACAACCACACCCAACCACAACCACATATACACACACTACCACACACACAACCACACACACACAACCCCACATACACAACCATACATACACACAACCACACACACATAATCACACACACACAACCACACACACACAACCACACACAACCACACACACACAACCTCACAAACAACCACACACACATCCACACACACAACCACACAAACACAACCCCAACTACGACCACACACATACACACAACCACACATACACAACCACACACACACACAACCACAGACACACACACAAAACACACAACCACACACACAACACACAAAACCACACACATAACCACACACACACAACCATAACCACACACACAACCACACACACAACCACACACACCGCACAACCACACACAACCATACACACAACCACACACAACCACACCCAAACACACAACCATGCACACACAACCACACACACACAACCACACACAACCACACAACCACACCCACAACCACACACACAACCACAACCACCCACACACAACCACACACACAACCACAGCCACACACACAACCACAGACACACAACTACACACACAACCACACACACACAACTCCAACCACACCCACAACCACACCCACACATACACACAATCACACACACAACCACAAACACACACACAACACACACACAACCACAGCCACACACAACCACACACACAACACACAAAACCACACACACAACCACACACACACAACTACACACACAACCACACACACACACAACTCCAACCACACCCACAACCACACCCACACATACACACAACCACACACAACCACAACCACACACACAACACACACACAACCACAGCCACACACAACCACACACACAACACACAAAACCACACACACAACCACACACACAACCACACACACAACTACACACACAACCACATAGAAACCACACAAACAACCACACACACACAACTACACCTACAACCATACCCTCAACCACACCTACACACACACAACCACACACACACACCCACAACCACACACACACAACCACACCCACCCACACAACCATACCCGACCACACCCACAGAACCACTCACACAACCACACACAACCACACACACACACAACCACACACATACAACCATACACACAACCACACACACAACCACACACAACCTCACAAACAACCACATACACACAACCACACACACACACAACCACACACACACACACCCACCCACACCCACACATGACTACACACACACAACCACACATATAACCACACACACACAACCATGCACACACACACACACAACCTCACAAACAACCACACACACAACCCCAACCATACCCACAACCACACCCACACACACACCCACACACACAAACACACACACAACTACACGCAACCACACACACAACCACAGCCACACACACCACATACAACCACACACACAACACACAAAACCACACACACAACCACACACACACAACCACACACACGCAACCACACACAACACCACACAACCACACACACAACCACACACACACAACCACACACACACAACCACACACACGACTACACACACACACACAACCACACACACAACCACACATACAACCACAACATACAACCACACACACAACCACACATAACCACACACACACAACCACACACACACACAACCATACACACACAACCACACATATACACAACCACACAAAACCACACAGACAACCACACACAACCACACATACACACACACCCACAACCACACAACCACACACACAACCACAACCACACAAACAACCACACCCACACAACCAGTACCAACCACAACCACACAGACACAACCACACCCACACACACACAACCACACACACATAACCACACCCACAGACACACACACACACACAACCACACAGACAACCCACAGACACAACCACAACCACACACAACCACACATACAACCAGAACCACACAAACAACCACACACACAACCACACACAACCACACACACAACCACACACACAACCATACCCACAACCATACCCACAACCACACCCACACAACCACACCTGCACACACAACCACACACACACAACCACACACCCAAAACCACCCACACCCACAACCATACCCACAACCACACCCACACCCAACCACAACCTCACAAAAACACACAACCACACACACAACCACACACACAACCACACACACAACCACAACCACACACACACAACCACACACACACAACCATACACACAACCACACACACACAACCACACACACAACCACAGCCACACACACAACCATACACACAACTACACACACACAACCACACACACAACCACAGCCACACACACAACACACACAACCACACACAATACATAAAACCACACACACAACTACACACACACAACCACACACACAACCACACACACAACCACACACACAACCACACACACACACAACCACACACACACAACCAAACACACAACCACACACACAGCCACAAATATACAACCACACAAACAACCACACACACAACCACACCCACAACCACACCAAACCAGAACCACATACACAACCGCACACACACAACCACACACACAACCACACACACACAACTACACCCACACACCCACAACCACACCCACAACCACACCCACACAACCACACCCAACCACAACCACATATACACACACTACCACACACACAACCACACACACACAACCCCACATACACAACCATACATACACACAACCACACACACATAATCACACACACACAACCACACACACACAACCACACACAACCACACACACACAACCTCACAAACAACCACACACACATCCACACACACAACCACACAAACACAACCCCAACTACGACCACACACATACACACAACCACACATACACAACCACACACACACACAACCACAGACACACACACAAAACACACAACCACACACACAACACACAAAACCACACACATAACCACACACACACAACCATAACCACACACACAACCACACACACAACCACACACACCGCACAACCACACACAACCATACACACAACCACACACAACCACACCCAAACACACAACCATGCACACACAACCACACACACACAACCACACACAACCACACAACCACACCCACAACCACACACACAACCACAACCACCCACACACAACCACACACACAACCACAGCCACACACACAACCACAGACACACAACTACACACACAACCACACACACACAACTCCAACCACACCCACAACCACACCCACACATACACACAATCACACACACAACCACAAACACACACACAACACACACACAACCACAGCCACACACAACCACACACACAACACACAAAACCACACACACAACCACACACACACAACTACACACACAACCACACACACACACAACTCCAACCACACCCACAACCACACCCACACATACACACAACCACACACAACCACAACCACACACACAACACACACACAACCACAGCCACACACAACCACACACACAACACACAAAACCACACACACAACCACACACACAACCACACACACAACTACACACACAACCACATAGAAACCACACAAACAACCACACACACACAACTACACCTACAACCATACCCTCAACCACACCTACACACACACAACCACACACACACACCCACAACCACACACACACAACCACACCCACCCACACAACCATACCCGACCACACCCACAGAACCACTCACACAACCACACACAACCACACACACACACAACCACACACATACAACCATACACACAACCACACACACAACCACACACAACCTCACAAACAACCACATACACACAACCACACACACACACAACCACACACACACACACCCACCCACACCCACACATGACTACACACACACAACCACACATATAACCACACACACACAACCATGCACACACACACACACAACCTCACAAACAACCACACACACAACCCCAACCATACCCACAACCACACCCACACACACACCCACACACACAAACACACACACAACTACACGCAACCACACACACAACCACAGCCACACACACCACATACAACCACACACACAACACACAAAACCACACACACAACCACACACACACAACCACACACACGCAACCACACACAACACCACACAACCACACACACAACCACACACACACAACCACACACACACAACCACACACACGACTACACACACACACACAACCACACACACAACCACACATACAACCACAACATACAACCACACACACAACCACACATAACCACACACACACAACCACACACACACACAACCATACACACACAACCACACATATACACAACCACACAAAACCACACAGACAACCACACACAACCACACATACACACACACCCACAACCACACAACCACACACACAACCACAACCACACAAACAACCACACCCACACAACCAGTACCAACCACAACCACACAGACACAACCACACCCACACACACACAACCACACACACATAACCACACCCACAGACACACACACACACACAACCACACAGACAACCCACAGACACAACCACAACCACACACAACCACACATACAACCAGAACCACACAAACAACCACACACACAACCACACACAACCACACACACAACCACACACACAACCATACCCACAACCATACCCACAACCACACCCACACAACCACACCTGCACACACAACCACACACACACAACCACACACCCAAAACCACCCACACCCACAACCATACCCACAACCACACCCACACCCAACCACAACCTCACAAAAACACACAACCACACACACAACCACACACACAACCACACACACAACCACAACCACACACACACAACCACACACACACAACCATACACACAACCACACACACACAACCACACACACAACCACAGCCACACACACAACCATACACACAACTACACACACACAACCACACACACAACCACAGCCACACACACAACACACACAACCACACACAATACATAAAACCACACACACAACTACACACACACAACCACACACACAACCACACACACAACCACACACAACACCACAACACCACACACATACACACAACCACACCCAACCACACCCAACCACACAACCACACCCACCCATACAACCATACCCAACTACACCCACAGAACCACACACACAACCACACACAACCACACATATACAGCCACACACACACAACCACACACACACAACCACACACACACACAACCACACACACAGCTACACACACACACAACCACACACACAACCACACATACAACCACAACATACAACCACACACACAACCACACATAACCACACACACACAACCACACACACACACAACCACACACACAACCACACATATACACAACCACACAAAACCACACAGACAACCACACACAACCACACATACACACACACCCACAACCACACAACCACACACACAACCACAACCACACAACCACACACACAACCACACAAACAACCACACCCACACAACCAGTACCAACTGTTAGACGGACCGGGAGGGTCGGCCGAGGACAAGGGGAGAGGTCTCCAGGGAGAGCCGTCTCCAGCGATCGTACAGATGAGTAACTTCCCCCCCACAGATATACACCACACAAGGATAGGATTTAGCGTTCTTTATAAGCGATTTCTTAAGGTACGATGGAATGGTACAAGGAGGTCTGGACTCAGGGGTCCTCTCGATTTTAGTCTCTTGGTTTGGGAAAGGGGGTAGCGGGACAGTCTGGTTACCAATCTGGTAGCTGATATGGTGTGATGGATAGCTCACAATCCTCGAGCTCGATGTTCTAGCTTTGGACGGGCCGCGGCAGCGCCAGTAGGTCCCGGTGAAGGTGGTCGTTACACGGTCCGCGGCAGCGCCAGCAGGTCCCGATGAAGGTGGTCGTTACACGGTCCGCGGCAGCGCCAGCAGGTCCCGATGAAGGTGGTCGTTACACGGTCTGCGGCAGCGCCAGCAGGTCCCGATGAAGGTGGTCGTTACAACGGTCCGCGGCAGCGCCAGCAGGTCCCGATGAAGGTGGTCGTTCCAACGGTCCGCGGCAGCGCCAGCAGGTCCCGACGAGGATGGAGGATGCAGAAGGCCGCGGCAGCGCCAGCAGGCAGGACGATAGTTCACAAGGCAGGGCTACGGCAGCGCCGGTAGTCCGTCAAGGCTGAGTTCTTCTCGGTGTCTCTCGACTCCAGGATACAACTGCCTCCCTGCTCTGGAGCTGCCCTAGTTATAGGTCTGGCGCCCTTTGATGTCCGGACCCTCGCACTTGGAGGTCGGAAGGTCCGGGATGAGGGAGTCCAGACACCCAGCAGGGGGGTGGAGCCAGCGCCCGGGGGAGCTGGAGGGCGATCGGCACCTGGCGGGGGAGAGCCATCGACACTTCTTTCTCCCATTGACCTGCCAAGTGGTCCGTTCACCTCCTGGGTGGATGGTGGTGCCGGGATGTCGGGGCCTGGCCAGGCCCAGGGTTAGGGTCGAGCTGAGGCCACGCGGCCTCGTGGTGCAGTGTCCAAGATGGCGGCTGGTCCGGCCGGGGGAGCCGGTAGTGGTTCGGCCCCATGATACATGGATGTCCGGGGGCAGGAGTTCCGTCGGGAGACGGGGTGCGGGTTGTTCTTGTGGGTAACACCTGGAGGGCCGGGGCTTGGGCCCTGTCATGCGGGGAGGGAGCAAGCCCTTCATGTTGCCTGTCCAACATGCGTCCCCCCCAGCTGAAGGCGGGGAGAGTCACCCATCCTCTTGGGGACTCTCCTCGTCGAGGCGGAAAAAGCGTGACAGGCCATCTGCGTTGGCGTGGTCTTGGCCCGGTCGATGTTCCACAGTGAAGTCCATCCCCTGCAGGGAGATGGACCAGCGCAATAGTTTGGGGTTTTCCCCCCGCATCTGCATTAGCCACTGCAGGGGTCGATGATCTGTTTGCACCCGGAAGTGGGTACCGAAGAGATAGGGCCGGAGCTTTTTGAGGGCCCACACCACTGCGAAGGCCTCCCTCTCGATTGTGCTCCAGCGCTGTTCTCGGGCCAGGAGGCGTCTGCTGATGAAGGCCACCGGCTGGTCAAGACCCTCGGGGTTCAGCTGGGAGAGAACCGCCCGATGCCGTGGTCGGAGGCGTCCGTTTGCACAATGAATTCCCGACTGTAATCGGGGGCCTGGAGCACAGGGGCAGTGCACAGGGCGGCTTTCAGCTTCTCGAAGGCCGCTTGACAGTCGGGGGTCCAGTTAATCTTCTTCGGGTGGTTTTTGGACGTGAGACCCGTGAGGGGCCCCACAATGCTGCCATAGTCCCTCACGAACCGCCGGTAATAGCCGGTAAGCCCCAAGAAGGCTCGGACCTCTGTCTGCGTGACTGGGGGCTGCCAGGACTGGATGGCAGCGATTTTGAGTTGCAGAGGGGCCACCAGACCGCTTCCCACCTGGTGTCCGAGGTAGGTCACGGATCCCTGACCAATTTGGCACTTGCCGGCCTTGATTGTGAGGCCGGCCCGCTGGAGGGCCTGCAGGACCTCTCGGAGGTGGTGGAGGTGGTCGGACCAGTGGCGGCTGTACACAGCGATATCGTCCAGGTAGGCGGCGCTGAACTCCTCGAGCCCCGCCAAGACCTGGTTCACTAGTCGCTGAAAAGTAGCTGGGGCATTCTTCATGCCGAAGGGCATGACCTTGAAGTGGTAGTGGCCATCGGGGGTAGAAAAGGCGGACCGTTCTTGGGCCCGGGGTGTGAGACCGATCTGCCAGTAGCCCGCTGTCAGATCGAAGATGCTGAGGTAGCGGGCAGCCCCCATGCGGTCGATCAATTCATCCGCTCGGGGGATGGGATGAGCGTCGGTCCTGGTGACAGCATTCAAGCCCTGATAGTCGATGCAGAATCGGAGTTCAGGAGTGGTGCCGGGGGCAGCAGCTTTGGGGACCAGCACGACCGGGCTGGCCCAGGGGCTGTCCGAGGGCTCGATGACCCCGAGCGTGAGCATCTTGGATACTTCCTCTTGGATGCAGGCCCGCACCCGATCTGGTACGCGGTAGGCCCGGTGTCTGATAGGGGGACTGTCCCCAGTGTCTACGTCATGCAAGCACCAGGGGGTGACCCCTGGGGTGAGGGAAAACAAAGTAGCAAACTGCAGCAGGAGGTCCCGGCAGCCTAGGCGCTGCTCTGGGGTGAGGGCCTCGGAGAGCCGGACCCCGTCCACGGAACCATCTTTCTCCTGAGTCTTCAGGAGATCAGGGAGAGGCTCGGAGTCTTCTTCCACCCCACTGTCTGTAGCCATCAGGAGGCTGAGTTCCGAGCGCACAAAGTGGGGTTTGAGTCTGTTGGTGTGGAGGACCCGGAGGGGGTTCCGGGGAGACTCCATATCGATGAGATAGGTGACTGGGCTCTTGCGTTCGACCACTTTGAAGGGCCCCATCCACTTGTCCTACAAGGCACATGGTTCGGTGGGGGACATCACCCACACTTGCTGACCAGGTTCGAATTCGACGGAGGAGGCATTTTGATCGTACCATTTTTTCATGTCCTCCTGACTGGCCTCAAGATTCGCTTTTGCCATTTCCCTGAATCGCCGGGTCTGATTGCGTAGTGTCAGGAGGTACTTGAAGACGTCTGGAGGGGTCTTTAGGGGGGCCATCTCCCAACCTTCTTTGACTAGGCTGAGGGGCCCTCGCACAGGGTGCCCGTACAAGAGTTCGAAAGGGCTAAAACCGAGGGACTTCTGGGGAACTTCTCGATAGGCGAAGAGGAGGCACGGAAGTAGTACATCCCACTGGCGACGGAGGGGCTCTTCCAATCCCCCAATCATTCCCTTGAGCGTGCGGTTGAATCGCTCAACTAGTCTGTTTCCTTGAGGATGATAGGGGGTCGTGAATCGGTAGGTGACCCCGCACTGTTGCCAGAGGGACTTCATATATTTCGAAATAAAGTTTGTGCCTCGGTCGCTGACGACTTCTCGGGGGAAGCCCACCCGGGAGAAGATCCCCATTAAGGCCCGGCCGACCACCGGAGCTGTTACAGTTCGCAGGGGCACAGCCTCGGGGTAGCGGGTGGCGTGGTCCACCAGTACCAGGATGAACCGATGTCCTTGTGCTGTGCGGGGGTCCAGGGGCCCCACAATGTCTATTCCCACCCTCTCGAACGGGGTGGTGACAACTGGGAAGGGTTGCAGAGGTGCTTTGAGTTTGCGGCCGCTCTTCCCGCTGGCCTGGCACGTGGGGCAGGACCGGCAGTGGTTGAGGACGTCGTTTCGCATCTTCGGCCAGAAAAAGTGGGTCACCAGGCGACTGTAGGTTTTGTCCTGGCCCAGGTGTCCAGCCAGAGGGACATCGTGGGCCAAATTTAACAGGAAGTCTCTGAAACGGAGGGGCACCACCAGCACTCGACTGGCCCCTAACTCCGCGATTCTCTGCTCACTGTATAACAGGTCGTTATCCCAATAGACCCAATGGGCTCCGGTGGTGTCCCCTGCGCTCTGGGCGATGGCTTGCTGGCGGAGTCCCTCGAGGGAGGGACAGGTCTTCTGCTCTTGACGGAACTGTTCCTGGGTGGGCCCCCCTTCTTGACGCCACTGAGCCAGGTCGGGAAGGTCCTGGGGCTGGGCGACCCCTTCGGGGGTTTGCTCTGGGGGATCGGTATAGTCGGTGTCCTCTACTGGAGCGATCGGGGGAGGAGGTGCAGGCCACTCTGGTTCTTCTGGTCGGGGGATGGCACGGGCGGCCATGGACCGGGTGGTTACGCACGCCCAGTCCGGGAGGCCCAGCATCCCCAGGTGCTCTCTTCTTTCGACGGCGGCCCACGGGGAACTCTCAAGATCATTCCCCAGGAGACAGTCCACGGGGGCATCATCCCGGACCGTCACCTTCAACATGCCGGAGACCCCTCCCCATTCGAAGGGGACGCAGGCCATCCGACATAGACTCTCCGAATTGTCGGCTGAGCGGACGGGGCAGAGAATGTTCGGCAGGATCTGCTCTGGCTTTACCAGGTGACAGCGGACGGCCGTCACACTGGCCCCTGTGTCACGTAGGGCTTCGGCCCGGCGCCCATTAATGTTCACCCACTGGCTATATTTTCTGGTGTTGGCGGGTAGGGGGGCCCGCTGGACTATGTCTTTTCCCCCTAGGCACGCTAGAACCATGGCGTCCGGTTCCCACTCTTGTTGTGCCTGCTCGTATTCTTCTTGTTCTTCGGAGATTTGTTCTCCCCCCAGGGCGGCGGCAGCTACCTGGCGGGGTTTTGGAGTTTGGTTCTGTGGACAGTTCGGGTCATTGGCGTAGTGGCCGACTCGCTGGCATCGGTGACACGTGACGTTGGCTCGGAACCCCGGGCGCATCGGGGGGTTCCCCCGGCTGGCCGGGGGCGGGGTGCTGGCAGCGTGAGCGGCCGGGACGGTGTCTCTCCCTCGCCCCTGGCCTCCTCCTCGGGGACGGTGCTGACCTTGGTTGTTCCGGTTCTGCTCGTGTGGCCCTCTCCGGCCCACTCGGGTGCTTTCCCACCGGTCTGCTTCGGCGGCGAGTTGCCGTGGGTCAGTCACTTTACTGTCGAGGAGGTGCTGCCTGAGCTCGACGAAGCAGTTGTTAGAGAGGTGCTCCCACACCATGAGATTAAAAAGTTGCTCGTAGGTCGTTACGTGGCTCCCCTTGATCCAACCCTCGAAGGCTCGGCTGAAATAGTTGACATATTCCACCCAAGTTGTACCCGGGATCCGGGTGCAGTCCCGAAACCTCTGGTGGTACATTTCGGGTGTGAGCCCATATCGGGTGAGGAGGGCAGCCTTCATGTGGTCATAGGATGACATCTGATGGTCTGGGAGCTGTAGCAGGGCATCGCGGCGTTCGTTGACGAACCTCCCCCATAGGCCGGCTCCCCAGTCACTTCGATCGATCCGGTGGGAGGTCATGGCGATCTCGTAGGCCTTGAACCATTGTTGTATGTCGTCCTCTCGGACATACTCTCGGACGACATCCTTGGGGATGTGGACTTTCTTGTCTGTCGCTCCCGGGGTGCGCGGTCGCTCGGGCACCTCCGGTTCTTTGTTCTGCTTCCGTAGTTCTATTTCTGCCAGTTTGCGCTCGTGTTCGTATGCTAATCTTTTTTCTTCGAGCTCTCTCTGCCTCTGTTTTTCTTCCCGTTCTTCTCGGAGCCGCAGATGTTCTAGGTTCAGTTTTTGCTCGGCTAATTTTAGTTCACCGTCCATTTTGAGCCGTGCCATTTCTAACTCATGTAGTCTGTTTTTTTCTCTTTCTTGGATCTCTTCCTGCGAGAGGCCCATTCCTCGCTCCTCGGGAGCCGTGGCGTTCCTCTCTGATGCTGCACCGTTTCGGTCTGGGGATCTGGCGACCCCGGTTTCTGCCCACGACTCAATGGCGTGCTTAAAATCGTCTTTGGTACTCAGGCCGGTGGTAGCAATGCCTAGTTCCATGCAGAATTGTTTCAATTCACGATGGCTGTACTCTTCCAATTTATCCATCTGGAATTTCTCGGTGGATCCGCTCTCTTTGGTTGACATTGTGGTTTTGTCGTGGGGTGAGCTACTCTCTGTACGATTACGCGTTGATTCGGATCGCGCCGCTGGCCACCAATGTTAGACGGACCGCGAGGGTCGGCCGAGGACAAGGGGAGAGGTCTCCGGGGAGAGCCGTCTCCAGCGATCATACAGATGAGTAACTTCCCCCCCACAGATGTACACCACACAAGGATAGGATTTAGCGTTCTTTATAAGCGATTTCTTAAGGTACGATGGAATGGTACAAGGAGGTCTGGACTCAGGGGTCCCCTCGATTTTAGTCTGTTGGTTTGGGAAAGGGGGTAGTGGGACAGTCTGGTTACCAATCTGGTAGCTGAGATGGTGTGATGGATAGCTCACAATCCTCGAGCTCGATGTTCTAGCTTTGGACGGGCCGCGGCAGCGCCAGCAGGTCCCGGTGAAGGTGGTCGTTACACGGTCCGCGGCAGCGCCAGCAGGTCCCGATGAAGGTGGTCGTTACACGGTCCGCGGCAGCGCCAGCAGGTCCCGATGAAGGTGGTCGTTACACGGTCCGCGGCAGCGCCAGCAGGTCCCGATGAAGGTGGTCGTTACAACGGTCCGCGGCAGCGCCAGCAGGTCCCGATGAAGGTGGTCGTTACAACGGTCCGCGGCAGCGCCAGCAGGTCCCGACGAGGATGGAGGATGCAGAAGGCCGCGGCAGCGCCAGCAGGCAGGACGATAGTTCACAAGGCAGGGCTACGGCAGCGCCGGTAGTCCGTCAAGGCTGAGTTCTTCTCGGTGTCTCTCGACTCCAGGATACAACTGCCTCCCTGCTCTGGAGCTGCCCTAGTTATAGGTCTGGCGCCCTTTGATGCCCGGACCCTCGCACTTGGAGGTCGGAAGGTCCGGGATGAGGGAGTCCAGACACCCAGCAGGGGGGTGGAGCCAGCGCCCGGGGGAGCTGGAGGGCGATCGGCACCTGGCGGGGGAGAGCCATCGACACTTCTTTCTCCCATTGACCTGCCAAGTGGTCCGTTCACCTCCTGGGTGGATGGTGGTGCCGGGATGTCGGGGCCTGGCCAGGCCCAGGGTTAGGGTCGAGCTGAGGCCACGCGGCCTCGTGGTGCAGTGTCGAAGATGGCGGCTGGTCCGGCCGGGGGAGCCGGTAGTGGTTCGGCCCCATGATACATGGATGTCCGGGGGCAGGAGTTCCGTCGGGAGACGGGGTGCGGGTTGTTCTTGTGGGTAACACCTGGAGGGCCGGGGCTTGGGCCCTGTCATGCGGGGAGGGAGCAAGCCCTTCATGTGGCCTGTCCAACACCAACCACAACCACATAGACATAACCACACCCACAAACACACAACCACACACACGCAACCACACCCACCCACACACACACAACCACACAGACAACCACACAGACACAACCACACACAACCACACACAACCACACATACAACCAGAACCACACACACAACCACACACACACAACCATACCCACAACCATACCCACAACCATACCCACACAACCACACCTGCACACACAACCACACACACACAACCGCACACCCAAAACCACACACACCCACAACCATACCCACAACCACACCCACACCCAACCACATCCTCACAAAAGCACACAACCACACACACAACCACACACACAACCACACACACAACCACAACCACACACACACAACCACACACACACAACCATACACACAACCACACACACAACCACACACACAACCACAGCCACACACACAACCATACACACAACTACACACACAACCACACACACAACCACAGCCACACACACAACACACACAACCACACACACAATACACAAAACCACACACACAACTACACACACACAACCACACACACAACCACACACACAACCACACACAACACCACAACACCACACACATACACACAACCACACCCAACCACACCGAACCACACTACCACACCCATACCCACAACCACACACACAACCACAACCACACACAACCACAACCACACATACAAACACACAACCAAACACACACAACCACACACACAACCACACACACACACAACCACACACAACCACACATACAGAACCACACCCACAACCACACACACAACCTGTTGGAGCCGGCCTCGTGGCGTGGTCCTGTTCCCCCTCGCCAAGCCGCACGAGGTCCCCTGCACCTCGGGGCTCTTCCATTTTTGATTGTACGTAACTCTGCGCGCCAGCCTACGTGACCCCGCTCAACCCGGCCTCGGCCCCAGCAAGCCCCGACATCAAGGCACCAACAACTGGCCAGGGGGTACCACGTGAACACTTCCCCACTCCCGGCGGAGGGCAGTATCGATGGGACCCCCAACCATCCTCCCACACCTCGGTGCGATCGTCCCACAGCTCTCCTGGGCCTGGCGCCTCTCCTGCTGAGCGTCTGGCCGCTCCCGACCCGGCCTCTCCGCCCCCCCCGGGCGCAAGGGTCCGGACATCAAAGGGCTCCTGACCTATATCTGGGGCGACCCTGCAACAGGACAGCAGTTGTATCCCGGAGTCAAGAGCCCTGCTGATCGGATCGCGGCTGACCCTACGGAGAAAGACTCATCCTGGAACCACGCTCTGAGCCCTGCTGACTACGTCGCGGCTCCACCGTGCTTAAAGACCTTCACGAACCTTTGGGGCCCTGCTGACGCTGTCGCGGCCCGACCTTGTTGAACTTGCCATCAGAGCCCAGCTGACCTCGTCGCGGCTCGACCGAAGCGGACCTACCACCGGAGCCCTGCTGACTGTGTCGCAGCTCGACCCAAACGGAACTACCACCCGAGCCCTGCAGACACCGTCGCGGCTCTCCACGTCCGAGCTGCTTTGAGACCAGCACCTGCCGCTCCGGTCCCCGGAGCCACCTTCGGCCTAATGCAAGGTCTGGCGCAGAGCTTCCCCATACCAGGCTGGTACTAAGACTGTCCCGCTACCCTGTCCCTACAAAGACATTGAGACTCTTTCTGGATCTCTCGATCCCCCTGTAAATATTTCGAATGTGCTACTATTGATAAAGTACCTCGATAAGCAACTGATACGGAGTCCTGTGTGGTGGTGTTACTGGGCCTAGTACGATCATAGGAGAAAGACCTCTCCTAGGAGGCTTCTCAGCGGCGCTCGGCTATAACTTTGCGGTAGGAAGGTGCCCCGGAGTGGTCCCCCTGACTCCCCGGTGGTCCTCCCTCCAACACAACCCCACACACACAACCACACAAACACTCACCCACCCACAACCACACTGACACACATACACAACCACACAAAACCACACACACAACCACACATCCACACACACTCACAACCACACCCACACCCACAACTGCACCCACAACCACACAACCACACACACAACCAGAACCACACACACACATAACCACACACACAACCACACACACAACCACACACATACACAACCACACACACAGAACCACACCCACAACCACACCCACAACCACACCCACAACCACACACATATACAACCACACAAAGCCACACACACAACCACACACAACCACACATCCACACACACCCACGACCACACACACACACCCATAACCACACCTACAACCACATAACCACACACACAACCACACAAATGCAACCACACACACACAACCACACACACAACCACACACACACAACCACACAAACCACCACACATGCACAACCACACCCACAACCACACACAACCACACACACAACCACAACCACATACACAACCACACATACATAACCACACACACAACCACACACACAATCACACACACACAACCACACACACAACCACACACAACCACACAAACAACCACACACATAACCACACCCACAACCATATCCTCAACCACACCCACACAACCACACCCACACACAAACACACCCACAACCACACACCCACAACCATACCGACACACCCACAACCACACAACCACACATACCCACACAACCACACCCAACCACACCCACAGAACCACACACACAACCATACACACAACCACAAACACAACCACACACACAACCACACAAACACTCACTCACCCACCCACAACCACACCCACACACATATACAACAACACAAAAGCACACACACAACCACACATCCAAACACACTCACAACCATACCCATACCCACAACTGCACCCACAACCACACAACCACACAACCACACACACAACCACACACACAACCACACACACAACCACACACACACAAGCACACACAACCACACACACACACACACAACCACACACACACACACAACCACACACAACCACACACACAACTACACACACACAACCACAACCACATACAACCACAACTACACACACAACCACACAACCACACACACAACCACACACACAACCATACCCACAACCACACCCCCACAACCACACCCACAACCACACCCACACAACCACACCCACCCACACACATAACAACACACACACAACCACACACACACAACCACACAAACCACCACACACGCACAACCACACACACAACCACACCCAACCACACACCCAACCATACACACAACCACACACACACAACCACACACACACACAACCACACACACAACCACACACAATCACACAAACAACCACACACACAACCACACCCACAACCATACCCTCAACCACACCCACACAACCACACCCACACATGCACACACAACCACATACCCACAACCACACCCACACACCCACAACCACACCCACACCCACACCACCACACCCACCCACACAACCTCACCTAACCACACCCACAGAACCACACACACAACCATACACACAACCACACAGAACCACACACACAGCCACATACAGAACCCCATGCACAACCACACCCAACCACACCCAACCACACAACCACACACATACACAGCCACACAAAACCACATACCCAACCACACACAAACACACACACCAAACACATACACAACCACACAAACAACCACACAGACACCCACCCACCCACAACCACACCCACACAACCAGAACCACACCCAACCACACCCACAACCACACACAACCACAAATACACAACCACACACACAACCACACACACACACAACCACACACACAACCACACACACAACCACAACATACAACCACACACACAACCACACACATCCACACACACAACCACACCCACAACCACACACAACCACACACACACAACCACACACATACACAACCACACACACAGAACCACACCCACAACCACACCCACAACCACACAGACAATAACCACACACATACACAACCACACAAAGCCACACACACAACCACACATCCACATACACACCCACAACCACACCCACACCCATAACCATACCCACAACCACACAACCACACACACAACCACACACATGCAACCACACACACACAACCACACACACAACCACACTCACACAACCACACAAACCACCCCACACACAAGCACACCCACAATCACACACAACCACACACACAACCACAACCACATACACAACCACACACACAACCACACACACAACCACACACAACCACACAAACAACCACACACACAACCACACCCACAACCATACCCTCAACCACACCCACACAACCACACCCACACACACACACACACACACACACAACCACACACCCACAACCACACCCACACACCCACAACAACACCCACACAACCACACCCACCCACACAACCACATCCAACCACACCCACAGAACCACACACAGAACCATACACACAACCACACAGAATCACACACACAACCACACTCACAACCACACGCACAACCACACCCAACCACTCCCAACCACACACACACAACCACACACACACACAACCACACCCAACCACATACAAACACACACAACCACACACAAACACACACAACCACACACACAAAACCACCCACAACCACGCATACAACCACACAAACACCCACCCACCCACAACCACACCCACAACCATACCCACACAACCACACCCAACCACACCCACAACCATACACATAACCACACACACAACCACACATACACACACACACACACCCACAACCACATCTACACCCACAACCGCACCCACAACCACACAACCACACACACAACCACAACCACACAATCACACACACAACCACACACACAACCACACAAACAACCACAACCAGAACCAACCACACCCACAACCACACAGACACAACCACACCCACACACACACAACCACACCCACACAACCACACACACACAACCATACACAAACAACCACACACACACAACCACACACAACCACACACATAACCACACACATAACCACACACACACACAACCACACACAACCACACATGCAACCAGAACCACTCACACAACCACACACACAAACAACCACACACACACAACCACACACACAACCACACACAACTACACACACAACCACAACCACTTACAACCACAACCACACACACAACCACACACACAAAACTACACACACACACAACCACACATACACAACCACAATACACAACCACACACACAACCATACCCACAACCACACCCCCACAACCACACCCACAACCACACCCACACAACCACACCCACCCACACACACAACCACACACCCACAACCACACCCACACACCCATAACCAGACCCACACAACGACAACCACACAACGACACCCAACCACACACACACAACCACACACACACAACCACACACACAACCACACAAATAACCACACATACAACCACACCCACAACCATACCCTCAACCACACCCACACAACCACACCCACACACACACACACAACCACACACCCACAACCACACCCACACACCCACAACAACACCCACACAACCACACCCACCCACACAACCACATCCAACCACACCCATAGAACCACACACAGAACCATACACACAACCACACAGAATCACACACACAACCACACTCACAACCACACGCACAACCACACACAACCACTCCCAACCACACACACACAACCACACACACACAACCACACCCAACCACATACAAACACACACAACCACACACAAACACACACAACCACAAACACAAAACCACCCACAACCACGCATACAACCACACAAACACCCACCCACCCACAACCACACCCACAACCACACCCACACAATCACACCCAACCACACCCACAACCATACACATAACCACACACACAACCACACATACACACACACACACCCACAACCACATCCACACCCACAACCGCACCCACAACCACACAACCACACACACAACCACAACCACACAATCACACACACAAACACACACACAACCACACAAACAACCACACCCACACAACCAGAACCAACCACACCCACAACCACACAGACACAACCACACCCACACACACACAACCACACCCACACAACCACACACACACAACCATACACAAACAACCACACACACATAACCACACACACAACCACACACACAACCACACACATAACCACACACACACAACCACACACATGCAACCAGAACCACTCACACAACCACACACACAAACAACCACACACACACACAACCACACACACAACCACACACAACTACACATACACAACCACAACCACTTACAACCACAACCACACACACAACCACACACACACAACTAAACACACACACAACCACACATACACAACCACAACACACAACCACACACACAACCATACCCACAACCACACCCCCACAACCACACCCACAACCACACCCATACAACCACACCCACCCACACACACAACCACACACCCACAACCACACCCACACACCCATAACCATACCCACACAACCACAACCACACAACGACACCCAACCACACACACACAACCACACACACACAACCACACACACAACCACACAAACCACCACACACGCACAACCACACTCACAACCACACCCAACCACACACACAACCATACACAAAACCACACACACACAACCACACACACACACAACCACACACACAACCACACAACCACACAAACAACCACACACACAACCACACCCACAACCATACCCTCAACCATACCCATACAACCACACCCACACACGCACACCCAACCACATACCCACAACCACACCCACACACCCACAACCACACCCACACAACCACACCCACCCACACAACCACACCCACCCACACAACCACACCCAACCACACCCACAGAACCACACACACAACCATATATACAACTACACAGAACCACACACAACCACATACAGAACCACATGCACAACCACACCCAACCACACCCAACCACACAACCACACACATACACAGCCACACAAAACCACACACCCAACCACACACAAACACACACAACCACACACACAACCACACAAACAACCACACAGACACCCACACACCCACAACCACACCCACAACCACACCCCCACAACCAGAACCACACCCAACCACACCCACAACCACACACAACCACACACAACCACACACACATAACCACACACACACAATCATACACACAACCACACACACAACCACAACATACAACCACACACACAACCACACACATCCACACACACAACCACACCCACAACCACACACACACAACCACACACACACAACCACACACATACACAACCACACACACAGAACCATACACACAACCACACAGAATCACACACACAACCACACACACAACCACATGCACAACCACACCCAACCACTCCCGACCACACACATATAACCACACACACACACACAACCACACCCAACCACATACAAACACACACACACAAACACACACAACCACACATACAAAACCACACACAACCACGCACACAACCACACAAACACCCACCACCCACCCACAACCATACCCACAACCACACCCACACAACCACACCCAAGCACACCCACAACCACCCACAACCATATAAAAACCACACACACAACCACACATACACACACACCCACAACCACACCCACACCCACAACCGCACCCACAACCATACAACCACACACACAACCACAACCACACAACCACACACACACCCACACAAACAACCACACCCACACAACCAGAACCAACCACACCCACAACCACACAGACACAACCACACCCACACAACCACACACACACAACCACACACAAACAACCACACACACACAACCACACACACACAACCACACACACAACCACACACACAACCACACATGCAACCAGAACCACTCACACAACCACACACACACACAACCACATACACAACCACACACACAACCCCACACACATAACCACACACAACCACACAAACAACCACACACATACAACCATACCCACAACCACACAACCACGCCTGCACCCCCACACAACCAGACACACACACACCCACAACCATACCCACAACCACACCCACACCCAACCACAACCACACACACAACCACACACACAACCACACACACACAACCTCACAAACAACCACACACACACAACCACACACACAATCACAACCACACACACAACCCCAACCACAACCACACACACACACACAACCATACACACAACCACACACACAACCAGAACCACACACACAACCACACACACAACCATACACACAATGACACAAACACAACCACACACACAACCACACACACAACCACACAAACAACCACACACACACAACCATACCCACAACCACACACACAACCACACCTGCACACACACACAACCACACACACACAACCACATACCCACAACCACACACACCCACAACCATACCCACAACCACACCCACACCCAACCACAACCACACACACACACAACCACACACACAACCACACACATAACCACACACACAACCACAACCACACACACACAACCACAACCACACACACACAGCCATACACACAACCACACACACACAACCACACTCAACCACAGCCACACACACAACACACACAACCACACACACAACACACAAAACCACACACACAACCACACACACACAACCACACAAACACTCACCCATCCACAACCACACCCACACAACCACACAAAACCACACACACAACCACACATCCACACACACTCACAACCACACCCACCACCGCACCCACAACCACACAACCACATAACCACACACACAACCACAACCACAACCACAACCACACACACAACCACATACACAACCACACCCACAACCACACACACAACCACACACACACAACCACACACATACACAACCACACACACAGAACCACACCCACAACCACACCCACAACCACACACACACAACCACACACATACACAACCACACAAAGCCACACACACAACCAGACACAACCACACATCCACACACACACCCACAACCACACACACACCCATAACCACACCTACAACCACACAACCACACATACAACCACACAAACACAACCACACACACAACCACACACACACAACTACACAAACTACCACACATGCATAACCACACCCACAACCAGAAACAACCACACACACAACCACAACCACATACACAACCACACACACACAACCACACACACAACCACACACACAATCACACACACACAACCACACACACAACCACACACAACCACACAAACAACCACACACACAACCACACACACAACCATACCCTCAACCACACCCACACAACCACACACACACACAACCACACACCGATAACCACACCCACACATCCACAACCACACATACCCACACAACCACACCCAACCACACCCACAGAACCACACACACAACCACACACACAACCACACACACAATCACACAAACACTCACCCACCCACAACCACACCAACACACATACACAACCACACAAAACCACACACACAACCACACATCCAAACACACCCAGAACCACACCCACACCAACAACCGCACCCACAACCACACAACCACACAACCACATACACAACCACAACCACGCATGCAAGCACACACACAACCACACACACACACAAGCACACACAACCACACACACACACACAGAACCACTGTTAGACCCGGCCCTCGTAACATAGTCAGACCTGACCCCTGCACCTCACACCAGCCCCGAGCCCACGGCCTAGCCGATCCTTCCCACCAGAACACACACACCCGACCCGGACTTCCCCCGTCCGTGGCCTTCCTCCTTCGGCCACCCCGGGCCAGCGTGCCCACTTCATGCACCAAGATGGCCGCCCGGCCCCAGCGCGACCCTGGCCTAGAGGCGCTACTCCGGCTGGAGGACATCGCGCTCCCCTTGGGATGAGAAAGGGAGGAGCCTCTGCGCTTCCCTGGGAAGGTGGGTTTCGATCGACCCGCCGGCCTCCCCGAGGGCTGGCTCCACGCCTGCTGGGTGTCTGGGGCTCCTCCCGACCCGGCCCTGAAAGGATCAAAGGACAATGGCAGGAAACACCCAACAAGCGACCCCCAGGTGACAAGACCCCTGCCTGCACAGACTCCGGACATCAAAGAGGAGTCGCCCTATAACAAGGGGTGCTCTGGGACTGTCCGGCAGATTCGCCTTGGAACACCTGAGCCCTGCTGAGTGACTCGCGGCTCCCCTGAAGATCTTAAGACCTCCGACCTTGTGCCTGAGCCCTGCTGAGTGACTGGCGGCTCCCTGAAAATCGTAAGACCTCCGAACTTGTGCTTGAGCCCTGCTGAGTGACTCGCGGCTCCCTGAAGATCGTAAGACCTCCGAACTTGTGCTTGAGCCCTGCTGAGTGACTCGCGGCTCCCTGAAGATCGTAAGGCCTCCGAACTTATACTCGAGCCTGCTTAGTGACTCGCGGCTCCCACAGACTCTCTTGGTCCCGCCGGACCCCACGACGACAAGCGTATCCCCCAGCTCGAGGATTGTGAGCTGTGCGCCGGGTACGCTCCTGCATTTTATTCTTATCCCCGAAGACTGTCCCGCTACCTCCTAACCCCCCTCCAAGACTTTGTGAGCCCGCGCTCTACTTGTATATATTTTGCCTTGCTGATCATAAAGATCCCACAACTCCGATCTGATAAAGATTTGCTCTTAAGAACTTCTCGTGTACTGTCTCTCTGTCGTGTGGTGCCGAGTGTACGATCCTAGATACGAGGTTCCTCCCCTGAGGAGTCTCCCGCCAGTGCCCGGCTACGATACCTCGAGGGTGGGTCTCAGGGCAGTCAGGGCCCCTTCCGGGCCCCTCTGAGGTCGCCTTCTAACATTGGTGGCAAGCGACGTTATTCGGGCCCATAATCTAGAGATCGTACCGTGAACGGCTGACGCACTACCGACAAAGATGGCAGAAGGAAACGCCGTGGTTCTCATAGAAGACGACGCCAGTACCGTGTTCCAGGTGGAACAGCTGGAAGAGTACACTCACAGAGAACTAAAGCAATTCTGCAAGGAACTCAGAATCGCTACCACTGGTCTCAACACCAAAGAAGATATGCAAAAGGCACTGAAAGCTTGGGTGGATTCTGGAGCCTCCCGCCCAGAAGGAGCGGGGGAGCCCCACGACGAAGCTGGACCCTCCCAAGGAGAACGCAGCAGCAACCAGGTGCGAGGCTTCGTACCAGACGTGGGCCTATCCCCGGAGGAACTCGCAGACAGAGAAAAAAGTCGCCATCACGAGCTCGAATTAGCCAAACTCAAAATTGAGGGCGAGTTGAAATTAGCCGAGAAAAAGCTAGCAGTAGAACAGTTGTGAGTACAAGGAGAACTAGAAGAGAAGAAACTCCAACGAGAACACGAGGGAAGGAGACTTCAACTGGAACATGAACGCAGCTTGAAGGAAATAGAACTGAAAGCAAGAAGCGAAGAAGCGCGGCCCCTGGGGAACCGGGAGGCGGCCGCCCCGACGGAGCAGAAGGTCCACATCCCCAAGGATGTGATCAAAGAATATTACAAAAATGATGACATTCAGCAGTGGTTCCGGGCCTACGAGGTCGCCATGACCTCCCATCGGGTCCCACAGAAGGATTGGGGGGCTGGGTTATGGGGACGATTCCTGAGCGAAGGGAGAGACACCCTGCTCGACCTACCCACCTCCATGCAGACCTCCTATGAACACATGAAAGCGGCCCTCCTCACTAGGTACGGCCTCACCCCGGAGATGTACCGCCAGCGGTTCCGGGACTGCAGGAAGATCCCGGGTACCACCTGGGTGGAATATGTGAATTTCTTCAGCCGCGCCTTCGATGGGTGGATCAAGGGCAGCAAGGTAACCACCCTGGAAGAACTAACCGACCTTATGTTGTGGGAGCACCTGGCTGCCAACTGCTTTGTGGAACTACGCCAGCATCTGCTCGACAGCAAGCTCACAGACCCGAGGAAGCTGGCTGTCGAGGCGGATCGCTGGACCAACACCCGGGTCTCCCGGGGCCCTGTAGGAGAGTACCCCCGAGCCAGTCAGGGACCACCCCGCCAGAGAGGGGGGGGAAACCAGGGAGGGCAGAGAGAGTCCCAGGCTAGTCCCCCGAAGTCCCAATCTCCTCCTTTCCCGGCACCCCCACCAGCTGTATCCGGCCCCCCCCTGAGACGGGGGCACCGGGTAACCATCACTTGTTTCTGTTGCCAGAAGCCCGGGCATTACGCCAACGACCCTGAATGCCCCATGGCCCCACGCACCACCCAGGCAGCACCCCCCGCTAGACAGATAGCCAATGTAGCCCTGGGGGAGGAGGTTGAGGAGGCCGAGGAGTGGGAACCCGCCGCTATGGCCCTAGTATCCTTAGGAGATAGAGAGATGGTCCCTGGGAGCCTCCTGCCCTCTAACACAAAGAAATATGGGCAGCTCGTAACGATCAATGGCCACCAAGTAGAAGCCCTCCGTGACACAGGGGCCAGCATCACCGGGGTCCTCAGCCACTTAGTCCACGAAGACCAGGTCCTCCCCAACGTATTTTGCCCTGTCATTTCAGCCGACAACACAGAAAGCCTATGTAAGGTAGCCCTGGTGCCCTTTGAGTGGGGAGGGGTGGTCGGCAAACTGAAGGTCGCAGTGAGAACCTCCCAGCCCGTCGACTGTCTCCTGGGGAACGACCTGGAAAGTTTCCCTTGGGGACAAGTTGAGCGCAAGACCCACCTAGGGATGATGGGCCTCCCTGAGTGGGTGTGCGCCACCACTCGATCCATGGCGGCTCGACTGACCCCCCTGAGGGACGTCGACGACGCCCCGGCCCCTGAAGATGGGATGGTCCCGGCCGAGGGTCCCCACATCCCCCCACCAGAAGAGTCGATCGCCAGTGACGAACCCCCGCCTTCCGACTCCACCCCAGACACCGAGTTAGGTGATCAGCCCGAATTAGCCCAGTGGCGCCACAAGGGGGGCCCGTCCCGAGAGGAGTTCTGCCGAGAGCAGGCTACCTGTCCCTCCCTGGTCGGGCCCTGGCAGCAGGCAGAGGCCCAGGCCGCAGGCGACCAGACGGGGACGCACCGGGTATACTGGGAGAATGACCTTTTGTACAGCGAACAGAAGTCGGTGGAGCTAGGGTCCGGCCGGGTGCTGGTGGTACCCCTACGCTTCCGAACCCTCCTCCTGGGCTTGGGCCACGACGTTCCCCTTGCAGGCCACTTGGGTCAGGACAAAACATACAGTCGCCTCGTGACTCACTTCTACTGGCCCAGAATGAAAGTGGATGTGGGAGCCCACTGCAAGTCCTGTCCCACGTGCCAGGCCAGTGGGAAGAGTGGAGGGAAGCGCAAGGCTCCCCTCCAACCCTTCCCTGTCGTCAGTACCCCTTTTGAGCGGGTCGGGATCGACATTGTAGGACCTCTGGACCCCCCAACTTCCCAGGGGCACCGGTTCATCCTCGTCCTGGTGGACCATGCCACCCGTTACCCTGAGGCCATCCCCCTGCGTACCGTCACGGCCCCCGTGGTGGGCTGGGTGTTGATGGGAATCTTCTCCCGCATGGGTTTCCCCCGCGAGGTCGTGAGCGATCGCGGTACCAACTTTATCTCCTGATACATGAGGTCCTTATGGCAACAGTGCGGGGTGTCCTACAAGTTCACCACCCCGTACCACCCCCAAGGAAACGGCCTGGTAGAGCGGTTTAACCGGACTCTGAAGGGGATGATCGCGGGCCTGGAAGAGCCCCTCCGGCGTAAGTGGGACCTCCTGCTCCCCTGCCTCCTATTCGCATACCGAGAGGTTCCCCAGAAATCCTTGGGTTTCAGCCCATTTGAGTTACTCTACGGGCACCCCGTCAGGGGGCCCCTCAGCCTGGTCAAGGAAGAGTGGGAGGCGGCGCCCCGAGGCCCCCCCCGAGACGTGTTCCGTTACGTCCTGACCCTCCGAAATCAGACTAGGAGGTTCCGGGAGATGGCAGAGGCCAACCTGGAGGCGAGTCAGGAGGAGATGAAGCGCTTGTACGACCAGAACGCCGCGCTAGTCGAGTTTCAGCCGGGCAAGCTGGTGTGACCCGCGGCTCCCACAGACTCTCTTGGTCCCGCCGGACCCCACGACGACAAGCGTATCCCCCAGCTCGAGGATTGTGAGCTGTGCGCCGGGTACGCTCCTGCATTTGATTCTTATCCCCGAAGACTGTCCCGCTACCTCCTAACCCCCCTCCAAGACTTTGTGAGCCCGCGCTCTACTTGTATATATTTTGCCTTGCTGATCATAAAGATCCCACAACTCCGATCTGATAAAGATTTGCTCTTAAGAACTTCTCGTGTACTGTCTCTCTGTCGTGTGGTGCCGAGTGTACGATCCTAGATACGAGGTTCCTCCCCTGAGGAGTCTCCCGCCAGTGCCCGGCTACGATACCTCGAGGGTGGGTCTCAGGGCAGTCAGGGCCCCTTCCGGGCCCCTCTGAGGTCGCCTTCTAACATTGGTGGCAAGCGACGTTATTCGGGCCCATAATCTAGAGATCGTACCGTGAACGGCTGACGCACTACAGACAAAGATGGCATAAGGAAACGCCGTGGTTCTCATAGAAGACGACGCCAGTACCGTGTTCCAGGTGGAACAGCTGGAAGAGTACACTCACAAAGAACTAAAGCAATTCTGCAAGGAACTCAGAATCGCTACCACTGGTCTCAACACCAAAGAAGATATGCAAAAGGCACTGAAAGCTTGGGTGGATTCTGGAGCCTCCCGCCCAGAAGGAGCGGGGAAGCCCCACGACGAAGCTGGACCCTCCCAAGGAGAACGCAGCAGCAACCAGGTGCGAGGCTTCGTACCAGACGTGGGCCTATCCCTGGAGGAACTCGCAGACAGAGAAAAAAGTCGCCATCACGAGCTCGAATTAGCCAAACTCAAAATTGAGGGCAAGTTGAAATTAGCCGAGAAAAAGCTAGCAGTAGAACAGTTGCGAGTACAAGGAGAACTAGAAGAGAAGAAACTCCAACGAGAACACGAGGGAAGGAGACTTCAACTGGAACATGAACGCAGCTTGAAGGAAATAGAACTGAAAGCAAGAAGCGAAGAAGCGCGGCCCCCGGGGAACCGGGAGGCGGCCGCCCCGACGGAGCAGAAGGTCCACATCCCCAAGGATGTGGTCAAAGAATATTACAAAAATGATGACATTCAGCAGTGGTTCCGGGCCTACGAGGTCGCCATGACCTCCCATCGGGTCCCACAGAAGGATTGGGGGGCTGGGTTATGGGGACGATTCCTGAGCGGAGGGAGAGACACCCTGCTCGACCTACCCACCTCCATGCAGACCTCCTATGAACACATGAAAGCGGCCCTCCTCACTAGGTACGGCCTCACCCCGGAGATGTACCGCCAGCGGTTCCGGGACTGCAGGAAGATCCCGGGTACCACCTGGGTGGAATATGTGAATTTCTTCAGCCGCACATTCGATGGGTGGATCAAGGGCAGCAAGGTAACCACCCTGGAAGAACTAACCGACCTTATGTTGTGGGAGCACCTGGCTGCCAACTGCTTTGTGGAACTACGCCAGCATCTGCTCGACAGCAAGCTCACAGACCCGAGGAAGCTGGCTGTCGAGGCGGATCGCTGGACCAACACCCGGGTCTCCCGGGGCCCTGTAGTAGAGTACCCCCGAGCCAGTCAGGGACCACCCCGCCGGAGAGGGGGGGGAAACCAGGGAGGGCAGAGAGAGTCCCAGGCTAGTCCCCCGAAGTCCCAATCTCCACCTTTCCTGGCACCCCCACCAGCTGTATCCGGCCCCCCCCTGAGACGGGGGCACCGGGTAACCATCACTTGTTTCCGTTGCCAGAAGCCCGGGCATTACGCCAACGACCCTGAATGCCCCATGGCCCCACGCACCACCCAGGCAGCACCCCCGCTAGACAGATAGCCAATGTAGCCCTGGGGGAGGAGGTTGAGGAGGCCGAGGAGTGGGAACCCGCCGCTATGGCCCTAGTATCCTTAGGAGATAGAGAGATGGTCCCTGGGAGCCTCCTGCCCTCTAACACAAAGAAATATGGGCAGCTCGTAACGATCAATGGCCACCAAGTAGAAGCCCTCCGTGACACAGGGGCCAGCATCACCGGGGTCCTCAGCCACTTAGTCCACGAAGACCAGGTCCTCCCCAACGTATTTTGCCCTGTCATTTCAGCCGACAACACAGAAAGCCTATGTAAGGTAGCCCTGGTGCCCTTTGAGTGGGGAGGGGTGGTCGGCAAACTGAAGGTCGCAGTGAGAACCTCCCAGCCCGTCGACTGTCTCCTGGGGAACGACCTGGAAAGTTCCCCTTGGGGACAAGTTGAGCGCAAGACCCACCTAGGGATGATGGGCCTCCCTGAGTGGGTGTGCGCCACCACTCGATCCATGGCGGCTCGACTGACCCCCCTGAGGGACGTCGACGACGCCCCGCCCCTGAAGATGGGATGGTCCCGGCCGAGGGTCCCTGTGAGAAGTTGGCCTGGTATATGATGCTCACTAGTTAAAGTGATCACCTTGTACCATGCCAAGCAACCCTTATGGTGTGGTTGTAAGTCAACCTTTTCGGACTAGCTGCCCTAGTGGTAGCGTAGGCTAAGCAGTCTTTGAGGCTAAACTCGTGAAGCGTGTTAAGCAAGCTGTTTTACCAATAGTAACCCCCTTTTATACCAATGAAAGGACACCACACAGATATATATTCAAAATATATATGTATTTATTTCTCAAAGTAACCCCTAGTCTCTTTATGAGCACAGGAGCACAAATCGTCAAACAAGATTATCACAGAATACACAGAAGTTGCACGTTATATGGATAGGCCCTGGTGGCCACTCAAACCATATACTAAAATAGTGGTATAAGTACCACGAACAGAAAAGGGAAAAGGCCTAGGGCCTCTAGAATCGCTGGGCCTACAAGGAGCTAACGTCAGTTAGTGACCAGGAGGTCCACGGGTGGCGTGTGCAGAGCAAATAGTCACACGCGTGCTCCCATAGGTTTCAATGGGTGCGTAAAAAGTACAAAGTTACTGCAAAAGGAATCTTCCGGATGACCTAGGAACTTAAGATTTGGAACACAGGCACTAGAGATGTATTACTACACATGGGCACCGGAGTACCAGCTTTACCTCACCCACAGGAAGCGGGTGCATAGGCCTCAAAGTGCGTCGGGTTTCTTCTATCTGTTCCGTTGAGCCTGGGACAAAGATGCTGCAGGCGGTCGGTCGGGAAGAGATGCAGTGGATCCAAGAGTGGATCGGAGATGTTGAAGACCTGTAAGCAGAGGGGACAGTGTTCACAGTCACTAGCCAGTGACCAGCGTGGCACCAGATGGGTACCAGGCGATGTCGGGTGCAAACAGGTGATGAGGGGTAGCTTGTCTCCGCAGCCACGTGGTCCCTGAAGGTCGACGACGTCCAGGAGTCGGCTCACGAGCTGTCCCACGCAGGCTCTCGCTGTCGGCGGTGTCGGCGACTTGATCGAAGCAAACAAGCCTTGGCAAAAGCAATTGTAGGAGGATTCGGAAATCAGCTGTTGGTTCTGACCAGCAAGGTCAGAGGGATTGCTCCTTTGGAGGGGAGCAAGGGCCAGTCTGGAGCAACCAGACCAGCGGTGTTTGTCGTAGATTTCGTCGCCAAGATGGCCACTAGCCAGCGGGCCAGCAACCGGTTAGGCGCGTCGAGTGGCAAAATGCAGAAGGGCCCCACGCAGATCGTGGAGATGCTGGAGGGCTCACCTTTGGTGCAGATGCTGCTCGAGGGTTGGGCTTCTCAGGACCCAAAGCACAACTTGGAGGGAGCCTCGGTTGTTGCACTTGTCAGCTTGTCGTAGTCGTTCCAAGATGGCTGGCTCCACGTGTCTCGGTGCCTCCACGGGTCTCCTCTTTGCAGGGACTGTGGATCGGGCGGTGAGAGGTCTGGAGGTCCAGGTCTTGTCAGTCTCTGGGCTCGGGCTCCGGCGGGAGGCGGCGGCAAAGCAGACGGTGATTCGCTGGATGGTGCTTGCGTTAGCAAGGTGGTCACTCCCTGACCACAGGGGAGATTTTCTTCAGTCTTCTGTGCAGCAGAATGTCGAAGTTCCCGTCTTCTTCTTAGTTTCAAGTTGATTCCAGGATGTCTGAAGTCTTAGGACACAGCTCCTACCTTTATTCGGATTCTAGGGGCCGGACTACCTGCTAGGTCCCTCCCTATGGGTGGGACCAGGAAGGGGGGTGGTTACACCCCCAATCCTTTGTCCAGCTCGCCCCAGGCCCGGGACTGGTGTGCCCCAGGACCGGTTTGAACTGGCATATGCACCGAGGCTCCTTGTGAGCCACAGGCATGTCTGGTTTCTTTCAAGCCCTACCTGACCAATACACAAAATCCTGTCTGGGGTGGTGCATGCACCTCCCCTGGCAGGAAACCCTTTGTCCACACCTCCCAAGCTGGAAGGACTCCCAGCAGCAGGAGGGCAGACTTGTGTCTGTGGTGGCAGCATCCATTTTGTGGAGCTGAGGCTATGTCTGATTTTACCCGGGTTTCAGGTACTGTACATGTCGTGTCCCTCTAGAAGGGTGGAATGCTAACCCCGTCGCCAGAATTGGCGAGGGGTTAGTATTCCAATTCGTATGACACCTTACTCGACATGTTTTGATAAAGCCAAACCAAAGATAGCATTTAACCGCGAGGTTCATAATGCACTTAAGAGTATATGGTATGACGATATCTGGAAACAGTAGAAGGAAGTTGTTCCGACCACTGCAGACAGGCTCAGCTCATGCCAGAGCACCATCTCACATGGAACCAAGCACTCTGCCTTCAGGATTGTTAAGGCCTGCCATAGGAGTGACTTATAGGTTACCAGGTGTCCCATTTAAGTTTAGGTATAGGTATACTACACCTAAGTAAGAGGTGATTACACCAACTTACCCCAGCTGAGTGATCAGCCAGTTGTGTCAGATTGTTAGGCCAAGCCTGGGGTGGCATAATACATGCTTCAGCCCCTGGCAGGCCTTGGATACACCAATGCCCTGGGTACCTAGTGTACACTGGTACAGGGGCTGACAGGGTGATCCAACCAATTGGGTATGTACCTAGGGTACATGGAGTCCATTTTACAGAGAGAGCAGATAGCCTGAGAGCCTGAATGGCAGGATCTCAGGCCAACTAAGTCGAAAAACCAGCTAGACACTAGGCAAAAATTTGGGGGTAACCATAGTCAGATATCCACCTTCCTACACAACCCCCCCCCAAACGAAGGGAGATAAGGCTGACCTTGACCAGGTAAGCCTATATTGCCCAAGTGGCCATATAAGGAGGAACCAGCACTGGCATGGTTACCCCCTGTCTCATGGTCCACTAAGCAATCCCTCACCCTAAGGGTATCAGAGGGTCTCCACCATAGGGAATCTCTACCTGTGGTGTGTCTTGGCAAAGTAAAAGGCTGGTGTTGAGATGG
This sequence comes from Triturus cristatus, assembly GCF_964204655.1. NCBI lineage: Eukaryota > Metazoa > Chordata > Amphibia > Caudata > Salamandridae > Triturus > Triturus cristatus. The sequence goes on from NC_140579.1 coordinate 1,050,930,158, forward strand.
AGTACTGAAGTGAGTGTCCTCAAAGTGAGGCCTCAGCTTCCTCCAATCATCCTCCACCATGGATGCCTTTCTTTCTTTAACTGAGTTGCACTGTGCTCTCAGGGTCAGCCTCTGGCTACCTAAAGCTGGAGGCTGGGTCCCTTTTGTGGGCTTACTGGAGGGACAGGTCAGGTTTGGGGCCCTAAGGTCCCATGTTTGCCTGTGCCCAACAGAATCCCCCTGGGGGAGGTCCCTAACTACCTGTAAAGGAGATCCCTCAGGAATGTTTTTACCCATCACCTGACTAGGGCTACTAGCCAGGCAATCCTCATTCTTTTGATGGGGGGGTTCTTGTGGACAGGGGCCCTCTGGGGGTCCACTGGCCTCCCTGACCTCTGCAGCCCTGGGCTGACTGAGGCAGGGTAGAGAGAGGCAGGCTACCTGCACCAGACTGGATCCCACCTTGGAAGGGGCCACTGACATCAGAGGCTCTGCCAGGCCAGGCCTGGCTACCTCTGGGGCAGTTCCTTCACAAGGGGTGAGGTCAGATCCCTGAGGAGGCTGACCTTTTCCTAATGTCTGGGGAGAGGGAGACTTTTCTTCCTCCCCACTACTCTCAGTTTGTGTGGAGTGATCCATTGTTTCAGGCTTCACTACACCTATGTCAGTCTGAGTATAGGCTGAGACCATTACAGCCTTGCCAACCTTTTCAGGGGGGCACTCAGTTTGTGTTTGAGCTGTGACTGTCACAGCTCTGCCAGTCCCTACAGGGAAGTCTGTCTGTGCCTGGGCTGTGGCTACCACTGCCCTTCCAACCTTTTCAGGGAGGAAATCTATTTGGACAGGGGTTGTGAATGGCACAACCCCCCTACCCTTTTGTGAAAGGCCTACCATTTTAGAATGGGTGTCTTGTTCAACTCCAGCCCAAGCTGAGAGTTCTAAGTCATTCCCCAGTAAGCAGTCTACAGGCAAGGTTGGGGACACTGCTACCCTTTTAGGGCCAGTGACCCCTCCCCAGCTGAGACATACCTCTGCCATGGGATGACTGTTCTGTTTGCCATCAATGTTAGTCACCTGGTAGGAGAAACCGGGCAAAAGCTGCTCAGAGGGAACTAGCCAATGGGCCACCATTGTGATGCTAGCCCCAGTGTCTCTGTAGGCCTCAGCTTTTGTACCATTGATGTAGGGCTCCTGTCTGTACCTACCCAAAGTGTTGGGACAGGCAGTGAAGTTGGCAAACCCCATGCCACCATCACAGACAAGAGTGGTTGCTGTAGGGGAATTGGCTAAGCCAGGGTCCCCCTGTGTTCCCCAAGTAAACCCACCCAGATTTCTGGGGGCACTCCCACCACCTGGGGGATTACTGCTGACAGTAATAGGTGGTGTGACAGGAGTAATTGGAGGAACAGTTTTGTTTTTAGCCCTTGGGCAACCGCTGTCAGTTTTCCAATGCCCAGGAGTTTTACACTCATGGCAGTAGGGCTTTTTAGCTGTGGTAGAGGAGGGAGCTTGGGACCCACCACCCTGTGTGGAGTTTTGGGGCCCTGAGGAAGGTTTCTCTTTTTCTTTATCCCCACCCTTCTCTTGAGGCTTGGTGGTATCTTTCTTTTGGTCACCACCCTGGTTTTTAGGCCTGATCCTGGTCCTGACCCATTTATCTGCCCTCTTTCCCAATTCTTGGGGAGAGGTCAAATCTGAGTCTACCAGGTGTTGATGGAGAAGCTGGTTTTGACAATTACTTAAAATCTGCTCTCTCATCATCAAATTGTACAATCCTGTATAATCAGACACCTTACTTCCCAGCAACCAACCCTCCAAAGCCTTAGTGGCACATTCCACATATTCAGACCAGTCCTGAGTCTGTGTCTTCTGGGTGTCTCTGAACATTAACCTGTACTGTTCAGTGGTTAAGCCTAACCCATCAACTAGGACACTCTTCAGGACTCTGTAATTTCTGACATCCTCTTCTCTAACAGTGAGGAGTCTATCTCTGCCTCTCCCCTCAAAGGAGAGCCATAAGATTGCTGCCCACTGGTCTTCAGGAACCTGCTGCACTTTGCAGGCTCTCTCAAGAGCAGTCATCCATTTGTGGATGTCATCCCCACTTTTGTAGGGGGGCACAATCTTGGACAGGTTCCTATTGTCAAAGACCCTATCTTTGTCCCTAGGGACATTGCTGCCACCAGTGGGTATAGACCCACTCTCTCTAGGCTGCCTAGCCTTGTTCAGTTTTTCTTCCATCAGGGCTACTTCTAGCTCCTGCTTCCTGATCCTCAGCTGGGCTTCCTGCATTCTGGCCTCATGTTCCCTCCTCTGAGGGGTGGTCAGTCTCCTTCTGGAGTGACCTTGAGAGCCTCTAGAGCCATGGGAAGCATTGGAGTCACCTGAGCGATTCCTTTGCCTTCCAAGCCCTGTGTTAAGTCCACTGGGGAGATCCAATGGGGTGAACCCACTGTCAGTCCCCAACAGCCTTAGTTTAGCTGGGCCAAGTATAACACTTGGCACTGGGCTAGTTCTCCCTTCATCCCCACTCACATCTGTATCCCCATCACTTTCTTCCTCTGTGGTAGGCATCCCATCTAAGGGGTGACTATTGGAAGGGGGTACCTCTGTGGCATCTTCAGAAGGGGGGCCTCCTGTTCCTGACCCTAAGGGGGCTAACTGGGAAGCTTTCCTGAGTTCTCTCTGATTCTCATCATTCTGTAAGAGTTCTCTGAGCTCAGCAGAGTTTGGGTTCTTGGGCTGTTTAAGGCCTCTAAGAGTTGCCAAATGCCTGAGCTCATTCTGATTAAGGGTAGCAAAGCTGGATGGTGCCCTCTGGGGGTCACTCTCAACAGAGATGGGTACAGTGGACCCCTCTGCCCCGGCCATTGCTCTTAAGTGTGGGTGGATGTGTTGCAATCTACCTACACTTGTGTTTACCTACTAAACCTATCTAGTAGTTGTAGTCAGGGTGTGCTACTCCCTTTGCTCTACAACAACTAAGTTCAGTAGAACTTATGTATATCTAATCTTGTTTTATATGTACCTACAGGTACCTATGTGATCTTTCAATTGGTAACCAAGAGATTACAATGGTAAAACACAGCAAGCTCAAATCCAACCGCTGCTCACCAATGTGAGAAGTTGGCCTGGTATATGATGCTCACTAGTTAAAGTGATCACCTTGTACCATGCCAAGCAACCCTTATGGTGTGGTTGTAAGTCAACCTTTTCGGACTAGCTGCCCTAGTGGTAGCGTAGGCTAAGCAGTCTTTGAGGCTAAACTCGTGAAGCGTGTTAAGCAAGCTGTTTTACCAATAGTAACCCCCTTTTATACCAATGAAAGGACACCACACAGATATATATTCAAAATATATATGTATTTATTTCTCAAAGTAACCCCTAGTCTCTTTATGAGCACAGGAGCACAAATCGTCAAACAAGATTATCACAGAATACACAGAAGTTGCACGTTATATGGATAGGCCCTGGTGGCCACTCAAACCATATACTAAAATAGTGGTATAAGTACCACGAACAGAAAAGGGAAAAGGCCTAGGGCCTCTAGAATCGCTGGGCCTACAAGGAGCTAACGTCAGTTAGTGACCAGGAGGTCCACGGGTGGCGTGTGCAGAGCAAATAGTCACACGCGTGCTCCCATAGGTTTCAATGGGTGCGTAAAAAGTACAAAGTTACTGCAAAAGGAATCTTCCGGATGACCTAGGAACTTAAGATTTGGAACACAGGCACTAGAGATGTATTACTACACATGGGCACCGGAGTACCAGCTTTACCTCACCCACAGGAAGCGGGTGCATAGGCCTCAAAGTGCGTCGGGTTTCTTCTATCTGTTCCGTTGAGCCTGGGACAAAGATGCTGCAGGCGGTCGGTCGGGAAGAGATGCAGTGGATCCAAGAGTGGATCGGAGATGTTGAAGACCTGTAAGCAGAGGGGACAGTGTTCACAGTCACTAGCCAGTGACCAGCGTGGCACCAGATGGGTACCAGGCGATGTCGGGTGCAAACAGGTGATGAGGGGTAGCTTGTCTCCGCAGCCACGTGGTCCCTGAAGGTCGACGACGTCCAGGAGTCGGCTCACGAGCTGTCCCACGCAGGCTCTCGCTGTCGGCGGTGTCGGCGACTTGATCGAAGCAAACAAGCCTTGGCAAAAGCAATTGTAGGAGGATTCGGAAATCAGCTGTTGGTTCTGACCAGCAAGGTCAGAGGGATTGCTCCTTTGGAGGGGAGCAAGGGCCAGTCTGGAGCAACCAGACCAGCGGTGTTTGTCGTAGATTTCGTCGCCAAGATGGCCACTAGCCAGCGGGCCAGCAACCGGTTAGGCGCGTCGAGTGGCAAAATGCAGAAGGGCCCCACGCAGATCGTGGAGATGCTGGAGGGCTCACCTTTGGTGCAGATGCTGCTCGAGGGTTGGGCTTCTCAGGACCCAAAGCACAACTTGGAGGGAGCCTCGGTTGTTGCACTTGTCAGCTTGTCGTAGTCGTTCCAAGATGGCTGGCTCCACGTGTCTCGGTGCCTCCACGGGTCTCCTCTTTGCAGGGACTGTGGATCGGGCGGTGAGAGGTCTGGAGGTCCAGGTCTTGTCAGTCTCTGGGCTCGGGCTCCGGCGGGAGGCGGCGGCAAAGCAGACGGTGATTCGCTGGATGGTGCTTGCGTTAGCAAGGTGGTCACTCCCTGACCACAGGGGAGATTTTCTTCAGTCTTCTGTGCAGCAGAATGTCGAAGTTCCCGTCTTCTTCTTAGTTTCAAGTTGATTCCAGGATGTCTGAAGTCTTAGGACACAGCTCCTACCTTTATTCGGATTCTAGGGGCCGGACTACCTGCTAGGTCCCTCCCTATGGGTGGGACCAGGAAGGGGGGTGGTTACACCCCCAATCCTTTGTCCAGCTCGCCCCAGGCCCGGGACTGGTGTGCCCCAGGACCGGTTTGAACTGGCATATGCACCGAGGCTCCTTGTGAGCCACAGGCATGTCTGGTTTCTTTCAAGCCCTACCTGACCAATACACAAAATCCTGTCTGGGGTGGTGCATGCACCTCCCCTGGCAGGAAACCCTTTGTCCACACCTCCCAAGCTGGAAGGACTCCCAGCAGCAGGAGGGCAGACTTGTGTCTGTGGTGGCAGCATCCATTTTGTGGAGCTGAGGCTATGTCTGATTTTACCCGGGTTTCAGGTACTGTACATGTCGTGTCCCTCTAGAAGGGTGGAATGCTAACCCCGTCGCCAGAATTGGCGAGGGGTTAGTATTCCAATTCGTATGACACCTTACTCGACATGTTTTGATAAAGCCAAACCAAAGATAGCATTTAACCGCGAGGTTCATAATGCACTTAAGAGTATATGGTATGACGATATCTGGAAACAGTAGAAGGAAGTTGTTCCGACCACTGCAGACAGGCTCAGCTCATGCCAGAGCACCATCTCACATGGAACCAAGCACTCTGCCTTCAGGATTGTTAAGGCCTGCCATAGGAGTGACTTATAGGTTACCAGGTGTCCCATTTAAGTTTAGGTATAGGTATACTACACCTAAGTAAGAGGTGATTACACCAACTTACCCCAGCTGAGTGATCAGCCAGTTGTGTCAGATTGTTAGGCCAAGCCTGGGGTGGCATAATACATGCTTCAGCCCCTGGCAGGCCTTGGATACACCAATGCCCTGGGTACCTAGTGTACACTGGTACAGGGGCTGACAGGGTGATCCAACCAATTGGGTATGTACCTAGGGTACATGGAGTCCATTTTACAGAGAGAGCAGATAGCCTGAGAGCCTGAATGGCAGGATCTCAGGCCAACTAAGTCGAAAAACCAGCTAGACACTAGGCAAAAATTTGGGGGTAACCATAGTCAGATATCCACCTTCCTACAGTCCCCACATCCCCCCACCAGAAGAGTCGATCTCCAGTGACGAACCCCCGCCTTCCGACTCCACCCCAGACACCGAGTTAGGCGATCTGCCCGAATTAGCCCAGTGGCGCCACGAGGGGGGCCCCTCCCGAGAGGAGTTCTGCCGAGAGCAGGCTACCTGTCTCTCCCTGGTCGGGCCCCGGCAGCAGGCAGAGGCCCAGGCCGCAGGCGACCAGACGGGGACGCATCGGGTATACTGGGAGAATGACCTTTTGTACAGCGAACAGAAGTCGGTGGAGCTAGGGTCCGGCCGGGTGCTGGTGGTACCCCTACGCTTCCGAACCCTCCTCCTGGGCTTGGCCCACGACGTTCCCCTTGCAGGCCACTTGGGTCAGGACAAAACATACAGTCGCCTCGTGACTCACTTCTACTGGCCCAGAATGAAAGCGGATGTGGGAGCCCATTGCAAGTCCTGTCCCACGTGCCAGGCCAGTGGGAAGAGTGGAGGGAAGCGCAAGGCTCCCCTCCAACCCTTCCCTGTCGTCAGTACCCCTTTTGAGCGGGTCGGGATCGACATTGTAGGACCTCTGGACCCCCCAACTTCCCAGGGGCACCGGTTCATCCTCGTCCTGGTGGACCATGCCACCCGTTACCCTGAGGCCATCCCCCTGTGTACCGTCACGGCCCCCGTGGTGGGCCGGGCGTTGATGGGAATCTTCTCCCACATGGGTTTTACCCGCGAGGTCGTGAGCGATCGCGGTACCAACTTTATCTCCTGATACATGAGGTCCTTATGGCAACAGTGCGGGGTGTCCTACAAGTTCACCACCCCATACCACCCCCAAGGAAACGGCCTGGTAGAGCGGTTTAACCGGACTCTGAAGGGGATGATCGCGGGCCTGGAAGAGCCCCTCCGGCGTAAGTGGGACCTCCTGCTCCCCTGCCTCCTATTCGCATACCGAGAGGTTCCCCAGAAATCCTTGGGTTTCAGCCCATTTGAGTTACTCTATGGGCACCCCGTCAGGGGGCCCCTCAGCCTGGTCAAGGAAGAGTGGGAGGCGGCGCCCCGAGGCCCCCCCCGAGACGTGTTCCGTTACGTCCTGACCCTTCGAAATCAGAATAGGAGGTTCCGGGAGATGGCAGAGGCCAACCTGGAGGCGAGTCAGGAGGAGATGAAGCGCTGGTACGACCAGAACGCCGCGCTAGTCGAGTTTCAGCCGGGCCAGCTGGTGTGACTCGCGGCTCCCACAGACTCTCTTGGTCCCGCCGGACCCCACGACGACAAGCGTATCCCCCAGCTCGAGGATTGTGAGCTGTGCGCCGGGTACGCTCCTGCATTTGATTCTTATCCCCGAAGACTGTCCCGCTACCTCCTAACCCCCCTCCAAGACTTTGTGAGCCCGCGCTCTACTTGTATATATTTTGCCTTGCTGATCATAAAGATCCCACAACTCCGATCTGATAAAGATTTGCTCTTAAGAACTTCTCGTGTACTGTCTCTCTGTCGTGTGGTGCCGAGTGTACGATCCTAGATACGAGGTTCCTCCCCTGAGGAGTCTCCCGCCAGTGCCCGGCTACGATACCTCGAGGGTGGGTCTCAGGGCAGTCAGGGCCCCTTCCGGGCCCCTCTGAGGTCGCCTTCTAACATTGGTGGCAAGCGACGTTATTCGGGCCCATAATCTAGAGATCGTACCGTGAACGGCTGACGCACTACCGACAAAGATGGCATAAGGAAACGCCGTGGTTCTCATAGAAGACGACGCCAGTACCGTGTTCCAGGTGGAACAGCTGGAAGAGTACACTCACAAAGAACTAAAGCAATTCTGCAAGGAACTCAGAATCGCTACCACTGGTCTCAACACCAAAGAAGATATGCAAAAGGCACTGAAAGCTTGGGTGGATTCTGGAGCCTCCCGCCCAGAAGGAGCGGGGGAGCCCCACGACGAAGCTGGACCCTCCCAAGGAGAACGCAGCAGCAACCAGGTGCGAGGCTTCGTACCAGACGTGGGCCTATCCCCGGAGGAACTCGCAGACAGAGAAAAAAGTCGCCATCACGAGCTCGAATTAGCCAAACTCAAAATTGAGGGCGAGTTGAAATTAGCCGAGAAAAAGCTAGCAGTAGAACAGTTGCGAGTACAAGGAGAACTAGAAGAGAAGAAACTCCAACGAGAACACGAGGGAAGGAGACTTCAACTGGAACATGAACGCAGCTTGAAGGAAATAGAACTGAAAGCAAGAAGCGAAGAAGCGCGGCCCCCGGGGAACCGGGAGGCGGCCGCCCCGACGGAGCAGAAGGTCCACATCCCCAAGGATGTGGTCAAAGAATATTACAAAAATGATGACTTTCAGCAGTGGTTCCGGGCCTACGAGGTCGCCATGACCTCCCATCGGGTCCCACAGAAGGATTGGGGGGCTGGGTTATGGGGACGATTCCTGAGCGAAGGGAGAGACACCCTGCTCGACCTACCCACCTCCATGCAGACCTCCTATGAACACATGAAAGCGGCCCTCCTCACTAGGTACGGCCTCACCCCGGAGATGTACCGCCAGCGGTTCCGGGACTGCAGGAAGATCCTGGGTACCACCTGGGTGGAATATGTGAATTTCTTCAGCCGCGCCTTCGATGGGTGGATCAAGGGCAGCAAGGTAACCACCCTGGAAGAACTAACCGACCTTATGTTGTGGGAGCACCTGGCTGCCAACTGCTTTGTGGAACTACGCCAGCATCTGCTCGACAGCAAGCTCACAGACCCGAGGAAGCTGGCTGTCGAGGCGGATCGCTGGACCAACACCCGGGTCTCCCGGGGCCCTGTAGTAGAGTACCCCCGAGCCAGTCAGGGACCACCCCGCCAGAGAGGGGGGGGAAACCAGGGAGGGCAGAGAGAGTCCCAGGCTAGTCCCCCGAAGTCCCAATCTCCACCTTTCCCGGCACCCCCACCAGCTGTATCCGGCCCCCCCTGAGACGGGGGCACCGGGTAACCATCACTTGTTTCCGTTGCCAGAAGCCCGGGCATTACGCCAACGACCCTGAATGCCCCATGGCCCCACGCACCACCCAGGCAGCACCCCCCGCTAGACAGATAGCCAATGTAGCCCTGGGGGAGGAGGTTGAGGAGGCCGAGGAGTGGGAACCCGTCGCTATGGCCCTAGTATCCTTAGGAGATAGAGAGATGGTCCCTGGGAGCCTCCTGCCCTCTAACACAAAGAAATATGGGCAGCTCGTAACGATCAATGGCCACCAAGTAGAAGCCCTCCGTGACACAGGGGCCAGCATCACCGGGGTCCTCAGCCACTTAGTCCACGAAGACCAGGTCCTCCCCAACGTATTTTGCCCTGTCATTTCAGCCGACAACACAGAAAGCCTATGTAAGGTAGCCCTGGTGCCCTTTGAGTGGGGAGGGGTGGTCGGCAAACTGAAGGTCGCAGTGAGAACCTCCCAGCCCGTCGACTGTCTCCTGGGGAACGACCTGGAAAGTTCCCCTTGGGGACAAGTTGAGCGCAAGACCCACCTAGGGATGATGGGCCTCCCTGAGTGGGTGTGCGCCACCACTCGATCCATGGCGGCTCGACTGACCCCCCTGAGGGACGTCGACGACGCCCCGGCCCCTGAAGATGGGATGGTCCAGGCCGAGGGTCCCCACATCCCCCCACCAGAAGAGTCGATCGCCAGTGACGAACCCCCGCCTTCCGACTCCACCCCAGACACCGAGTTAGGCGATCTGCCCGAATTAGCCCAGTGGCGCCACGAGGGGGGCCCCTCCCGAGAGGAGTTCTGCCGAGAGCAGGCTACCTGTCCCTCCCTGGTCGGGCCCCGGCAGCAGGCAGAGGCCCAGGCCGCAGGCGACCAGACGGGGACGCATCGGGTATACTGGGAGAATGACCTTTTGTACAGCGAACAGAAGTCGGTGGAGCTAGGGTCCGGCCGGGTGCTGGTGGTAACCCTACGCTTCCGAACCCTCCTCCTGGGCTTGGCCCACGACGTTCCCCTTGCAGGCCACTTGGGTCAGGACAAAACATACAGTCGCCTCGTGACTCACTTCTACTGGCCCAGAATGAAAGCGGATGTGGGAGCCCACTGCAAGTCCTGTCCCACGTGCCAGGCCAGTGGGAAGAGTGGAGGGAAGCGCAAGGCTCCCCTCCAACCCTTCCCTGTCGTCAGTACCCCTTTTGAGCGGGTCGGGATCGACATTGTAGGACCTCTGGACCCCCCAACTTCCCAGGGGCACCGGTTCATCCTCGTCCTGGTGGACCATGCCACCCGTTACCCTGAGGCCATCCCCCTGCGTACCGTCACGGCCCCCGTGGTGGGCCGGGCGTTGATGGGAATCTTCTCCCGCATGAGTTTTCCCCGCGAGGTCGTGAGCGATCGCGGTACCAACTTTATCTCCTGATACATGAGGTCCTTATGGCAACAGTGCGGGGTGTCCTACAAGTTCACCACCCCATACCACCCCCAAGGAAACGGCCTGGTAGAGCGGTTTAACCGGACTCTGAAGGGGATGATCGCGGGCCTGGAAGAGCCCCTCCGGCGTAAGTGGGACCTCCTGCTCCCCTGCCTCCTATTCGCATACCGAGAGGTTCCCCAGAAATCCTTGGGTTTCAGCCCATTTGAGTTACTCTACGGGCACCCCGTCAGGGGGCCCCTCAGCCAGGTCAAGGAAGAGTGGGAGGCGGCGCCCCGAGGCCCCCCCCCGAGACGTGTTCCGTTACGTCCTGACCCTCCGAAATCAGACTAGGAGGTTCCGGGAGATGGCAGAGGCCAACCTGGAGGCGAGTCAGGAGGAGATGAAGCGCTGGTACGACCAGAACGCCGCGCTAGACGAGTTTCAGCCGGGCCAGCTGGTGTGGGTCATGGCCCCCGTGAAACCCTGCGCTCTCCAGGATAAATGGACCGGGCCCTTCAAAGTAGTTGAGTGGAAGAGCCCGGTCACGTACTTGGTAGACGTCCAGTCACCCCGGGACCCCCTCCGGGTCCTCCACGTGAACCGCCTCAAGCCCCACTTTGTGCGGACGGAGCTGAGCCTCCTACTGGCCACTGACGACGGGTCCGAAGAAGAGTCAGATCCTCTCCCTGATCTTCTGTGCACCAAGGAGAAGGACGGCTCCGTAGAGGGAGTGAACCTCTCCCCGTCTCTCACTCCCCAGCAACGTGAGGATTGCCGCCAGCTCCTAGGGCAGTTTCCGGACCTTTTCTCCTTGGTCCCCAAGGTCACCGACTGGTGTGTCCATGATGTGGATACCGGGGACAGCCCGCCAGTAAGACACCGAGCCTACCGAGTCCCTGATCGGGTCCGGTCCTGTATCCAAGCCGAAGTCTCAAAAATGTTGACCCTAGGCGTGATCGAACCCTCAGACAGCCCCTGGGCCAGCCCCATAGTCCTGGTCCCAAAAGCAGCTTCCCCCGGGGTCGCCCCAGAACTCCGCTTCTGCGTGGACTACCGGGGACTCAATGAAGTCACCCGAGCCGATGCCCACCCCATTCCCCGAGCCGACGAGCTCATTGACCGACTCGGGGCTGCTCGGTTCCTCAGCACCTTCGATCTCACCTGCGGCTACTGGCAAATTGCGCTCACAGAGGGAGCCAAGGAGCGGTCCGCCTTCTCCACCCCGGATGGGCACTATCGCTTTCGCGTGATGCCTTTCGGGATGAAAAATGCCCCGGCCACCTTCCAGCGACTGGTAAATAGAGTCCTGGCCGGACTGGAAAAATTCAGCGCTGCATATCTTGACGATATTGCCGTTTTTAGTTCCGAATGGAGTGAGCACCTCCAGCACCTCCGGAGGGTGCTAACCGCCCTACGCCAGGCGGGCCTCACCGTGAAAGCCAGCAAATGCCAGATTGGGCAAGGTTCGGTAACCTACCTGGGGCACCAGGTCGGAAGCGGGCAGGTCGCCCCTCTACAGCCCAAAATCGACGCCATCCTAGCCTGGGAACCCCCCACTACCCAAACAGAGGTCCGAGCCTTTCTGGGCCTCACGGGCTACTACCGGAGATTCATCCGGAATTATGGCAGCCTGGTCGGTCCCCTCACGGGACTTACGTCCAAGAAGCAGCCCAAGAAGGTACAGTGGTCCCCTGCCTGCCAAGAGGCGTTCAATGCCCTGAAAACGGCCATGTATACGGCCCCCGTCCTCCAGGCCCCCGACTACTCCAAAGAGTTTGTGGTACAAACTGATGCCTCCGAGCATGGCATCGGGGCAGTCCTCTCCCAGGTAAATGACCAGGGTCTAGACCAGCCCGTGGCCTTCCTCAGCCGAAGGCTGTTGCCCCGGGAACAGAGATGGAGTACCATCGAGCGCGAGGCGTTCGCCGTAGTCTGGGCCCTCAAGAAACTACGCCCTTACCTGTTCGGCACCCATTTCAGGGTCCAAACCGATCATCGCCCCTTGCGATGGCTCATGCAGATGCGAGGAGAAAACCCCAAGCTTCTGCGGTGGTCAATCTCCATCCAGGGGATGGATTTCACCGTGGAACATCGCCCTGGTACGGACCACGCCAACGCCGATGGCCTCTCCCGATTCTTCCGCCTCAGCGAAGAGAACCCCCAAGAAGATGGGTAGTTCTCTCCGGCTTTCAGCTGGAGGGGACGCGTGTTAGACCCGGCCCTCGTAACATAGTCAGACCTGACCCCTGCACCTCACACCAGCCCCGAGCCCACGGCCTAGCCGATCCTTCCCACCAGAACACACACACCCGACCCGGACTTCCCCCGTCTGTGTCCTTCCTCCTTCGGCCACCCCGGGCCAGCGTGCCCACTTCATGCACCAAGATGGCCGCCCGGCCCCAGCGCGACCCTGGCCTAGAGGCGCCACTCCGGCTGGAGGACATTGCGCTCCCCTTGGGATGAGAAAGGGTGTAGCAGTTTCCATCACACCTCTGCGCTTCCCTGGGAAGGTGGGTTTCGATCGACCGCCGGCCTCCCCGAGGGCTGGCTCCACGCCTGCTGGGTGTCTGGGGCTCCTCCCGACCCGGCCCTGAAAGGATCAAAGGACAATGGCAGGAAACACCCAACAAGCGACCCCCAGGTGACAAGACCCCTGCCTGCACAGACTCCGGACATCAAAGAGGAGTCGCCCTATAACAAGGGGTGCTCTGGGACTGTCTGGCAGATTTGCCTTGGAACACCTGAGCCCTGCTGAGTGACTCGCGGCTCCCCTGAAGATCGTAAGACCTCCGACCTTGTGCCTGAGCCCTGCTGAGTGACTCGCGGCTCCCTGAAGATCGTAAGACCTCCGAACTTGTGCTTGAGCCCTGCTGAGTGACTCGCGGCTCCCTGAAGATCGTAAGGCCTCCGAACTTATACTCGAGCCTGCCGAGTGACTCGCGGCTCCCACAGACTCTCTTGGTCCCGCCGGACCCCATGACGACAAGCGTATCCCCCAGCTCGAGGATTGTGAACTGTGCGCCGGGTACGCTCCTGCATTTGATTCTTATCCCCGAAGACTGTCCCGCTACCTCCTAACCCCCCTCCAAGACTTTGTGAGCCCGCGCTCTACTTGCATATATTTTGCCTTGCTGATCATAAAGATCCCACAAATCCGATCTGATAAAGATTTGCTCTTAAGAACTTCTCGTGTACTGTCTCTCTGTCGTGTGGTGCCGAGTGTACGATCCTAGATACGAGGTTCCACCCCTGAGGAGTCTCCCGCCAGTGCCCGGCTACGATACCTCGAGGGTGGGTCTCAGGGCAGTCAGGGCCCCTTCCGGGCCCCTCTGAGGTCGCCTTCTAACAACCACACACACACACAACCACACACACAACTACACACACACAACCACAAACACACACAACCACAACCACACACACAACCACACACACACAACCACACACACACACAACCACACACATACACAACCACAACACACAACCACACACGCAACCATACCCAAAACCACACCCCCACAACCACACACACAACCACACACACAACCACACAAACAACCACACACACACAACCACACACACAACCACACACATAACCATACACACAACCACAACCACACACACACAACCACAACCACACACACACAGCCATACACACAACCACACTCAACCACAGCCACACACACAATACCAGCCACACACACAACACACACAACCACACACACAACACACAAAACCACACACACAACCACACAAACACTTACCCATCCACAACCACACCCACACAACCACACAAAACCACACACACAACCACACATCCACACACACTCACAACCACACCCACAACCGCACCCACAACCACACAACCACATTACCACACACACAACCACAACCACACACACAACCACATACACAACCACACCCACAACCACACACACAACCACATACACACAACCACACACATACACAACCACACACACAGAACCACACCCACAACCACACCCACAACCACACACACACAACCACACACATACACAACCACACAAAGCCACACACACAACCAGACACAACCACACATCCACACACACCCACAACCACACACACACCCATAACCATACCTACAACCACACAACCACATATACAACCACACAAACACAAACCACACACACACAACCACACCCACAACCAGAAACAACCACACACACAACCACAACCACATACACAACCACACACACACAACCACACACACAACCACACACACAATCACACACACACAACCACACACACAACCACACACAACCACACAAACAACCACACACACAACCACACCCACAACCATACCCTCAACCACACCCACACAACCACACACACACACAACCACACACCGATAACCACACCCACACATACACAACCACACATACCCACACAACCACACCCAACCACACCTACAGAACCACACGCACAACCATATACACAACCACACAGAACCACACACACAACCACACACACAATCACACAAACACTCACCCACCCACAACCACACCAACACACATACACAACCACACAAAACCACACACACAACCACACATCCAAACACACCCAGAACCACACCCACACCAACAACCACACCAACAACCACACAACCACACAACCACATACACAACCACAACCATGCACGCAAGCACACACACAACCACACACACACAAGCACACACAACCACACACACACACAGAACCACACACACACACAACCACACACTCAACTACACACACACAACCAGAACCACACACAACCACAACCACACACACAACCACACACACACAACCACACACACACACAACCACAAACATACACAACCACAACACACAACCACACACACAACCATACCCACAACCACACCCCCACAACCACACCCACAACCACATCCACACAACCACACCCACCCACACACAGAACCACACACTCACAACCACACCCACATGCCCACAAACACACAACCACAACCACACAACCATACCCAACCACACACACACAACCTTATACACAACCACACCCACACACCCACAACCACACCCAACCACACACACAACCACAACCACATATACAACCACACACACAACCACACACACACAACCATACACACAACCATACACACACAACCACACACACACAACCACACAGACAACCACACACACACAAACACACACACAACACACAACCACACAAACAACCACACACACAACCACACCCACAACCATACCCTCAACCACACCCACACAACGACACACACACACAACCATATACCCACAACCACACCCACACACCCACAACCACACCCACACCCACACAACCACACCCACCCACACAACCACACCCAACCACACCCACAGAACCACACACACAACCATACACATAACCACACAGAACCACACACACAACCACACGCACAACCACATCCAACCACACACAACCACACAACCACAAACATACACAACCATACAAAACCACAACCACAACCACACATAACCACACATCCACACACACACCCACAACCACACCCAAACCCACAACCACACCCACAACCACACAACCACACACACAACCACACACACGCAACCACACACACACAACCTCACACACATAACCACACAAACAACCACTCACACAAAACCACACCCACAACCACCCACAACCACACACACAACAACAACCACATACACAACCACACACTCACAACCACATACACAACCACACACACAACCGCACACACAACCACACAAACAACCACACACACAACTACACCCACAACCATACCCTCAACCACACCCACATAACCACACCCACACATGCACACACACACACACAACCACACACCCACAACCACACCCACACACCCACAACCACACCCACATCCACACAACCACACCCACCCACACACCACTCCCAACCACACCCACAGAACCACGCACATAACCACTCACAACCACATATACACAACCACACACACAACCACAAACACACAACCACACACACACAACCACACACACACACAACCACACATACAACCACAACATTCAACAACACACACAACCACACACAACCACACACACAACCACACACACCCAACCACACAAAACCACACAGACAACACACAACCACACATACACACACACATCCACAACCACACCCACAACCACACCCACAACCACACAACCACACACACAACCACAACCACACAACCACATACACAACCACACACACAACCACACAAACAACCACACCCACACAACCAGAACCAACCACAACCACACAGACACAACCGCACCCACACACACACAACCACCCACATACAACCACATACATACAACCACACACAACCACACACACAACCAGAACCACACACATAACCACACACGCACAACCACACACACAACCATACCCACAACCACACCCACACAACCACACCTGTGCACACACAACCACACACACACAACCACACACCCACAACCACCCACACACCCACAACCATACCCACAACCACATCCACACCCAACCACAATCACACCCACCCACAACCACACACACAACCATACATACAACCACATACACACAACCTCACAAACAACCACACACACACAACCGCAACCACACACACAATCACAACCACACATACCCACACACAACCATACACACAACCACACACACAACCATACACACAACCACAGCCACACACACAACACACACAACCACACACACAACACACACAATCATACACACAACTACACACACACAACCACAACCACATACACAACCAAACACAATACCACACAACCACACACACAACCACACACAACCACACACATACACATAACCACACACAACCACACACAACGATACCCACAACCACACACACACAACCACAACCACACACAACCACAACCACACACACAACCACACAACCAAAAACACACAACCACACACACAAACCACACACATACAACCACACACACAACCACAACATACAATCACACCCACAACCACACACACAACCACACACACACAACCACACACATACAAAACCACACAAAACCACACACACAACCACACATAACCACACATCCACACACACACCCACAACCACACACACACCCACAACCACACCCACAATCACACAACCATACACATAACCACAACCACACACACGCAACCACACACACATAACCACACAAACAACCACACATACACAACTACACCCACAACCTGACACAACCACACATACAACCATAACCACATACACAACCACACATATACAACCACACACACACACAACCACACACACAACCACACACACACACAACCACACACACAACCACACACAACCATGCAAACAACCACACACACAACCACACACACAACCACACACACAACCATACACAACCACACACACACAACCACACACACACAACCGCACATACACAACCTCACACACACACAAACAACCACACACACAACCATGCACACAACCACACACACACACAACCGCACACATAAGCACATACACACAACCATGCACACAACCACACACTCACAACCACACACACACAACCACACACACAACCACACACACACAACCCCAATCACACTCACAACCACACACACACACACACACACAACCACACACACAACCACACACAATCACACACACAACTACAGCCACACACACAACACACACAACCACATACACAACTCACAAAACCACACACACACCACACACACACAACCACACACACAACCACACACACAACCACACACACAACCACACACACAACCACATATAACACCACACAACCACACACACAACCACACACAACCACACCCACACACACAACCACACACACAGCCACACACAACCACACACACAACCACACACACACAACCACACACACAACCACATATAACACCACCCACACAACCACATACACAACCATACCCACAACCACACCCATACAACCACACCTGCATACACACAACCACACACACACAACCACACACCCAAAACCACCCACACACCCACAACCATACCCACAACCACACATACAACCACCCACACACAACCTCACAAACAACCACACACACACAACCGCAACCACACATACACAACCACAACCACACACACCTACACACAACCATACACACAACCACACACACACAACCACACAAACCACCACACATGCATAATCACACCCACAACCACAAACAACCACACACACACAACCCCAACCACATACACAACCACACACACACAACCACACACACAACCACACACACAATCACACACACACAACCACACACACAACCACACACAACCACACAAACAACCACACACACAACCACACCCACAACCATACCCTCAACCACACCCATACAACCACACACACACACACACACAACCACACACCGACAACCACACCCACACATCCACAACCACACATACCCACACAACCACACCCAACCACACCCACAGAACCACACACACAACCATATACACAACCACACAGAACCACACACACAACCACACACACAATCACACAAAAACTCACCCACCCACAACCACACCAACACACATACACAACCACACAAAACCACACACACAACCACACATCTAAACACACCCAGAACCACACCCACACCAACAATCGCACCCACAACCACACAACCACACAACCACATACACAACCACAACCACGCACGCAAGCACACACACAACCACACACACACACAAGCACACACAACCACAACCACACACAACCACAACCACACACACAACCACACACACACAACCACACACACACACAACCACACACATACACAACCACAACACACAACCCCACACACAACCATACCCACAACCACACCCCCACAACCACACCCACAACCACATCCACACAACCACACCCACCCATACACAGAACCACACACCCACAACCACACCCACACACCCACAAACACACAACCACAATCACACAACCATACCCAACCACACACACAGAACCTTATACACAACCACACCCACAACCACACACAACCACACACACAACCACAACCACATATACAACCACACACACACAACCACATACACACAACCATACACACAACCATACACACACAACCATACACACACAACCACACAGACAACCACACACACACAACCACACACACAACAACACACAACCACACAACCACACAAACAACCACTCACACATCCACACCCACAACCATACCCTCAACCACACCAATACAACCACACACACACATAACCATATACCCACAGCCACACCCACACACCCACAACCACACCCACACCCACACAACCACACCCACCCACACAACCACACCCAACCACACCCACAGAACCACACACACAACCATACACACAACCACACAGAACCACACACACAACCACACACAACCACACGCACAACCATACCCGACCACACACAACCACACAACCACACACATGCACAACCACACAAAACCACACACACAACCACACACAACCACACATCCACACACACACCCACAACCACACCCACAACCACACAACCACACACACAACCACACACACGCAACCACACACACACAGCCACACACACAACCACACACAACCACACAAAAAACCACACACACACAACCACACCCACCCACAACCACACACACAACAACAACCACATACACAACCACACACTCACAACCACACACACAAACACACACACAACCACACACACAACCACACAAACAACCACACACACAACTACACCCACAACCATACCCTCAACCACACCCACATAACCACACCCACACATGCACACACACACACAACCACACACCCACAACCACACCCACACACCCACAACCACACCCACATCCACACAACCACACCCACCCACACACCACACCCAACCACACCCACAGAACCACACACACAACCACTCACAACCACATATACACAACCACACACACAACCACAAACACACAACCACACACACACAACCACACACACACACACAACCACACATACAACCACAACATCCAATAACACACAACCACACACAACCACACACACAACCACACACACACAACCACACACATACACAGCCACACAACACCACACAGGCAACAACACACAACCACACATACACACACATATCCACAACCACACCCACAACCACACCCACAACCACACAACCACACATACAACCACAATCACACAACCACATACACAACCACACACACAACCACACAAACAACCACACCCACACAACCAGAACCAACCACAACCACACAGACACAACCATACCCACACACACACAACCACCCACAGACAACCACACACAAACACACAACCACACACACAACCACACAGACACAACCACAACCACACACAACCACACACATAACCAGAACCACACACACAACCACACACGCACAACCACACACACAACCATACCCACAACCACACCCACACAACCACACCTGCACACACACAACCACACACACACAACCACACACCCAAAACCACCCACACACCCACAACCATACCCACAACCACATCCATACCCAACCACAATCACACACACCCACAACCACACACACAACCATACATACAACGACATACACACAACCTCACAAACAACCACACACACACAACCGCAACCACACACACAACCACACCCACCCACACACAACCATACACACAACCACACACACAACCATACACACAACCACAGCCACACACACAACACACACAACCACATACACAACACACACAACCATACACACAACTACACACACACAACCACAACCACACACAACCAAACACAATACCACACAACCACACACACAACCACACACAACCACACACATACACATAACCACACACAACCACACACAACCACACAACCACACCCACAACCACACACACACAACCACAACCACACACAACCACAACCACACAACCAAAAACACACAACCACACACACAACCACAACATACAATCACACACACAACCACACACACACAACCACACATACAGAACCACACCCACAACCACAAACACAATCACACACACACAACCACACACATACAAAACCACACACACAACCACACATAACCACACATCCACGCACACACCTACAACCACACACACACACACAACCACACCCACAACCACACACACACAACCACACAAACAACCACACACACACAACTACACCCACAACCTGACACAACCACACATACAACCATAACCACATACACAACCACACACACATAACCACACACAACCACACACACACAACCACACACACAACCACACACAACCACGCAAACAACCACACACACAACCACACCTACAACCATACCCTCAACCATACCCACACAACCCCACCCACACACACACACACACAACCACACACCGACAACCATACCCACACACCCACAACCACACCCACACCCACACAAACACACCTACCCACACAACCACACCCAACCACACCCACAGAACCACACACACAACCATACACACAACCACACACAACCACACACACACAAACACACACACACAACCATACATACACAACCACACACACACAAACAACCACACACACAACCATGCACACAACCACATACACACAACCGCACACATAACCACATACACACAACCATGCACACAACCACACACTCACAACCACACACACACAACCACACACACAACCACACACACAACCCCAATCACACCCACAACCACATACACACACACAACCACACACACACAACCACACGCAACCACACACACAACTACAGCCACACACACAACACACACAACCACACACACAACACACAAAACCACACACACACCACACACACACAACCACACACACAACCACAAACACAACCACACACACAACCACACACACAGAACCACACACACAACCACATATAACACCACACAACCACACACACAACCACACACAACCACACCCACACACACAGCCACACACAGCCACAACCACACACAACCACACCCACAACCACACACACAACCACACACAACCACACACACAACCACACACACACAACCACACACACAACCACATACACAACCATACCCACAACCATACCCCCAATGTAGGAGAGTAGGGTCTGCTATCCTATGGACACCCCAAATTTTTGCTTTTTGCTTCACTGGTTTTTGACATATTGAGGCTGTGGGCCTGCCAATCAGACCCCCAGCCTGCTGTTCTCTCTACTAAATTAAAACTATGCACCCTAGGTGCATAACCAATTGGAAGTGGATCACCCTGTCAGCCCCTGTACCAGTGTACACTAGGTACCCAGGGCATTGGTGTACCCAAGGCCTGCCAGGGGCTGAAGCATGTATTATGCCACCCCAGGCTTGGCCTAACAATTTGACACAACTGGCTGATCACTCAGCTGGGGTAAGTTGGTGTAATCACCTCTTACTTAGGTGTAGTATACCTATACCTAACCTTAAATGGGACACCTGGTAACCTATAAGTCACTCCTATGGCAGGCCTTAACAATCCTGAAGGCAGAGTGCGTGGTTCCATGTGAGATGGTGCTCTGGCATGAGCTGAGCCTGTCTGCAGTGGTCAGAACAACTTCCTTCTACTGTTTCCAGATATCGTCATACCATATACTCTTAAGTGCATTATGAACCTCGCGGTTAAATGCTATCTTTGGTTTGGCTTTATCAAAACATGTCGAGTAAGGTGTCATACAAATTGGAATACTAACCCCTCGCCAATTCTGGCGACGGGGTTAGCATTCCACCCTTCTAGAGGGACACGACATGTACAGTACCTGAAACCCGGGTAAAATCAGACATAGCCTCAGCTCCACAAAATGGATGCTGCCACCACAGACACAAGTCTGCCCTCCTGCTGCTGGGAGTCCTTCCAGCTTGGGAGGTGTGGACAAAGGGTTTCCTGCCAGGGGAGGTGCGTGCACCACCCCAGACAGGATTTTGTGTATTGGTCAGGTAGGGCTTGAAAGAAACCAGACATGCCTGTGGCTCACAAGGAGCCTTGGTGCATATGCCAGTTCAAACCGGTCCTGGGGCACACCAGTCCCGGGCCTGGGGCGAGCTGGACAAAGGATTGGGGGTGTAACCACCCCCCTTCCTGGTCCCACCCATAGGGAGGGACCTAGCAGGTAGTCCGGCCCCTAGAATCCGCTTAAAGGTAGGAGCTGTGTCCTAAGACTTCAGACATCCTGGAATCAACTTAATACTAAGAAGAAGACGGGAACTTCGACGCTCTGCTGCACAGAGGACTGAAGCCAATCTCCCCTGTGGTCAGGGAGTGACCACCTTGCTAACGCAAGCACCATCCAGCGAATCAACGTCTGCTTTGCCGCCGCCTCCCGCCGGAGCCCGAGCCCAGAGACTGACAAGACCTGGACCTCCAGACCTCTCACCGCCCGATCCACAGTCCCTGAAAAGAGGAGACCCGTGGAGGCACCGAGACACGTGGAGCCAGCCATCTTGGAACGACTACGACAAGCTGACAAGTGCAACAACCGAGGCTCCCTCCAAGTTGTGCTTTGGGATCTGAGAAGCCCAACACCCGAGCAGCATCTGCACCAAAGGTGAGCCCTCCAGCATCTCCACGATCTGCGTGGGGCCCTTCTGCATTTTTGCCACTCGACGCGCCTAACCGGTTGCTGGCCCGCTGGCTAGTAGCCATCTTGGCGACGAACTTCAAGAAATACACCGCTGGTCTGGTTGCTCCAGACTGGCCCTTGCTCCCCTCCAAAGGAGCAGTCCTTCTGACCTTGCTGGTCAGAACCATCAGCTTATTTCATCTCCTACAACAATTGCTTTTGCCAAGGCTTGTTTGCTTCGATCAAGTCGCCGACACCGCCGACAGCGAGAGCCTGCGTGGGACAGCTCGTGAACCGACTCCTGGATGTCGTCGACCTCCAGGGACCACGTGGCTGCAGAGACAAGCTACACCTTTCTTCCTGTTTGCACCCGACATTGCCTGGTACCCACCTGGTGCCACGCCGGTCACTGGCTAGTGACTGTGAACACTGTCCCCTCTGCTTACAGGTCTTCAACATCTCCGATCCACTCTTGGATCCACTGCATCTCCCCCGGACCGACCGCCTGCAGCATCTTTGTCTTCAGGCTCCACGGAACAGATAGAAGAAACCCGACGCACTTCGAGGCCTATGCACCCGCTTCCTGTGGGTGAGGTAAAGCTGGCACTCCTGTGCCCAAGTGTAGTATTACATCTCTAGTGCCTGTGTTCCAAATCTTGAGTTCCTAGTCCATCCGGAAGATCCTCTTTGCAGTAACTTTGTACTTTTTACGCACCCATTGAAACCTATAGGAGCACGCGTGTGACTATTTGCTCTGCACACGCCACCCGTGGACCTCCTGGTCACTAACTGAAGTTAGCTCCTTGTAGGCCCAGCGATTCTAGAGGCCCTAGGTCTTTTCCCTTTTCTGTTCGTGGTACTTATACCACTATTTTAGTATATGGTTCGAGCGGCCACCAGGGCCTATCCATATAAAGTGCAACTTCTGTGTATTCTACTGTAATCTTGTTTGACGATTTGTGCTCCTGTGCTCATAAAGAGACTAGGGGTTACTTTGAGAAATAAATACATATATATTTTGAATATATATCTGTGTGGTGTCCTTTCATTGGTATAAAAGGGGGTTGCATTTGGTAAAACAGCTGGCTTAACACGCTTCACGAGTTTAGCCTCAAAGACTGCTTAGCCTACGCTACCACTAGGGCAGCTAGTCCGAAAAGGTTGACTTACAACCACACCATAAGGGTTGCTTGGCATGGTACAAGGTGATCACTTTAACTAGTGAGCATCATATACCAGGCCAACTTCTCACATTGGTGAGCAGCGGTTGGATTTGAGCTAGCTGTGTTTTACCATTGTAATCTCTTGGTTACCAATTGAAAGATCACATAGGTACCTGTAGGTACATATAAAACAAGATTAGATATACATAAGTTCTACTGAACTTAGTTGTTGTAGAGCAAAGGGAGTAGCACACCCTGACTACAACTACTAGATAGGTTTAGTAGGTAAACCCAAGTGTAGGTAGATTGCAACACATCCACCCACACTTAAGAGCAATGGCTGGGGCAGAGGGGTCCAATGTACCTATCTCTGTTGAGAGTGACCCCCAGAGGGCACCATCCATCTTTGCTACCCTTAATCAGAATGAGCTCAGGCATTTGGCAACTCTTAGAGGCCTTAAACAGCCCAAGAACCCTACCTCTGCTGAGCTCAGAGAACTCTTGCAAAATGATGAAAATCAGAGAGAGCTCAAGAAAGCTTCCCAGTTAGCCCCCTTAGGGTCGGGAACAGGAGGCCCCCCTTCTGAAGATGCTACAGAAGTACCCCTTTCCAATAGCCATCCCTTAGATGAGAACCATACTACAGAGGAGGAAAGTGGGGAGGATACAGAAAGTAGTGATGATGAAGGGAGAACTAGCCCAGTGCCAAGTGTTATACTTGGCCCAGCTAAACTAAGGCTATTGGGGACTGACAATGGGATCATCCCATTGGATCTCCCCAGTGGACTTAACCAGGGGCTTGGGAGGCAAAGGAATCGCTCAGGTGACTCTAATGCTTCTCATGCCTCTAGAGGCTCTCAAGGTCACTCCAGGAAAAGGATGACCACCCCTCAGAGGAGGGAACATGAGGCCAGAATGCAGGAAGCCCAGCTGAGGATCAGGAAGCAGGAGCTAGAAGTAGCCCTGATGGAAGAAAAACTGAACAAGGCTAGGCAACCTAGAGAGAGTGGGTCTATACCCACTGGTGGCAGCATTGTCCCTAAGGACAAAGATAGGGTCTTTGATAATAGGAACGTGTCTAAGGTTGTGCCCCCCTACAAAAGTGGGGATGACATCCACAAATGGATAACTGCTCTTGAGAGAGCCTGCAAAGTACAGCAGGTTCCTGAAGACCAGTGGGCAGCAATCCTCTGGCTCTCCTTTGAAGGAAGAGGCAGAGACAGACTCCTCACTGTTAGAGAAGAGGATGTCAGAAATTACAGAGTCCTGAAGAGTGTTCTAGTTGATGGGTTAGGCTTAACCACTGAACAGTACAGGTTAATGTTCAGAGACACCCAAAAGACACAGACTCAGGACTGGTCTGAATACATTGAATGTGCCACTAAAGCTTTGGAGGGTTGGTTGCTGGGAAGTAAGGTATCTGATTTTACAGGATTGTATAATTTGATGATGAGAGAACAGATTTTAAATAACTGTCAAAACCAGCAACTGCATCAACACTTGGTTGACTCTGATCTGACCTCTCCCCAAGAATTGGGAAAGAAGGCAGACAAATGGGTCAGAACCAGGGTTAAGCAAAAGAACCAGAACCAGGGCCAAGGGGGTGATCAGAAGAAAACATACCAAAAGGGTGGAGATCAGAAATCTAAAGACCAGAAGTCTTCAACAGGGCCCCAAACTACTGCTAAGGAGGGTGGGTCCCAACAACAAACTAAGGGA
Source organism: Triturus cristatus (assembly GCF_964204655.1). Classification (NCBI taxonomy): domain Eukaryota; kingdom Metazoa; phylum Chordata; class Amphibia; order Caudata; family Salamandridae; genus Triturus; species Triturus cristatus. The sequence goes on from NC_140579.1 coordinate 1,050,956,932, forward strand.
AAGAAGAAAGAAGGTCGAAAGAAACCCTGGTGCAATCATTGCAAGAATACAACTCACTGGACCAGTGATTGTAAGAAGGGTGGAGCCCCCAACACTGTTGCCCCTAAGGCACCTGCTCCCAGTACTACTGTTAGCAGTGTTGGTCCCCAGACAAAGGGTGTAGTGGGAATCACTATGGGAACTGAAGGAGATTCTGACTTAGACAGAACCCTGACACAGGCAGTCTTGATCTGTGATGGGGACATTGATTTGTCCCTGACTGTGAGCCCCAGTAACCTGGGCAAGTACAGACAGACTCCTTTAATTAACGAAAAAGTGGCTCAAGCCTACAGGGACACATGTGCCAGTGTCACTATGGTGACACCAGGCTTTGTGGACCCTGGACAGTACATACCAGGTGAGAACTACCTGGTGACCAATGCCAGCAATGCCACTACTTCACATAGTGTGGCAGTTGTTAACTTCTCATGGGGAGGGGTAACTGGCCTCAAAAGGGTTGTGGTTAGTGCAGACCTCCCAGTAGAATGTTTGTTGGGCAATGACCTAGAGAGTTCTCTATGGTCAGAAGTGGAGTACAGGACTCATGCAGAGATGTTAGGTATATCATCACATGTCCTTGCTGTGACCAGGTCACAGGCCAAAAAGTGCCTCACTGAACCTCAGGTCTTGGATCCTGGAACAATGCACCTACCAAGAAGAAGAACAGGAGGGTCAAGGCTGTGCCTTCCCCCCTGCCTCAGAGTGATGATCAGCCTTCCCAGGAAGCTGATCTAGAGGACCCTGAAGGAACTGTCCCTGAAGAGCTTGAACCTGATCAGGTTGAGTTTCTGGGGACAGGGGGACCTTCAAGGGCTGACTTGAGGCAGGCTCAGTTATCCTGTCCCTCTCTTGAACCCCTCAGACAGCTGGCTGCTGCTGAGGCTGCTGGGAATGCTCAAGGTACCCATAAAGTGTATTGGGATGAAGGGCTCCTTTATTCAGAGGCTAGAGACCCCAAGCCTGGTGCTACCAGGAGGTTGGTTATACCTCTGCAATTTAGGGGCTTCCTTCTTACCTTGGCCCATGATATTCCTTTAGCAGGACACTTAGGCCAGAAGAAGACTTGGGACAGGCTTGTCCCTCACTTTCACTGGCCTCATATGAATGAAGATACAAAGGAGTTTTGTCGATCCTGTGTGACCTGCCAAGCCAGTGGCAAATCAGGTGGCACAACAAAGGCCCCCCTGATACCACTACCTGTGGTGGGGGTCCCCTTTGAAAGAGTGGGAATAGATATAGTGGGTCCCATGGATCCTCCCACTGCATCGGGGCACAGATTTATACTGGTGGTAGTGGATCATGCCACCAGGTATCCAGAGGCAATTCCCCTTAGGACCACTACAGCACCTGTTGTGGCCAGGGCCCTGCTGGGAGTATTCTCCAGAGTGGGGTTTCCTAAGGAGGTAGTATCCGACAGAGGTACCAACTTTATGTCAGGATACTTGACAGCTATGTGGAAGGAATGTGGTGTCAACTACAAGTTCACCACCCCTTATCACCCACAATGTAATGGGCTTGTTGAGAGATTCAACAAGACCCTAAAGGGTATGATCAAAGGATTACCTGAAAAGCTCAGGCGAAGATGGGACATCCTTCTACCCTGCCTTCTGTTTGCTTACAGAGAGGTCCCACAAAAAGGAGTTGGCTACAGCCCCTTTGAATTGTTGTTTGGGCACCCTGTAAGAGGCCCACTGTGTTTGGTGAAGGAAGGATGGGAGTTACCTCTCAAAAAGCCTAAGCAAGACATAGTGGACTATGTACTTGGTCTCCGCTCCAGGATGGCTGAGTATATGGAGAAGGCATCCAAAAACCTTGAGGCAAGCCAGGCCTTACAGAAAGCTTGGCATGACCAAAAGGCTGTCTTGGTTGAGTTTCAGCCAGGACAGAAGGTATGGGTGTTGGAGCCAGTGGCCCCAGCAGCACTCCAAGACAAATGGTCTGGACCCCATACAATCCTGGAAAAGAAGGGAGAGGTCACCTACTTGGTAGACCTAGGAAACTCCCAGGAGTCCCCACAGGGTACTCCATGTTAACAGGCTTAAAGCATATGTTGACAGGGCAGACATGGGCTTGCTCATGGCTACAGATGAGGGACAGGAGGAAGAGAGTGACCCTCTCCCAGACCTGTTGTCTCAGAACCCTGAAGATGGCTCAGTTGAAGGAGTGACCCTTGGAGGCAACCTCACTGCCCATCAGCAGACTGAATGTAGACAGGTTCTACAATCATTTTCACATATGTTTTCCTTGATACCTAGTCAAACTGACTGGTGTACCCATGTGGTGGACACTGGTGACAGTCTGCCTGTAAAGAACAAGCTTTACAGACAACCTGACCACGTCAGGGACTGTATAAAGGCTGAGGTACATAAAATGCTGGAATTAGGTGTCATTGAACCCTCAGAGAGCCCCTGGGCTAGCCCAGTGGTTCTGGTCCCCAAACCTCACACCAAAGATGGCAAGAGAGAGATGAGGTTCTGTGTGGATTACAGAGGTCTCAATGCTGTCACCAGGACAGATGCACACCCTATTCCAAGGGCAGATGAGCTCATAGACAAACTAGCTTCTGCAAAGTTTTTGAGCACGTTTGACTTGACAGCTGGCTATTGGCAAATCAGATTAGCTGAGGAGTCTAAGGCCAAAACAGCATTCTCAACCCCAGGTGGGCACTACCAGTTTGTGGTGATGCCCTTTGGTCTGAAGAATGCACCTGCCACCTTCCAAAGGCTGGTGAACCAAGTCCTTACTGGGTTGGATGACTTTTGCGCAGCATATCTTGATGACATTGCTGTCTTTAGCTCCACCTGGGAGGATCACCTGATCCACCTGAAGAAGGCTCTTGAGGCACTGCAAAGGGCAGGCCTCACTATCAAGGCTACTAAGTGCCAGATAGGGCAGAGTAAGGTTGTATATTTGGGCCACCTTGTAGGTGGAGGCCAAGTTCAACCACTGGAGAGTAAGATACAATCCATCAAGGACTGGTCTCCTCCAACCACCCAGACTCAAGTTCGAGCTTTCTTGGGCTTGACTGGGTACTACAGGGAGTTTGTTAAGAACTATGGGTCCATTGTGACTCCTCTTAATGATCTGACATCCAAGAAGATGTCCAAAAAGGTTCAGTGGACAGTAAGCTGTCAAAAGGCATTTGATGACCTGAAGGAGGCCATGTGCTCTGCACCTATCCTGAAAAGTCCTGACTACTCCAAAGAGTTTATTGTCCAAACAGATGCTTCTGAGTTGGGTGTGGGAGCTGTGCTGTCACAACTTAATGTAGATGGTCAAGACCAACCCATTGCTTTTATTAGCAGAAGGTTGACCCCCAGAGAGAAGAATTGGTCAGCTATTGAGAGGGAGGCCTGTGCTGTGGTGTGGGCCCTGAAGATGCTGAGGCCATACTTGTTTGGCACTCACTTCAAGATTCAGACTGACCATAAGCCCCTCTTGTGGCTAAATCAGATGAAGGGTGAAAACCCCAAACTGCTTAGGTGGTCCATTTCCCTACAGGGGATGGACTTTACAGTGGAGCACCGGCCAGGTACTGACCATGGGAATGCAGATGGTCTCTCCAGGTACTTCCACTTAGGACATGAAGACGAGACTGGTCAAGGCTAGTTTAATGTCCCAGCGTTTGGGGGGGGGGGGTTGTGTAGGAGAGTAGGGTCTGCTATCCTATGGTCACCCCAAATTTTTGCTTTTTGCTTCACTGGTTTTTGACATATTGAGGCTGTGGGCCTGCCAATCAGACCCCCAGCCTGCTGTTCTCTCTACTAAATTAAAACTATGCACCCTAGGTGCATAACCAATTGGAAGTGGATCACCCTGTCAGCCCCTGTACCAGTGTACACCAGGTACCCAGGGCATTGGTGTACCCAAGGCCTGCCAGGGGCTGAAGCATGTATTGTGCCACCCCTGGCCTGGCCTAACAATTTGACACAACTGGCTGTTCACTCAGCTGGGGTAAGTTGGTGTAATCACCTCTTACTTAGGTGTAGTATACCTATACCTAACCTTAAATGGGACCCATGTTAACCTATAAGTCACTCCTATGGCAGGCCTTAACAATCCTGAAGGCAGAGGGCTTGGTTCCATGTGAGATGGTGCTCTGGCATGAGCTGAGCCTGTCTGCAGTGGTCGGAACAACTTCCTTCTACTGTTTCCAGATATCGTCATACCATATACTCTTAAGTGCATTATGAACCTCGCGGTTAAATGCTATCTTTGGTTTGGCTTTATCAAAACATGTCGAGTAAGGTGTCATACGAATTGGAATACTAACCCCTCGCCAATTCTGGCAACGGGGTTAGCATTCCACCCTTCTAGAGGGACACGACATGTACAGTACCTGAAACCCGGGTAAAATCAGACATAGCCTCAGCTCCACAAAATGGATGCTGCCACCACAGACACAAGTCTGCCCTCCTGCTGCTGGGAGTCCTTCCAGCTTGGGAGGTGTGGACAAAGGGTTTCCTGCCAGGGGAGGTGCATGCACCACCCCAGACAGGATTTTGTGTATTGGTCAGGTAGGGCTTGAAAGAAACCAGACATGCCTGTGGCTCACAAGGAGCCTCGGTGCATATGCCAGTTCAAACCGGTCCTGAGGCACACCAGTCCCGGGCCTGGGGCGAGCTGGACAAAGGATTGGGGGTGTAACCACCCCCCTTCCTGGTCCCACCCATAGGGAGGGACCTAGCAGGTAGTCCGGCCCCTAGAATCTGCTTAAAGGTAGGAGCTGTGTCCTAAGACTTCAGACATCCTGGAATCAACTTGAAACTAAGAAGAAGACGGGAACTTCGACATTCTGCTGCACAGAAGACTGAAGGAAATCTCCCCTGTGGTCAGGGAGTGACCACCTTGCTAACGCAAGCACCATCCAGCGAATCAACGTCTGCTTTGCCGCCGCCTCCCGCCGGAGCCCGAGCCCAGAGACTGACAAGACCTGAACCTCCAGACCTCTCACCGCCCGATCCACAGTCCCTGAAAAGAGGAGACCCGTGGAGGCACCGAGACACGTGGAGCCAGCCATCTTGAAACGACCACGACAAGCTGACAAGTGCAACAACCGAGGCTCCCTCCAAGTTGTGCTTTGGGATCTGAGAAGCCCAACCCTCGAGCAGCATCTGCACCAAAGGTGAGCCCTCCAGCATCTCCACGATCTGCGTGGGGCCCTTCTGCATTTTACCACTCGACACGCCTAACCGGTTGCTGGCCGCTGGCTAGTAGCCATCTTGGCGACGAACTTTACGAAATACACTGCTGGTCTGGTTGCTCCAGACTGGCCCTTGCTCCCCTCCAAAGGAGCAGTCCCTCTGACCTTGCTGGTCAGAACCATCAGCTTATTTCATTTCCAACAAAAATTGCTTTTGCCAAGGCTTGTTTGCTTCGATCAAGTCGTCGACACCGCCGACAGCGAGAGCCTGCGTGGGACAGCTCGTGAACCGACTCCTGGATGTCGTCGACCTCCAGGGACCACGTGGCTGCAGAGACAAGCTACACCTTTCTTCCTGTTTGCACCCGACATTGCCTGGTACCCACCTGGTGCCACGCTGGCCACTGGCTAGTGACTGTGAACACTGTCCCCTCTGCTTACAGGTCTTCAACATCTCCGATCCACTCTTGGATCCACCGCATCTCTCCCGGACCGACCGCCTGCAGCATCTTTGTCCACAGGCTCCACGGAACAGATAGAAGAAACCCGACGCACTTCAAGGCCTATGTACCCGCTTCCTGTGGGTGAGGTAAAGCTGGCACTCCTGTGCCCAAGTGTAGTATTATATCTCTAGTGCCTGTGTTCCAAATCTTGAGTTCCTAGTCCATCCGGAAGATCCTCTTTGCAGTAACTTTGTACTTTTTACGCACCCATTGAAACCTATAGGAGCACGCGTGTGACTATTTGCTCTGCACACGCCACCCGTGGACCTCCTGGTCACTAACTGAAGTTAGCTCCTTGTAGGCCCAGCGATTCTAGAGGCCCTAGGCCTTTTCCCTTTTCTGTTCGTGGTACTTATACCACTATTTTAGTATATGGTTCGAGCGGCCACCAGGGCCTATCAATATAAAGTGCAACTTCTGTGTATTCTACTGTAATCTTGTTTGACGATTTGTGCTCCTGTGCTCATAAAGAGACTAGGGGTTACTTTGAGAAATAAATACATATATATTTTGAAGATATATCTGTGTGGTGTCCTTTCATTGGTATAAAAGGGGGTTGCATTTGGTAAAACAGCTGGCTTAACACGCTTCACGAGTTTAGCCTCAAAGACTGCTTAGCCTACGCTACCACTAGAGCAGCTAGTCCGAAAAGGTTGACTTACAACCACACCATAAGGGTTGCTTGGCATGGTACAAGGTGATCACTTTAACTAGTGAGCATCATATACCAGGCCAACTTCTCACAGTGGTTGTGTGTGGTTGTGTGTATGGTTTTGTGTGTGGTTCTGTGGGTGTGGTTGTGTGTGGTTGTGTGGGTGGGTGTGTTTGTGTGGGTGTGGGTGTGGTTGTGGGTGTGTTGGTATGGTTGTCGGTGTGTGGTTGTGTGTGTGTGTGGGTGTGGTTTTGTGGGTATGGTTGAGGGTATGGTTGTGGGTGAGGTTGTGCGTATGGTTGTTTGCGTGGTTGAGTGTGGTTGTGTGTGTGGTTGTGTGTGTGTGTGGTTGTGTGTGTGGTTGTGTGTGTGGTTGTGTGTGTGTGGTTGTGTATGTGGTTATGGTAGTATGTGTGGTTGTGTCAGGTTGTGGGTGTAGTTGTGTGTGTGTGGTTGGTTGTGTGGTTGTGTGTGTGTGGTTGTGTGTGTGTGGTTGTGGTTATGTGTATGGTTGTGTGGTTGTGGGTGTGGTTGTGGGTGTGTGTGTGGTTGTGGGTGTGTGTGTGGATGTGTGGTTATGTGTGGTTGTGTGTGTGGTTTTGTGTGGTTTTGTATGTGTGTGGTTGTGTGTTAGTGGTTGTGTGTGTGGTTGTGGGTGTGGTTCTGGGTGTGTGGTTGTGTGTGGTTGTGTGTGTGATTGTATGTTGTGGTTGTGTGTGTGGTTGTATGTGTGTGGTTGTGTGTGTGGTTGTGTGTTTTTGGTTGTGTGGTTGTGGTTGTGTGTGGTTGTGGTTGTGGGTGTGTGGGTGTGGGTGTGGTTGTGTGGTTGTGTGTGGTTATGTGTATGTGTGTGGTTGTGTGTGGTTGTGTGTGTGGTTGTGTGGTATTGTGTTTGGTTGTGTGTGGTTGTGTGTGTGTAGTTGTGTGTATGGTTGTGTGTGTTGTGTGTGTGGTTGTGTGTGTTGTGTGTGTGGCTGTGGTTTTGTGTATGGTTGTGTGTGTGTGGTTGTGTGTATGGTTGTGTGTGGGTGTGTGTGGTTGTGGTTGTGTGTGTGGTTGCGGTTGTGTGTGTGTGGTTGTTTGTGAGGTTGTGTGTATGTGGTTGTATGTATGGTTGTGTGTGTGGTTGTGGGTGTGTGTGATTGTGGTTGGGTGTGGATGTGGTTGTGGGTATGGTTGTGGGTGTGTGGGTGGTGTTGGGTGTATGGTTGTGTGTGTACAGGTGTGGTTGTGTGGGTGTGGTTGTGGGTATGGTTGTGTGTGTGGTTGTGCATGTGTCTGTGTGGTTGTGTGTGTGGTTGTGTGTGTGTGTGTGTGGTTGTGTGTGGGTGGTTGTATGTCGGTGGGTGTGGCTGTGTGGTTGTGGTTGGTTCTGGTTGTGTGGGTGTGGTTGTTTGTGTGGTTGTGTGTGTGGTTGTGTATATGGTTGTGTGGTTGTGTGTGTGGTTGTGTGGTTGTGGGTGTGGTTGTGGGTGTGGTTGTGGATGTGTGTGTATATGTGTGATTGTGTGTTGTTGTCTGTGTGGTTTTGTGTGGCTGTGTATGTGTGTGGTTGTGTGTGTGTGGTTGTGTGTGTGTGGTTGTGTGTGTGGTTGTGTGTGGTTGTGTGTGTTGTTGGATGTTGTGGTTGTATGTGTGGTTGTGTGTGTGTGTGGTTGTGTGTGCGTGGTTGTATGTTTGTGGCTGTGTGTGTGGTTGTGTATATGTGGTTGTGAGTGGTTGTGTGTGTGGTTCTGTGGGTGTGGTTGGTTGTGGTATGTGGGTGGGTGTGGTTGTGTGGATGTGGGTGTGGTTGTGGGTGTGTGGGTGTGGTTGTGGGTGTGTGGTTGTGTGTGTGTGCATGTGTGGGTGTGGTTATGTGGGTGTGGTTGAGGGTATGGTTGTGGGTGTAGTTGTGTGTGTGGTTGTTTGTGTGGTTGTGTGTGTGGTTGTGGTTGTGGGTGTGTAGGTGTGGTTGTGGATATATGGTTGTGTGTGTGTGTGTGGTTGTGTGGGTGTGGTTGAGGGTATGGTTGTAGGTGTGGTTGTGTGGTTGTGGTTGTGTGTGTGGTTGTGTGGTTGTGGGTGTGGTTGTGGGTGTGGTTGTGGATGTGTGTGTGTATGTGTGATTGTGTGTGGGTGTGTGTGGTTGTGGTTGTGTGTGTGGTTGCGGTTGTGTGTGTGTGGTTGTTTGTGAGGTTGTGTGTATGTGGTTGTATGTATGGTTGTGTGTGTGGTTGTGGGTGTGTGTGATTGTGGTTGTGTGTGGATGTGGTTGTGGGTATGGTTGTGGGTGTGTGGGTGGTTTTGGGTGTGTGGTTGTGTGTGTGTGGTTGTGTGTGTACAGGTGTGGTTGTGTGGGTGTGGTTGTGGGTATGATTGTGTGTGTGGTTGTGCATGTGTCTGTGTGGTTGTGTGTATGGTTGTGTGTGTGTGTGTGGTTGTGTGTGGGTGGTTGTGTGTCGGTGGGTGTGGCTGTGTGGTTGTGGTTGGTTCTGGTTGTGTGGGTGTGGTTGTTTGTGTGGTTGTGTGTGTGGTTGTGTATGTGGTTGTGTGGTTGTGGTTGTGTGTGTGGTTGTGTGGTTGTGGGTGTGGTTGTGGGTGTGGTTGTGGATGTGTGTGTGTATGTGTGATTGTGTGGTTGTGTGTGTGTGCATGTGTGGGTGTGGTTATGTGGGTGTGGTTGAGGGTATGGTTGTGGGTGTAGTTGTGTGTGTGGTTGTTTGTGTGGTTGTGTGTGTGGTTGTATGTGTGGTTGTGTGTGTGGTTGTGAGTGTGTGGTTGTGTATGTGGTTGTTGTTGTGTGTGTGGTTGTGGGTGGTTGTGGGTGTGGTTGTGTGTGTGTGGTTGTTTGTGTGGTTGTGTGTGTGTGGTTGTGTGTGTGGTTGTGTGTGTGTGGTTGCGTGTGTGTGGTTGTGTGTGTGGTTGTGTGGGTGTGGTTGTGGGTGTGGGTGTGGATGCGTGGTTGTGTGTGGTTGTGTGTGTGGTTTTGTGTGGTTGTGTATGTGTGTGGTTGTGTGGTTGTGTGTGGTTGGGTGTGGTTATGCGTGTGGTTGTGTGTGTGGTTGTGTGTGTGGTTCTGTGTGGTTGTGTGTATGGTTGTGTTTGTGGTTCTGTGAGTGTGGTTGTGTGGGTGGGTGTGGTTGTGTGGGTGTGGGTGTGGTTGTGGGTGTGTGGGTGTGGTTGTGGGTATATGGTTGTGTGTGTGTGTGGTTGTGTGGGTGTGGTTGAGGGTATGGTTGTGGGTGTGGTTGTGTGTGTGGTTGTTTGTGTGGTTGTGTGTTGTGTGTGTGGTTGTGTGTGTGTGGTTGTCTGTGTGGTTGTGTGTGTGTGGTTGTGTGTGTATCGTTGTGTGTATGGTTGTGTGGTTGTGTGTGTGTGGTTGTATATGTGGTTGTGGTTGTGTGTGTGGTTGTGAATGGTTGTGGGTGTGTGGGTGTGGTTGTGTATAAGGTTGTGTGTGTGTGGTTGGGTATGGTTGTGTGGTTGTGGTTGTGTGTTTGTGGGTGTGTGGGTGTGGTTGTGGGTGTGTGGTTCTGTGTGTGGGTAGGTGTGGTTGTGTGGATGTGGTTGTGGGTGTGTGTGTGTGGTTATGGGTGTGATTGGGGTTGTGTGTGTGGTTGTGTGTGTGTGGTTGTGAGTGTGTGGTTGTGTGCATGGTTGTGTATATGTGGTTATGTGTGCGGTTGTGTGTGTGTGGTTGTGTGCATGGTTGTGTGTGTGGTTGTTTGTGTGTGGTTGTGTATGTGTGGTTGTGTGTGTGTGGTTGTGTGTGTTTGGTTGTGTGTGGTTGTGTGTATGGTTGTATGTATGGTTGTGTGGGTGTGGTTGGGTATGGTTGTGTGGGTGGGTGTGTTTGTGTGGGTGTGGGTGTGGTTGTGGGTGTGTGGGTATGGTTGTCGGTGTGTGGTTGTGTGTGTGTGTGGGTATGGTTGAGGGTATGGTTGTGGGTGTGGTTGTGTGTGTGGTTCTTTGCGTGGTTGTGTGTGGTTGTGTGTGTGGTTGTGTGTGTGTGGTTGTGTGTGTGTGGTTATGTGTGTGGTTGTGTGTGTGTGGTTGTGTATGTGGTTATGGTTGTATGTGTGGCTGTGTCAGGTTGTGGGTGTAGTTGTGTGTGTGTGGTTGTTTGTGTGGTTGTGTGTGTGTGGTTGCGTGTGTGTGGTTGTGGTTATATGTATGGTTGTGTGGTTGTGGGTGTGGTTGTGGGTGTGTGTGTGGTTGTGGGTGTGTGTGTGGATGTGTGGTTATGTGTGGTTGTGTGTGTGGTTTTGTGTGGTTTTGTATGTGTGTGGTTGTGTGTGTGTGGTTGTGTGTGTGGTTGTGGGTGTGGTTCTGTATGTGTGGTTGTGTGTGTGATTGTATGTTGTGGTTTTGTATGTGGTTGTATGTGTGTGGTTGTGTGTGTGGTTGTGTGTTTTTGGTTGTGTGGTTGTGTGTGTGGTTGTGGTTGTGTGTGGTTGTGGTTGTGTGTGTGTGGTTGTGGGTGTGGTTGTGTGTGGTTATGTGTATGTATGTGGTTGTGTGTGGTTGTGTATGTGGTTGTGTGGTATTGTGTGTGGTTGTGTGTGTGGTTGTGTTTGTGTGTGTGTAGTTGTGTGTATTGTGTGTGTGGTTGTGTGTGTTGTGTGTGTGGCTGTGGTTGTGTGTATGGTTGTGTGTGTGTGGTTGTGTGTATGGTTGTGTGTGGGTGTGTGTGGTTGTGGTTGTGTGTGTGTGGTTGTGTGTGTGTGGTTGCGGTTGTGTGTGTGTGGTTGTTTATGAGTTTGTGTGTATGTGGTTGTATGTATGGTTGTGTGTGTGGTTGTGTGTGTGTGTGATTGTGGTTGGGTGTGGATGTGGTTGTGGGTATGGTTGTGGGTGTGTGGGTGGTTTTGGGTGTGTGGTTGTGTGTGTGTGGTTGTGTGTGTGCAGGTGTGGTTGTGTGGGTGTGGTTGTGGGTATGGTTGTGTGTGTGGTTGTGTGTGTGTGGTTGTGTGTGTGGTTCTGGTTGTGTGTGTGGTTGTGTGTGGTTGTGGTTGTGTCTGTGGGGTTGTGTGTGTGGTTGTGTGTGTGTGTGTGTGGTTGTGTGTGGGTGGTTGTGTGTGTGGGTATGGTTGTGTCTGTGTGGTTGTGGTTGGTTCTGGTTGTGTGGGTGTGGTTGTTTGTGTGGTTGTGTGTGTGGTTGTGTATGTGGTTGTGTGGTTGTGGTTGTGTGTGTGGTTGTGTGCTTGTGTGTGTTTGTGGTTGTGTGTGTGGTTGTGTGTGTGGTTGTATGTGTGGTTGTGTGGTTGTGTGGTTGTGGGTGCTGTTGTGGGTATGGGTGTGGTTGTGAGTATGGTTGTGTCTGTGGTTGTGTGTTGTGTATGTGTGTGGTTGTGTGTGTGGTTGTGTGTATGTGGTTGCGTGTGTGGTTGTGTGTGTGTGGTTGTGTGTGGTTGTGTGTGTGGTTGTATGTTGTGGTGGTATGTGTGGTTGTGTGTGTGGTTGTGTGTGTGTGCTTGTGTGTGGTTGTGTGTGTGTGGTTGTGTGTGTGGTTGTGTATGTGTGGTTGTGGGTGTGGTTGTGGGTGTGGTTGAGTGTGGTTGTGGTTGTGTGGGTGTGGTTGTGGGTGTGGTTGTGGGTGGGTGGGTGTTTGTGTGGTTGTGTGTGCATTGTTGTGTGTGTGGTTGTGTGTGTGTGGTTGTGTGTGTTTGTGTGTGGTTGGGTGTGTTTGTATGTGGGTAGGTGTGGTTGTGGGTGTGTGGTTGTGTGTGTGTGGTTGTGTGTGGTTGGGTGTGGTTGTGCGTGTGGTTGTATGTGTGGTTGTGTGTGTGGTTCTGTGTGGTTGTGTGGGTGTGGTTTTGGGTGTGGTTGTGGGGGTGTGTGTGTGGTTGTGGGTGTGTGGTTGTGTGTGTGGGTGGGTGTGGTTGTATGGCTGTGGTTGTGGGTGTGGTTGTGTGGGTGTGGTTGTGGGTGTGTGGTTGAGTGTGTGTGTGGTTGTATGTGTGTGGTTGTGTGGTTGTGTGTATGGTTGTGGTTGTGTGTGTGTGGTTGTGTGTGTGGTTGTGTGTATGTGTGGTTGTGTGTGTGTGTGGTTGTGTTTGTGTGGTTGTGTGTGTGTGGTTGTGTGTGGTTGTGTGTGTGTGTGCTTGTGTGTGTGGTTGTGTGTGTGGTTGTGTGGTTATGGGTGCGTTGTGGGTACAGGTGTGGTTGTGGGTTGTGTGTGGATGTATGGTTGTGTGTGGTTGTGTGTGTGTGGTTTTATGTGGTTGTGTATGTGTGTGGTTGTGTGTGTGGTTGTGTGTGTGTATGTGTGTGGTTGTGTGTGTGGTTGTATGTGTGTGTGGTTGTGTGTGTGTGTGTGTGTGGTTGTGTGTGTGGTTGTATGTGTGTGTGGTTGTGTGTGGTTGTGGCTGTGTGTGTGGTTGTGTGTGTGTAGTTGTGTGTGTGGTTGTGTTTGTGGTTGTGTGTGGTTGTGTGTGTGGTGTGTGTTTGGTTTTGTGTGTTGTGTGTGTGGTTGTATGTGTTGTGTGTGTGCCTGTAGTTGTGTGTGTGGTTGCATGTGGTTGTGTGTGTGTGGTTGTGTGTGTGTGTGTGTGTGTGGTTGTGGGTGTGATTGGGGTTGTGTGTGTGGTTGTGTGTGTGTGGTTGTGAGTGTGTGGTTGTGTGCATGGTTGTTTGTATGTGGTTATGTGTGCAGTTGTGTGTGTGTGTGTGGTTGTGTGCATGGTTGTGTGTGTGGTTGTTTGTGTGTGTGTGCATGGTTGTGTATGTGTGGTTGTGTGTGTGTGTGGTTGTGTGTGTGGTTGTGTGTGTGGTTCTGGTTATGTGTGTGGTTGTGTGTGGTTGTGGGTATGGTTGTGTGTGTGGTTGTTTGCGTGTGTGTATGTGGTTGTGTGTGGTTGTGTGTATGGTTGTGTGTGTGGTTCTGTGGGTGTGGTTGGGTGTGGTTGTGTGGGTGGGTGTGGTTGTGTGGGTGTGGTTGTGGGTGTGTGGGTGTGGTTGTGGGTGTGTGGGTGTGTATGTGGTTGTGTGTGTGTGGTTGTGTGTGGTTGTGTGTATGGTTGTGTGTATGGTTCTGTGGGTGTGGTTGGGTGTGGTTGTATGGGTGGGTGTGTTTGTGTGGGTGTGGTTGTGGGTGTGTGGGTATGGTTGTCGGTGTGTGGTTGTGTGTGTGTGTGTGTGTGGTTGTGTGGGTATGGTTGAGGGTATGGTTGTGGGTGTGGTTGTGTGTGGTTGTTTGCGTGGTTGTGTGTGGTTGTGTGTGTGGTTGTGTGTGTGTGGTTGTGTGTGGTTGTGTGTGTGGTTGTGTGTGTGTCATTGTGTATGTGGTTATGGTTGTATGTGTGGTTGTGTGAGGTTGTGGGTATAGTTGTGTGTGTGTGGTTGATTGTGTGGTTGTGTGTGTGTGGTTGCGTGTGTGTGGTTGTAGTTATGTGTGTGGTTGTGTGGTTGTGGGTGTGGTTGTGGGTGTGTGTGTGGTTGTGGGTATGTGTGTGGATGTGTGGTTATGTGTGGTTGTGTGTGTGGTTTTGTATGTGTGTGGTTGTGTGTGTATGGTTGTGTGTGTGGTTGTGGGTGTGGTTCTGTATGTGTGGTTGTGTGTGGTTCTGTGTGTGATTGTATGTTGTGGTTGTGTGTGTGGTTGTATATGTGTGGTTGTGTGTGTGGTTGTGTGTGTTTGGTTGTGTGGTTGTGTGTGTCGTTGTGGTTGTGTGTGGTTGTGGTTGTGTGTGTGTGGTTATGGGTGTGGTTGTGTGGTTTGGTGTGGTTGTGTGTGGTTATGTGTATGTGTGTGGTTGTGTGTGTGGTTGTGTGGTATTGTGTGTGGTTGTGTGTGTGGTTGTGGTTGTGTGTGTGGTTGTGTGTATGGTTTTGTGTGTTGTGTGTGTGGTTGTGTGTGTGGCTGTGGTCGTGTGTGTGGTTGTGTGTATGTGTTTGTGTGTATGGTTGTGTGTAGGTGTGTGTGGTTGTGGCTGTGTGTGTGTGGTTGTGTGTGTGGTTGTTTGTGAGGTTGTGTGTGTGTGGTTGTATGTGTGGTTGTGGGTATGGTTGTGGGTGTGTGGGTGGTTTTGGGTGTGTGGTTGTGTGTGTGTGTGGTTGTGTGTGTGCAGGTGTGGTTGTATGGGTGTGGTTGTGGGTATGGTTGTGGGTATGGTTGTGTATGTGGTTGTGTGTGGTTGTGTGTGTGTGGTTGTGTGTGTGGTTGTGTGTGTGGTTGTGTGTGTGGTTGTGTGTGTGGTTGTGGCTGTGTGTGTGGTTGTGTGTATGGGTATGGTTGTGTGTGGTTGTGTGTGTGGTTGTGTGGTGTTATATGTGGTTGTGTGTGTGGTTGTGTGTATGTGGTTGTGTGTGTGGTTGTGATTGTGGTTGTGTGTGTGGTTGTGTGTGTGTGGTGTGTGTGTGATTTTGTGTGTTGTGTGTGTGGTTGTGTGTGTTGTGTGTGTGGCTGTAGTTGTGTGTGTGGTTGCGTGTGGTTGTGTGTGTGTGGTTGTATGTGTGTGTGTGGTTGTGGGTGTGATTGGGGTTGTGTGTGTGGTTGTGTGTGTGTGGTTGTGAGTGTGTGGTTGTGTGCATGGTTGTGTGTATGTGGTTATGTGTGCGGTTGTGTGATTTTGTGGTTGTGTGCATGGTTGTGTGTGGTTGTTTGTGTGTGTGTGGTTATGTATGTATGGTTGTGTGTGTGGTTGTGTGTGTGTGGTTGTGTGTGGTTGTGTGTATGGTTGTGTGTGTGGTTCTGTGGGTGTGGTTGGGTGTGGTTGTGTGGGTGGGTGTGTTTGTGTGGGTGTGGGTGTGGTTGTGGGTGTGTGGGTTTGGTTGTCGGTGTGTGGTTGTGTGAGTGTGTGTGTGTGGTTGTGTGGGTATGGTTGAGGGTATGGTTGTGGTTGTGTGTGTGGTTGTTTGCGTGGTTGTGTGTGGTTGTGTGTGTGGTTGTGTGTGTGTGTGGTTGTGTGTGTGTGGTTGTGTGTGTGGTTGTGTGTGTGTGGTTGTGTATGTGGTTATGGTTGTATGTGTGGTTGTGTCAGGTTGTGGGTGTAGTTGTGTGTGTGGTTGTTTGTGTGGTTGTGTGTGTGTGGTTGTGTGTGTGTGGTTGTGGTTATGTGTATGGTTGTGTGGTTGTGGGTGTGTGTGTGGTTGTGGGTGTGGGTGTGGATGTGTGGTTATGTGTGGTTGTGTGTGTGGTTTTGTGTGGTTTTGTATGTGTGTGGTTGTATGTGTGTGGTTGTGTGTGTGGTTGTGGGTGTGGTTCTGTATGTGTGGTTGTGTGTGGTTGTGTGTGTGATTGTATGTTGTGGTTGTGTGTGTGGTTGTATGTGTGTGGTTGTGTGTGTGGTTGTGTGTTTTTGGTTGTGTGGTTGTGGTTGTGTGTGGTTGTGGTTGTGTGTGTGTGGTTGTGGGTGTGGTTGTGTGGTTGTGTGTGGTTGTGTGTGGTTATGTGTATGTGTGTGGTTGTGTGTGGTTGTGTGTGTGGTTGTGTGGTATTGTGTTTGGTTGTGTGTGTGGTTGTGGTTGTGTGTGTATAGTTGTGTGTGTGTTGTGTGTGTGGTTGTGTGTGTTGTGTGTGTGGCTGTGGTTGTGTGTATGGTTGTGTGTGTGTGTGTGTGGTTGTGTGTGGGTGTGTGGTTGTGGTTGTGTGTGTGGTTGCGGTTGTGTGTGTGTGTGGTTGTTTGTGAGGTTGTGTGTATGTGGTTGTATGTATGGTTGTGTGTGTGGTTGTGGGTGTGTGTGATTGTGGTTGGGTGTGGATGTGGTTGTGGGTATGGTTGTGGGTGTGTGGGTGGTTTTGGGTGTGTGGTTGTGTGTGTGTGGTTGTGTGTGTGCAGGTGTGGTTGTGTGGTTGTGGGTATGGTTGTGTGTGGTTGTGCGTGTGTGGTTGTATGTGTGGTTCTGGTTGTGTGTGTAGTTGTGTGTGGTTGTGGTTGTGTCTGTGTGGTTGTGTGTGTGGTTGTGTGTGTGTGTGTGTGTGTGGTTGTGTGTGGGTGGTTGTGTGTGGGTGGTTGTGTGTGTGTTGATGTGTGTTTGTATGTGTGGTTGTGTGTTGTTGTCTGTGTGGTTTTGTGTGGCTGTGTATGTGTGTGGTTGTGTGTGTGTGGTTGTGTGTGTGTGGTTGTGTGTGTGGTTGTGTGTGGTTGTGTGTGTTGTTGGATATTGTGGTTATATGTGTGGGTGTGTGTGTGTGTGTGGTTGTGTGTGTGTGGTTGTGTGTTTGTGGTTGTGTGTGGTTGTGTATATGTGGTTGTGAGTGGTTGTGTGTGGTTCTGTGGGTGTGGTTGGGTGTGGTGTGTGGGTGGGTGTGGTTGTGTGGATGTGGGTGTGGTTGTGGGTGTGTGGGTGTGGTTGTGGGTGTGTGGTTGTGTGTGTTTGTGCATGTGTGGGTGTGGTTATGTGGGTGTGGTTGAGGGTATGGTTGTGGGTGTAGTTGTTTGTGTGGTTGTTTGTGTGGTTGTGTATGCAGTTGTGTGTGTGGTTGTGAGTGTGTGGTTGTGTATGTGGTTGTTGTTGTGTGTGTGGTTGTGGGTGGTTGTGGGTGTGGTTGTGTGTGTGTGGTTGTTTGTGTGGTTGTGTGTGTGTGGTTGTGTGTGTGGTTGTGTGTGTGTGGTTGCGTGTGTGTGTGTGGTTGTGTGTGTGTGGTTGTTTGTGTGGTTGTGTGTGTGTGGTTGTGTGTGTGGTTGTGTGTGTGTGGTTGTGTGTGTGTGGTTGTGTGTGTGGTTGTGTGGTTGTGGGTGTGGTTGTGGGTGTGTGTGTGGATGTGTGGTTGTGTGTGGTTGTGTGTGTGGTTTTGTGTGGTTGTGTATGTGTGTGGTTGTGTGGTTGTGTGTGGTTGGGTGTGGTTGTGCATGTGGTTGTGTGTGTGGTTGTGTGTGTGGTTCTGTGTGTTTGTGTGTATGGTTGTGTGTGTGTCTCTGTGGGTGTGGTTGGGTGTGGTTGTGTGGGTGGGTATGGTTGTGTGGGTGTGGTTGTGGGTGTGTGGGTGTGGTTGTCGGTATATGGTTGTATGTGTGTGTGGTTGTGTGGGTGTGGTTGAGGGTGTGGTTGTGTGTGTGGTTGTTTGTGTGGTTGTGTGTTGTTGTGTGTGTGGTTGTGTGTGTGTGGTTGTCTGTGTGGTTGTGTGTGTGTGGTTGTGTGTGTATGGTTGTATGTATGGTTGTGTGTGTGTGGTTGTGTGTGTGGTTGTATATGTGGCTGTGGTTGTATGTGTGGTTGTGTGTGGTTGTGGGTGTGTGTGTGTGTGGTTGTGTATAAGGTTGTGTGTGTGTGGTTGGGTATGGTTGTGTGGTTGTGGTTGTGTGTTTGTGGGTGTGTGGGTGTGGTTGTGGGTGTGTGGTTCTGTGTGTGGGTGGGTGTGGTTGTGTGGATGTGGTTGTGGGTGTGGTTGTGGGGGTGTGGTTATGGGTATGGTTGTGTGTGTGGTTGTGTGTTGTGGTTGTGTATGTGTGTGGTTGTGTGTGTGTGTGGTTGTGTGTGTGTGGCTGTGTGTGTGGTTGTGGTTGTGTGTGGTTGTGGTTGTGTGTGTGTATTTGTGTGTGTGGTTGTGTGTGTGTGGTTCTGTGTGTGTGTGTGTGGTTGTGTGTGCTTGTGTGTGTGTGTGGTTGTGTGTGTGCTTGCGTGCGTGGTTGTGTATGTGGTTGTGTGGTTGTGTGGTTGTAGGTGCGGTTGTTGGTGTGGGTGTGGTTCTGGGTGTGTTTGGATGTGTGGTTGTGTGTGTGGTTTTGTGTGGTTGTGTATGTGTGTTGGTGTGGTTGTGGGTGGGTGAGTGTTTGTGTGATTGTGTGTGTGGTTGTGTGTGTGGTTGTTTGCGTGTGTGTGTGTGGTTGTGTGTATGGTTGTGTTTGTGGTTCTGTGGGAGTGGTTGGGTGTGGTTGTGTGGGTGGGTGTAGTTGTGTGGGTATGGTTATGGGTGTGTGGGTGTGGTTGTGGGTGTGTGGTTGTGTGTGTGTGTGTGGTTGTGTGTGTGTGGTTGTGTGTGGTTGTATGTATGGTTGTGTGTGTGGTTCTGTGGGTGTGGTTGGGTGTGGTTGTATGGGTGGGTGTGTTTGTGTGGGTGTGGGTGTGGTTGTGGGTGTGTGGGTATGGTTGTCGGTGTGTGGTTGTGTGTGTGTGTGGTTGTGTGGGTATGGTTGAGGGTATGGTTGTGGGTGTGGTTGTGTGTGGTTGTTTGCGTGGTTGTGTGTGTGGTTGTGTGTGTGTGGTTGTGTGTGTGGTTGTGTGTGTGTGGTTATGTATGTGGTTATGGTTGTATGTGTGGTTGTGTGAGGTTGTGTGTGTAGTTGTGTGTGTGTGGTTGATTGTGTGGTTGTGTGTGTGTGGTTGCGTGTGTGTGGTTGTGGTTATGTGTATGGTTGTGTGGTTGTGGGTGTGGTTGTGGGTGTGTGGGTGGTTGTGGGTGTGTGTGGATGTGTGGTTATGTGTGGTTGTGTGTGTGGTTTTGTATGTGTGTGGTTGTGTGTGTGTGGTTGTGTGTGTGGTTGTGGGTGTGGTTCTGTATGTGTGGTTGTGGTTGTGTGTGTGTGGTTGTGGGTGTGGTTGTGTGGTTCGGTGTGGTTGTGTGTGGTTATGTGTATGTGTGTGGTTGTGTGTGTGGTTGTGTGGTATTGTGTGTGGTTGTGTGTGTGGTTGTGTGTATGGGTTTGTGTGTTGTGTGTGTGTTGTGGGTGTGGGTGTGGTTGTGTGGGTATGGTTGAGGGTATGGTTGTGGGTGTGGTTGTGTGTGTGGTTGTTTGCATGGTTGTGTGTGGTTGTGTGTGTGGTTGTGTGTGTGTGGTTGTGTGTGTGGTTGTGTGTGTGTGGTTGTGTATGTGGTTATGGTTGTATGTGTGGTTGTGTCAGGTTATGGGTTTAGTTGTGTATGTGTGGTTGTTTGTGTGGTTGTGTGTGTGTGGTTGCGTTTGTGTGGTTGTGGTTATGTGTATGGTTGTGGGTGTGTGTGTGGTTGTGGGTATGTGTGTGGATGTGTGGTTATGTGTGTTTGTGTGTGTGGTTTTGTGTGGTTTTGTATGTGTGTGGTTCTGTGTGTGGTTGTGTGTGTGGTTGTGGGTGTGGTTCTCACACACACAACCTTACAAACAACCACACACACACAACCGCAACCACACACACACAACCACAACCACACACACCTACACACAACCATACACACAACTACATACACACAACCACACACACAACCCCAGTCACACACACAACACACACAACCACACACACACAACACACAAAACCATACACACAACCACACACACAACCACACACACAACTACACACAATACCACACAACCACACACACAACCACACACATACACATAACCACACACAACCACACCAAACCACACAACCACACCCACAACCACACACACACAACCACAACCACACACAACCACACACACAACCACACAGCCAAACACACACAACCACACACACAACCACACATATACAACCACACACACAACCACAACATACAATCCCACACACAACCACACATACAGAACCACAACCACAACCACACCCACAACCACACACACACAACCACACACATACAAAACCACACACACAACCACACATAACCACACATCCACACACACACCCACAACCACACACACACCCACAACCACACCCACAACCACACAACCACACACATAACCACAACCACACACACGCAACCACACACACACAACCACACAATCAACCACACACACACAACTACACCCACAACCTCACACAACCACACATACAACCATAACCACATACACAACCACACACACACAACCACACACACAACCACACACACAACCACACACATACAACCACACACACAACCACACACAACCACGCAAACAACCACACACAACCACACCCACAACCATACCCTTAACCATACCCACACAACCACACACACACACACACACACACAACCACACACCGACAACCATACCCACACATCCACAACCACACCCACACCCACACAAACACACCCACCCATACAACCACACCCACAGAACCACACACACAACCATACACACAACCACACACAACCACACACACGCAAACAACCACATACACAACCATACCCACAACCACACACAACCAGAACCACACATACAACCACACACACAACCACACACACACACAACCACACATACACAACCATGCACACACACACAAACAACCACACACACAACCATGCACACAACCACACATACACACACACAACTGCACACATAACCACATACAAACAACCATGCACACAACCACACACTCACAACCACACACACACAACCACATACACAACCATACACATAACCCCAATCACACCCACAACCACACACACACACACACATAACCACACACACACAACCACATGCAACCACACACACAACTATAGGCACACACACAACACACACAACTACACACACAACCCACAAAACCACACACACACCACACACACACAACCACACACACAACCACAAACACAACCACACACACAACCACGCACACACAACCACACACACAACCACATATAACACCACACAACCACACACACACACACAACAACACACACACACACACACACAACCACACACACAACCACACACACACACACACACAACAACACACACAACCACACACATACACAACCACATAAAACCACAAACACAACCACACACAACCATACATCCACACACACCCACAACCACACCTGCACCCACAACGCACCCATAACCACACAACCACACAAGCACACACACAACCACAAGCACACACACAAGCACACACACAAGCACACACACACACACAACCACACACAACCACACAAACACAACCACACAAACACAACCACACACACAACCACACATACACACAACCACACACACAACCACACACACACAACCACAACCACACACACAACCACACAACCACACACACAACCACACACACACTCAACCACACACCCACACCCACACCCACACAACCACACCCACAACCACACCCATACAACCACACCCACCCACACACACAACCACACACCCACAACCACACACACACACCCACAACCACACCCACAACCACACCCACACAACCACACAGAACCACACACACAACCACACATACAACCACATGCACAACCACACACAACCACACACAACCACACACACACAACCACACACACACAACCACACACAACCACATACAAACACACCCAACCACACACAAACACACACAAACACACACAACCACACACACAGCAACGCACACACAACCACACAAACACCCACCCACCCACAACCACACCCACACAACCACAACCACACCCAACCACACCCACAACCACACTCACGACCACACATACACAACCACACACACAACCACACACACACAACCACACACACACAAGCACACACACACAACTACACACACAACCACACACACAACCACACATACAACCACAACATACAACCACACACACAACCACACACAACCACACACACACAACCACACACACAACCACACACATACACAACCACATAAAACCACACACACAACCACACACAACCATACATCCACACACACCCACAACCACACCTGCACCCACAACGTACCCATAACCACACAACCACACAACCACAAGCACACACACAAGCACACATACAAGCACACACACACACAACCACACACAACCACACACACACAACCACACAAACACAACCACACACACACACAACCACACATACACACAACCACACACACAACCACACACACACAACCACACACATACAACCACACACACAACCACACAACCACACACACACACAACCACACACACACTCAACCACACACCCACAACCACACCCACACAACCATACCCACAACCACACCCATACAACCACACCCACCCACACACACAACCACACACCCACAACCACACACACACACCCACAACCACACCCACAACCACACAACCACACAGAACCACACACACAACCACACATACAACCACACGCACAACCACACCCAAACACACACAACCACACAACCACACACACACAACCACACACACACAACCACACCTAACCACATACAAACACACCCAACCACACACAAACACACACAACCACACACACACAACCACACACACAACAACGCACACACAACCACACAAACACCCACCCACCCACAACCACACCCACAACCACACCCACACAACCACAACCACACCCAACCACACCCACAACCACACTCACAACCACACATACACAACCACACACACAACCACACACACACAACCACACACACACAAGCACACACACATAACTACACACACAACCACACACACAACCACACCTACAACCACAACATACAACCACACACACAACCAGACACACCCACACACACACAACCACACACACAACCACACACACAACCACACACACACAACCACACACATACACAACACACAACCACAGACACAACCATACTCACAACCACACCCATACCCACAACCACACCCACAACCACACAACCACACAACCACACATACAACCACACACACAAGCACACACACAACCACACACACACACACGCACATAACCACACACACAACCACAATCACACAACCACATACACAACCACACACACAACCACACAAACAACCACACCCACACAACCCGAACCAACCACAACCACACAGACACAACCACACCCACACACACTTAACCACCCACACATAACCACACACACACACACACAACCACACACACAACCACACAGACACAACCACAACCACACACACAACCAGAACCACACACAGAACCACACATGCACAACCACACACACAACCATACCCACAACCACACCCACACAACCACACCTGCACACACAACCACACACACACAACCACACACCCAAAACCACCCACACACCCACAACCATACCCACAACCACATCCACACCCAACCACAATCACCCACACACAACCACACACACAACCATACATACAACCACATACACACAACCTCACAAACAACCACACACACACAACCGCAACCACACCCACACAACCACACACACACAAACACAACCACACACACCCACACACAACCATACACACAACCACACACACACAACCATACACACAACCACAGCCACACATACAACACACACAACCACACACACAATACACACAACTACACACACACACAAACACAACCACACACACAACCACATACAATACCACACAACCACACACACCACCACACACAACCACACACATACACATAACCACACACAACCACACAACCATACCCACAACCACACATACACAACCACAACCACACACAACCACAACCACACACACACAACCACAACCACACACACACAACCACACACACACACTCAACCACACACCCACAACCACACCCACACAACCACACCCACCCACACACACAACCACACACCCACAACCACACACACACACCCACAACCACACCCACAACCACACCCACACAACCACACAGAACCACACACACAACCACACGCAAACACACACAACCACACACACACAACCACACACACAACAACGCACACACAACCACACAAACACCCACCCACCCACAACCACACCCACAACCACACCCACACAACCACAACCACACCCAACCACACCCACAACCACACATACACAACCACACACACAACCACACACACACAACCACACACACACACAAGCACACACACACAAGCACACACACACAACTACACACACAACCACACACACACAACCACACATACAACCACAACATATAACCACACACACAACCACACACAACCAAACACACACAACCACACACAACCACACACACAACCACACACATACACAACCACATAAAACCACACACACAACCACACACAACCATACATCCACACACACCCACAACCACACCTGCACCCACAATGCACCCATAACCACACAACCACACACACAACCACAAGCACACACACAAGCACACACACAAGCACACACACACACACAACCACACACACACAACCACACAAACACAACCACACACACATAACCACACACACACAACCACACACACAACCACACAACCACACACACACAACCACACACACACACTCAACCACACACCCACAACCACACCCACACAACCACACCCACAACCACACCCATACAACCACACCCACCCACACACACAACCACACACCCACAACCACACACACACACCCACAACCACACCCACAACCACACCCACACAACCACACAGAACCACACAGACAACCACACATACAACCACACGCACAACCACACCCAACCACACACAACCACACAACCACACACACACAACCACACACACACAACCACACCTAACCACATACAAACACACCCAACCACACACAAACACACACAACCACACACACACAACCACACACACAACAATGCACACACAACCACACAAACACCCACCCACCCACAACCACACCCACTACCACACCCACACAACCACAACCACACCCAACCACTCCCACAACCACACTCACAACCACACATACACAACCACACACACAACCACACATACACAACCACACACACACACACACAAGCACACACACACAACTACACACACAACCACACACACAACCACACATACAACCACAACATACAACCACACACACAACCACACACATACAACCACACACACAACCACACTCACAACCACACACACACACAACCACACACATACACAACACACAACCACAGACACAACCATACTCATAACCACACCCATACCCACAACCACACCCACAACCACACAACCACACAACCACACATACAACCACACACACAAGCACACACACAACCACACATACACACAAGCACATAACCACACACACAACCACAACCACACAACCACATACACAACCACACACACAACCACACAAACAACCACACCCACACAACCAGTACCAACCACAACCACACAGACACAACCACACCCACACACACACAACCACCCACACACAACCACACACACAACCACACACACAACCACACAGACACAACCACAACCACACACAACCACACACACAACCAGAACCACACACAGAACCACACATGCACAACCACACACACAACCATACCCACAACCATACCCACACAACCACACCTGCACACACACAACCACACACACACAACCACACACCCAAAACCACCCACACACCCACAACCATACCCACAACCATATCCACACCCAACCACAATCACACACACACAACCACACACACAACCATACATATAACCACATACACACAACCTCACAAACAACCACACACACACAAACGCAACCACACCCACACAACCACACACACACAACCACAACCACACACACCCTCACACAACCATACACACAACCACACATACACAACCATACACACAACCACAGCCACACATACAACACACACAACCACATACACAATACACACAACTACACACACACAAACACAACCACACACACAACCATACACAACCACACACACAACCACACACAACCACACACATACAGATAACCACACACAACCACACAACCACACCCACAACCACACACACACAACCACACACAACCACACACACAACCACACAACCAAAAACACACAACCACACACACAACCACACACATACAACCACACACACAACTACAACATACAATCATACACACAACCACACATACAGAACCACACCCACAACCACACCCACAACCACACACACACAACCACACACATACAAAAACACACACACAACCATACACATAACCACACATCTACACACACACCCATAACCACACCCACAACCACACAACCATACACATAACCACAACCACACACACGCAACCACACACACACAACCACACAAACAACCACACAACTACACCCACAACCTGACACAACCACACATACAACCATAACCACATACACAACCACACACACACAACCACACACACAACCACACACACACAACCACACACACACAACCACACACATAACCACACACAACCACGCTAACAACCACACACACAACCACACCCACAACCATACTCTCAACCATACCCATATAACCACACCCACACACACACACAACCACACACCGACAACCATACTCACACACCCACAACCACACCCACACAAACACACCCACCCACACAACCACACCCAACCACACCCATACAACCATACACACAACCATACACACAACCACACACAACCACACACACACAACCACACACACACAACCACACACTCACAACCACACACACACAACCACACACACAACCACACACACAACCCCAATCACACCCACAACCACACACACACACACACACACACAACCACACACACACAACCACATGCAACCACACACACAACTACAGCCACACACACAACCACACACACAACACACAAAACCACACACACACCACACACACACAACCACACATACAACCACAAACCCAACCACACACACAACCACACACACAACCACACACACAACAACAATATATATCACCACACAACCACTCACACAACCACACCCACACACACAACCACACACACAGCCACAACCACACATTCAACCACACACACACACACAACCACAAACACAACCACACACACAACCACACACACACAACCACACACACAACAACACACAACCATACCCACAACCATACCCACAGCCACACCCATACAACCACACCTGCACACACACAACCACACACACACAACCACACACCCAAAACCACCCACACACCCACAACCATACCCACAACCACATCCACACCCAACCATAATCACACATACACACACACACAACCACACACCACCATACATACAACCACACTCACACAACCTCACAAACAACCACACACACACAACCACATCCACACACACCCACACACAACCATACACACAACCATATACACACAACCACACATACAACCACAGCCACACACACAACACACACCCACACAGACAACACACAAAACCATACACACAACCACACACACAACCACAACCACTCACACAACCACAAACAATACCACACAACCACACACACAACCACACACATACACATAACCACACACAACCACACCGAACCACACAACCACCCCCAACCACACACATACAACCAAAACCACACACAACCACAACCACACACACAACCACACAACCAAACACACACAACCACACACACAACCACACATATACAACCACACACACACAACCACAACATACAATCACACACACAACCACATACAACCACACATACAGAACCACACCCACAACCACACACACAACCACACACACACAACCACACACATACAAAACCACACAAAACCACTCACACAACCACACATAACCACACATCCACACCCACACCCACAACCATACCCACAACCACACCCATACAACCACACCTGCACACACACAACCACACACACACAACCACACACCCAAAACCACCCACACACCCACAACCATACCCACAACCACATCCATACCCAACCACAATCACACCCACCCACAACCACACACACAACCACATGCACAACCATACCCGACCACACACAACCACACAACCACACACATGCACAACCACACAAAACCACACACACAACCACACACAACCACACATCCACACACACACCCACACCCACAACCATACCCACAACCACACAACCACACACACAACCACACAAACGCAACCACACACACACAGCCACACACACAACCACACACACACAACCACACAAACAACCACACACACACAACCACACCCACAACCACCCACAACCACACACACAACAACAACCACATAACCACACCCACACATCCACACACACACACAACCACACACCCACAACCACACCCACACACCCACAACCACACCCACATCCACACAACCATACCCACCCATACACCACACCCAACCACACCCACAGAACCACACACAACCACTCACAACCACATATACACAACCACACACACAACCACAAACACACAACCACACACACAACCACACACACAACCGCACATACAACCACACAAACAACCACACACACAACTACACCCACAACCATACCCTCAACCACACCCACATAACCACACCCACACATGCACACACACACACAACCACACACCCACAACCACACCCACACACCCACAACCACACCCACATCCACACAACCATACCCACCCACACACCACACCCAACCACACCCACAGAACCACACACACAACCACTCACAACCACATATACACAACCACACACACAACCACAAACACACAACCACACACACACAACCACACACACACACACAACCACACATACAACCACAACATCCAACAACACACAACCACACACAACCACACACACAACCACACACACACAACCTCACACAACCACACACATACACAGCCACAGAAAACCACACAGACAACAACACACAACCACACATACACACACATATCCACAACCACACCCACAACCACACCCACAACCACACAACCACACATACAACCATAACCACACAACCACATACACAACCACACACACAACCACACAAACAACTACACCCACACAACCAGAACCAACCACAACCACACAGACACAACCACACCCACACACACACAACCACCCACAGACAACCACACACAAACACACAACCACACAGACACAACCACAACCACACACAACCACACACACACAACCAGAACCACACACACAACCACACACGCACAACCACACACACAACCATACCCACAACCACACCCACACAACCACACCTGCACACACACAACCACACACACACAACCACACACCCAAAACCACCCACACACCCACAACCATACCCACAACCACATCCATACCCAACCACAATCACACCCACCCACAACCACACACACAACCATACATACAACCACATACACACAACCTCACAAACAACCACACACACACAACTGCAACCACACACACAACCATAACCACACACACCCACACACAACCATACACACAACCACACACACACAACCATACACACAACCACAGCCACACACACAACACACACAACCACATACACAACACACACAACCATACACACAACTACACACACACAACCACAACCACACACACAACCAAACACAATG
Source organism: Triturus cristatus (assembly GCF_964204655.1). Taxonomy (NCBI): domain Eukaryota; kingdom Metazoa; phylum Chordata; class Amphibia; order Caudata; family Salamandridae; genus Triturus; species Triturus cristatus. The sequence continues at coordinate 1,050,986,411 of NC_140579.1, forward strand.
CCACACAACCACACACACAACCACACACAACCACACACATACACATAACCACACACAACCACACACAACCACACAACCATACCCACAACCACACACACAACCATAACCACACACAACCACAACCACACAACCAAAAACACACAACCACACACACAACCACAACATACAATCACACACACAACCACACATACAGAACCACACCCACAACCACACACACAACCAAACACACACACAACCACACACATACAAAACCACACAAAACCACACACACAACCACACATAACCACACATCCACACACACACCCACAACCACACACACAACCACACCCACAACCACACACACACAACCACACAAACAACCACACACACACAACTACACCCACAACCTGACACAACCACACATACAACCATAACCACATTGTTGGACCCGGCCTCGTAGAATGGCCCTCCGTGCCCCCGCACCACCGAAACCTGGTACCTACAGCCCAAGCCCCCGGCCCGGCCGAACCTCCCCACCAGGACACACGCACCGACCCGGACATCTCTGTCCCTGGCCTCTCCCCTTTCGGCCACCCCGGGCCCGCGTGCCCACTTCATGCACCAAGATGGCCGCCCGGCCCCAGCGAGACCCGGGCATAGAGGCACAACTCCGGCTGGAGGACATCACGCTTCCAGGGGATGAGAGAGGGAGGAGCAGTTTCTATCGCACCTCTGAACTCCCCCGGGACGATGGGTTTCGATCGGCCCTCCGGCCTCCCTGAGGGCTGGCTCCACGCCTGCTGGGTGTCTGGGACTCCTCCCGACCCGGCCCTGAAAGGATCAAAAGACTATAGCAGGAAATCCCGACAAGCGACCCCCAGGTGACAAGACCCCTGCCTGCACAGACTCCGGACATCAAAGAGGGGTCGAACTATAACAAGGGGTGCTCTGGGGCTGTCCGGCAGATTCGACGCTGGAACAACGAGAGCCTGCTGACGTGGTCGCGGCTCCTGGAACTGGAACTCACCTGAGCCCTGCTGAGTGACTCGCGGCTCCCTGAAGATCGTAAGACCTCCGAACTTGCACCTGAGCCCTGCTGAGTGACTCGCGGCTCCCTGAAGATCGTAAGACCTCCGAACTTGTACCTGAGCCCTGCTGAGTGACTCGCGGCTCCCTGAAGATCGTAAGACCTCCGAACTTGTACCTGAGCCCTGCTGAGTGACTCGCGGCTCCCCCAGACTCTCACGGTCCCGCCGGACCCCACCTCCGACCACGTATCCCCCAGCTCGAGGATTGTGAGCTGTGCGCCGGGTACGTCCCTGCTTTGAACCGTTACCAAAGACAGTCCCGCTACCCCCTACCTTTCCGAGACTCTTGAGCTCGTGCTCACCTTGTACATATTTGCAGTGATACCTGTTTGATAAAGCTTGTTCTGAGAATACCCAGTGTGGTCCCTCTGTGTCGTGTGGTGCCAGAAGTACGATCCTAGTTGCGAGAATCCTCCCCCTGGGGAATCTCCCGCCAGTGCCCGGCTACGATACTTTGAGGGTGGGTCTCAGGGTAGTCAGGACCCCCTTTCCGGGCTCCTCTGAGGTCGCCGTCTAACATTGGTGGCAAGCGACGGGATTCGGGCCCATCACCTAGAGATCGTACAGTAAACGACGGACGCACGACCAACAAAGATGGCAGAAGGAAGCGCCACGAGCTCCGCAGAAACCAACGCCAACAGAGTGTTCCAGGTGGAGCATCTGGAAGAATACACACACAAAGAGCTAAAACAATTTTGCAAAGAACTTAAAATCGCTACCACTGGCCTCAACACTAAAGAAGACTTGCAGAAAGCACTGAAAACTTGGGTGGAGACCGGGGCCTCCCGCCCGGAAGGCACGGGGGAGCGCCCCGACGGAGCCGAACCCCCCCAAAATGAAAGCAGTAGCAATCAGGTGCGAGGCATCGTACCAGACGGGGGCCTATCCCCGGAAGAGCTCGCGGACAGAGAGAGAAGCCGCAGTCATGAACTCGAGTTAGCCAAACTCAAAATCGAGGGCGAATTGAAGTTAGCGGAGAAGAAGCTAGCAGTAGAGCAAATGCGTGTACAAGGCGAACTGGAAGAAAAGAAGCTCCAACGGGAGCACGAAGGAAGAAAGCTCCAACTGGAGCACGAACGGAGCTTAAAGGAACTCGAGCTCAAGGCCCGAAATGAGGACGGGAGGCCCTCGGGGAACCGAGAGACGGCCCCCCCAGCGGAACAGAAGGTCCACATCCCCAAGGATGTGGTCAAAGAATATTATAAAAACGATGACATTCAGCAATGGTTTCGGGCCTACGAGGTCGCCATGACCTCCCATCGGATTCCACAGAAGGACTGGGGGGCGGGGTTGTGGGGACGGTTTCTGAGCGAAGGAAGGGACACCCTGCTCGACCTACCCCTATCCCTGCAGACCTCCTACAGCCACATGAAAGAGGCTCTCCTCACAAGATACGGCCTCACCCCAGAAATGTACCGCCAACGGTTCCGGGACTGCAGGAAGATCCCGGGCACCACCTGGGTGGAGTATGTAAACTTTTTTAGTCGGGCCTTCGATGGGTGGGTCAAGGGCAGCAAAGTCACCACCCTTGCCGAACTCACTGACCTCATGTTATGGGAACATCTGGCTGCGAACTGCTTCGTAGAGCTACGTCAACATCTGCTGGATAGCAAGCTCACAGATCCCCGGAAGCTGGCCGTGGAGGCCGACCGCTGGACCAACACCCGGGTCTCCCGGGGCATGGTAGGAGAGTACCCCCGAACCAGTCAGGGACCACCCCGCCAGAGAGGGGGAGGGAACCAGGGAGGGCCGAGGGAGTCCCAGCCTAGCCCCCCGAAGACACCACCTCCACCTTTCCCGGCGCCCCCCCCACCAGTAACAGGGCCCCCCGGGAGACGGGGACACCGGGTGACCGTCACATGTTTCCGCTGCCAGAAACCCGGGCACTACGCCAATGACCCAGAGTGCCCCATGGCCACCCAAGTCACCCCTGCGAGACAGATAGCCAACGTAGCCCTAGGGGAGGAGGTTGAGGAAGCCGAGGAGTGGGAACCAGCCGCGATGGCCCTAGTATCCCTGGGAGATAGGGAAATGATCCCTGGTAGCCTCCTACCGTCCAACACACAGAAATATGGGCAGCTCGTCAAGATCAATGGCCACCAGGTAGAGGCCCTGCGGGACACCAGGGCCAGTATCACCGGTGTCCTCAGGCACCTAGTTCCCGAGGAGCAGATCCTCCCCAATGTCTTTTGCCCCGTAATATCTGCAGACAATAGGGAAAGTATGTGTCAGGTGGCCCTGGTGCCATTTGAGTGGGGAGGGGTGATAGGCAAACTCAAGGTGGCCGTAAGAACCTCCCAGCCGGTCGACTGCCTCTTAGGGAACGACCTGGAGAGTTCCCCCTGGAAGCACGTAGAGCGCAAGGCCCACCTAGGAATGATGGGACTCCCCGAGTGGGTGTGTGCCACCACCCGATCTATGACAGCCCGACTCACTCCCCGTAGAGAAATCGAGAGCACCCTGGTCAAAGTAGCCAGCACCGTCCCCGCCGAGGGTCCTCCCGTTCCCCCATCGGAAGGGTCCGTCGTCAGCGACGAACCCGCACCATCCGACCCCGCCCTGGTCCCCGAGTTGGGGGATCTACCCGAGTTGGCCCATTGGCGCCACGAGGGCGGGCCCACCCGAGAAGAATTTTGCCGGGAGCAAGCCACCTGTCCTTCCCTGGTCGGGCTGCGGCGCCAGGCCGAGGGCCAAGCCGCAGGTGACCAGACCGGAACGCACCGAATCTATTGGGAGAATAACGTCCTGTATAGTGAGCAGAAATCAGTGGAGCTGGGATCCGGACGGGTACTGGTGGTACCTCTCCGCTTCCGGGATTTCCTCCTGGGCTTAGCCCACGATGTCCCCCTCGCCGGTCACCTGGGTCAGGACAAGACCTACAGCCGTCTCGTGACCCATTTTTATTGGCCTAAGATGAAAGCAGCGGTAGAAGCCCACTGCAAGTCCTGCCCCACGTGCCAAGCCAGTGGGAAGAGTGGGGGGAAGCGCAAGGCTCCCCTCCAACCCTTCCCGGTCATCAGTACCCCCTTCGAACGAGTCGGGATCGACATCGTGGGGCCACTGGACCCCCCCACATCCCAAGGTCACCGTTTCATCTTGGTCCTAGTGGACCACGCCACCCGCTACCCAGAGGCTATTCCCCTACGCACCATTACGGCCCCCGTGGTGGGCCGGGCCCTGATGGGGATCTTCTCCAGGGTGGGTTTCCCCCGCGAGGTCGTGAGCGATCGCGGCACTAATTTTATATCCAGGTATATGACGTCCCTGTGGCAACAATGTGGGGTGTCCTATAAGTTCACCACCCCGTACCATCCCCAAGGGAACGGCCTAGTAGAGAGGTTTAATAGGACTTTGAAAGGGATGATCGCTGGCCTAGAAGAGCCCCTCCGGCGTAAGTGGGACGTCCTGCTCCCCTGCCTCTTGTTCGCTTACCGGGAGGTCCCCCAGAAGTCCTTAGGGTTCAGCCCGTTTGAATTACTCTATGGGCACCCCGTCCGAGGTCCCCTCAGTTTAGTTAAGGAAGGGTGGGAGGCAGCACCCCAGGCCACCCCCCGAGATGTGTTCCAATATGTCCTGGCCCTCCGGAACCAGACCAGGAGGTTCCGAGAACTGGCCGAGGCCAACCTGGAGGCGAGTCAAGAAGAAATGAAGCGCTGGTACGACCAGAATGCTACTCTGGTCGAGTTCCAGCCGGGCCAGCAGGTGTGGGTCATGGCCCCGGTGAAGCCTGGCGCTCTCCAGGACCGATGGACTGGGCCCTACAAAGTGGTCGAGAAGAAGAGCCAAGTCACCTACTTGGTGGACGTCCAGTCGCCTCGGGATCCCCTCCGGGTCCTGCACGTGAACCGCCTCAAGCCTCACTTCCAGAGGACAGAACTGAGCCTCCTGCTGGCCACCGATGACGGGGCCGAAGATGAGTCGGATCCCCTCCCGGACCTCCTGTGTATCAAGGAGCAGGATGGCTCCGTGGAAGGAGTGAACCTCTCCCCAGCCCTCACTGCCCAGCAACAAGCGGACTGCCGCCAGCTCCTAAGACAATTTTCTGACCTCTTCTCCCTGACCCCCCGGGTCACCGACTGGTGTGTTCATGATGTGGACACCGGGGACAGCCCGCCGGTGAGACACCGAGCCTACCGGGTTCCTGACCGGGTCCGGTCCTGCATTCAAGCGGAAGTCTCGAAGATGTTGACCCTGGGGGTGATCGAGCCCTCTGACAGTCCCTGGGCCAGCCCCGTGGTCCTGGTCCCGAAGGCAGCGGCCCCCGGTGTCGCCCCCGAGCTCCGATTCTGCGTAGACTACCGGGGGCTCAATGACGTTACCCGAGCCGATGCCCACTCCATTCCACGAGCCGACGAACTCATTGACCGACTAGGGGCAGCCCGGTTCCTCAGCACATTCGACCTCACCTGCGGATACTGGCAGATTGCGCTCACCGAAGGGGCCAAAGAGCGGTCCGCTTTCTCCACCCCCGATGGGCACTACCGCTTCCGCGTAATGCCCTTCGGGATGAAAAATGCCCCGGCCACTTTCCAGTGACTGGTGAATAGAGTCCTGGCCGGGCTAGAACAGTTCAGAGCGGCATACCTGGACGACATCGCTGTCTTCAGTTCAGAGTGGAGTGAGCACCTCCAGCACCTCCGAAGGGTGCTAATCGCCCTGCGCCAGGCAGGCCTCACAGTAAAAGCCAGCAAGTGCCAGATCGGGCAAGGATCCGTGTTCTACTTGGGGCACCAGGTCGGGAGTGGCCAGGTCGCCCCGCTACAGCCAAAGATCGACGCCATCCTGGCCTGGGAACCACCCATCACCCAGACGGAGGTCCGAGCCTTTCTGGGACTCACAGGCTACTACCGAAGATTCATTCGGGGGTATGGCAGCCTTGTCGGCCCTCTCACAGAACTCACGTCTAAAAAACAGCCAAAGAAAGTGCAGTGGACGGCTGCCTGCCAGGAAGCTTTCGATGCCCTAAAAAGGGCCATGTGTACTGCCCCCGTCCTCCGGGCTCCCGACTACGCCAAGGAGTTCATAGTCCAAACCGATGCCTCCGAGCATGGCATTGGGGCCGTCCTGTCCCAAGTAAATGACCAAGGCCTAGACCAGCCCGTCGCCTTCCTCAGTCGGCGGCTGTTGCCCCGAGAACAAAGATGGAGCACCATAGAGCGCGAAGCCTTTGCCGTGGTCTGGGCACTCAAAAAGCTACGACCCTACCTGTTTGGCACCCATTTCAGAGTCCAAACTGACCATCGGCCCTTACGTTGGCTCATGCAGATGCGAGGAGAAAGCCCCAAGCTACTGCGGTGGTCAATCTCCCTCCAGGGGATGGATTTCACCGTGGAACACCGCCCTGGTACGGACCACGCCAATGCTGACGGCCTCTCCCGGTTCTTCCGCCTCAGCGAAGAGAACCCCCCAAGCTGATGGGCAGTTCTCTCCGGCTTTCAGCTGGGGGGGACGCGTGTTGGACCCGGCCTCGTAGAATGGCCCTCCGTGCCCCCGCACCACCGAAACCTGGTACCTACAGCCCAAGCCCCCGGCCCGGCCGAACCTCCCCACCAGGACACCCGCACCGACCCGGACATCTCCGTCCCTGGCCTCTCCCCTTTCGGCCACCCCGGGCCCGCGTGCCCACTTCATGCACCAAGATGGCCGCCCGGCCCCAGCGCGACCCGGGCATAGAGGCGCCACTCCGGCTGGAGGACATCACGCTTCCAGGGGATGAGAGAGGGAGGAGCAGTTTCTATCGCACCTCTGAACTCCCCCGGGACGATGGGTTTCGATCGGCCCTCCGGCCTCCCTGAGGGCTGGCTCCACGCCTGCTGGGTGTCTGGGACTCCTCCCGACCCGGCCCTGAAAGGATCAAAAGACTATAGCAGGAAATCCCGACAAGCGACCCCCAGGTGACAAGACCCCTGCCTGCACAGACTCCGGACATCAAAGAGGGGTCGAACTATAACAAGGGGTGCTCTGGGGCTGTCCGGCAGATTCGACGCTGGAACAACGAGAGCCTGCTGACGTGGTCGCGGCTCCTGGAACTGGAACTCACCTGAGCCCTGCTGAGTGACTCGCGGCTCCCTGAAGATCGTAAGACCTCCGAACTTGTACCTGAGCCCGCTGAGTGACTCGCGGCTCCCTGAAGATCGTAAGACCCCCGAACTTGTACCTGAGCCCTGCTGAGTGACTCGCGGCTCCCTGAAGATCGTAAGACCTCCAAACTTGTACCTGAGCCCTGCTGAGTGACTCGCGGCTCCCCCAGACTCTCACGGTCCCGCCGGACCCCACCTCCGACCACGTATCCCCCAGCTCGAGGATTGTGAGCTGTGCGCCGGGTACGTCCCTGCTTTGAACCGTTACCAGAGACAGTCCCGCTACCCCCTACCTTTCCGAGACTCTTGAGCCCGTGCTCACCTGGTACATATTTGCAGTGATACCTGTTTGATAAAGCTTGTTCTGAGAATACCCAGTGTGGTCCCTCTGTGTCGTGTGGTGCCAGAAGTACGATCCTAGTTGCGAGAATCCTCCCCCTGGGGAATCTCCCGCCAGTGCCCGGCTACGATACTTTGAGGGTGGGTCTCAGGGTAGTCAGGACCCCCTTTCCGGGCTCCTCTGAGGTCGCCGTCTAACACCCACCCACACACACAACCACACACCCACAACCACACACACACACCCACAACCACACCCACAACCACACCCACACAACCACACATACAACCACATGTACAACCACACCCAACCACACATAACCACACAACCACACACACAACCACACACACACAACCACACCTAACCACATACAAACACACCCAACCACACACAAACACACACAACCACACACACACAACCACACACAACAACACACACACAACCACACAAACACCCACCCACCCACAACCACACCCACAACCACACCCACACAATCACAACCACACCCAACCACACCCACAACCACACCCACAACCACACATACACAACCACACACATAACCACACACACAACCATACACACACACAAGCACACACACACAACCACACACACAACCACACATACAACATACAACCACACACACAACCACACACAACCACACACACACAACCACACACACAACCACACACACACAACCACACACACATACCCACACACATACACAACACACAACCACACACACAACCATACTCACAACCACACCCACACCCACAACCACACCCACAACCACACAACCACACAACCACACATACAACCACACACACAAGCACACACACAACCACACACACACACAAGCACACATAACCACACACACACACACACAACCACACACACACACAACCACACCCACACAACCACACCCACCCACACAACCACACCCAACCACACCCACAGAACCATACACACAACCACACACAACCACACACACAACCACACAACCACACACACACAACCACACACACAACCACACCTAACCACATACAAACACACCCAACCACATACAAACACACACAACCACACACACACAACCACACACACAACAACGCACACACAACCACACAAACACCCACCAACCCATAACCACACCCACAACCACACCCACACAACCACAACCACACCCAACCACACCCACAACCACACATACACAACCACACACACAACCACACACACACACAAGCACACACACACAACTACACACACAACCACACACACAACCTGTGAGAAGTTGGCCTGGTATATGCTGTTCACTAGTTCTAGTGACCACCTTGTACCATGCCAAGCAACCCTTATGGTGTGGTTGTAAGTCAACCTTTTCGGACTAGCTGCCCTAGTGGTAGCGTAGGCTAAGCAGTCTTTGAGGCTAAACTCGTGAAGCGTGTTAAGCAAGCTGTTTTACCAATAGTAACCCCCTTTTATACCAATGAAAGGACACCACACAGATATATATTCAAAATATATATGTATTTATTTCTCAAAGTAACCCCTAGTCTCTTTATGAGCACAGGAGCACAAATCGTCAAACAAGATTATCACCTAATACACAGAAGTTGCACTTTATATGGATAGGCCCTGGTGGCCACTCGAACCATATACTAAAATAGTGGTATAAGTACCACGAACAGAAAAGGGAAAAGGCCTAGGGCCTCTAGAATCGCTGGGCCTACAAGGAGCTAACGTCAGTTAGTGACCAGGAGGTCCACGGGTGGCGTGTGCAGAGCAAATAGTCACACGCGTGCTCCCATAGGTTTCAATGGGTGCGTAAAAAGTACAAAGTTACTGCAAAAGGAATCTTCCGGATGACCTAGGAACTTAAGATTTGGAACACAGGCACTAGAGATGTATTACTACACATGGGCACCGGAGTGCCAGCTTTACCTCACCCACAGGAAGCGGGTGCATAGGCCTCAAAGTGCGTCGGGTTTCTTCTATCTGTTCCGTTGAGCCTGGGACAAAGATGCTGCAGGCGGTCGGTCGGGAAGAGATGCAGTGGATCCAAGAGTGGATCGGAGATGTTGAAGACCTGTAAGCAGAGGGGACAGTGTTCACAGTCACTAGCCAGTGACCAGCGTGGCACCAGGTGGGTACCAGGCAATGTCGGGTGCAAACAGGAAGGAAGGTGTAGCTTGACTCTGCAGCCACGTGGTCCCTGAAGGTCGACGACGTCCAGGAGTCGAGTCACGAGCTGTCCCACGCAGGCTCTCGCTGTCGGCGGTGTCGGCGACTTGATCGAAGCAAACAAGCCTTGGCAAAAGCAATTGTTGTAGGCAAGGAGTTTAAGCTGATGGTTCTGGCCAGCAAGGTCAGAGGAACTGCTCCTTTGGAGGGGAGCAAGGGCCAGTCTGGAGCAACCAGACCAGCGGTGTTTGTCGTAGATTTCGTCGCCAAGATGGCCACTAGCCAGCGGGCCAGCAACCGGTTAGGCGCGTCGAGTGGCAAAATGCAGAAGGGCCCCACGCAGATCGTGGAGATGCTGGGGGGCTCACCTTTGGTGCAGCTGCTGCTCGAGGGTTGGGCTTCTCAGGACCCAAAGCACAACTTGGAGGGAGCCTCGGTTGTTGCACTGGTCAGCTTGTCGTAGTCGTTTCAAGATGGCTGGCTCCACGTGTCTCGGTGCCTCCACGGGTCTCCTCTTTGCAGGGACTGTGGATCGGGCGGTGAGAGGTCTGGAGGTCCAGGTCTTGTCAGTCTCTGGGCTCGGGCTCCGGCGGGAGGCGGCGGCAAAGCAGACGTTGATTCGCTGGATGGTGCTTGCGTTAGCAAGGTGGTCACTCCCTGACCACAGGGGAGATTTTCTTCAGTCTTCTGTGCAGCAGAATGTCGAAGTTCCCGTCTTCTTCTTAGTTTCAAGTTGATTCCAGGATGTCTGAAGTCTTAGGACACAGCTCCTACCTTTATTCGGATTCTAGGGGCCGGACTACCTGCTAGGTCCCTCCCTATGGGTGGGACCAGGAAGGGGGGTGGTTACACCCCCAATCCTTTGTCCAGCTCGCCCCAGGCCCGGGACTGGTGTGCCCCAGGACCGGTTTGAACTGGCATATGCACCGAGGCTCCTTGTGAGCCACAGGCATGTCTGGTTTCTTTCAAGCCCTACCTGACCAATACACAAAATCCTGTCTGGGGTGGTGCACGCACCTCCCCTGGCAGGAAACCCTTTGTCCACACCTCCCAAGCTGGAAGGACTCCCAGCAGCAGGAGGGCAGACTTGTGTCTGTGGTGGCAGCATCCATTTTGTGGAGCTGAGGCTATGTCTGATTTTACCCGGGTTTCAGGTACTGTACATGTCGTGTCCCTCTAGAAGGGTGGAATGCTAACCCCGTCGCCAGAATTGGCGAGGGGTTAGTATTCCAATTCGTATGACACCTTACTCGACATGTTTTGATAAAGCCAAACCAAAGATAGCATTTAACCGCGAGGTTCATAATGCACTTAAGAGTATATGGTATGACGATATCTGGAAACAGTAGAAGGAAGTTGTTCCGACCACTGCAGACAGGCTCAGCTCATGCCAGAGCACCATCTCACATGGAACCAAGCACTCTGCCTTCAGGATTGTTAAGGCCTGCCATAGGAGTGACTTATAGGTTACCAGGTGTCCCATTTAAGGTTAGGTATAGGTATACTACACCTAAGTAAGAGGTGATTACACCAACTTACCCCAGCTGAGTGATCAGCCAGTTGTGTCAAATTGTTAGGCCAAGCCTGGGGTGGCATAATACATGCTGCAGCCCTTGGCAGGCCTTGGGTACACCAATGCCCTGGGTACCTAGTGTACACTGGTACAGGGGCTGACAGGGTGATCCAACCAATTGGGTATGTACCTAGGGTACATGGAGTCCATTTTAAAGAGAGAACAGCCAGGCTGAGATCCTGAATAGCAGGATCTCAGGCCAACTAAGTCGAAAAACCAGCTAGACACTAGGCAAAAATTTGGGGGTAACCATAGTCAGATATCCACCTTCCTACACAACCCCCCCCCAAACGAAGGGAGATAAGGCTGACCTTGACCAGGTAAGCCTATATTGCCCAAGTGGCCATATAAGGAGGAACCAGCACTGGCATGGTTACCCCCTGTCTCATGGTCCACTAAGCAATCCCTCACCCTAAGGGTATCAGAGGGTCTCCACCATAGGGAATCTCTACCTTTGGTGTGTCTTGGCAAAGTAAAAGGCTGGTGTTGAGATGGAGTACTGAAGTGAGTGTCCTCAAAGTGAGGCCTCAGCTTCCTCCAATCCCCCTCCACCATGGATGCCTTTCTTTCCTTAACTGAGTTGCACTGTGCTCTCAGGGTCAGCCTCTGGCTACCTAAAGCTGGAGGCTGGGTCCCTTTTGTGGGCTTACTGGAGGGACAGGTCAGGTTTGGGGCCCTAAGGTCCCAGGTTTGCCTGTGCCCAACAGAATCCCTCTGGGGGAGGTCCCTAACTACCTGTAAAGGAGATCCCTCAGGAATGTTTTTACCCATCACCTGACTAGGGCTACTAGCCAGGCAATCCTCATTCTTTTGATGGGGGGGTTCTTGTGGACAGGGGCCCTCTGGGGGTCCACTGGCCTCCCTGACCTCTGCAGCCCTGGGCTGACTGAGGCAGGGTAGAGAGAGGCAGGCTACCTGCACCAGACTGGGTCCCACCTTGGAAGGGGCCACTGACATCAGAGGCTCTGCCAGGCCAGGCCTGGCTACCTCTGGGGCAGTTCCTTCACAAGGGGTGAGGTCAGATCCCTGAGGAGGCTGACCTTTTCCTAATGTCTGGGGAGAGGGAGACTTTTCTTCCTCCCCACTACTCTCAGTTTGTGTGGAGTGATCCATTGTTTCAGGCTTCACTACACCTATGTCAGTCTGAGTATAGGCTGAGACCATTACAGCCTTGCCAACCTTTTCAGGGGGGCACTCAGTTTGTGTTTGAGCTGTGACTGTCACAGCTCTGCCAGTCTCTACAGGGAAGTCTGTCTGTGCCTGGGCTGTGGCTACCACTGCCCTTCCAACCTTTTCAGGGAGGAAATCTATTTGGACAGGGGTTGTGAATGGCACAACCCCCCTACCCTTTTGTGACAGGCCTACCATTTTTGAATGGGTGTCTTGTTCAACTCCAGCCCAAGCTGAGAGTTCTAAGTCATTCCCCAGTAAGCAGTCTACAGGCAAGGTTGGGGACACTGCTACCCTTTTAGGGCCAGTGACCCCTCCCCAGCTGAGACATACCTCTGCCATGGGATGACTGTTCTGTTTGCCATCAATGTTAGTCACCTGGTAGGAGAAACCGGGCAAAAGCTGCTCAGAGGGAACTAGCCAATGGGCCACCATTGTGATGCTAGCCCCAGTGTCTCTGTAGGCCTCAGCTTTTGTACCATTGATGTAGGGCTCCTGTCTGTACCTACCCAAAGTGTTGGGACAGGCAGTGAAGTTGGCAAACCCCATGCCACCATCACAGACAAGAGTGGTTGCTGTAGGGGAATTGGCTAAGCCAGGGTCCCCCTGTGTTCCCCAAGTAAACCCACCCAGATTTCTGGGGGCACTCCCACCACCTGGGGGATTACTGCTGACAGTAATAGGTGGTGTGACAGGAGTAATTGGAGGAACAGTTTTGTTTTTAGCCCTTGGGCAACCGCTGTCAGTTTTCCAATGCCCAGGAGTTTTACACTCATGGCAGTAGGGCTTTTTAGCTGTGGTAGAGGAGGGAGCTTGGGACCCACCACCCTGTGTGGAGTTTTGGGGCCCTGAGGAAGGTTTCTCTTTTTCTTTATCCCCACCCTTCTCTTGAGGCTTGGTGGTATCTTTCTTTTGGTCACCACCCTGGTTTTTAGGCCTGATCCTGGTCCTGACCCATTTATCTGCCCTCTTTCCCAATTCTTGGGGAGAGGTCAAATCTGAGTCTACCAGGTGTTGATGGAGAAGCTGGTTTTGACAATTACTTAAAATCTGCTCTCTCATCATCAAATTGTACAATCCTGTATAATCAGACACCTTACTTCCCAGCAACCAACCCTCCAAAGCCTTAGTGGCACATTCCACATATTCAGACCAGTCCTGAGTCTGTGTCTTCTGGGTGTCTCTGAACATTAACCTGTACTGTTCAGTGGTTAAGCCTAACCCATCAACTAGGACACTCTTCAGGACTCTGTAATTTCTGACATCCTCTTCTCTAACAGTGAGGAGTCTATCTCTGCCTCTCCCCTCAAAGGAGAGCCATAAGATTGCTGCCCACTGGTCTTCAGGAACCTGCTGCACTTTGCAGGCTCTCTCAAGAGCAGTCATCCATTTGTGGATGTCATCCCCACTTTTGTAGGGGGGCACAATCTTGGACAGGTTCCTATTGTCAAAGACCCTATCTTTGTCCCTAGGGACATTGCTGCCACCAGTGGGTATAGACCCACTCTCTCTATGCTGCCTAGCCTTGCTCAGTTTTTCTTCCATCAGGGCTACTTCTAGCTCCTGCTTCCTGATCCTCAGCTGGGCTTCCTGCATTCTGGCCTCATGTTCCCTCCTCTGAGGGGTGGTCAGTCTCCTTCTGGAGTGACCTTGAGAGCCTCTAGAGCCATGGGAAGCATTGGAGTCACCTGAGCGATTCCTTTGCCTTCCAAGCCCTGTGTTAAGTCCACTGGGGAGATCCAATGTGGTGAACCCACTGTCAGTCCCCAATAGCCTTAGTTTAGCTGGGCCAAGTATAACACTTGGCACTGGGCTAGTTCTCCCTTCATCCCCACTCACATCTGTATCCCCATCACTTTCTTCCTCTGTGGTAGGCATCCCATCTAAGGGGTGACTATTGGGAAGGGGTACTTCAGTGGCATCTTCAGAAGGGGGGCCTCCTGTTCCTGTCCCTAAGGGGGCTAACTGGGAAGCTTTCTTGAGTGCTCTCTGATTCTCATCATTCTGTAAGAGCTCTCTGAGCTCAGCAGAGTTTGGGTTCTTGGGCTGTTTAAGGCCTCTAAGAGTTGCCAAATGCCTGAGCTCATTCTGATTAAGGGTAGCAAAGCTGGATGGTGCCCTCTGGGGGTCACTCTCAACAGAGATGGGTACAGTGGACCCCTCTGCCCCGGCCATTGCTCTTAAGTGTGGGTGGATGTGTTGCAATCTACCTACACTTGGGTTTACCTACTAAACCTATCTAGTAGTTGTAGTCAGGGTGTGCTACTCCCTTTGCTCTACAACAACTAAGTTCAGTAGAACTTAAGTATATCTAATCTTGTTTTATATGTACCTACAGGTACCTATGTGATCTTTCAATTGGTAACCAAGAGATTACAATGGTAAAACACAGCAAGCTCAAATCCAACCGCTGCTCACCAATGTGAGAAGTTGGCCTGGTATATGCTGTTCACTAGTTCTAGTGACCACCTTGTACCATGCCAAGCAACCCTTATGGTGTGGTTGTAAGTCAACCTTTTCGGACTAGCTGCCCTAGTGGTAGCGTAGGCTAAGCAGTCTTTGAGGCTAAACTCGTGAAGCGTGTTAAGCAAGCTGTTTTACCAATAGTAACCCCCTTTTATACCAATGAAAGGACACCACACAGATATATATTCAAAATATATATGTATTTATTTCTCAAAGTAACCCCTAGTCTCTTTATGAGCACAGGAGCACAAATCGTCAAACAAGATTATCACCTAATACACAGAAGTTGCACTTTATATGGATAGGCCCTGGTGGCCACTCGAACCATATACTAAAATAGTGGTATAAGTACCACGAACAGAAAAGGGAAAAGGCCTAGGGCCTCTAGAATCGCTGGGCCTACAAGGAGCTAACGTCAGTTAGTGACCAGGAGGTCCACGGGTGGCGTGTGCAGAGCAAATAGTCACACGCGTGCTCCCATAGGTTTCAATGGGTGCGTAAAAAGTACAAAGTTACTGCAAAAGGAATCTTCCGGATGACCTAGGAACTTAAGATTTGGAACACAGGCACTAGAGATGTATTACTACACATGGGCACCGGAGTGCCAGCTTTACCTCACCCACAGGAAGCGGGTGCATAGGCCTCAAAGTGCGTCGGGTTTCTTCTATCTGTTCCGTTGAGCCTGGGACAAAGATGCTGCAGGCGGTCGGTCGGGAAGAGATGCAGTGGATCCAAGAGTGGATCGGAGATGTTGAAGACCTGTAAGCAGAGGGGACAGTGTTCACAGTCACTAGCCAGTGACCAGCGTGGCACCAGGTGGGTACCAGGCAATGTCGGGTGCAAACAGGAAGGAAGGTGTAGCTTGACTCTGCAGCCACGTGGTCCCTGAAGGTCGACGACGTCCAGGAGTCGAGTCACGAGCTGTCCCACGCAGGCTCTCGCTGTCGGCGGTGTCGGCGACTTGATCGAAGCAAACAAGCCTTGGCAAAAGCAATTGTTGTAGGCAAGGAGTTTAAGCTGATGGTTCTGGCCAGCAAGGTCAGAGGAACTGCTCCTTTGGAGGGGAGCAAGGGCCAGTCTGGAGCAACCAGACCAGCGGTGTTTGTCGTAGATTTCGTCGCCAAGATGGCCACTAGCCAGCGGGCCAGCAACCGGTTAGGCGCGTCGAGTGGCAAAATGCAGAAGGGCCCCACGCAGATCGTGGAGATGCTGGGGGGCTCACCTTTGGTGCAGCTGCTGCTCGAGGGTTGGGCTTCTCAGGACCCAAAGCACAACTTGGAGGGAGCCTCGGTTGTTGCACTGGTCAGCTTGTCGTAGTCGTTTCAAGATGGCTGGCTCCACGTGTCTCGGTGCCTCCACGGGTCTCCTCTTTGCAGGGACTGTGGATCGGGCGGTGAGAGGTCTGGAGGTCCAGGTCTTGTCAGTCTCTGGGCTCGGGCTCCGGCGGGAGGCGGCGGCAAAGCAGACGTTGATTCGCTGGATGGTGCTTGCGTTAGCAAGGTGGTCACTCCCTGACCACAGGGGAGATTTTCTTCAGTCTTCTGTGCAGCAGAATGTCGAAGTTCCCGTCTTCTTCTTAGTTTCAAGTTGATTCCAGGATGTCTGAAGTCTTAGGACACAGCTCCTACCTTTATTCGGATTCTAGGGGCCGGACTACCTGCTAGGTCCCTCCCTATGGGTGGGACCAGGAAGGGGGGTGGTTACACCCCCAATCCTTTGTCCAGCTCGCCCCAGGCCCGGGACTGGTGTGCCCCAGGACCGGTTTGAACTGGCATATGCACCGAGGCTCCTTGTGAGCCACAGGCATGTCTGGTTTCTTTCAAGCCCTACCTGACCAATACACAAAATCCTGTCTGGGGTGGTGCACGCACCTCCCCTGGCAGGAAACCCTTTGTCCACACCTCCCAAGCTGGAAGGACTCCCAGCAGCAGGAGGGCAGACTTGTGTCTGTGGTGGCAGCATCCATTTTGTGGAGCTGAGGCTATGTCTGATTTTACCCGGGTTTCAGGTACTGTACATGTCGTGTCCCTCTAGAAGGGTGGAATGCTAACCCCGTCGCCAGAATTGGCGAGGGGTTAGTATTCCAATTCGTATGACACCTTACTCGACATGTTTTGATAAAGCCAAACCAAAGATAGCATTTAACCGCGAGGTTCATAATGCACTTAAGAGTATATGGTATGACGATATCTGGAAACAGTAGAAGGAAGTTGTTCCGACCACTGCAGACAGGCTCAGCTCATGCCAGAGCACCATCTCACATGGAACCAAGCACTCTGCCTTCAGGATTGTTAAGGCCTGCCATAGGAGTGACTTATAGGTTACCAGGTGTCCCATTTAAGGTTAGGTATAGGTATACTACACCTAAGTAAGAGGTGATTACACCAACTTACCCCAGCTGAGTGATCAGCCAGTTGTGTCAAATTGTTAGGCCAAGCCTGGGGTGGCATAATACATGCTGCAGCCCTTGGCAGGCCTTGGGTACACCAATGCCCTGGGTACCTAGTGTACACTGGTACAGGGGCTGACAGGGTGATCCAACCAATTGGGTATGTACCTAGGGTACATGGAGTCCATTTTAAAGAGAGAACAGCCAGGCTGAGATCCTGAATAGCAGGATCTCAGGCCAACTAAGTCGAAAAACCAGCTAGACACTAGGCAAAAATTTGGGGGTAACCATAGTCAGATATCCACCTTCCTACACAACCACACACACAACCACAACATACAACCACACACACAACCACACACACACAACCACTCACACAACCACACACATACAATCACACACACACATAACCACACACATACACAACACACAACCACACACACAACCATACTCACAACCACACCCATACCCACAACCGCACCCACAACCACACAACCACACAACCACACATACAACCACACACACAAGCACACACACAACCACACATACACACACACAAGCACACATAACCACACACACACACACAACCACACACACACACAACCACACCCACACAACCACACCCACCCACACAACCACACCCAACCACACCCACAGAACCATACACACAACCACACACAACCACACACACAACCACACACAAACACACACAACCACACACACAAAACCACACACAACCATGCACACACAACCACACAAATACCCACCCACCCTCAACCATACCCACAACCACACCCACACAACCACAACCACACCCACCCACACCCACAACCACCCACAACCATACACACAACCACACACACACAACCACACATACACAACCACACACACACACACAACCACACACACACAACTACACACACACAACCACACACACAACCACACATACAACTACACCACACAACCATACACACAACCACACACAACCACACATACACACAACCACAATCACACACACAACTACACACACACAACCACACACATACACAACCACACAAAACCACACACACAACCACACATTCACACACATCCACAACCACACCCACAACCACACCCACAACCACACAACCACACACACAACCACAACCACACACACAATCACACAAACAACCATACCCACACAACCAGAACCAACCACACCCACAACCACACAGACACAACCACACCCACAGACACACAACCATACACACACAACCACACACACACAACCACACCCACACACACACATACAACCACACACACAACCACACAGAAACAACCACACAGAAACAGCCACACACACAACCACATACACACAACCACACACACAACCACACATACAACCCCACCCACAACCACACACAGAACCACAAGCACACACACAAGCACACACACAAGCACACACACACACACAACCACACACAACCACACACACACAACCACACAAACACAAACACACACACACACAACCACACACACAACCACACACACAACCACACACACACAACCACAACCACACACACAACCACACAACCACACACACACAACCACACACACACTCAACCACACACCCACAACCACACCCACACAACCACACCCACAACCACACCCATACAACCACACCCACCCACACACACAACCACACACCCACAACCACACCCACCCACCCACAACCACACCCACAACCACACCCACACAACCACACACAACCACACACACAACCACATATACAACCACATGTACAACCACACCCAACCACACACAACCACACAACCACACACACAACAACACACACACAACCACACAAACACCCACCCACCCACAACCACACCCACAACCACACCCACACAACCACAACCACACCCAACCACACCGACAACCACACCCACAACCACACATACACAACCACACACACAACCACACACACAACCATACACACACAAGCACACACACACAACCACACACACAACCACAAATACAACCACAACATACAACCACACACACAACCACACACAACCACACACACACAACCACACACACAACCACACACACAACCACACACACATACCCACACACATACACAACACACAACCACACACACAACCATACTAACAACCACACCCACAACCGCACCCACAACCACACAACCACACATACAACCACACACACAAGCACACACACAACCACACACACACACAAGCACACATAACCACACACACACACACAACCACACACACACACAACCACACCCACACAACCACACCCACCCACACAACCACACCCAACCACACCCACAGAACCATACACACAACCACACACAACCACACAACCACACACACACAACCACACACACAACCACACCTAACCACATACAAACACACCCAACCACATACAAACACACACAACCACACACACAACCACACACACAACAACGCACACACAACCACACAAACACCCACCCACCCATAACCACACCCACAACCACACCCACACAACCACAACCATACCCAACCACACCCACAACCACACCCACAACCACACATACACAACCACACACACAAGCACACACACAAACACAAGCACACACACACAACTACACACACAACCACACACACAACCACACATACAACCACAACATACAACCACACACACAACCACACACAACCACACACACACAACCACACACACAACCACACACTTACAACCACACACACACATAACCACACACATACACAACACACAACCACACACACAACCATACTCACAACCACACCCACACCCACAACCGCACCCACAACCACACAACCACACAATCACACATACAACCACACACACAAGCACACACACAACCACACACACACACAAGCACACATAACCACACACACACACACAACCACACACACACACAACCACACCCACACAACCACACCCACCCACACAACCACACCCAACCACACCCACAGAACCATACATACAACCACACACAACCACACACACAACCACACACAAACACACACAACCACACACACAAAACCACACACAACCATGCACACACAACCACACAAATACCCACCCACCCTCAACCACACCCACAACCACACCCACACAACCACAACCACACCCACCCACACCCACAACCACCCACAACCATACACACAACCACACACACACAACCACACATACACACATACACAACCACACACACACACACAACCACACACACACAACTACACGCAAACAACCACACACACAACCACACATACAACTACACCACACAACCATACACACAACCACACACAACCACACATACACACAACCACACCCACAACCACACCCACACAACCACACACAACCACACACACAACCACATATACAACCACATGTACAACCACACCCAACCACACACAACCACACAACCACACACACAACAACACACACACAACCACACAAACACCCACCCACCCACAACCACACCCACAACCACACCCACACAGCCACAACCACACCCAACCACACCGACAACCACACCCACAACCACACATACACAACCACACACACAACCACACACACAACCATACACACACAAGCACACACACACAACCACACACACAACCACAAATACAACCACAACATACAACCACACACACAACCACACACAACCACACACACACAACCACACACACAACCACACACACAACCACACACACATACCCACACACATACACAACACACAACCACACACACAACCATACTAACAACCACACCCACACCCACAACCGCACCCACAACCACACAACCACACATACAACCACACACACAAGCACACACACAACCACACACACACACAAGCACACATAACCACACACACACACACACAACCACACACACACACAACCACACCCACACAACCACACCCACCCACACAACCACACCCAACCACACCCACAGAACCATACACACAACCACACACAACCACACACACAACCACACAACCACACACACACAACCACACACACAACCACACCTAACCACATACAAACACACCCAACCACATACAAACACACACAACCACACACACAACCACACACACAACAACGCACACACAACCACACAAACACCCACCCACCCATAACCACACCCACAACCACACCCACACAACCACAACCATACCCAACCACACCCACAACCACACCCACAACCACACATACACAACCACACACACAAGCACACACACACACACAAGCACACACACACAACTACACACACAACCACACACACAACCACACATACAACCACAACATACAACCACACACACAACCACACACAACCACACACACACAACCACACACACAACCACACACACACAACCACACACACACATAACCACACACATACACAACACACAACCACACACACAACCATACTCACAACCACACCCACACCCACAACCGCACCCACAACCACACAACCACACAATCACACATACAACCACACACACAAGCACACACACAACCACACACACACACAAGCACACATAACCACACACACACACACAACCACACACACACACAACCACACCCACACAACCACACCCACCCACACAACCACACCCAACCACACCCACAGAACCATACATACAACCACACACAACCACACACACAACCACACACAAACACACACAACCACACACACAAAACCACACACAACCATGCACACACAACCACACAAATACCCACCCACCCTCAACCACACCCACAACCACACCCACACAACCACAACCACACCCACCCACACCCACAACCACCCACAACCATACACACAACCACACACACACAACCACACATACACAACCACACACACACACACAACCACACACACACAACTACACGCAAACAACCACACACACAACCACACATACAACGACACCACACAACCATACACACAACCACACACAACCACACATACACACAACCACAACCACAATCACACACACACAACTACACACCCACAACCACACAACCACACACACAACCACAACCACACACACAATCACACAAACAACCATACCCACACAACCAGAACCAACCACACCCACAACCACACAGACACAACCACACCCACAGACACACAACCATACACGCACAACCACACACACACAACCACACCCACACACACACATACAACCACACACACAACCACACAGAAACAACCACACAGAAACAACCACACACACAACCACATACACACAACCACACACACAACCACACATACAACCCCACCCACAATCACACACAACCACACACAGAACCAGAACCACACACACAACCACACACACACAACCACATACACAACCACACACACACAACCCCACACACACAACTGCACACACAAAAACACAAACAACCACACACACAACCATACCCACAACCATACCCACAACCACACCCACACAACCATGCCTGCACACACACACAACCACACACACACACACACACCCACAACCATACCCACAACCACACCCAACCACAACCACACACACACACACAACCACACACACAACCACACACACAACCTCACAAACAACCACACCCACAACCACAACCACACACACACACCCACAACCATACCCACAACCACACACAACCACACACACATACACACAACCACACACACAACCACCCACACACAACCTCACAAACAACCACACACACAACCACAACCACACACACAACCACAAAACCACACAACCATACATACAACAACACACACAACCACACACAACCACACACACAACCAGAACCACACACACAACCACACACACAACTACACACACAACCACACACACACAACCACACACACACAACCACACACACAACCACACAAACAACCACACACACACAACCATACCCATAACCATACCCACAACCACACCCACACAACCACACCTGCACACACACACAACCACACACACACAACCACACAACCACACACACACACACAACCATACCCATAACCACACCCACACCCAACCACAACCACACACACACACAACCACACACACAACCACACAAACAACCACACACACAACCACAACCACACACACAACCATATACACAACCACACACACACAACCACACACACAACCACAGTCACACACACAACACACACAACCATACACACAACACACAAAACCACACACACAACCCCACACACACAAACACGCACCCACCCACAACCACACTGACACACATACACAACCACACAAAGCCACACACACAACCACACATCCACACACACTCACAACCACACCCACACCCGCACCCACAACCACACAACCACACAACCACACACACAACCACAACCACACACACAAGCACACACATAACCACACACACAACCACAATCAATCAATCAATCAATCAATCAATCAATCATAGGCATTTGCATAGTGCACTGATCACCCGGAGGGTCTCAAGGAGCTGGGTGGAGGGGAACACTACTGCTCGAACAGCCAGGTCTTGAGTTGCTTCCTGAAGGCGAGATGGTCTTGCGTTGTCCGGAGGTGGATGGGGAGGGAGTTCCATGTCTTGGCTGCCAGGTAGGAGAAGGATCTTCCTCCGGCGGTGGCTCTGCGGATGCGGGGGACGGTGGCGAGAGCGAGGCTGGCGGAGCGGAGCTGGCGGGTGGGCTAGTGGAAGGTCAGGCGGCTGTTGAGGAACTTGGGGCCCAGGTCGTGGAGGGCCTTGTGTGCGTGGGTGAGGAGTTGGAACGTGATTCTTTTGTTGACGGGGAGCCAGTGCAGGTCTCTCAGGTGTCCGGAGATGTGGCTGTGTCGGGGGATGTCCAGGATGAGTCGTGCTGATGCGTTCTGGATCCGTTGGAGTTTCTTCTGGAGTTTAGCGGCGGTGCCGGCGTAGAGGGCGTTCCCGTAGTCCAGCCGACTGGTGACGAGGGCCTGGGTGATCGTCTTCCTGGTCTCGGTGGGGATCCACCGGAATATCTTTCGAAGCATGCGCAGGGTGTTGAAGCATGAAGACGAGACGGCGTTGACTTGTCTGGTCATCGAGAGGGAGGACTCCAGGATGAAGCCTAGGTTGCGTGCGTGGTCCGTTGGCTTGGGGGTGGCTCCCAGGGCGGGGGGCCACCAGGAGTCATCCCAGGCGGAGGGTGATGATCCCAGGATGAGGACCTCCGTCTTGTCTGAGTTCAGTTTCAGGCGGCTGTTCTTCATCCATTCGGAGACGTCTTTCAGCCCTTTGTGTAGGCTGGCTCTGGCGGCGTCCGGGTCGCTGGTGAGGGAGAGGATCAGCTGGGTGTCGTCGGCGTAGGTGATGATCTTGAGGTTGTGTTGACGTGCGATGGTTGCGAGAGGGCTCATGTAGACATTGAAGAGGGTGGGGCTGAGCGATGACCCTTGTGGAACGCCGCAGATGACTTTGGTGGCCGCTGACCGGAACGGGGGGAGGCGGACTCTCTGGGTTCTTCCGGCAAAGAATGAGGTGATCCACTCCAGGGCCTTCTCCTGGATGCCGGTGTTGTTCAGGCGCTGTACCAGGGTGCAGTGGCAGACAGTGTTGAACGCTGCGGAGAGGTCCAGGAGGATGAGGGCCGCAGTTTCCCCGTTGTCCATTAGGGATCTGATGTTGTCTGTGGCTGCGATGAGGGCGGTCTCCGTGCTGTGGTTGGCTCGGAAGCCGGATTGCGAGTGGTCAAGGGATCCGTTGGTCTCGAGGAAGGCGGCTAGCTGTCTGTTGACAGTCTTCTCGATGACTTTGGCAGGAAACGCGAGGAGCGAGATGGGGCGGTAGTTCTTGAGGTCGGAGGGGTCTGCAGTTGGTTTCTTCAGCAGGGCACTGATCTCGGCGTGTTTCCAGCACTCCGGGAAGGTGGTGGTGTTGAAGGAGGCGTTGATGATGTCGCGGAGGTGGGGTGCGATGATGTGGTCGGCCGTGTTGAAGATGTGGTGTGGGCAGGGGTCCGTAGGGGATCCGGAGTGGATGGTGTTTATTGTGCGTGTTGTGTCTTCGGTGCTGACTGGGGTCCAGGTGCGTAGGGTGGCGGTGGGGGGCATCGGTTAGGTGGTGGGGTTCGTGGTTGGTGGGCCGAAGCTGTTGTGAATGTTGGCGATCTTGTCGTGGAAGAAGGCTGCGAGGGAGTCGCAGAGGTCTTGCGAGGGAGTGATGTCATTGTTTTCGGCGTCGGGGTTGGAGAGCTCTTTGACGATGCTGAAGAGTTCCTTGCTGTTGTGGGTGTTGTTGTCCAGTCGTTCCTTGAAGGCTGTCTTCTTTGTGGCGCGGATCAGTAGGTGGTGTTTGCGGGTGGCGTGTTTGAGGGCCGTCATGTTGTCTGTGGTCTGGTTGGTGTGCCAGGTGTTCTCCAGGGAGCGGCAGTTCTTCTTGGAGGTGATGAGCTCGTCGGTGAACCAGGAGGCTTTCTTGCTGCTGCGTCTGCTGGGGGGGTTCTTCTTCAGTGGTGCGAGGGCATCTGCGCAGTTGGTGAACCACTGTGTGAGGTTGTTGGCGGCTTCGTTGGGGTCCGTTGAGCTGGTGGGGGGTTCTGGCTGAGGAAGGTGGTGAGCTGGTCGCCGGTGATCTTGTTCCAGCTCCTGCGGGGGGCTTGTTGAGGGTGGTGGTGGGTCGTCGTTTTACTGAAGCTGAAGTGATCGCAGCTGTGGTCAGTCCACTGGAGATTGGTGGAGTGGCTGAAGGTGACGTATTTGCTGGATGAGAAGACTGGGTCAAGCGTGTGGCCGGTGTAGTGGGTGAGGGTGGTTACCAGTTGCTTGAGTCCGAGGTTGGCCAGGTTGTCCAGCAGAGCAGTGGTGTTGCGGTCCTTGTTGTCCTCCAGGTGGAAGTTGAGGTCCCCCAGGAGGATGTAGTCGGTGGAATTGATGACGTGCGGGCTGACGAAGTCTGTGATGTCTTCGCTGAACTGTGTGCGTGGTCCCGGTGGTCTGTAGACGAATGTGCCTCTGAGCATGGTCTTGGGGTCGGTGTGTATCTGGAAGTGGAGGTGTTCAGCGGAGGTGAAGGTGTCATCGGAGTTGGTCATGATGCGGATGGTGTTCTTGTGGATGATGGCGATGCCTCCTCCTGTCTGGTTGACGCGGTCCTTCCTGGTGATTTTGTAGCCTTCTGGGACGGCGATGGCGACGTCGGGCGCTGAGGAGGCGTTCATCCAGGTTTCCGTCAGGAAGGCGATGTCTGGTGCTGTCGAGTCGAGGAGGTTCCAGAGTTCGACGGCATGCCTGTGAACGGAGCGGGTGTTGAGCAGGATGCACATCAGGTGTTTGTTGCTGGGGCTCGGTTTAGCAGGTGCGGTGTTGGGTTGGAGGCCGGTGAAGCGGCAGGTCAGGCAGGTGAAGGGTCCATGGGTGCGTCTCGGGGTGGCTCGGTAGCAGGCGGTGTTTCGGCCGGTGTTGAGTGCGTGGAGGGTTTTGGCATCGTAGATGTGCAGGGTGTGCTGGCGAGGGCGAGGACCAGGGGGTCTGGCGCTGGGCGCGGTCCAGGCGCGGATGGGCGCAGACGGGCTTACCTTTGGCGCACCTTCAGCGCTCAATCGGCGCTCCCGCTGCGTGCGTCCGCTGCGCGGTCGCTCTGGGGGTGTCATAAGTAAGGAGCCGGGAGGGAGGAGCAGCTGGGTGGCGGGAGCGGGGCGGCGAATGGAATCACAGGGGGGCGGGGCCACAGGGAAGCAGCGGCGGGAAATTCCAAGAAGCAGCGGGCAGCGGGAAATTCCCAGGAGCAGCGGGAAATTCCCAGGAGCAGCGGGCAGCGAGCGAAGGAATCTGCAGGCAGGAGGCGGCAAAGGCAGGCAGGAGCGGCAGCAGTGAGTGGGGCAACCAAGCACTGTGGAGGGCTGAGCGGTCCACACCCACAACCACACACACACAACCACACACACACAACCACACACATACACAACCACACACACAGAACCACACCCACAACCACACACACAACCACATACACACAACCACACACATATACAACCACACAAAGCCACACACACAACCACACACAACCACACATCCATACACACCCACGACCACACACACCCATAACTGCACCTACAACCTCATAACCACACACACAACCACACAAATGCAACCACACACACACAACCACATATACAACCACACACACACAACCACACAAACCACCACACACACACAACCATACCCACAACCACACACAACCACACACACAACCACACACAACCACAACCACATACACAACCACACATACACAACCACACATACACAACCACACACACAATCACACACACACAACCACACACACAACCACACACAACCACACAAACAACTACACACACAACCACACCCACAACCATACCCTCAACCACACCCACACACAAACACACACACAACCACACACCCATAACCACACCCACACACCCACAACCATACAACCACACATACCCACACAACCACACCCAACCACACCCACAGAACCACACACACAACCATACACACAACCACACACACAACCACACACACAACTACACAAACACCCACCCACCCACAACCACACCCACACACATACACAACACAAAACCACACACACAACCACACATCCAAACACACTCACAACCACACCCACACCCACAACTGCACCCACAACCACACAACCACACACACAACCACACACACAAGCACACTCACAACCACACACACACAAGCACACACAACCACACCAACAACCACACACAACCACACACACAACCACAACCACATACACAACCACACACACACAACCACACACACAACCACACACACACAACCACACAAAGAACCACACACACACAACCACACCCACAACCATACCCACAACCACATCCACAGAACCACAAACGACCACACACAACCACACATCCACACACACACACCCACAACCACACCCACAACCACACCCACACACAACCACACACACACAACCACACACACACAACCACACACACAACCACACACACACAACCACACAAAGAACCACACACACACAACCACACACACAACCACACACAACAACAACCACATACACAACCACACACTCACAACCACACACACAACCACATACACAACCACACACACACAACCACACACACAACCACACAAACAACCACACACACAACCACACCCACAACCATACCCTCAACCACACCCACACAACCACACCCACACACGCACACACATACACACACAGCCACACACCCACAACCACACCTACATACCCACACAACCACACCCACACAACCATACCCAACTACACCCACAGAACCACATACACAACCATACCCACAACCACACACAACCACACATACACAACCACACACACACAACCACAAACACACAACCACACACATACAACCACACACACACACACACACACACAACCACACACACAACTACAAACACACACAACACACACACAACCACACATACAACCACAACATACAACCACACACACAACCACACATGACCACACACACACAACCACACACACACACAACCACACACACAACCACACATATACACAACCACACAAAACCCCACAGACAACCACACACAACCACATATACACACACACCCACAACCACACAACCACACACACAACCACAACCACAGAACCACACACAACCACACACACAACCACACAAACAACCACACCTGCACAACCAGTACCAACCACAACCACACAGACACACCCACACCCACACACACAAAACCACACACACAGAACCACACCCACCCACACACACACAACCACACAGACAACCACACAGACACAACCACAACCACACACAACCACGCATTCAACCAGA
This sequence comes from Triturus cristatus, assembly GCF_964204655.1. Taxonomy (NCBI): domain Eukaryota; kingdom Metazoa; phylum Chordata; class Amphibia; order Caudata; family Salamandridae; genus Triturus; species Triturus cristatus. The sequence goes on from NC_140579.1 coordinate 1,051,015,551, forward strand.
ACCACACACACAACCACACACACAACCACACACACACAACCATACCCACAACCATACCCACAACCACACCCACACAACCACACCTGCACACACAACCACACACACACAACCGCACACCCAAAACCACACACACCCACAACCATACCCACAACCACACCCACACCCAACCACAACCTCACAAAAACACACAACCACACACACAAGCACACACACAACCACACACACAACCACAACCACACACACACAACCACACACACACAACCATACACACAACCACACACACACAACCACACACACAACCACAGCCACACACACAACCATACACACAACTACACACACAACCACACACACAACCATAGCCACACACACAACACACACAACCACACACACAATACACAAAACCACACACACAACTACACACACACAACCACACACACACAACCACACACAACACCACACAACCACACACATACACACAACCACAACCAACCACACCGAACCACACACCCACACCCACAACCACACACACAACCACACACAACCACAACCACACATACAACCACAGAACCAAACACACACAACCACACACACACAACCACACATACAGAACCACACCCACAACCACACACACAACCACACACACAACCACACACATACACAACCACACAAAACCACACACACAACCACACATAACCACACATCCACACACACACACACAACCACACACACACCCACAACCACACCCACAACCACACAACCACACACATACCCACAACCACACACACGCAACCACACACACAACCACACAAACAACCACACACACACAACTACACCCTCAACCACACACAACCACACAAACAACCACACACACAACCACACCCACAACCATACCCTCAACCATACCCACACAACCACACCCACACCCACACACACACACATACACAACCACACACAACCATACCCTCAACCATACCCACACGCCCACAACCACACCCACACCCACACAACCACACCCACCCACACAACCACACCCACAGAACCACACACACAACCACACACACAACCATACACACAACCACACAGAACAATACACACAACCACACACACAACCACACACAACCACACACAACCATGCCCAACCACACAACCACACACACACAACCACACACACAACCACATACACACAACCACATACAAACACACCCAACCACACACAAACACACACACAACCACACAAACAACCACACAGACACCCACCCACCCACAACCATACCCATAACCACACCCACACAACCAGAACCACACCCAACCACACCCACAACCACACACAACCACACACAACCACATATACACAACCACACACACACACAACCACACACACACAACCACACACAACCACATACAACCACACACACACAACCACACACACAACCACACACAACCACAACATACAACCACACACAACCACACACATCCACATACACAACCACACCCCCAACCACACACACACAGAACCACACACACACAACCATACACATACACAACCACACACACAGAACCACACCCACAACCACACACACAACCACACAGACAACAACCACACACATACACAACCACACAAAGCCGCACACACAACCACACATCCACATACACACCCACAACCACACCCACACCTATAACCGTACCCACAACCACACACACAACCACACACACGCAACCACACACACACAACCATACACACAACCACACTCACACAACCACACAAACCACCACACACACCCAATCACACCCACAATCACACACAACCACAACCACATACACAACCACACACACATAACCACACACACAACCACACATAACCACACAAACAACCACACATATAACCACACCCACAACCATACCCTCAACCACACCCACACAACCATACCCACCCACACACACACACACACAACCACACCCCCACAACCACACCCACACACCCACAACCACACCCACTCAACCACACCCACCCACACAACCACACCCAACCACACCCACAGAACCACACACAGAACCACACAAACAACCACACCTGCACAACCAGTACCAACCACAACCACACAGACACACCCACACCCACACACACAAAACCACACACACAGAACCACACCCACCCACACACACACAACCACACAGACAACCACACAGACACAACCACAACCACACACAACCACACATACAACCAGAACCACACACACAACCACACACACAACCATACACACACAACCATACCCACAACCATACCCACAACCATACCCACACAACCGCACCTGCACACACAACCACACACACACAACCGCACACCCAAAACCACACACACCCACAACCATACCCACAACCACACCCACACCCAACCACAACCTCACAAAAACACACAAGCACACACACAAGCACACACACAACCACAACCACAACCACAACCACACACACACAACCACACACACACAACCATACACACAACCACACACAACCACACACACGACCACAGCCACACACACAACCATACACACAACTACACACACAACCACACACACAACCACAGCCACACACACAACACACACAACCACACACACAATACACAAAACCACACACACAACCACACACACACAACCACACACACAACCACACACAACACCACACAACCACACACATACACACAACCACACCCAAACACACCGAACCACACACCCACACCCACAACCACACACACAACCACACACAACCACAACCACACATACAACCACAGAACCAAACACACACAACCACACACACACACAACCACACACAACCACACATACAGAACCACACCCACAACCACACACACAACCACACACACAACCACACACATACACAACCACACAAAACCACACACACAACCACACATAACCACACATCCACACACACACACACAACCACACACACACCCACAACCACACCCACAACCACACAACCACACACATAACCACAACCACACACACGCAACCACACACACAACCACACAAACAACCACACACACACAACTACACCCTCAACCACACACAACCACACAAACAACCACACACACAACCACACCCACAACCATACCCTCAACCATACCCACACAACCACACCCATACCCACACACACACACATACACAACCACACACAACCATACCCTCAACCATACCCACACACCCACAACCACACCCACACCCACACAACCACACCCACCCACACAACCACACCCACAGAACCACACACACAACCACACACACACAACCACACACATACACAACCACACAAAACCACACACACAACCACACATAACCACACATCCACACACACACACATACACACAACCACCCACACACCCACAACCATACCCATAACCACACAACCACACACATAACCACAACCACACACACGCAACCACACACACAACCACACAAACAACCACACACACACAACTACACCCTCAACCATACCCTCAACCATACCCACACAACAACACCCACACCCACACACACACACATACACAACCACACACAACCATACCCTCAACCATACCCACACACCCACAACCACACCCACACCCACACAACCACACCCACCCACACAACCACACCCAACCACACCCACAGAACCACACACACAACCATACACACAACCACACAGAACAATACACACAACCACACACACGACCACACACAACCACACCCAACAATGCCCAACCACACAACCACACACACACAACCACACACACAACCACATACACACAACCACATACAAACACACCCAACCACACACAAACACACACACAACCACACAAACAACCACACAGACACCCACCCACCCACAACCATACCCATAACCACACCCACACAACCAGAACCACACCCAACCACACCCACAACCACACACAACCACACACAACCACATATACACAACCACACACACACAACCACACACACACAACCACACACAACCACATACAACCACACACACACAACCACACACACAACCACACACAACCACAACATACAACCACACACAACCACACACATCCACATACACAACCACACCCACAACCACACACACACACAACCACACACACACAACCATACACATACACAACCACACACACAGAACCACCACACCCACAACCACACACACAACCACACAGACAACAACCACACACATACACAACCACACAAAGCCACACACACAACCACACATCCACATACACACCCACAACCACACCCACATCTATAACCGTACTCACAACCCCACAACCACACACACAACCACACACACGCAACCACGCACACACAACCATACACACAACCACACTCACACAACCACACAAACCACCACACACACCCAATCACAACCACAATCACACACAACCACAACCACATATACAACCACACACACACAACCACACCCACAACATACCCTCAACCACACCCACACAACCACACCCACCCACACACACACACACACAACCACACCCCCACAACCACACCCACACACCCACAACCACACCCACTCAACCACACCCACCCACACAACCACACCCAACCACACCCACAGAACCACACACAGAACCATACACACAACCACACAGAATCACACACACAACCACACACACAACCACAAGCACAACCACACCCAACCACTCCCAACCACACACACAACCACACACACACAACCACATAGAAACACACACAAATACACACATACACACACACAAAACCACACACAACCACGAACACAACCACACAAACACCCACCCACCCACAACCACACCCATAACCACACCCACACAACCACACCCAACCACACCCACAACCACCCACAACCATACACAAAACCACACACACAACCACACATACACACACACATCCACAACCACACCCACAGAACCACACACAGAACCATACACACAACTACACAGAATCACACACACAACCACACACACAACCACATGCACAATCACACCCAACCACTCTCAACCACACACACACAACTACACACACACAACCACACACAACCACATAAAACACACACACAAACACACACAACCACACACACAAAACCACACACAACCACGCACAACACCACACAAACACCCACTGACCCACAACCACACCCACAACCACACCTACACAACCACACCCAACCACACCCACAACCACCCACAACCATACACAAAACCACACACAACCACACATACACACACACACTCACAACCACACCCACACCCACAACCGCACCCACAACCACACAACCACACACACAACCACAACCATACAACCACACACACAACCACACACACAACCACACAAACAACCACACCCACACAACCAGAACCAACCACACCCACAACCACACAGACACAACCACACCCACACACACACAACCACACCCACACAACCACGCACACACAACCACACACAAACAACCACACACACACAACCACACGCAACCACACACGCAACCAGAACCACTCACACAACCACACACACACACACAACCACATACACAACCACACACACAACCCCACACACATAACCACTCACAACCACACAAACAACCACACACACACAACCATACCCACAACCATACAACCATGCCTGCACCCCCACACAACCACACACACACCCCCACAACCATACCCACAACCACACCCACACCCAACCACAACCACACACACAACCACACACACAACCACACACACACAACCTCACAAACAACCACACACATAACCACAACCACACACACAACCCCAACCACAACCACACACACACACACAACCATACACACAACCACACTCACAACCACACACACAACCAGAACCACACACACAACCACACACACACAACCACACACATACAACCACACAAACAACCACACAAACAACCACACACACACAAGCATACCCACAACCATACCCACAACCACACCAACACAACCACACCTGCACACACACACAACCACACACACAGAACCACATACCCACAACCACACCCACAACCATACCCACAACCACACCCACACCCAACCACAACCACAACCACACACACAACCACACACACACAGCCACAATCACACACACACAACCATACACACAACCACACACACACAACCACACACACAACCACAGCCACACACAACACACACAACCACACACGCAACACACAAAACCACACACATCCACACACACACAACCACACAAACACTCACCCACCCACCACCACACCCACACAACCACACTAAACCACACACACAACCACACATCCACACACACTCACAACCACACCCACAACCGCACCCACAACCACACAACCACACAACCACACACACAACCACACACACAACCACATACACAACCACCCACACAACCACACCCACACACACAACCACACACACACAACTACACACATACACAACCACACACACAGAACCACACCCACAACCACACCCACAACCACACACACACAACCACACACATACACAACCACACAAAGCCACACACACAACCACACACACCCACACATCCACACACACACCCATAACCACACACACACCCATAACCACACCTACAACCACACAACCACACAAACACAACCACACACACACAACCACACACACAACCACACACACAACCACACAAGTCACCACACATGCACAACCACACCCACAACCACACACAACCACACACACAACCACAACCACATACACAACCACACACACACAACCACACACACAACCATACCCGCAACCATACTGTGAGAAGTTGGCCTGGTATATGCTGTTCACTAGTTCTAGTGACCACCTTGTACCATGCCAAGCAACCCTTATGGTGTGGTTGTAAGTCAACCTTTTCGGACTAGCTGCCCTAGTGGTAGCGTAGGCTAAGCAGTCTTTGAGGCTAAACTCGTGAAGCGTGTTAAGCAAGCTGTTTTACCAATAGTAACCCCCTTTTATACCAATGAAAGGACACCACACAGATATATATTCAAAATATATATGTATTTATTTCTCAAAGTAACCCCTAGTCTCTTTATGAGCACAGGAGCACAAATCGTCAAACAAGATTATCACAGAATACACAGAAGTTGCACGTTATATGGATAGGCCCTGGTGGCCACTCAAACCATATACTAAAATAGTGGTATAAGTACCACGAACAGAAAAGGGAAAAGGCCTAGGGCCTCTAGAATCGCTGGGCCTACAAGGAGCTAACGTCAGTTAGTGACCAGGAGGTCCACGGGTGGCGTGTGCAGAGCAAATAGTCACACGCGTGCTCCCATAGGTTTCAATGGGTGCGTAAAAAGTACAAAGTTACTGCAAAAGGAATCTTCCGGATGACCTAGGAACTTAAGATTTGGAACACAGGCACTAGAGATGTAATACTACACTTGGGCACAGGTGTGCCAGCTTTACCTCACCCACAGGAAGCGGGTGCATAGGCCTCGAAGTGCGTCGGGTTTCTTCTATCTGTTCCGTGGGGCCTGTAGACAAAAGTGCTGCAGGCGGTCGGTCGGGAAGAGATGCAGTGGATCCAAGAGTGGATCGGAGTTGCAGAAGACCTGAAAGCAGAGGGGACAGTGTTCACAGTCACTAGCCAGTGACCGGCGTGGCACCAGGTAGGTACCAGGCAATGTCGGGTGCAAACAGGTGATGAGGGGTAGCTTGTCTCCGCAGCCACGTGGTCCCTGAAGGTCGACGACGTCCAGGAGTCGGCTCACGAGCTGTCCCACGCAGGCTCTCGCTGTCGGCGGTGTCGGCGACTTGGTCGAAGCAAACAAGCCTTGGCAAAAGCAATTGCAGGAGGATTCGGAAATCAGCTGTTGGTTCTGACCAGCAAGGTCAGAGGGATTGCTCCTTTGGAGAGGAGCAAGGGCCAGTCTGGAGCAACCAGACCAGCGGTGTTTTTTTTGTAGAGTTCGTCGCCAAGATGGCCACTAGCCAGCGGGCCAGCAACCGGTTAGGCGCGTCGAGTGGCAAAATGCAGAAGGGCCCCACGCAGATCGTGGAGATGCTGGAGGGCTCACCTTTGGTGCAGATGCTGCTCGAGGGTTGGGCTTCTCAGGACCCAAAGCACAACTTGGAGGGAGCCTCGGTTGTTGCACTTGTCAGCTTGTCGTAGTCGTTCCAAGATGGCTGGCTCCACGTGTCTCGGTGCCTCCACGGGTCTCCTCTTTGCAGGGACTGTGGATCGGGCGGTGAGAGGTCTGGAGGTCCAGGTCTTGTCAGTCTCTGGGCTCGGGCTCCGGCGGGAGGCGGCGGCAAAGCAGACGGTGATTCGCTGGATGGTGCTTGCGTTAGCAAGGTGGTCACTCCCTGACCACAGGGGAGATTTTCTTCAGTCTTCTGTGCAGCAGAATGTCGAAGTTCCCGTCTTCTTCTTAGTTTCAAGTTGATTCCAGGATGTCTAAAGTCTTAGGACACAGCTCCTACCTTTAAGCAGATTCTAGGGGCCGGACTACCTGCTAGGTCCCTCCCTATGGGTGGGACCAGGAAGGGGGGTGGTTACACCCCCAATCCTTTGTCCAGCTCGCCCCAGGCCCGGGACTGGTGTGCCCCAGGACCGGTTTGAACTGGCATATGCACCGAGGCTCCTTGTGAGCCACAGGCATGTCTGGTTTCTTTCAAGCCCTACCTGACCAATACACAAAATCCTGTCTGGGGTGGTGCATGCACCTCCCCTGGCAGGAAACCCTTTGTCCACACCTCCCAAGCTGGAAGGACTCCCAGCAGCAGGAGGGCAGACTTGTGTCTGTGGTGGCAGCATCCATTTTGTGGAGCTGAGGCTATGTCTGATTTTACCCGGGTTTCAGGTACTGTACATGTCGTGTCCCTCTAGAAGGGTGGAATGCTAACCCCGTCGCCAGAATTGGCGAGGGGTTAGTATTCCAATTCGTATGACACCTTACTCGACATGTTTTGATAAAGCCAAACCAAAGATAGCATTTAACCGCGAGGTTCATAATGCACTTAAGAGTATATGGTATGACGATATCTGGAAACAGTAGAAGGAAGTTGTTCCGACCACTGCAGACAGGCTCAGCTCATGCCAGAGCACCATCTCACATGGAACCAAGCACTCTGCCTTCAGGATTGTTAAGGCCTGCCATAGGAGTGACTTATAGGTTACCAGGTGTCCCATTTAAGTTTAGGTATAGGTATACTACACCTAAGTAAGAGGTGATTACACCAACTTACCCCAGCTGAGTGATCAGCCAGTTGTGTCAGATTGTTAGGCCAAGCCTGGGGTGGCATAATACATGCTTCAGCCCCTGGCAGGCCTTGGATACACCAATGCCCTGGGTACCTAGTGTACACTGGTACAGGGGCTGACAGGGTGATCCAACCAATTGGGTATGTACCTAGGGTACATGGAGTCCATTTTACAGAGAGAGCAGATAGCCTGAGAGCCTGAATGGCAGGATCTCAGGCCAACTAAGTCGAAAAACCAGCTAGACACTAGGCAAAAATTTGGGGGTAACCATAGTCAGATATCCACCTTCCTACACAACCCCCCCCAAACGAAGGGAGATAAGGCTGACCTTGACCAGGTAAGCCTATATTGCCCAAGTGGCCATATAAGGAGGAACCAGCACTGGCATGGTTACCCCCTGTCTCATGGTCCACTAAGCAATCCCTCACCCTAAGGGTATCAGAGGGTCTCCACCATAGGGAATCTCTACCTGTGGTGTGTCTTGGCAAAGTAAAAGGCTGGTGTTGAGATGGAGTACTGAAGTGAGTGTCCTCAAAGTGAGGCCTCAGCTTCCTCCAATCATCCTCCACCATGGATGCCTTTCTTTCTTTAACTGAGTTGCACTGTGCTCTCAGGGTCAGCCTCTGGCTACCTAAAGCTGGAGGCTGGGTCCCTTTTGTGGGCTTACTGGAGGGACAGGTCAGGTTTGGGGCCCTAAGGTCCCATGTTTGCCTGTGCCCAACAGAATCCCCCTGGGGGAGGTCCCTAACTACCTGTAAAGGAGATCCCTCAGGAATGTTTTTACCCATCACCTGACTAGGGCTACTAGCCAGGCAATCCTCATTCTTTTGATGGGGGGGTTCTTGTGGACAGGGGCCCTCTGGGGGTCCACTGGCCTCCCTGACCTCTGCAGCCCTGGGCTGACTGAGGCAGGGTAGAGAGAGGCAGGCTACCTGCACCAGACTGGATCCCACCTTGGAAGGGGCCACTGACATCAGAGGCTCTGCCAGGCCAGGCCTGGCTACCTCTGGGGCAGTTCCTTCACAAGGGGTGAGGTCAGATCCCTGAGGAGGCTGACCTTTTCCTAATGTGTGGGGAGAGGGAGACTTTTCTTCCTCCCCACTACTCTCAGTTTGTGTGGAGTGATCCATTGTTTCAGGCTTCACTACACCTATGTCAGTCTGAGTATAGGCTGAGACCATTACAGCCTTGCCAACCTTTTCAGGGGGGCACTCAGTTTGTGTTTGAGCTGTGACTGTCACAGCTCTGCCAGTCCCTACAGGGAAGTCTGTCTGTGCCTGGGCTGTGGCTACCACTGCCCTTCCAACCTTTTCAGGGAGGAAATCTATTTGGACAGGGGTTGTGAATGGCACAACCCCCCTACCCTTTTGTGAAAGGCCTACCATTTTAGAATGGGTGTCTTGTTCAACTCCAGCCCAAGCTGAGAGTTCTAAGTCATTCCCCAGTAAGCAGTCTACAGGCAAGGTTGGGGACACTGCTACCCTTTTAGGGCCAGTGACCCCTCCCCAGCTGAGACATACCTCTGCCATGGGATGACTGTTCTGTTTGCCATCAATGTTAGTCACCTGGTAGGAGAAACCGGGCAAAAGCTGCTCAGAGGGAACTAGCCAATGGGCCACCATTGTGATGCTAGCCCCAGTGTCTCTGTAGGCCTCAGCTTTTGTACCATTGATGTAGGGCTCCTGTCTGTACCTACCCAAAGTGTTGGGACAGGCAGTGAAGTTGGCAAACCCCATGCCACCATCACAGACAAGAGTGGTTGCTGTAGGGGAATTGGCTAAGCCAGGGTCCCCCTGTGTTCCCCAAGTAAACCCACCCAGATTTCTGGGGGCACTCCCACCACCTGGGGGATTACTGCTGACAGTAATAGGTGGTGTGACAGGAGTAATTGGAGGAACAGTTTTGTTTTTAGCCCTTGGGCAACCGCTGTCAGTTTTCCAATGCCCAGGAGTTTTACACTCATGGCAGTAGGGCTTTTTAGCTGTGGTAGAGGAGGGAGCTTGGGACCCACCACCCTGTGTGGAGTTTTGGGGCCCTGAGGAAGGTTTCTCTTTTTCTTTATCCCCACCCTTCTCTTGAGGCTTGGTGGTATCTTTCTTTTGGTCACCACCCTGGTTTTTAGGCCTGATCCTGGTCCTGACCCATTTATCTGCCCTCTTTCCCAATTCTTGGGGAGAGGTCAAATCTGAGTCTACCAGGTGTTGATGGAGAAGCTGGTTTTGACAATTACTTAAAATCTGCTCTCTCATCATCAAATTGTACAATCCTGTATAATCAGACACCTTACTTCCCAGCAACCAACCCTCCAAAGCCTTAGTGGCACATTCCACATATTCAGACCAGTCCTGAGTCTGTGTCTTCTGGGTGTCTCTGAACATTAACCTGTACTGTTCAGTGGTTAAGCCTAACCCATCAACTAGGACACTCTTCAGGACTCTGTAATTTCTGACATCCTCTTCTCTAACAGTGAGGAGTCTATCTCTGCCTCTCCCCTCAAAGGAGAGCCATAAGATTGCTGCCCACTGGTCTTCAGGAACCTGCTGCACTTTGCAGGCTCTCTCAAGAGCAGTCATCCATTTGTGGATGTCATCCCCACTTTTGTAGGGGGGCACAATCTTGGACAGGTTCCTATTGTCAAAGACCCTATCTTTGTCCCTAGGGACATTGCTGCCACCAGTGGGTATAGACCCACTCTCTCTATGCTGCCTAGCCTTGCTCAGTTTTTCTTCCATCAGGGCTACTTCTAGCTCCTGCTTCCTGATCCTCAGCTGGGCTTCCTGCATTCTGGCCTCATGTTCCCTCCTCTGAGGGGTGGTCATCCTTTTCCTGGAGTGACCTTGAGAGCCCCTAGAGCCATGAGAAGCATTGGAGTCACCTGAGCGATTCCTTTGCCTCCCAAGCCCTGTGTTAAGTCCACTGGGGAGATCCAATGGGGGGAACCCATTGTCAGTCCCCAATAGCCTTAGTTTAGCTGGGCCAAGTATAATACTTGGCACTGGGCTAGTTCTCCCTTCATCATCACTACTTTCTGTATCCTCACCACTTTCCTCCCCTGTAGTATGGTTCTCATCTAAGGGATGGCTATTGGAACTGGGTACCTCTGTAGTATCTTCAGAAGGGGGGCCTCCTGTTCCTGACCCTAAGGGGGCTAACTGGGAAGCTTTCTTGAGTGCTCTCTGATTCTCATCATTCTGTAAGAGCTCTCTGAGCTCAGCAGAGTTTGGGTTCTTGGGCTGTTTAAGGCCTCTAAGAGTTGCCAAATGCCTGAGCTCATTCTGATTAAGGGTAGCAAAGCTGGATGGTGCCCTCTGGGGGTCACTCTCAACAGAGATGGGTACAGTGGACCCCTCTGCCCCGGCCATTGCTCTTAAGTGTGGGTGGATGTGTTGCAATCTACCTACACTTGGGTTTACCTACTAAACCTATCTAGTAGTTGTAGTCAGGGTGTGCTACTCCCTTTGCTCTACAACAACTAAGTTCAGTAGAACTTATGTATATCTAATCTTGTTTTATATGTACCTACAGGTACCTATGTGATCTTTCAATTGGTAACCAAGAGATTACAATGGTAAAACACAGCAAGCTCAAATCCAACCGCTGCTCACCAATGTGAGAAGTTGGCCTGGTATATGCTGTTCACTAGTTCTAGTGACCACCTTGTACCATGCCAAGCAACCCTTATGGTGTGGTTGTAAGTCAACCTTTTCGGACTAGCTGCCCTAGTGGTAGCGTAGGCTAAGCAGTCTTTGAGGCTAAACTCGTGAAGCGTGTTAAGCAAGCTGTTTTACCAATAGTAACCCCCTTTTATACCAATGAAAGGACACCACACAGATATATATTCAAAATATATATGTATTTATTTCTCAAAGTAACCCCTAGTCTCTTTATGAGCACAGGAGCACAAATCGTCAAACAAGATTATCACAGAATACACAGAAGTTGCACGTTATATGGATAGGCCCTGGTGGCCACTCAAACCATATACTAAAATAGTGGTATAAGTACCACGAACAGAAAAGGGAAAAGGCCTAGGGCCTCTAGAATCGCTGGGCCTACAAGGAGCTAACGTCAGTTAGTGACCAGGAGGTCCACGGGTGGCGTGTGCAGAGCAAATAGTCACACGCGTGCTCCCATAGGTTTCAATGGGTGCGTAAAAAGTACAAAGTTACTGCAAAAGGAATCTTCCGGATGACCTAGGAACTTAAGATTTGGAACACAGGCACTAGAGATGTAATACTACACTTGGGCACAGGTGTGCCAGCTTTACCTCACCCACAGGAAGCGGGTGCATAGGCCTCGAAGTGCGTCGGGTTTCTTCTATCTGTTCCGTGGGGCCTGTAGACAAAAGTGCTGCAGGCGGTCGGTCGGGAAGAGATGCAGTGGATCCAAGAGTGGATCGGAGTTGCAGAAGACCTGAAAGCAGAGGGGACAGTGTTCACAGTCACTAGCCAGTGACCGGCGTGGCACCAGGTAGGTACCAGGCAATGTCGGGTGCAAACAGGTGATGAGGGGTAGCTTGTCTCCGCAGCCACGTGGTCCCTGAAGGTCGACGACGTCCAGGAGTCGGCTCACGAGCTGTCCCACGCAGGCTCTCGCTGTCGGCGGTGTCGGCGACTTGGTCGAAGCAAACAAGCCTTGGCAAAAGCAATTGCAGGAGGATTCGGAAATCAGCTGTTGGTTCTGACCAGCAAGGTCAGAGGGATTGCTCCTTTGGAGAGGAGCAAGGGCCAGTCTGGAGCAACCAGACCAGCGGTGTTTTTTTTGTAGAGTTCGTCGCCAAGATGGCCACTAGCCAGCGGGCCAGCAACCGGTTAGGCGCGTCGAGTGGCAAAATGCAGAAGGGCCCCACGCAGATCGTGGAGATGCTGGAGGGCTCACCTTTGGTGCAGATGCTGCTCGAGGGTTGGGCTTCTCAGGACCCAAAGCACAACTTGGAGGGAGCCTCGGTTGTTGCACTTGTCAGCTTGTCGTAGTCGTTCCAAGATGGCTGGCTCCACGTGTCTCGGTGCCTCCACGGGTCTCCTCTTTGCAGGGACTGTGGATCGGGCGGTGAGAGGTCTGGAGGTCCAGGTCTTGTCAGTCTCTGGGCTCGGGCTCCGGCGGGAGGCGGCGGCAAAGCAGACGGTGATTCGCTGGATGGTGCTTGCGTTAGCAAGGTGGTCACTCCCTGACCACAGGGGAGATTTTCTTCAGTCTTCTGTGCAGCAGAATGTCGAAGTTCCCGTCTTCTTCTTAGTTTCAAGTTGATTCCAGGATGTCTAAAGTCTTAGGACACAGCTCCTACCTTTAAGCAGATTCTAGGGGCCGGACTACCTGCTAGGTCCCTCCCTATGGGTGGGACCAGGAAGGGGGGTGGTTACACCCCCAATCCTTTGTCCAGCTCGCCCCAGGCCCGGGACTGGTGTGCCCCAGGACCGGTTTGAACTGGCATATGCACCGAGGCTCCTTGTGAGCCACAGGCATGTCTGGTTTCTTTCAAGCCCTACCTGACCAATACACAAAATCCTGTCTGGGGTGGTGCATGCACCTCCCCTGGCAGGAAACCCTTTGTCCACACCTCCCAAGCTGGAAGGACTCCCAGCAGCAGGAGGGCAGACTTGTGTCTGTGGTGGCAGCATCCATTTTGTGGAGCTGAGGCTATGTCTGATTTTACCCGGGTTTCAGGTACTGTACATGTCGTGTCCCTCTAGAAGGGTGGAATGCTAACCCCGTCGCCAGAATTGGCGAGGGGTTAGTATTCCAATTCGTATGACACCTTACTCGACATGTTTTGATAAAGCCAAACCAAAGATAGCATTTAACCGCGAGGTTCATAATGCACTTAAGAGTATATGGTATGACGATATCTGGAAACAGTAGAAGGAAGTTGTTCCGACCACTGCAGACAGGCTCAGCTCATGCCAGAGCACCATCTCACATGGAACCAAGCACTCTGCCTTCAGGATTGTTAAGGCCTGCCATAGGAGTGACTTATAGGTTACCAGGTGTCCCATTTAAGTTTAGGTATAGGTATACTACACCTAAGTAAGAGGTGATTACACCAACTTACCCCAGCTGAGTGATCAGCCAGTTGTGTCAGATTGTTAGGCCAAGCCTGGGGTGGCATAATACATGCTTCAGCCCCTGGCAGGCCTTGGATACACCAATGCCCTGGGTACCTAGTGTACACTGGTACAGGGGCTGACAGGGTGATCCAACCAATTGGGTATGTACCTAGGGTACATGGAGTCCATTTTACAGAGAGAGCAGATAGCCTGAGAGCCTGAATGGCAGGATCTCAGGCCAACTAAGTCGAAAAACCAGCTAGACACTAGGCAAAAATTTGGGGGTAACCATAGTCAGATATCCACCTTCCTACACATACCCACACAACCACACCTGCACACACACACAACCACATACACAAAACCACACACCCACAACCACACCAACCCACCCACAACCATACCCACAACCACACCCACACCCAACCACAACCATACACACACAACCACACACATAACCACACACACAACCATACATACAACCACACACACAACCTCACAAACAACCACACACAACCACACACACAACCACAACCATCCCAACCACAACCACACACACACAACCACACACACAACCACACACACAACCACACACACAACCACACACACAACACACAAAACCACACACACAACCAGACACACACAACCACACACACAAACACACACACACAATACCACACAAATACACACAACCACACACACAACCACACACAACCACGCACACACACACAACCACACCCAACCACACCCACAACCACACACACACAACCACAACCACACACACAACCACACACACAACCACACAACCAAACACACACAACCACACACACACAACCACACACACACACAACCACACACACAACCACAACATACAACCACACACACAACCACCCACAACCACATATACAGAACCACACACACAACCACACACATACACAACCACACAAAACCACACACAACCACACATCCACACACACACACATACCCACAACCATACCCACAACCACACCCACACACTCAACCACACACACGCAACCACACATACACAACCACACACACAACCACACACACACAACCACACAAAGAACCACACATACACAACCACACCCACAACCACACACAACAACAACCACATACACAACCACACACAACAACAACCACATACACAACCACACACTCACAACCACACACACAACCACACACACAACCACACACATACAACCACACACACAACCACACAAACAACCACACACACAACCACACCCACAACCATACCCTCAACCACAACCACACAACCACACCCACACACGCACACACACACAACCACACACCCACAACCACACCCACACACCCATAACCATGCCCACACCCACACAACCACACCCACCCACACAACCATACCCAACTACACCCACAGAACCACACACACAACCATACACACAACCACACACAACCACACATACACAACCACACACACACACAACCACAAACACACAACCACACACACACAACCACACACACACAACCACACACATGACTACACACACACACAACCACACACACAACCACACATACAACCACAACATACAACCACACACACAACCACACATAACCACACACACACAACCACACACACACAACCACACACACACAACCACACATATACACAACCACACAAAACCACACAGACAACCACACACAACCACACATACACACACACCCACAACCACACAACCACACACACAACCACAACCACACAACCACACACACAACCACACAAACAACCACACCCACACAACCAGTACCAACCACAACCACACAGACACAACCACACCCACACACACACAACCACACGCACGTAACCATACCCACCCACACACACACAACCACACAGACAACCACACAGACACAAACACAACCACACACAACCACACATACAACCAGAACCACACACACAACCACACACACAACCACACACAACCACACACACACAACCATACCCACAACCATACCCACAACCACACCCACACAACCGCACCTGCACACACAACCACACACACACAACCGCACACCCAAAACCACACACACCCACAACCATACCTACAACCACACCCACACCCAACCACAACCTCACAAAAACACACAACCACACACACAACCACACACACAACCACATACACAACCACAACCACACACACATAACCACACACACAACCATACACACAACCACACACACACAACCACACACACAACCACAGCCACACACACAACCATACACACAACTACACACACAACCACACACACAACCACACACACAACCACATACACAACCACAACCACACACACATAACCACACACACACAACCATACACACAACCACACACACACAACCACACACACAACCACAGCCACACACACAACCATACACACAACCACACCCAACCACACCCAACCACACAGCCACACCCACCCACACAACCATACCCAACTACACCCACAGAACCACACACACAACCATACACACAACCACACACAACCACACATACACAACCATACACACACAACCACACACACAGAACCACACACACACAACCACACACACAACTACACACACACACAACCACACACCCAACCACACATACAACCATAACATACAACCACACACACAACCACACATAACCACACACACACACAACCACACACACACACAACCACACACACAACCACACATATACACAACCACACAAAACCACACAGACAACCACACACAACCACACATACACACACACCCACAACCACACAACCACACACACAACCACAACCACACAACCACACAAACAACCACACCCACACAACCAGTACCAACCACAACCACACAGACATAACCACACCCACACACACACAACCACACACACGCAACCACACCCACCCACACACACACAACCACACAGACAACCACACAGACACAACCACAACCACACACAACCACACATACAACCAGAACCACACTCACAAACACACACACACAACCATACCCACAACCATACCCACAACCACACCCACACAACCACACCCACACAACCACACACACACAACTGCACACCCAAAACCACACACACCCACAACCATACCCACAACCACACCCACACCCAACCACATCCTCACAAAAACACACAACCACACACACAACCACACACACAACCACACACACAACCACACACACACAACCACACACACACAACCATACACACAACCACACACACAACCACACACACAACCATACCCTCAACCACAACCACACAACCACACCCACACACACGCACACACACACACAACCACACACCCACAACCACACCCACACACCCACAACCATGCCCACACCCACACAACCACACCCACCCACATAACCATACCCAACTACACCCACAGAACCACACACACAACCATACACACAACCACACACAACCACACATACACAACCACACACACACACAACCACAAACACACAACCACACACACACAACTACACCCTCAACCACACACAACCACACAAACAACCACACACACAACCACACCCACAACCATACCCTCAACCATACCCACACAACCACACCCACACCCACACACACACACATACACAACCACTCACAACCATACCCTCAACCATACCCACATACCCACAACCACACCCACACCCACACAACCACACCCACCCACACAACCACACCCAACCACACCCACAGAACCACACACACAACCATACACACAACCACACTGAACAATACACACAACCACACACAACCACACCCAACCATGCCAAACCACACAACCACACACACACAACCACACACACAGCCACATACACACAACCACATACAAACACACCCAACCACACACAAACACACACAAACACACACACAACCACACAAACAACCACACAGACACCCACCCACCCACAACCATACCCATAACCACACCCACACAACCAGAACCACACCCAACCACACCCACAACCACACACAACCACACACAACCACATATACACAACCACACACACACAACCACACACACACAACCACACACAACCACATACAACCACACACACACAACCACACACACAACCACACACAACCACAACATACAACCACACACAACCACACACATCCACATACACAACCACACCCACAACCACACACACACACAACCACACACACACAACCATACACATACACAACCACACACACAGAACCATACCCACAACCACACACACAACCACACAGACAACAACCACACACATACACAACCACACAAAGCCACACACACAACCACACATCCACATACACATCCACAACCACACCCACACCTATAACCGTACCCACAACCCCACAACCACACACAACCACACACACGCAACCACACACACACAACCATACACACAACCACACTCACACAACCACACAAACCACCACACACACCCAATCACACCCACAATCACACACAACCACAACCACATACACAACCACACACACACAACCACACACACAACCACACACAACCACACAAACAACCACACATACAACCACACCCACAACCATACCCTCAACCACACCCACACAACCACACCCACCCACACACACACACACACAACCACACCCCCACAACCACACCCACACACCCACAACCACACCCACTCAACCACACCCACCCACACAACCACACCCAACCACACCCACAGAACCACACACAGAACCATACACACAACCACACAGAATAACACACAACCACACACACAACTACAAGCACAACCACACCCAACCACTCCCAACCACACACACAACCACACACACACAACCACATAGAAACACACACAAACGCACACATACACACACACAAAACCACACACAACCACGAACACAACCACACAAACACCCACCCACCCACAACCACACCCACAACCACACCCACACAACCACACCCAACCACACCCACAACCACCCACAACCATACACAAAACCACACACACAACCACACATACACACACACATCCACAACCACACCCAAAGAACCACACACAGAACCATACACACAACTACACAGAATCACACACACAACCACACACACAACCACACGCACAATCACACCCAACCACTCTCAACCACACACACCCAATCACACACATACACAACCACACACAACCACATACAAACACACACACAAACACACAAAACCACACACACAAAACCACACACAACCACGCACAACACCACACAAACACCCACTGACCCACAACCACACCCACAACCACACCCACACAACCACACCCAACCACACCCACAACCACCCACAACCATACACACAACCACACATACACACACACACCCACAACCACACCCACACCCACAACCGCACCCACAACCACACAACCACACACAACCACAACCATACAACCACACACACAACCACACACACAACCACACAAACAACCACACCCACACAACCAGAACCAACCACACCCACAACCACACAGACACAACCACACCCACACACACACAACCACACCCACACAACCATGCACACACAACCACACACAAACAACCACACACACACAACCACACACACAACCACACACACAACCACACGCAACCACACACTCAACCAGAACCACTCACACAACCACACACACACACAACCACATAAACAACCACACACACAACCCCACACACATAACCACTCACAACCACACAAACAACCACACACACACAACCATACCCACAACCATACAACCATGCCTGCACCCCCACACAACCACACACACACACCCACAACCATACCCACAACCACACCCACACCCAACCACAACCACACACACAACTACACACACAACCACACACACACAACCTCACAAACAACCACACACATCACCACAACCACACACACAACCCCAACCACAACCACACACACACACACAACCATACACACAACCACACTCACAACCACACACACAACCAGAACCACACACACAACCACACACACACAACCATACATACAACCACACACACACAACCACACACATACAACCACACAAACAACCACACAAACAACCACACATACACAAGCATACCCACAACCATACCCACAACCACACCCACACAACCACACCTGCACACACACACAACCACACACACAGAACCACATACCCACAACCACACCCACAACCATACCCACAACCACACCCACACCCAACCACAACCACAACCACACACACAACCACACACACACAATCACAATCACACACACACAACCATACACACAACCACACACACACAACCACACACACAACCACAGCCACACACACAACACACACAACCACACACACAACACACAAAACCACACACATCCACACACACACAACCACACAAACACTCACCCACCCACCACCACACCCACACAACCACCCAAAACCACACACACAACCACACATCCACACAAACTCACAACCACACCCACAACTGCACCCACAACCACACAACCACACACACAACCACACACACAACCACACACACAACCACACCCACACACACAACCACACACACACAACTACACACATACACAACCACACACACAGAACCACACCCACAACCACACCCATAACCACACACACACAACCACACACATACACAACCACACAAAGCCACACACACAACCACACACACCCACACATCCACACACACACCCACAACCACACACACACCCATAACCACACCTACAACCACACAACCACACAAACACAACCACACACACACAACCACACACACAACCACACACACAACCACACAAGCCACCACACATGCGCAACCACACCCACAACCACACACAACCACACACACAACCACAACCACATACACAACCACACACACACAACCACACACACAACCATACCCACAACCACACCCACACAACCACACCTGCACACACACAACCACATACACAAAACCACACACCCACAACCATACCAACCCACCCACAACCATACCCACAACCACACCCACACCCAACCACAACCATACACACACAACCACACACATAACCACACACACAACCATACACACAACCACACACACAACCTCACAAACAACCACACACAATCACACACACAACCACAACCACCCCCAACCACAACCACACACACACAACTACACACACAACCACACACACACAACCACACACACAACCACACACACAACACACAAAACCACACACACAACCAGACACACACAACCACACACACAAACACACACAATACCACACAAATACACACAACCACACACACAACCACACACAACCACGCACACACACACAACCACACCCAACCACACCCAACCACAACCACACACACACAACCACAACCACAACCACACACACAACCACACACACAACCACACAACCAAACACACACAACCACACACACACAACCACACACACACACAGAACCACACACACAACCACAACATACAACCACACACACAACCACCCACAACCACAGATACAGAACCACACACACAACCACACATATACACAACCACACAAAACCACACACAACCACACATCCACACACACACACACACCCACAACCACACCCACAACCACACCCACACACTCAACCACACACACGCAACCACACATACACAACCACACACACAACCACACACACACAACCACACAAAGAACCACACACACACAACCACACCCACAACCACACACAACAACAACCACATACACAACCATACACAACAACAACCACATACACAACCACACACTCACAACCACACACACAACCACACACACAACCACACACATACAACCACACACACAACCACACAAACAACCACACACACAACCACACCCACAACCATACCCTCAACCACAACCACACAACCACACCCACACACGCACACACACACACAACCACACACTCACAACCACACCCACACACCCACAACCATGCCCACACCCACACAACCACACCCACCCACACAACCATACCCAACTACACCCACAGAACCACACACACAACCATACACACAACCACACACAACCACACATACACAACCACACACACACAACCACAAACACACAACCACACACACACAACCACACATACACAACCACACACATGACCACACATACAACCACAACATATAACCACACACACAACCACACATAACCACACACACAACCACACACACACACACACAACCACACACACACAACCACACATATACACAACCACACAAAACCACACAGACAACCACACACAACCACACATACACACACACCCACAACCACACAACCACACACACAACCACAACCACACACACAACCACACAAACAACCACACCCACACAACCAGTACCAACCACAACCACACAGACACAACCACACCCACACACACACAACCACACACACGTAACCACACCCACCCACACACACACAATCACACAGACAACCACACAGGCACAAACACAACCACACACAACCACACATACAACCAGAACCACACACACAACCACACACAACCACACACACAACCATACCCACAACCATACCCACAACCACACCCACACAACCGCACCTGCACACACAACCACACACACACAACCGCACACCCAAAACCACACACACCCACAACCATACCCACAACCACACCCACACCCAACCACAACCTCACAAAAACACACAACCACACACAACCACACACACAACCACACACACAACCACAACCACACACACATAACCACACACACACAACCATACACACAACCACACACACACAACCACACACACAACCACAGCCACACACACAACCATACACACAACTACACACACAACCACACACACAACCTCAGCCACACACACACAACACACACAACCACACACAATACACAAAACCACACACACAACTACACACACACAACCACACACAACCACACACACAACCACACACAACACCACAACACCACACACATACACACAACCACACCCAACCACACCCAACCACACAGCCACACCCACCCACACAACCATACCCAACTACACCCACAGAACTACACACACAACCATACACACAACCACACACAACCACACATACACAACCACACACACACAACCACACACACACACAACCACACACACACAACCACACACACAACTACACACACACACAACCACACACACAACCACACATACAACCACAACATACAACCACACACACAACCACACATAACCACACACACACAACCACACACAACCACACACACAACCACACATATACACAACCACACAAAACCACACAGACAACCACACACAACCACACATACACACACACCCACAACCACACAACCACACACACAACCACAACCACACAACCACACACACAACCACACAAACAACCACACCCACACAACCAGTACCAACCACAACCACACAGACATAACCACACCCACACACACACAACCACACACACGCAACCACACCCACCCACACACACACAACCACACAGACAACCACACAGACACAACCACAACCACACACAACCACACATACAACCAGAACCACACTCACAACCACACACACACAACCATACCCACAACCATACCCACAACCACACCCACACAACCACACCCACACAACCACACACACACAACCGCACACCAAAAACCACACACACCCACAACCATATCCACAACCATACCCACACCCAACCACATCCTCACAAAAACACACAACCACACACACAACCACACACACAACCACACACACACAACCACACACACACAACCATACACACAACCACACACACAACCACACACACAACCACAGCCACAGCAACACACACAACCATACACACAACTACACACACAACCACACACACAACCACAGCCACACACACAACCACACACACAATACACAAAACCACACACACAACTACACACACACACAACCACACACAACCACACACACAACCACACACAACACCACAACACCACACACATACACACAACCACACCCAACCACACCCAACCACACTACCACACCCACACCCACAACCACACACACAACCACAACCACACACAACCACAACCACACATACAACCACACAACCAAACACACACAACCACACACACAACCACACACACACACAACCACACACAACCACACATACAGAACCACACCCACAACCACACACACAACCTGTTGGAGCCGGCCTCGTGGCGTGGTCCTGTTCCCCCTCGCCAAGCCGCACGAGGTCCCCTGCACCTCGGGGCTCCTCCATTTTTGATTGTACGTAACTCTGCGCGCCAGCCTACGTGACCCCGCTCAACCCGGCCTCGGCCCCAGCAAGCCCCGACATCAAGGCACCAACAACTGGCCAGGGGGTACCACGTGAACACTTCCCCACTCCCGGCGGAGGGCAGTATCGATGGGACCCCCAACCGTCCTCCCACACCTAGGTGCGATCGCCCCACAGCTCTCCTGGGCCTGGCGCCTCTCCTGCTGGGCGTCTGGCCTCTCCCAGCCCGGCCTCTCTGCCCCCCGGGCGCAAGGGTCCGGACATCAAAGGGCTCCAGACCTATATCTGGGGCGACCCTGCAACAGGACAGCAGTTGTATCCCGGAGTCAAGAGCCCTGCTGATCGGATCGCGGCTGACCCTACGGAGAAAGACTCATCTTGGAACCACGCTCTGAGCCCTGCTGACTATGTCGCGGCTCCTCCGTGCTTAAAGACCTTCACGAACCCTTGGGGCCCTGCTGACGCTGTCGTGGCCCGACCTTGTTGAACTTGCCATCAGAGCCCTGCTGACTGTGTCGCGGCTCGACCGAAGCGGACCTACCACCGGAGCCCTGCTGACTGTGTCGTGGCTCGACCCAAGCGGAACCACCACCCGAGCCCTGCAGACACCGTCGCGGCTCTCCCCGTCCGAGCTGCTTTGAGACCAGCACCTGCCGCTCCGGTTCCCGGAGCCACCTTCGGCCTAACGCAAGGTCTGGCGCAGAGCTTCCCCGTACCAGGCTGGTACTAAGACTGTCCCGCTACCCTGTCCCTACAAAGACATTGAGACTCTTTCTGGATCTCTCGATCCCCCTGTAAATATTTCGAATGAGCTACTATTGATAAAATACCTAGATAAGCAACTGATACGGAGTCCTGTGTGGTGGTGTTACTGGGCCTAGTACGATCATAGCAGAAGACCTCTCCTGGGAGGCTTCTCAGCGGCGCTCGGCTATAACTTTGCGGTAGGAAGGTACCCCGGAGTGGGCGCCCCTGACTCCCCGGTGGTCCTCCCTCCAACATTTAGTGGCCAGCGACGGGATCCGAGCCAGACGCAATCGTACAGGCAAGTAACGCACCCGCTGCCTAACCAGACGGAAAAAGAAAGAGAACCATGAGCAGCCAAGAAACAACCGTGGCCGCAACCTTCCAGCAAGAAAGGTTGGAAGAATACACCCACAAAGAATTGAAACAATTCTGCAAGGACAAAGGGATCCCAACCACAGGATTGGGCACCAAGGAAGAAATGCAGAAAGCCCTGAAAGCCTGGGCAGAATCCGAGGCCACTCCACCCCAAGGCGAAGGGACCTCGGCCCGGGACGAAAACCGGCCGCCAACCATGACCCCGGCAGATTGGGGACGAAGCATCCCGGAAGCCGGCCTATCCCATGAAGAAATGCGAGAACAGGAGAGGGTCCAGACACACGAATTGGAACTCGCACGACTCCGGCTGGACGGTGAACTCCTGCTGGCGGAGAAAAAGTTGGCCTTGGAGCAACTACGGCTGCAGGAGGAAATCGAAGAAAAGAAACGGCATCGGGAACTAGAAGAGAAACGGCTAACCCTCGAGCACGAGAGGGGCCTCAAGGAACTCGAACTGAAATCCAAAACGGGGGAGACCAGCACCCCCGGATCCCGGGACGCTCTGCCACTGACCGAGCCAAAGGTTCATATCCCCAAGGATGTCGTCAAGGAGTACTATAAAAACGACGACATCCAGCAATGGTTCCGAGCATACGAGGTAGCCATGACCTCCCATCGGGTACCCCGGAAGGATTGGGGTGCCGGCCTGTGGGGGAGGTTCCTCAGCGAGGGCCGGGATACCCTGCTGCAACTCCCCGACGCGGTGATGACCTCGTACGACTACATGAAAGATGCCCTACTCACCCGCTACGGACTATCAGCCGAGATGTACCGGCAGCGCTTCCGGGACTGCAAGAAGCTCCCCGGTACCACATGGGTTGAATACGTGGACTTCTTCAGCAGAGCCTTCGAAGGGTGGATAAGAGGGAGCAAGGTCACCTCGTACAACGAACTGTTCAACCTCATTGTCTGGGAGCACCTCGCCAACAACTGCTTTGTCGAACTAAGGCAACACCTCCTTGACAGCAAACTGACCGAGCCCCGTAAGCTCGCCGCCGAAGCCGACCGATGGGTCAACACCCGGGTCCCCCGGAACCCCGTGGGGGACTACCAACGGAGTACCACGGGACCTCCTCGCCAGCGGGGCGGAGGAGGAGGGTCCGACCGCAGTCGAGAATTCCCGGCCGGGCCGCCCCTAAGCCCGCCACGAGGCCAAACCGCCAACTACACGTCCCCGACCCTGGTCCGTGGGGGACCCCCATCGCCAGGCCTGGACCCCGACCAACAGTGACCTGCTTCGGCTGCCAACAGACAGGCCACTATGCGAGCGACCCGGCCTGCCCTGTGAACAGACGAAACGGGACCGCTGGGCCCCCTCCCCGACAAATAGCCGCCGCAGCCCTGGGGGAAGGAGAAGAAGAGGAGGAAAACCGCGACGTCGGGTCCCCCGAGTGGGAACCGGCTGCCATGTCACTCGTATGCCTGGGCACCCGAGAAATGGTGCCCCGAGCCCCCATCCCGAGCAACACCCAGAAGTACCAGCAGTGGGTCACCATCAATGGGCAACGTGCCGAAGCCCTCTGTGACACTGGGGCCAGTGTGACCGCTGTCCGCTGCCACCTGGTGACCCCCGAACAGATCCTGCCGCATGTCCTATGCCCTGTCCGGACCGCGGACAACACCGAAAGCATGTGCCGGATGGCCCGGATCCCCTTCGAGTGGGGAGGAGTGTCAGGCACCCTGAAAGTAACTGTCCGCGACGACGCTCCAGTGGACTGCCTCCTGGGGAACGACCTGGAGAGCTCCCCCTGGGCCCAGGTGGAGCGCCGAGAGCATCTGGGGATGGTAGGGCTGCCCGAATGGGCCTGCGCCACCACCCGGTCCATGACCGCCCAACCAGCCGCTGCAGCGGCCCCCGCCGAGCCTGCGGGTCCAGAACTGCCACCCTCCTCCGGCACGGAGGAGCCTGACGAGGAGGCCGGGCCATCCGAACTTTCCCCCAACGAGGCCGCCTCCCTCAGCGAGATCCCCGAGCTGGCCCAGTGGCGCCACGACAGGGGCCTCACCCGCGAACAGTTCCAACAAGAACAGAAGGCCTGCCCGTCCCTCGAGGGGGCCCGACAGCAAGCGGCCACCCAGGCCACGGGGGACCCCACGGGAACCCACTGGATCTATTGGGACAATGACTTGTTATATAGCGAACAGAAAGTCGCCGAACTAGGAGCCGGCCGTGTGTTAGTGGTTCCCCTCCGATTCCGAGAGTTCCTCCTGAACCTGGCGCATGACGTGCCCCTCGCCGGACACCTCGGGCGAGACAAGACCTACAGCCGCTTGGTGACCCATTTTTATTGGCCCCGAATGCGGAGAGACGTGGACCACCACTGCCGGTCCTGCCAGACCTGCCAAGCCAGCGGGAAAACTGGGGGTCGAGTCAAGGCCCCCCTCCAACCATTTCCAGCCGTCCACACCTCGTTCGAATGGGTAGGGATCGACATCGTGGGGCCCCTCGACCCCCGAACCGCCCTGGGCCACCGCTTCATCCTGGTACTGGTCAACCACGCCACCCGATACCCAGAGGCCATCCCCCTCCGAACTGTGACAGCTCCAGTGGTGGGCCGGGTCCTGATGGGCATCTTCTCCAGGGTGGGGTTCCCCCGAGAAGTGGTGAGTGACAGGGGTACGAACTTCATCTCGAAATACATGGGATCCCTCTGGCAACAATGTGGGGTCACCTACAAGTTCACCACCCCTTACCACCCCCAGGGGAACGGAGTGGTCGAGCTGTTCAACAGAACCTTGAAAGGAATGATCAAGGGCCTGGAAGAGCCCCTGAGGAGGAGATGGGACGTCCTGCTGCCATGCCTCCTGTTCGCCTATCGAGAGGTTCCACAGAAATCCCTGGGCTTCAGCCCCTTCGAACTGTTGTATGGGCACCCCGTCTGAGGGCCCCTCAGCCTGGTCAAAGAGGGCTGGGTGGCGAGCGTCCAAGATGCCCCCCCGACGTCTACAGGTACCTCTTGACCCTGTGGAACCAGACTCGGAAGTTCCGGGCCCTGGCAGAAGACAACCTCGAAGCCAGCCAAGAAGACATGAAACGCTGGTATGACGAAAATGCCTCGACCATCGAGTTCGAGCCGGGCCAGCAAGTCTGGGTCATGTCGCCCGTGGACCCCTGCGCCCTTCAGGACAAATGGACCGGGCCCTTCAAGGTGGTTGAGAAGAAGAGCCCCGTCACCTACTTGGTCGACATGGAGTCCCCAAGGAACCCCCTCCGGGTCCTGCACGCCAACCGGCTCAAGCCCCACTTTGCCCGAACCAAACTAAGCCTGCTGCTGGCTACCGATGATGGGGGCGAAAGCGACTCCGAGCCCCTACCCGACCCCCTGGGGTCCTCGGACCCAGACGGCTCCATGGAGGGCGTCAAACTCTCCAACACCCTGACCCCAGAACAGCGCCATGACTGCCAGCAGCTGCTGCAACCCTTCGCTGCCCTCTTCTCTCTCACGCCCGGGGTGACCCCCTGGTGCATCCACGACGTGGATACCGGGGACAGCCCCCCTGTGCGACACCGCGCCTACCGAGTGCCCGACCGGGTCCGAGCATGCATACAAACGGAGGTCTCCAAGATGCTCGCCCTCAGAGTCATCGAGCCATCCGACAGCCCGTGGGCCAGCCCTGTGGTCTTGGTGCCGAAGGCCGCCGCCCCCTGCACCCCCCCGGAACTCAGATTTTGTGTGGACTACAGGGGCCTAAACGCAGTCACCAAGACCGATGCCCACCCCCTGCCACGGGCAGACAAGCTGATCGACCGCTTAGGGGCAGCCCGCTACCTAAGCACTTTTGATCTCACCGCTGGGTACTGGCAGATCAGGCTCACCCCCGGCGCCCAGGAACGATCCGCCTTCTCCACCCCCGATGGGCACTACTACTTTCGGGTGATGCCCTTCGGTATGAAGAACGCCCCAGCGACCTTCCTGAGACTGGTGAACAAGGTCCTGGCCGGACTAGAAGCCTTCAGCGCGGCCTACTTAGACGACATTGCAGTCTTCAGCAACCACTGGGCCGCGCACCTAGGACACCTCAGAGAAGTCCTGGCCGCTCTCCAAAGGGCCGGGCTCACGATTAAGGCCAGCAAGTGCCAGATCGGTCAAGGATCAGTGACCTATCTGGGCCATCAGGTGGGGAGTGGCCAGGTGGCGCCCCTCCAGTTGAAGGTCGATGCCATCCAGGCGTGGGAGCCCCCCGCCACCCAAACAGCTGTCCGGGCCTTCTTAGGCCTCACAGGCTACTACCGGCGATTTATCAAAGACTATGGCAGTATTGTGGGCCCCCTCACAGAGCTCACTTCCAAAAAGCAGCCCAAGACGGTGCACTGGACACCCCGCTGTCAGACCGCTTTTGAAACCCTCAAGGCGGCAATGTGCGCTGCCCCTGTACTACAGGCCCCTGACTACGGCAAGGAATTTGTGGTCCAGACAGATGCCTCGGAGTACAGGGTTGGGGCGGTCCTCTCCCAGATGGACACCGAGGGCCTCGACAGACCTGTGGCCTTCATCAGCCGCCGACTGCTGCCCCGAGAACAGAGGTGGGGCACCATCGAGCGTGAGGCCTTCGCCGTGGTATGGGCTCTCAAAAAGCTCCGGCTCTACCTTTTCGGCACCCACTTCCGAGTCCAGACTGACCACCGGCTCCTGCGGTGGCTAATGCAGATGCGGGGCGAGAACCCCAAATTGTTGCAATGGTCCATCTCGCTGCAAGGGATGGACTTCACCGTAGAGCACCGGCCCGGCAACGACCACGCCAATGCCGACGGCCTATCCAGATTCTTCCGCCTCGGCGAGGAGAACACCCAAGGAGATGGGTGACTCTCCCTGCCTTCAGCTGGGGGGGACACTTGTTGGAGCCGGCCTCGTGGCGTGGTCCTGTTCCCCCTCGCCAAGCCGCATGAGGTCCCCTGCACCTCGGGGCTCCTCTATTTTGGATTGTACGTGACTCTGCGCACCAGCCTACGTGACCCCGCTCAACCCGGCCTCGGCCCCAGCAAGCCCCGACATCAAGGCACCAACAACTGGCCAGGGGGTACCACGTGAACACTTCCCCACTCCCGGCGGAGGGCAGTATCGATGGGACCCCCAACCGTCCTCCCACACCTCGGTGCGATCGTCCCACAGCTCTCCTGGGCCTGGCGACTCTCCTGCTGAGCGTCTGGCCGCTCCCGACCCGGCCTCTCCGCCCCCCCGGGCGCAAGGGTCCGGACATCAAAGGGCTCCAGACCTATATCTGGGGCGACCCTGCAACAGGACAGCAGTTGTATCCCGGAGTCAAGAGCCCAGCTGATCGGATCGCGGCTGACCCTACGGAGAAAGACTCATCCTGGAACCACGCTCTGAGCCCTGCTGACTACGTCGCGGCTCCACCGTGCTTAAAGACCTTCACAAACCTTTGGGGCCCTGCTGACGCTGTCGCGGCCCGACCTTGTTGAACTTGCCATCAGAGCCCAGCTGACCTCGTCGCGGCTCGACCGAAGCGGACCTACCACCGGAGCCCTGCTGACTGTGTCGCGGCTCGACCCAAACGGAACTTCCACCCGAGCCCTGCAGACACCGTCGCGGCTCTCCACGTCCGAGCTGCTTTGAGACCAGCACCTGCCGCTCCGGTCCCCGGAGCCACCTTCAGCCTAACGCAAGGTCTGGTGCAGAGCTTCCCCATACCAGGCTGGTACTAAGACTGTCCCGCTACCCTGTCCCTACAAAGACATTGAGACTCTTTCTGGATCTCTCGATCCCCCTGTAAATATTTCGAATTTGCTACTATTGATAAAGTACCTCGATAAGCAACTGATACGGAGTCCTGTGTGGTGGTGTTACTGGGCCTAGTACGATCATAGGAGAAAGACCTCTCCTAGGAGGCTTCTCAGCGGCGCTCGGCTATAACTTTGCGGTAGGAAGGTGCCCCGGAGTGGTCCCCCTGACTCCCCGGTGGTCCTCCCTCCAACACAACCCCACACACACAACCACACAAACACTCACCCACCTACAACCACACCGACACACATACACAACCACACAAAACCACACACACAACCACACATCCACACACACTCACAACCACACCCACACCCACAACTGCACCCACAACCACACAACCACACAACCACACACACAACCACAACCACACACACAAGCACACACATAACCACACACACAACCACACACACACAACCACACACATATACAACCACACACACAGAACCACACCCACAACCACACCCACAACCACACACACAACCACACACATATACAACCACACAAAGCCACACACACAACCACACACAACCACACATCCACACACACCCACGACCACACACACACCCATAACCACACCTACAACCACATAACCACACACACAACCATACAAATGCAACCACACACACACAACCACACACACAACCACACACACACAACCACACAAACCACCACACATGCACAACCACACCCACAACCACACACAACCACACACACAACCACAACCACATACACAACCACACATACATAACCACACACACAACCACACACACAATCACACACACACAACCACACACACAACCACACACAACCACACAAACAACCACACACACAACCACACCCACAACCATATCCTCAACCACACCCACACAACCACACCCACACACAAACACACACACAACCACACACCCACAACCACACCGACACACCCACAACCACACAACCACACATACCCACACAACCACACCCAACCACACCCACAGAACCACACACACAACCATACACACAACCACACACACAACCACACACACAACCACACAAACACTCACCCACCCACAACCACACCCACACACATATACAACAACACAAAAGCACACACAACCACACATCCAAACACACTCACAACCACACCCATACCCACAACTGCACCCACAACCACACACACAACCACACACACAACCACATACACACAAGCACACACAAACACACACACACACACAACCACACACACACAACCACACACACAACTACACACACACAACCACAACCACATACAACCACAACAACACACACAACCACACAACCACACACACAACCACACACACAACCATACCCACAACCACACCCCCACAACCACACCCACAACCACACCCACACAACCACACCCACCCACACACATAACCACACACCCACAACCACACCCACACAACCACAACCAGACCCACACAACCACAACCACACAACCATACCCAACCACACATACACAACCACACACACACAACCACACACACAACCACACAAACCACCACACACGCACAACCACACACACAACCACACCCAACCACACACACAACCATACACACAACCACACACACACAACCACACACACACAACCACACACACAACCACACACAATCACACAAACAACCACACACACAACCACACACACAACCATACCCTCAACCACACCCACACAACCACACCCACACATGCACACACAACCACATACCCACAACCACACCCACACACCCACAACCACACCCACACCCACACCACCACACCCACCCACACAACCTCACCCAACCACACCCACAGAACCACACACACAACCATACACACAACCACACAGAACCACACACACAGCCACATACAGAACCCCATGCACAACCACACCCAACCACACCCAGCCACACAACCACACACATACACAGCCACACAAAACCACACACCCAACCACACACAAACACACACACCAAACACACACACAACCACACAAACAACCACACAGACACCAACCCACCCACAACCATACCCACAACCACACCCACACAACCAGAACCACACCCAACCACACCCACAACCACACACAACCACAAATACACAACCACACACACAACCACACACACACAACCACACACACAACCACACACACAACCACAACATACAACCACACACACAACCACACACATCCACACACACAACCACACCCACAACCACACACAACCACACACACACAACCACACACATACACAACCACACACACAGAACCACAACCACACCCACAACCACACAGACAATAACCACACACATACACAACCACACAAAGCCACACACACAACCACACATCCACATACACACCCACAACCACACCCACACCCATAACCATACCCACAACCACACAACCACACACACAACCACACACACACAACCACACACACACAACCACACACACAACCACACTCACACAACCACACAAACCACCCCACACACAACCACACCCACAATCACACACAACCACACACACAACCACAACCACATATACAACCACACACACAACTACACACACAACCACACACAGCCACACACAACCACACAAACAACCACACATCCAACCACACCCACAACCATACCCTCAACCACACCCACACAACCACACCCACACACACACACACACACAACCACACACCCACAACCACACCCACACACCCACAACAACACCCACACAACCACACCCACCCACACAACCACATCCAACCACACCCACAGAACCACACACAGAACCATACACACAACCACACAGAATCACACACACAACCACACTCACAACCACACGCACAACCACACCCAACCACTCCCAACCACACACACACAACCACACACACACACAACCACACCCAACCACATACAAACACACACAACCACACACAAACACACACAACCACACACACAAAACCACCCACAACCACACATACAACCACACAAACACCCACCCACCCACAACCACACCTACAACCACACCCACACAACCACACCCACAACCATACACATAACCACACACACAACCACACATACACACACACACCCACAATCACATCCACACCCACAACCGCACCCACAACCACACAACCACACACACAACCACAACCACACAATCACACACACAACCACACACACAACCACACAAACAACCACACCCACACAACCAGAACCAACCACACCCACAACCACACAGACACAACCACACCCACACACATACAACCACACCCACACAACCACACACACACAACCATACACTAACAACCACACACACACACAACCACACACACAACCACACACACAACCACTCCCACAACCACACAGACACAACCACACACACACAACCACACCCAAACAACCACACACACACAACCATACACAAACAACCATACACACACAACCACACACACAACAACACACACAACCACACACATAACCACACACACACAACCACACACAACCACACATGCAACCAGAACCACTCACACAACCACACACACAAACAACCACACACACACACAACCACACACACAACCACACACAACTACACACACACAACCACAACCACTTACAACCACAACCACACACACAACCACACACAAACAACTACACACACACAACCACACATACACAACCACAACACACAACCACACACACAACCATACCCACAACCACACCCCCACAACCACACCCACAACCACACCCACACAACCACACCCACCCACACACACAACCACACACCCACAACCACACCCACACACCCATAACCAGACCCACACAACCACAACCACACAACCACACCCAACCACACACACCCAACCACACACACACAACCACACACACACAACCACACACACAACCACACAAACAACCACACATACAACCACACCCACAACCATACCCTCAACCACACCCACAAAACCACACCCACCCACACACACACACACAACCACACACCCACAACCACACCCACACACCCACACACCCACAACAACACCCACACAACCACACCCACCCACACAACCACATCCAACCACACCCACAGAACCACACACAGAACCATACACACAACCACACAGAATCACACACACAACCACACTCACAACCACACGCACAACCACACCCAACCACTCCCAACCACACACACACAACCACACACACACACAACCACACCCAACCACATACAAACACACACAACCACACACAAACACACACAACCACACACACAAAACCACCCACAACCACGCATACAACCACACAAACACCCACCCACCCACAACCACACCCACAACCACACCCACACAACCACACCCAACCACACCCACAACCATACACATAACCACACACACAACCACACATACACACACACACACACACAACCACATCCATATCCACACCCACAACCGCACCCACAACCACACAACCACACACACAACCACAACCACACAATCACACACACAACCACACACACAACCACACAAACAACCACACCCACACAACCAGAACCAACCACACCCACAACCACACAGACACAACCACACCCACACACATACAACCACACCCACATAACCACACACAACCATACACAAACAACCACACACACACAACCACACACACAACCACACACACAACCACCCACATAACCACACACACACAACCACACACAACCACACATGCAACCAGAACCACTCACACAACCACACACACAAACAACCACACACACACACAACCACACACACAACCACACACACACAACCACAACCACTTACAACCACAACCACACACACAACCACACACACACAACTAAACACACACACAACCACACATACACAACCACAACACACAACCACACACACAACCATACCCACAACCACACCCCCACAACCACACCCACACCCACACCCACACAACCACACCCACCCACACACACAACCACACACCCACAACCACACCCACACACCCATAACCAGACCCACACAACCACAACCACACAACCACACCCAACCACACACACACAACCACACACACAACCACACAAACCATCACACAAGCACAACCACACTCACAACCACACCCAACCACACACACAACCATACACACAACCACACACACACAACCACACACACCCACAACCATACCCTCAACCACACCCATACAACCACACCCACACACGCACACCCAACCACATACCCACAACCACACCCACACACCCACAACCACACCCACACAACCACACCCACCCACACAACCACACCCA
This sequence comes from Triturus cristatus, assembly GCF_964204655.1. NCBI lineage: Eukaryota > Metazoa > Chordata > Amphibia > Caudata > Salamandridae > Triturus > Triturus cristatus. The sequence continues at coordinate 1,051,053,370 of NC_140579.1, forward strand.
ACCACACCCACAGAACCACACACACAACCATATACACAACCACACAGAACCACACACAACCACATACAGAACCACATGCACAACCACACCCAACCACACCCAACCACACAACCACACACATACACAGCCACACAAAACCACACACCCAACCACACACAAACACACACAACCACACACACAACCACACAAACATCCACACAGACACCCACACACCCACAACCACACCCACAACCACACCCACACAACCAGAACCACACCCAACCATACCCACAACCACACACAACCACACACAACCACACACACACAACCACACACACACAACCATACACACACAACCACACACACAACCACACACACAACCACACACACAACCATACACTCAACCACACACACAACGACAACATACAACCACATACACAACCACACACATCCACACACACAACCACACCCACAACAACACAAACACACAACCACACACACACAACCACACACATACACAACCACACACACACAACTACACCCACAACCACACACACAACCACAAAGACAACAACCACACACATACACAACCACACAAAGCCACAAACACAACAACAGATCCACATACACACCCACAACCACACCCACACCCATAACTGTACCCACAACCACACAACCACACACACGCAACTACACACACTACCACACACACAACCACACTCACACAACCACACAAACCACCACACACACACAACCACACCCACAATCACACACAACCACACACACAACCACAACCACATACACAACCACACACACACAACCACACACACACAACCACACACACAACCACACCCACAACCATACCCTCAACCACACCCACACAACCACACACACACACACAACCACACAACCATACCCACACACCCACAACCACACCCACACAACCACACCCACCCACACAACTACATCCAACCACACCCACAGAACCACACACACAACCACACACACAACCACACCCAACCACTCCCAACCACACACACACAACCACACACACACACAACCACACACAACCACATACAAACACACACAACCACACACAAACACACACAACCACACACACAAAACCACACACAACCATGCACACAACCACACAAACACCCACCCACCCACAACCACACCCACAACCACACCCACACAACCACACCCAACCACACCCACAACCACCCACAACCATACACAAAACCACACACACAAACACACATACACACACACCTACAACCACACCCACACCCACAACCGCACCCACAACCACACAACCACACACACAACCACAACCACACAACCACACACACAACCACACACACAAACACACAAACAACCACACCCACACAACCAGAACCAACCACACCCACAGCCACACAGACACAACCACACCCATACACACACACAACCACACACACACAACCACACACAAACAACCACACACCCACAACCACACCCACACCCACACAACCACACCCACCCATACAACCACACCCAACCACACCAACAGAACCACACACACAACCATACACACAACCACACAAAACCACACACACAACCACATACAGAACCACACGCACAACCACACCCAACCACACACAACCACACAACCACACACATACACAGCCACACAAAACCACACACCCAACCACACACAAACACACACAACCACACAAACAACCACACAGACACCCACCCACAACCACACCCACAACCACACCCACACAACCAGAACCACACCCAACCACACCCACAACCACACACAACCACACACAACCACACATACACAACCACACACACACAACCACACACACAACCACACACACAACCACAACATACAACCACACACACAACCACACACATCCACACACACAACCACACCCACAACCACACACACACACAACCACACACACACAACCACACACATACACAACCACACACACAGAACCACACCTACAACCACACACACAACCACACAGACAACAACCACACACATACACAACCACACAAAGCCACACACACAACCACACATCCACATACAAATCCACAACCACACACACAACCACACTCACAAAACCACACACCCAACCACACACAAGCACACACACAACCACACAAACAACCACACAGACACCCACACACCCACAACCACACCCACAACCACACCCACACAACCAGAACCACACCCAACCACACCCACAACCACACACAACCACACACAACCACACACACACAACCACACACACACAACCATACACACACAACCACACACACAACCACACACACACAACCACACACCCAACCATACACTCAACCATACACACAACCACAACATACAAGGTCCCACAAAAAGGAGTTGGCTACAGCCCCTTTGAATTGTTGTTTGGGCACCCTGTAAGAGGCCCACTGTGTTTGGTGAAGGAAGGATGGGAGTTACCTCTCAAAAAGCCTAAGCAAGACATAGTGGACTATGTACTTGGTCTCCGCTCCAGGATGGCTGAGTATATGGAGAAGGCATCCAAAAACCTTGAGGCAAGCCAGGCCTTACAGAAAGCTTGGCATGACCAAAAGGCTGTCTTGGTTGAGTTTCAGCCAGGACAGAAGGTATGGGTGTTGGAGCCAGTGGCCCCAGCAGCACTCCAAGACAAATGGTCTGGACCCCATACAATCCTGGAAAAGAAGGGAGAGGTCACCTACTTGGTAGACCTAGGAACTCCCAGGAGTCCCCACAGGGTACTCCATGTTAACAGGCTTAAAGCATATGTTGACAGGGCAGACATGGGCTTGCTCATGGCTACAGATGAGGGACAGGAGGAAGAGAGTGACCCTCTCCCAGACCTGTTGTCTCAGAACCCTGAAGATGGCTCAGTTGAAGGAGTGACCCTTGGAGGCAACCTCACTGCCCATCAGCAGACTGAATGTAGACAGGTTCTACAATCATTTTCACATATGTTTTCCTTGATACCTAGTCAAACTGACTGGTGTACCCATGTGGTGGACACTGGTGACAGTCTGCCTGTAAAGAACAAGCTTTACAGACAACCTGACCACGTCAGGGACTGTATAAAGGCTGAGGTACATAAAATGCTGGAATTAGGTGTCATTGAACCCTCAGAGAGCCCCTGGGCTAGCCCAGTGGTTCTGGTCCCCAAACCTCACACCAAAGATGGCAAGAGAGAGATGAGGTTCTGTGTGGACTACAGGGGTCTCAATGCTGTCACCAGGACAGATGCACACCCTATTCCAAGGGCAGATGAGCTCATAGACAAACTAGCTTCTGCTAAGTTTTTGAGCACATTTGACTTAACAGCTGGCTATTGGCAAATCAGATTAGCTGAGGAGTCTAAGGCCAAAACAGCATTCTCAACCCCAGGTGGGCACTACCAGTTTGTGGTGATGCCCTTTGGTCTGAAGAATGCACCTGCCACCTTCCAAAGGCTGGTGAACCAAGTCCTTACTGGGTTGGATGACTTTTGCGCAGCATATCTTGATGACATTGCTGTCTTTAGCTCCACCTGGGAGGATCACCTGATCCACCTGAAGAAGGCTCTTGAGGCTCTGCAAAGGGCAGGCCTCACTATCAAGGCTACTAAGTGCCAGATAGGGCAGAGTAAGGTTGTGTATTTGGGCCACCTTGTAGGTGGAGGCCAAGTTCAACCACTGGAGAGTAAGATACAATCCATCAAGGACTGGTCTCCTCCAACCACCCAGACTCAAGTCCGAGCTTTCTTGGGCTTGACTGGGTACTACAGGAAGTTTGTTAAGAACTATGGGTCCATTGTGACTCCTCTTAATGATCTGACATCCAAGAAGATGCCCAAAAAGGTTCAGTGGACAGTAAGCTGTCAAAAGGCATTTGATGACCTGAAGGAGGCCATGTGCTCTGCACCTATCCTGAAAAGTCCTGACTACTCCAAAGAGTTTATTGTCCAAACAGATGCTTCTGAGTTGGGTGTGGGAGCTGTGCTGTCACAACTTAATGTAGATGGTCAAGACCAACCCATTGCTTTTATTAGCAGAAGGTTGACCCCCAGAGAGAAGAATTGGTCAGCTATTGAGAGGGAGGCCTTTGCTGTGGTGTGGGCCCTGAAGAAGCTGAGGCCATACTTGTTTGGCACTCACTTCAAGATTCAGACCGACCATAAGCCCCTCTTGTGGCTAAATCAGATGAAGGGTGAAAACCCCAAACTGCTTAGGTGGTCCATTTCCCTACAGGGTATGGACTTTACAGTGGAGCACCGGCCAGGTACTGACCATGGGAATGCAGATGGTCTCTCCAGGTACTTCCACTTAGGACATGAAGACGAGACTGGTCAAGGCTAGTTTAATGTCCCAGCGTTTGGGGGGGGGGTTGTGTAGGAGAGTAGGGTCTGCTATCCTATGGTCACCCCAAATTTTTGCTTTTTGCTTCACTGGTTTTTGACATATTGAGGCTGTGGGCCTGCCAATCAGACCCCCAGCCTGCTGTTCTCTCTACTAAATTAAAACTATGCACCCTAGGTGCATAACCAATTGGAAGTGGATCACCCTGTCAGCCCCTGTACCAGTGTACACTAGGTACCCAGGGCATTGGTGTACCCAAGGCCTGCCAGGGGCTGAAGCATGTATTATGCTACCCCAGGCTTGGCCCAACAATCTGACACAACTGGCTGATCACTCAGCTGGGGTAAGTTGGTGTAATCACCTCTTACTTAGGTGTAGTATACCTATACCTAACCTTAAATGGGACACCTGGTAACCTATAAGTCACTCCTATGGCAGGCCTTAACAATCCTGAAGGCAGAGTGCTTGGTTCCATGTGAGATGGTGCTCTAGCATGAGCTGTGCCTGTCTGCAGTGGTCGGAACAACTTCCTTCTACTGTTTCCAGATATCGTCATACCATATACTCTTAAGTGCATTATGAACCTCGCGGTTAAATGCTAACTTTGGTTTGGCTTTATCAAAACATGTCGAGTAAGGTGTCATACGAATTGGAATACTAACCCCTCGCCAATTCTGGCGACGGGGTTAGCATTCCACCCTTCTAGAGGGACACGACATGTACAGTACCTGAAACCCGGGTAAAATCAGACATAGCCTCAGCTCCACAAAATGGATGCTGCCACCACAGACACAAGTCTGCCCTCCTGCTGCTGGGAGTCCTTCCAGCTTGGGAGGTGTGGACAAAGGGTTTCCTGCCAGGGGAGGTGCATGCACCACCCCAGACAGGATTTTGTGTATTGGTCAGGTAGGGCTTGAAAGAAACCAGACATGCCTGTGGCTCACAAGGAGCCTCGGTGCATATGCCAGTTCAAACCGGTCCTGGGGCACACCAGTCCCGGGCCTGGGGTGAGCTGGACAAAGGATTGGGGGTGTAACCACCCCCCTTCCTGGTCCCACCCATAGGGAGGGACCTAGCAGGTAGTCCGGCCCCTAGAATCCGCTTAAAGGTAGGAGCTGTGTCCTAAGACTTCAGACATCCTGGAATCAACTTGAAACTAAGAAGAAGACGGGAACTTCGACATTCTGCTGCACATAAGACTGAAGGAAATCTCCCCTGTGGTCAGGGAGTGACCACCTTGCTAACGCAAGCACCATCCAGCAAATCAACGTCTGCTTTGCCGCCGCCTCCCGCCGGAGCCCGAGCCCAGAGACTGACAAGACCTGGACCTCCAGACCTCTCACCGCCCGATGCACAGTCCCTGAAAAGAGGAGACCCGTGGAGGCACCGAGACACGTGGAGCCAGCCATCTTGAAACGACCACGACAAGCTGACAAGTGCAACAACCGAGGCTCCCTCCAAGTTGTGCTTTGGGATCTGAGAAGCCCAACACCCGAGCAGCATCTGCACCAAAGGTGAGCCCTCCAGCATCTCCACGATCTGCGTGGGGCCCTTCTGCATTTTGCCACTCGACGCGCCTAACCGGTTGCTGGCCTGCTGGCTAGTAGCCATCTTGGCGACGAACTTCACAAAATACACTGCTGGTCTGGTTGCTCCAGACTGGCCCTTGCTCCCCTCCAAAGGAGCAGTCCCTCTGACCTTGCTGGTCAGAACCATCAGCTTATTTCATCTCCTACAACAATTGCTTTTGCCAAGGCTTGTTTGCTTCGATCAAGTCGTCAACACCGCCGACAGCGAGAGCCTGCGTGGGACAGCTTGTGAACCGACTCCTGGACGTCGTCCACCTCCCGGGACCACGTGGCTGCAGAGACAAGCTACACCTTTCTTCCTGTTTGCACCCGACATTGCCTGGTACCCACCTGGTGCCACGCCGGTCACTGGCTAGTGACTGTGAACACTGTCCCCTCTGCTTACAGGTCTTCAACATCTCCGATCCACTCTTGGATCCACCGCATCTCTCCCGGACCGACCGCCTGCAGCATCTTTGTCTTCAGGCTCCACGGAACAGATAGAAGAAACCCGACGCACTTCGAGGCCTATGCACCCGCTTCCTGTGGGTGAGGTAAAGCTGGCACTCCTGTGCCCAAGTGTAGTATTACATCTCTAGTGCCTGTGTTCCAAATCTTGAGTTCCTAGTCCATCCGGAAGATCCTCTTTGCAGTAACTTTGTACTTTTTACGCACCCATTGAAACCTATGGGAGCAAGCGTGTGACTATTTGCTCTGCACACGCCACCCGTGGACCTCCTGGTCACTAACTGAAGTTAGCTCCTTGTAGGCCCAGCGATTCTAGAGGCCCTAGGCCTTTTCCCTTTTCTATTCATGGTACTTATACCACTATTTTAGTATATGGTTTGAGCGGCCACCAGGGCCTATCCATATAAAGTGCAACTTCTGTGTAGTCTACTGTAATCTTGTTTGACGATTTGTGCTCCTTTGCTCATAAAGAGACTAGGGGTTACTTTGAGAAATAAATACATATATATTTTGAATATATATCTGTGTGGTGTCCTTTCATTGGTATAAAAGGGGGTTGCATTTGGTAAAACAGCTGGCTTAACACGCTTCACGAGTTTAGCCTCAAAGACTGCTTAGCCTACGCTACCACTAGGGCAGCTAGTCCAAAAAGGTTGACTTACAACCACACCATAAGGGTTGCTTGGCATGGTACAAGGTGATCACTTTAACTAGTGAGCATCATATACCAGGCCAACTTCTCACATTGGTGAGCAGCGGTTGGATTTGAGCTTGCTGTGTTTTACCATTGTAATCTCTTGGTTACCAATTGAAAGATCACATAGGTACCTGTAGGTACATATAAAACAAGATTAGATATACATAAGTTCTACTGAACTTAGTTGTTGTAGAGCAAAGGGAGTAGCACACCCTGAATACAACTACTAGATAGGTTTAGTAGGTAAACCCAAGTGTAGGTAGATTGCAACACATCCACCCACACTTAAGAGCAATGGCTGGGGCAGAGGGGTCCAATGTACCTATCTCTGTTGAGGGTGACCCCCAGAGGGCACCATCCATCTTTGCTACCCTTAACCAGAATGAGCTCAGGCATTTGGCAACTCTTAGAGGCCTTAAACAGCCCAAGAACCCTACCTCTGCTGAGCTCAGAGAACTCTTGCAAAATGATGAAAATCAGAGAGAGCTCAAGAAAGCTTCCCAGTTAGCCCCCTTAGGGTCAGGAACAGGAGGCCCCCCTCCTGAAGATGCTACAGAAGTACCCCTTTCCAATAGCCATCCCTTAGATGAGAATCATACTACAGAGGAGGAAAGTGGGGAGGATACAGAGAGTAGTGATGATGAAGGGAGAACTAGCCCAGTGCCAAGTGTTATACTTGGCCCAGCTAAACTAAGGCTATTGGGGACTGAAAATGGGATCATCCCATTGGATCTCCCCAGTGGACTTAACCAGGGGCTTGGGAGGCAAAGGAATCGCTCAGGCGACTCTAATGCTTCTCATGCCTCTAGAGGCTCTCAAGGTCACTCCAGGAAAAGGATGACCACCCCTCAGAGGAGGGAACATGAGGCCAGAATGCAGGAAGCCCAGCTGAGGATCAGGAAGCAGGAGCTAGAAGTAGCCCTGATGGAAGAAAAACTGAGTAAGGCTAGGCAACCTAGAGAGAGTGGGTCTATACCCACTGGTAGCAGCATTGTCCCTAAGGACAAAGATAGGGTCTTTGATAATAGGAACCTGTCTAAGGTTGTGCCCCCCTACAAAAGTGGGGATGACATCCACAAATGGATGACTGCTCTTGAGAGAGCCTGCAAAGTACAGCAGGTTCCTGAAGACCAGTGGGCAGCAATCCTCTGGCTCTCCTTTGAAGGAAGAGGCAGAGACAGACTCCTCACTGTTAGAGAAGAGGATGTCAGAAATTACAGAGTCCTGAAGAGTGTTCTGGTTGATGGGTTAGGCTTAACCACTGAACAGTACAGGTTAATGTTCAGAGACACCCAAAAGACACAGACTCAGGACTGGTCTGAATATGTTGAATGTGCCACTAAGGCTTTGGAGGGTTGGTTGCTGGGAAGTAAGGTATCTGATTTTACAGGATTGTATAATTTGATGATGAGAGAACAGATTTTAAATAACTGTCAAAACCAGCAACTGCATCAACACTTGGTTGACTCTGATCTGACCTCTCCCCAAGAATTGGGAAAGAAGGCAGACAAATGGGTCAGAACCAGGGTTAAGCAAAAGAACCAGAACCAGGGCCAAGGGGGTGATCAGAAGAAAACAGACCAAAAGGGTGGAGATCAGAAATCTAAAGACCAGAAGTCTTCAACAGGGCCCCAAACTACTGCTAAGGAGGGTGGGTCCCAACAACAATCCAAGGGAAAGAAGAAAGAAGGTCAAAAGAAACCCTGGTGCAATCATTGCAAGAATACAACTCACTGGACTAGTGATTGTAAAAAGGGTGGAGCCCCCAACACTGTTGCCCCTAAGGCACCTGCTCCCAGTACTACTGTTAGCAGTGTTGGTCCCCAGACAAAGGGTGTAGTGGGAATCACTATGGGAACTGAAGGAGATTCTGACTTAGACAGAACCCTGACACAGGCAGTCTTGATCTGTGATGGGGACATTGATTTGTCCCTGACTGTGAGCCCCAGTAACCTGGGCAAGTACAGACAGACTCCTTGATTAATGAAAAAGCGGCTCAAGCCTACAGGGACACATGTGCCAGTGTCACTATGGTGACACCAGGCTTTGTGGACCCTGGACAGTACATACCAGGTGAGAATTACCTGGTGACCAATGCCAGCAATGCCACTACTTCACATAGTGTGGCAGTTGTTAACTTCTCATGGGGAGGGGTAACTGGCCTCAAAAGGGTTGTGGTTAGTGCAGACCTCCCAGTAGAATGTTTGTTGGGCAATGACCTAGAGAGTTCTCTATGGTCAGAAGTGGAGTACAGGACTCATGCAGAGATGTTAGGTATATCATCACATGTCCTTGCTGTGACCAGGTCACAGGCCAAAAAGTGCCTCACTGAACCTCAGGTCTTGGATCCTGGAACAATGGACCAAGCACCTACCAAGAAGAAGAACAGGAGGGTCAAGGCTGTGCCTTCCCCCCTGCCTCAGAGTGATGATCAGCCTTCCCAGGAAGCTGATCTAGAGGACCCTGAAGGAACTGTCCCTGAAGAGCTTGAACCTGATCAGGTTGAGTTTCTGGGGACAGGGGGACCTTCAAGGGCTGACTTGAGGCAGGCTCAGTTATCCTGTCCCTCTCTTGAACCCCTCAGACAGCTGGCTGCTGCTGAGGCTGCTGGGAATGCTCAAGGTACCCATAAAGTGTATTGGGATGAAGGGCTCCTTTATTCAGAGGCTAGAGACCCCAAGCCTGGTGCTACCAGGAGGTTGGTTATACCTCTGCAATTTAGGGGCTTCCTTCTTACCTTGGCCCATGATATTCCTTTAGCAGGACACTTAGGCCAGAATAAGACTTGGGACAGGCTTGTCCCTCACTTTCACTGGCCTCACATGAATGAAGATACCAAGGAGTTTTGTCGCTCCTGTGTGACCTGCCAAGCCAGTGGCAAATCAGGTGGCACAACAAAGGCCCCCCTAATACCACTACCTGTGGTGGGGGTCCCCTTTGAAAGAGTGGGAATAGACATAGTGGGTCCCATGGATCCTCCCACTGCATCTGGGCACAGATTTATACTGGTGGTAGTGGATCATGCCACCAGGTATCCAGAGGCAATTCCCCTTAGGACCACTACAGCACCTGTTGTGGCCAGGACCCTGCAAGGAGTATTCTCCAGAGTGGGGTTTCCTAAGGAGGTAGTTTCTGACAGAGGTACCAACTTCATATCAGGATACTTGACAGCTATGTGGAAGGAATGTAGTGTCAACTACAAGTTCACCACCCCTTATCACCCACAATGCAATGGGCTTGTTGAGAGATTCAACAAGACCCTAAAGGGTATGATCAAAGGATTACCTGAAAAGCTCAGGCGAAGATGGGACATCCTTCTACCCTGCCTTCTGTTTGCTTACAGAGAGGTCCCACAAAAAGGAGTTGGCTACAGCCCCTTTGAATTGTTGTTTGGGCACCCTGTAAGAGGCCCACTGTGTTTGGTGAAGGAAGGATGGGAGTTACCTCTCAAAAAGCCTAAGCAAGACATAGTGGACTATGTACTTGGTCTCCGCTCCAGGATGGCTGAGTATATGGAGAAGGCATCCAAAAACCTTGAGGCAAGCCAGGCCTTACAGAAAGCTTGGCATGACCAAAAGGCTGTCTTGGTTGAGTTTCAGCCAGGACAGAAGGTATGGGTGTTGGAGCCAGTGGCCCCAGCAGCACTCCAAGACAAATGGTCTGGACCCCATACAATCCTGGAAAAGAAGGGAGAGGTCACCTACTTGGTAGACCTAGGAACTCCCAGGAGTCCCAACAGGGTACTCCATGTTAACAAGCTTAAAGCATATGTTGACAGGGCAGACATGGGCTTGCTCATGGCTACAGATGAGGGACAGGAGGAAGAGAGTGACCCTCTCCCAGACCTGTTGTCTCAGAACCCTGAAGATGGCTCAGTTGAAGGAGTGACCCTTGGAGGCAACCTCGCTGCCCATCAGCAGACTGAATGTAGACAGGTTCTACAATCATTTTCACATATGTTTTCCTTGATACCTAGTCAAACTGACTGGTGTACCCATGTGGTGGACACTGGTGACAGTCTGCCTGTAAAGAACAAGCTTTACAGACAACCTGACCACGTCAGGGACTGTATAAAGGCTGAGGTACATAAAATGCTGGAATTAGGTGTCATTGAACCCTCAGAGAGCCCCTGGGCTAGCCCAGTGGTTCTGGTCCTCAAACCTCACACCAAAGATGGCAAGAGAGAGATGAGGTTCTGTGTGGACTACAGGGGTCTCAATGCTGTCACCAGGACAGATGCACACCCTATTCCAAGGGCAGATGAGCTCATAGACAAACTAGCTTCTGCTAAGTTTTTGAGCACATTTGACTTAACAGCTGGCTATTGGCAAATCAGATTAGCTGAGGAGTCTAAGGCCAAAACAGCATTCTCAACCCCAGGTGGGCACTACCAGTTTGTGGTGATGCCCTTTGGTCTGAAGAATGCACCTGCCACCTTCCAAAGGCTGGTGAACCAAGTCCTTACTGGGTTGGATGACTTTCGCGCAGCATATCTTGATGACATTACTGTCTTTAGCTCCACCTGGGAGGATCACCTGATCCACCTGAAGAAGGCTCTTGAGGCTCTGCAAAGGGCAGGCCTCACTATCAAGGCTACTAAGTGCCACATAGGGCAGAGTAAGGTTGTGTATTTGGGCCACCTTGTAGGTGGAGGCCAAGTTCAACCACTGGAGAGTAAGATACAATCCATCAAGGACTGGTCTCCTCCAACCACCCAGACTCAAGTCCGAGCTTTCTTGGGCTTGACTGGGTACTACAGGAAGTTTGTTAAGAACTATGGGTCCATTGTGACTCCTCTTAATGATCTGACATCCAAGAAGATGCCCAAAAAGGTTCAGTGGACAGTAAGCTGTCAAAAGGCATTTGATGACCTGAAGGAGGCCATGTGCTCTGCACCTATCCTGAAAAGTCCTGACTACTCCAAAGAGTTTATTGTCCAAACAGATGCTTCTGAGTTGGGTGTGGGAGCTGTGCTGTCACAACTTAATGTAGATGGTCAAGACCAACCCATTGCTTTTATTAGCAGAAGGTTGACCCCCAGAGAGAAGAATTGGTCAGCTATTGAGAGGGAGGCCTTTGCTGTGGTGTTGGCCCTGAAGAAGCTGAGGCCATACTTGTTTGGCACTCACTTCAAGATTCAGACCGACCATAAGCCCCTCTTGTGGCTAAATCAGATGAAGGGTGAAAACCCCAAACTGCTTAGGTGGTCCATTTCCCTACAGGGTATGGACTTTACAGTGGAGCACCGGCCAGGTACTGACCATGGGAATGCAGATGGTCTCTCCAGGTACTTCCACTTAGGACATGAAGACGAGACTGGTCAAGGCTAGTTTAATGTCCCAGCGTTTGGGGGGGGGGGGTTGTGTAGGAGAGTAGGGTCTGCTATCCTATGGTCACCCCAAATTTTTGCTTTTTGCTTCACTGGTTTTTGACATATTGAGGCTGTGGGCCTGCCAATCAGACCCCCAGCCTGCTGTTCTCTCTACTAAATTAAAACTATGCACCCTAGGTGCATAACCAATTGGAAGTGGATCACCCTGTCAGCCCCTGTACCAGTGTACACTAGGTACCCAGGGCATTGGTGTACCCAAGGCCTGCCAGGGGCTGAAGCATGTATTATGCCACCCCAGGCTTGGCCTAACAATCTGACACAACTGGCTGATCACTCAGCTGGGGTAAGTTGGTGTAATCACCTCTTACTTAGGTGTAGTATACCTATACCTAACCTTAAATGGGACACCTGGTAACCTATAAGTCACTCCTATGGCAGGCCTTAACAATCCTGAAGGCAGAGTACTTGGTTCCATGTGAGATGGTGCTCTAGCATGAGCTGAGCCTGTCTGCAGTGGTCAGAACAACTTCCTTCTACTGTTTCCAGATATCGTCATACCATATACTCTTAAGTGCATTATGAACCTCGCGGTTAAATGCTAACTTTGGTTTGGCTTTATCAAAACATGTCGAGTAAGGTGTCATACGAATTGGAATACTAACCCCTCGCCAATTCTGGCGACGGGGTTAGCATTCCACCCTTCTAGAGGGACACGACATGTACAGTACCTGAAACCCGGGTAAAATCAGACATAGCCTCAGCTCCACAAAATGGATGCTGCCACCACAGACACAAGTCTGCCCTCCTGCTGCTGGGAGTCCTTCCAGCTTGGGAGGTGTGGACAAAGGGTTTCCTGCCAGGGGAGGTGCATGCACCACCCCAGACAGGATTTTGTGTATTGGTCAGGTAGGGCTTGAAAGAAACCAGACATGCCTGTGGCTCACAAGGAGCCTCGGTGCATATGCCAGTTCAAACCGGTCCTGGGGCACACCAGTCCCGGGCCTGGGGTGAGCTGGACAAAGGATTGGGGGTGTAACCACCCCCCTTCCTGGTCCCACCCATAGGGAGGGACCTAGCAGGTAGTCCGGCCCCTAGAATCCGCTTAAAGGTAGGAGCTGTGTCCTAAGACTTCAGACATCCTGGAATCAACTTGAAACTAAGAAGAAGACGGGAACTTCGACATTCTGCTGCACATAAGACTGAAGGAAATCTCCCCTGTGGTCAGGGAGTGACCACCTTGCTAACGCAAGCACCATCCAGCAAATCAACGTCTGCTTTGCCGCCGCCTCCCGCCGGAGCCCGAGCCCAGAGACTGACAAGACCTGGACCTCCAGACCTCTCACCGCCCGATGCACAGTCCCTGAAAAGAGGAGACCCGTGGAGGCACCGAGACACGTGGAGCCAGCCATCTTGAAACGACCACGACAAGCTGACAAGTGCAACAACCGAGGCTCCCTCCAAGTTGTGCTTTGGGATCTGAGAAGCCCAACACCCGAGCAGCATCTGCACCAAAGGTGAGCCCTCCAGCATCTCCACGATCTGCGTGGGGCCCTTCTGCATTTTGCCACTCGACGCGCCTAACCGGTTGCTGGCCTGCTGGCTAGTAGCCATCTTGGCGACGAACTTCACAAAATACACTGCTGGTCTGGTTGCTCCAGACTGGCCCTTGCTCCCCTCCAAAGGAGCAGTCCCTCTGACCTTGCTGGTCAGAACCATCAGCTTATTTCATCTCCTACAACAATTGCTTTTGCCAAGGCTTGTTTGCTTCGATCAAGTCGCCGACACCGCCAACAGCGAGAGCCTGCGTGGGACAGCTCGTGAACCGACTCCTGGACGTCGTCGACCTCCCGGAACCACGTGGCTGCAGAGACAAGCTACACCTTTCTTCCTGTTTGCACCCGACATTGCCTGGTACCCACCTGGTGCCACGCCGGTCACTGGCTAGTGACTGTGAACACTGTCCCCTCTGCTTACAGGTCTTCAACATCTCCGATCCACTCTTGGATCCACCGCATCTCTCCCGGACCGACCGCCTGCAGCATCTTTGTCTTCAGGCTCCACGGAACAGATAGAAGAAACCCGATGCACTTCGAGGCCTATGCACCCGCTTCCTGTGGGTGAGGTAAAGCTGGCACTCCTGTGCCCAAGTGTAGTATTACATCTCTAGTGCCTGTGTTCCAAATCTTGAGTTCCTAGTCCATCCGGAAGATCCTCTTTGCAGTAACTTTGTACTTTTTACGCACCCATTGAAACCTATGGGAGCACGCGTGTGACTATTTGCTCTGCACACGCCACCCGTGGACCTCCTGGTCACTAACTGAAGTTAGCTCCTTGTAGGCCCAGCGATTCTAGAGGCCCTAGGCCTTTTCCCTTTTCTGTTTGTGGTACTTATACCACTATTTTAGTATATGGTTCGAGCGGCCACCAGGGCCTATCCATATAAAGTGCAACTTCTGTGTATTCTACTGTAATCTTGTTTGACGATTTGTGCTCCTGTGCTCATAAAGAGACTAGGGGTTACTTTGAGAAATAAATACATATATATTTTGAATATATATCTGTGTGGTGTCCTTTCATTGGTATAAAAGGTGGTTGCATTTGGTAAAACAGCTGGCTTAACACGCTTCACGAGTTTAGACTCAAAGACTGCTTAGCCTACGCTACCACTAGGGCAGCTAGTCCGAAAAGGTTGACTTACAACCACACCATAAGGGTTGCTTGGCATGGTACAAGGTGATCACTTTAACTAGTGAGCATCATATACCAGGCCAACTTCTCACACCCAACCACACACAAACACACACGAGCACACACACAACCACACAAACAACCACACAGACACCCACACACCCACAACCACACCCACAACCACACCCACACAACCAGAACCACACCCAGCAACACCCACAACCACACACAACCACACAAAACCACACACACACAACCACACACACACAACCATACACACACAACCACACACACAACCACACACACAACCACAGACACAACCATACACTCAACCATACACACAACCACAACATACAACCACATACACAACCACACACATCCACACACACAACCACAACCACAACCACACACACACAACCACACACATACACAACCACACACACAACCACACCCACAACCACACACACACAACCACAAAGACAACAACCACACACATACACAACCACACAAAGCCACACACACAACCACACATCCACATACACACCCACAACCACACCCACACCCATAACTGTACCCACAACCACACAACCACACACACAACCACACACACGCAACTACACATACAACCACACACACAACCACACTCACACAATCACACAAACCACCACACACACACAACCACACCCACAATCATACACAACCACACACACAACCACAGCCACATACAAACCACACACACACAACCACACACACACAACCACACACACAACCACACAAACAACCACACATACAACCACACCCACAACCATACCCTCAACCACACCCACACAACCACACCCACACACACACACACACACAACCACACAACCACACCCACACACCCACAACCACACCCACACAACCACACCCACCCACACAACCACACCCAACCACACCCACAGAACCACACACAGAACCATACACAGAACCACACAGAATCACACACACCACACACACAACCACATGCACAACCACACCCAACCACTCCCAATCACACACACAACCACACACACACACAACCACACACAACCACATACAAACACACACAACCACACACAAACACACACAACCACACACACAAAACCACACACAACCACGCACACAACCACACAAACACCCACCCACCCACAACCACACCCACAACCACACCCACACAACCACACCCAACCACACCCACAACCACCCACAACCATACACAAAACCACACACACAAACACACAGACACACACACACCTACAACCTCACCCACACCCACAACCACACACACAACCATACACACAACCCCACAGAACCACACACACAGCCACATACAGAACCCCATGCACAACCACACCCAACCACACAACCACACACATACACAGCTACACAAAACTACACACCCAACCACACACAAACACACACACCAAACACACACACAACCACACAAACAACCACACAGACACCCACCCACCCACAACCACACCCACCACCACACCCACACAACCAGAACCACACCCAACCACACCCACAACCACACACAACCACAAATACACAACCACACACACAACCACACACACAACCACACACACAACCACACACACAACCACAACATACAACCACACACACAACCACACACATCCACACACACAACCACACCCACAACCACACACAACCAGACACACACAACCAGACACATACACAACCACACACACAGAACCACAACCACACCCACAACCACACAGACAATAACCACACACATACACAACCACACAAAGCCACACACACAACCACATATCCACATACACACCCACAACCACACCCACACCCATAACCATAACAACAACCACACAACCACACACACAACCACACACACGCAACCACACACACACAACCACACACACAACCACACTCACACAACCACACAAACCACCCACACACAACCACACCCACAATCACACACAACCACACACACAACCACAACCACATACACAACCACACACACAACCACACACACAACCACACAGAACCACACACAACCACACAAACAACCACACATACAACCACACCCACAACCATACCCTCAACCACACCCACACAATCACACCCACACACACACACACACACAACCACACACCCACAACAACACCAACACAACCACACCCACCCACACAACCACATCCAACCACACCCACAGAACCACACACAGAACCATACACACAACCACACAGAATCACATACAAACACACACAACCACACACAAACACACACAACCACACACACAAAACTACCCACAACCACGCATACAACCACACAA
Organism: Triturus cristatus; assembly: GCF_964204655.1. Taxonomy (NCBI): domain Eukaryota; kingdom Metazoa; phylum Chordata; class Amphibia; order Caudata; family Salamandridae; genus Triturus; species Triturus cristatus. The sequence continues at coordinate 1,051,070,799 of NC_140579.1, forward strand.
ACACCCACCCACCCACAACCACACCCACAACCATACCCACACAACCACACCCACAACCATACACATAACCACACACACAACCACACATACACACACACACACCCACAACCACATCCACACCCACAACCGCACCCACAACCACACAACCACACACACAACCACAACCACACAATCACACACACAACCACACACACAACCACACAAACAACCACACCCACACAACCAGAACCAACCACACCCACAACCACACAGACACAACCACACCCACACACACACAACCACACCCACACAACCACACACACACAACCATACACAAACAACCACACACACACAACCACACACACAACCACACACATAACCACACACACACAACCACACATGCAACCAGAACCACTCACACAACCACACACACAAACAACCACACACACACACAACCACACAAACAACCACACACAACTACACACACACAACCACAACCACTTACAACCACAACCACATACATAACCACATACACACAACTACACACACACACAACCACACATACACAACCACAACACACAACTACACACACAACCATACCCACAACCACACCCCCACACCCACAACCACACCCACACAACCACACCCACCCACCCACACAACCACACACCCACAACCACACCCACACACCCATAACCAGACCCACACAACCACAACCACACAACCACACCCAACCACACACACACAACCACACACACACAACCACACACACACAACCACACACACAACCACACAAACAACCACACATACAACCACACCCACAACCATACCCACACACACACACACACACAACCACACACCCACAACCACACCCACACACCAACAACAACACCCACACAACCACACCCACCCACACAACCACATCCAACCACACCCACAGAACCACACACAGAACCATACACACAACCACACAGAATCACACACAAAACCACACTCACAACCACACGCACAACCACACCCAACCACTCCCAACCACACACCCACAACCACACACACACACAACCACACCCAACCACATACAAACACACACAACCACACACAAACACACACAACCACACACACAAAACCACACACAACCACGCATACAACCACACAAACACCCACCCACCCACAACCACACCCACAACCACACCCAGACAACCACACCCAACCACACCCACAACCATACACATAACCACACACACACAACCACACATACACACACACACCCACAACCACATCCACACCCACAACCGCACCCACAACCACACAACCATACACACAACCACAACCACACAATCACACACACAACCACACACACAACCACACAAACAACCACACCCACACAACCAGAACCAACCACACCCACAACCACACAGACACAACCACACCCACACACACAACCACACCCACACAACCACACACACACAACCATACACAAACAACCACACACATACAACCACACACACAACCACATACACAACCACACACATAACCACACACACACAACCACACACAACCACACATGCAACCAGAACCACTCACACAACCACACACACAAACAACCACACACACACACAACCACACACACAACCACACACAACTACACACACACAACCACAACCACTTATAACCACAACCACACACACAACCACACACACACAACTAAACACACACACAACCACACATACACAACCACAACACACAACCACACACACAACCATACCCACAACCACACCCCCACAACCACACCCACAACCACACCCACACAACCACACCCACCCACACACACAACCACACACCCACAACCACACCCACACACCCATAACCAGACCCACACAACCACACAACCACACCCAACCACACACACACAACCACACACACACAACCACACACACACAACCACACACACAACCACACACACAACCACACACGCACAACCACACTCACAACCACACCCAACCACACACACAACCATACAGACAACCATACACACACAACCACACACACACACAACCACACACACAACCACACAACCACACAAACAACCACACACACAACCACACCCACAACCATATCCTCAACCACACCCATACAACCACACCCACACACGCACACCCAACCACATACCCACAACCACACCCACACACCCACAACCACACCCACACCCACACAACCACACCCACCCACACAACCACACCCAACCACACCCACAGAACCACACACACAACCATATACACAACCACACAGAACCACACACAACCACATACAGAACCACATGCACAACCACACCCAACCACACACAACCACACAACCACACACATACACAGCCACACAAAACCACACACCCAACCACACACAAACACACACAACCACACACACAACCACACAAACAACCACACAGACACCCACACACCCAAAACCACACCCACACAACCAGAACCACACCTAACCACACCCACAACCACACACAACCACACACACAACCACACACACACAACCATACACACACAACCACACCCACAACCACACACACAACCACACACACAACCATACACTCAACCACACACACAACCACAACATACAACCACATACACAACCACACACATCCACACACACAACCACACCCACAACCACACACACACACAACCACACACACACAACCACACACATACACAACCACACACACACAACCACACCCACAACCCCACCCACAACCACAAAGACAACAACCACACACATACACAACCACACAAAGCCACACACACAACCACAGATCCACATACATACCCACAACCACACCCACACCCATAACTGTACCCACAACCACACAACCACACACACAACCACACACACGCAACTACACACACAACCACACACACAACCACACTCACACAACCACACAAACCACCACACACACACAACCACACCCACAATCACACACAACCACACACACAACCACAACCACATACACAACCACTGTTGGACAGGCCACACGAAGGGCTTGCTCCCTCCCCGCACGACAGGGCCCGAGCTCCGGCCCACCAGGCATAACCCACGAAAAGCACCGGTACCCCGTCTCACGACGGATCTTCTGCCCTCGGACCTCTACTCCTCACGGGGCCCAGCCCCACCGGCTCCCCCGGCCGGTTCAAGCCGCCATCTTGGGCCCTGCACCACGAGGCCGCGTGGCCTCGCCCCGACCCTAACCCCGGGCCTGGCCGGCCCCGACATCCCGGCACCACCGTCCACCCGGGAGGTGAGCGGACCACTTGGCAGGTCAATGGGAGAACGAAGTGTCAAGAGCTCTTCCCCCGCCAGGTGCCGATCGCCTCCAGCTCCCCCAGGCGCTAGCTCCACCCCCTGCTGGGTGTCTGGACACCTTCATCCCGGGCCCTCCGACCTCCAAGTGCGAGGGTCCGGACATCAAAGGGCGCCTGCCCTATAACTGGGACAACTCCGGAGCAGGAAGGCAGTTGTATCCTGGAGTCGAGAGACACCGAGAGAACTCAGCCTTGACGGACTACTGGCGCTGCCGTAGCCCGCTCTTGTGAACCATCATCCTGCCTGCTGGCGCTGCCGCGGCCTTCTACAACATCCATCCTCGTCGGGACCTGCTGGCGCTGCCGCGGCCCGTTGTAACGACCACCCTCGTCGGGACCTGCTGGCGCTGCCGCGGCCCGCTGTAACGACCACCCTCGTCGGGACCTGCTGGCGCTGCCGCGGCCCGTTGTAACGACCATCCTCACCGGGACCTGCTGGCGCTGCCGCGGACCGTCCATCGACCATCTTTCCGGGACCTGCTGGCGCTGCCGCGGCCCGTACCAACCAAGCTCGAGGATTGTGAGCTAATCATCATCTCATCCAAACTACCTGACTGGTAGACAGACTGTCCCGCTACCCCTTACCCTGCTTTGAGAGCCTTGAATCGAGGGGACCCCTGAGTCCAGACCTCCTTGTACCAGTCAAGCGTACCCTAAGAAGTGCTTATAAAGAACCCTGAACCTTATCCGTGTGTGGTATTTGTCTGTGGGGGGGAAGTTACTTGTCTGTACGATCGCTGGAGACGGCTCTCCCCGGAGACCTCTCCTCCTGACCCCGGCCGACCCTCCCGGTCCGTCTACCCCTTTCTAACAACCACACACACACAACCACACACACACAACCACACACACAACCACACACAACCACACATACAACCACACCCACAACTATACCCTCAACCACACCCACACAACCACACACACACACACAACCACACAACTACACCCACACACCCACAACCACACCCACACAACCACACCCACCCACACAAATACATCCAACCACACCCACAGAACCACACACACAACCACACGCACAACCACACCCAACCACTCCCAACCACACACCACAACCACACACACACACAACCACACACAACCACATACAAACACACACAACCACACACAAACACACACAACCACACACACAAAACCACACACAACCATGCACACAACCACACAAACACCCACCCACCCACAACCACACCCACAACCACACCCACACAACCACACCCAACCACACCCACAACCACCCACAACCATACACAAAACCACACACACAAACACACATACACACACACCTACAACCACACCCACACCCACAACCGCACCCAAAACCACACAACCACACACACAACCACAACCACACAACCACACACACAACCACACACACAAACACACAAACAACCACACCCACACAACCAGAACCAACCACACCCACAACCACACAGACACAACCACACCCACACACACACACAACCATACACACACAACCACACACACAACCACACAAACCACCACACACGCACAACCACACTCACAAACACACCCAACCACACACACAACCATACAGACAACCATACACACACAACCACACACACACACACACAACCACACACACAACCACACAACCACACAAACAACCACACACACAACCACACCCACAACCATACCCTCAACCACACCCTTACAACCACACCCACACATGCACACCCAACCACATACCCACAACCACACCCACACACCCACAACCACACCCACACCCACACAACCACACCCACCCACACAACCACACCCAACCACACCCACAGAACCACACACACAACCATATACACAACCACACAGAACCACACACAACCACATACAGAACCACATGCACAACCACACCCAACCACACCCAACCACACAACCACACACATACACAGCCACACAAAACCACACACCCAACCACACACACACACACACAACCACACACACAACCACACAAACAACCACACAGACACCCACACACCCAAAACCACACCCACACAACCAGAACCACACCCAACCACACCCACAACCACACACAACCACACACACACAACCACACACACACAACCATACACACACAACCACACCCACAACCACACACACAACCACACACACAACCATACACTCAACCACACACACAACCACAACATACAACCACATACACAACCACACACATCCACACACACAACCACACCCACAACCACACACACACACAACCACACACACAACCACACACATACACAACCACACACACACAACCACACCCACAATCCCACCCACAACCACAAAGACAACAACCACACACATACACAACCACACAAAGCCACACACACAACCACAGATCCACATACATACCCACAACCACACCCACACCCATAACTGTACCCACAACCACACAACCACACACACAACCACACACGCAACTACACACACAACCACACTCACACAACCACACAAACCACCACACACACACAACCACACCCACAATCACACACAACCACACACACAACCACAACCACATACACAACCACACACACACAACCACACACACAACCACACACACAACCACACACAACCACACATACAACCACACCCACAACCATACCCTCACCCACACAACCACATACACACACACAACCACACAACCACACCCACACACCCACAACCACACCCACACAACCACACCCACCCACACAACTACATCCAACCACACCCACAGAACCACACACACAACCACACGCACAACCACACCCAACCACTCCCAACCACACACACACAACCACACACACACAACCACATACAACCACATACAAACACACACAACCACACACAAACACACACAACCACACACACAAAACCACACACAACCATGCACACAACCACACAAACACCCACCCACCCACAACCACACCCACAACCACACCCACACAACCACACCCAACCACACCCACAACCACCCACAACCATACACAAAACCACACACACAAACACACATACACACACACCTACAACCACACCCACACCCACAACCGCACCCACAACCACACAACCACACACACAACCACAACCACACAACCACACACACAACCACACACACAAACACACAAACAACCACACCCACACAACCAGAACCAACCACACCCACAACCACACAGACACAACCACACCCACACACACACACAACCACACACACACAACCACACACAAACAACCACACACCCACAACCACACCCACACCCACACAACCACACCCACCCATACAACCACACCCAACCACACCCACAGAACCACACACACAACCATACACACAACCACACAAAACCACACACACAACCACATACAGAACCACACGCACAACCACACAACCACACCCACAACCACACAACCACACCCACAACCACACACACACAACCACACAACCACACCCACAACCACAACCACACACACACAACCACACACACACAACCACATACACAAGCACACACACAAGCACACAAACAACCACACACAACCACATCCACAACCACACACAACCACACACACAACCACAACCACATACATAACCACACACACACAACCACACACACAACCACATACCCACAACCACACCCACACACCCACAACCACACCCATACACCCACAACTACACCCACACCCACACAACCACACCCACACAACCACACCCAACCACAACCACACACACACAACCACACACACAAGCACACACACAAGCACACAAACAACCACACACACAACCACATCCACAACCACACACAACCACACACACAACCACAACCACATACATAACCACACACACACAACCACACACACACAACCACACACACACAACCACACACAACCACACACAACCACACAAACAACCACACACAACCACACCCACAACCATACCCTCAACCACGCCCACACAACCATACCCACACACGCATACATATACACACACAACCACATACCCACAACCACACCCACACACCCACAGCCACACCCATACACCCACAACCACACCCACACCCACACAACCACACCCACACAACCACACCCAACCACACCCAACCACACCCACAGAACCACACACACAACCATACACACAACCACACACAACCACACACACACAACCACACACCCACAACCATACACACACACAGCCATACCCACACACACACACAACCACACATACAACCATACACACAGCCACACACACAACCACAGCCACACACACAACACACACAACCACAAAGACAACAACCACACACATACACAACCACACAAAGCCACACACACAACCACACATACACATACACACCCACAACCACACCCACACCCATAACTGTACCCACAACCACACAACCACACACACAACCACACACACGCAACTACGCACACAACCACACACACAGCCACACTCACACAACCACACAAACCACCACACACACACAACCACACCCACAATCACACACAACCACACACACAACCACAACCACATACACAACCACACACACACAACCACACACACACAACCACACACACAACCACACACAACCACACAAACAACCACACATACAACCACACCCACAACCATACCCTCAACCACACCCACACAACCACACCCACCCACACACACACACAACCACACAACCACACCCACACACCCACAACCACACCCACACAACCACACCCACCCACACAACCACACCCAACCACACCCACAGAACCACACACAGAACCATACACAGAACCACACAGAATCACACACACCACACACACAACCACATGCACAACCACACCCAACCACTCCCAATCACACACACACAACCACACACATACACAACCACACACAACCACATACAAACACACACAACCACACACAAACACACACAACCACACACACAAAACCACACATAACCACGCACACAACCACAAAAACACCCACCCACCCACAACCACACCCACAACCACACCCACACAACCACACCCAACCACACCCACAACCACCCACAACCATACACAAAACCACACACACAAACACACACACACACACACACCTACAACCTCACCCACACCCACAACTGCACCCACAACCACACAACCACACACACAACCACAACCACACATCCACACACACAACCACACACACAACCACACAAACAACCACACCCACACAACCAGAACCAACCACACCCACAACCACAACCACACAGACACAACCACACCCACACACACACAAAACCACACACACACAACCACACACCCACAACCACACCCACACCCACACAACCACACCGACCCACACAACCACACCTAACCACACCCACAGAACCACACACACAACCATACACACAACTACAAAAAACCACACACACAACCACATACAGAACCACACGCACAACCACACCCAACCACACAATCACACACATACACAGCCACACAAAACCACACACCCAACCACACACAAACACACACAACCACACACACAACCACACAAACAACCACACAGACACCCACCCACCCACAACCACACCCACAACCACACCCACACAACCAGAACCACACCCAACCACACCCACAACCAAACACAACCACACACAACCACACACAACCACACACACACAACCACACACACAACCACAACATACAACCACACACACAACCACACATAACCACACCCACAACCACACACACACACACAACCACACACACACAACCACACATACAGAACCACACCTACAACCACACACACAACCACACAGACAACAACCACACACATACACAACCACACAAAGCCACACACACAACCACACATCCACATACAAACCCACAACCACACCCACACCCATAACCGTACCCACAACCCCACAACCACACACAACCACACACATGCAACCACACACACACAACCACACACACAACCACACAAACCACCACACACACACAATCACACCCACACACACACAACCACACACACAACCACACACAACCACACAAACAACCACACATACAACCACACCCACAACCATACCCTCAACCACACCCACACAACCACACCCACACACACACACACACACACACACACACAACCACACACCCACAACCACACCCACACACCCACAAACACACCCACACAACCACACCCACCCACACAACCACACCCAACCACACCCACAGAACCACACACAGAACCATACACACAACCACACAGAATCACACACACAACCACACACACAATGTGAGACCGGCCTCGTGGTGTGGGCCCTCCCGACCAGCAAAGTACACTACAACCACGCCGAACCTCGTGGACACGGCCTTCCGGCTCCCGTGGACCAACATCCCGAGGGCCGACCAGATCCCCAACACGCATGCCCGGCCGAGGGAGAACGAAACCCCCCCCCCCAAACCAGACCGAGAGGCGCCGACTCTGTCACACCTCTGGACTCTTTCCCGAGGGAGGTTTCGATCGGCCACCAGGCCCCCGGTGAGCGGGCGCCTCTCCTGCTGGGCGTCTGGGGTCCCTCCCGGACACATCTGAATAGATCAAGGGGCTGAGCGACAGGAAACCCCGACACATGGCCCCCCCAGGCACGAGACCTCTCTCCGCGAGGACTCCGGACTTCAAAGAGGAGGGGGAGTATAACAAGGGGTGCTGAAGGGACGAGGGCAGAGAAGACCTGGACTGACGAGAGCCTGCGGACCTGGTCGCGGCTCGATCGCTCACCGAACAGAAGAAACGCTATCCGAACTCTGAAACCAACTGAGCCCTGCTGACGCCGTCGCGGCTCCTCGAATTCTGAACCATCTGAGCCCTGCTGACGCCGTCGCGGCTCCCCGAACGCTGAACCATCTGAGCCCTGCTGACGCCGTCGCGGCTCCTTGAATTCTGAACCATCTGAGCCCTGCTGACGCCGTCGCGGCTCCCCGAACGCTGAACCATCTGAGCCCTGCTGACGACGTCGCGGCTCCCTGAACTACGACCCTCCGGTGCCTGCTGAGTGACTCGCGGCCCGCTCCTCCAAGAGAATTGGCAGAGATTGCCTAGAGAAGCAACATCCCCTCAGCTCGAGGATTGAGAGCTGTGCGCCGGATACCTCGCAGAGACACTGATTGAAAGAGTGTCCCGCTACCCCTTTTCCCATCATCACAAGATCGCTGCCGCTTGTGGCATTAATTCTGCACCTGCCTGCCGGATCATAAAGATCCCTGACAACTACCGATAAAAGCTTATTGCCTTATACGAACTACTGTGTGGTGTCCCTCTATCCGAAGAGAGAGTAAGCGCAGCGCGTGCGATCCTAGGTGCGAGACCCTTCCAGGAAGGGCCTCCCTGCTCTTGCTCGGCCTAATTCTGGGAAAGGTGGGCCTCAGGGTGGTCAGGAACCCATTCCGCAGCCTCCCCGGGGAACGCCTTCCAACATTTGGTGGCAGGCGACGGGATCCGAGCCAACACCTGGAGATCGTGCAGTAGACGGCTTACGCACCACCGAGAAGAATGGAAGGAGAAACTTCCCTAGGTGCCGCAGGCACCAACCCAAGCACGGCATTTCAAAAAGACCAGTTAGAATCGTATACGAACCGAGAACTGAAACAATTTTGTAAAGACTTTGGAATCGCTACCACCGGACTAAGCACGAAAGAGGACTTCCAGGGGGCATTAAAAACCTGGGTCGAGGCAGAAACTCCCCGGTCACAAGCAGAAGGAGAGCACCCCAACGAATCACGAAGCAGCCCGGGGAGGAACGGCGCCCCCGAGAGGGGCCTATCCCCAGAGGAACTAGCGGACCGAGAAAGAAGTCGCAACCACGAACTGGAACTAGCAAAACTAAAAATCGAAGGAGAGATAAAACTGGCTGAGAAAAAACTGGCAGTAGAACAGTTATGCCTACAAGGAGAACTAGAGGAAAAGAAACGACAGAGAGAACACGAAGAAAAGAAACTCCAACTAGAGCACGAACGTAGCCTGAAGGAGATCGAGCTCAAGGCCAAGCGGGCGGAGACCCGACCCTCGGAAACGCAACCCATCTCCTCCACCGTGGAACCGAAGGTCCACATCCCCAAGGATGTGGTGAAAGAATATTATAAAAACGACGATATTCAGCAATGGTTCAAGGCCTACGAAGTCGCCATGACCTCCCACCGAGTCCCGCAGAAAGACTGGGGGGCTGGGCTGTGGGGCCGGTTCCTGAGCGAGGGGAGAGATACCCTGCTGGACCTGCCCTCCACCGTGATCAACTCCTACAGTCACATGAAAGAGGCCCTGCTAGCCAGATATGGGCTCACCCCTGAAAGGTACCGGCAACGGTTTAGAGACTGCAAAAAGATACCCGGTACCACATGGGTGGAGTACGTGAACTTTTACAGCCGGGCCTTGTACGGATGGATCAAGGGCAGCAAGGTCTCCACCTTTGAGGAGCTGTTCGACCTGATCGCATGGGAACACTTGGCTGCTAATTGCTTCGTAGAGCTGCGCCAGCACCTCCTGGACAGCAAACTCACAGACCCTCGGAAACTGGCCATCGAGGCTGACCGGTGGGTGAACACCCGGACCTCCCGGGGCCCCGTGGGAGACTACGGTCGCCACCATCAGGGACCCCCCCGCCAGAGGGGCGGAAGGAACCAAGGCCGGCAAAGGGAGCTCCCGGGGGGACCCCCGCTCAGCCCTTCCAGAGGACAATCTCCGCCCTTTCCAGCTCCGCCTCCGGCCAGCACCGGGCCCCCAGGGAGGCCGGGACCCCGAGGGAGAATCACATGTTTCCGCTGCCAGCAGACCGGACACTATGCCAGTGACCCTCAGTGTCCCCTGTACCAGCGAACCACCACCACAACCCCGCCGGCTCGACAGATGGCCTCTGTAGCCCTGGGGGAAGAGATGGAAGACTCCGAAGAATGGGAACCAGCCGCCATGGCCTTGGTCTCCCTAGGGGACCGGGAGATGGTCCCCGGCACGCCCCTGCCCGCCAACACGAAGAAGTACCGACAGCAGGTGACAGTCAACGGTCACCGCATCGAGGGGCTCCGGGAAACGGGGGCGAGTGTGACGGCGGTCCACTGTCACCTGATTTCCGAGGATCAGATCCTGCCTGACGCCTTTTGCCCCGTCATCTCATCAGACAATTCCGAGAGCCTCTGACGGATGGCCCTAGTCCCCTTCGAATGGGGGGGGGTCACCGGCAAGTTAAAAGTAGCGGTCCGAACCTCCCAGCCCGTGGACTGCCTCCTTGGCAACGACCTGGAGAACTCCCCGTGGGGACAAGTGGAACGAAGGGCCCACCTCGAGATGATGGGCCTACCCGAGTGGGTATGCGCCACCACGCGCTCGATGACTCTCCGGGCGCCTTCCTCCGAGGGGGGAGAGGCCATGCCCCTGAACACCGCCACCATCCCTGAGAGCCAGGATACACCACCAAAGGCCGACGACCCCCTTCTGGACGAACCAACCGCTCCCGGCGAAGAATCCGGGCCTTCCGACCCCGCAACCCTGACCAAACTCGGGGACTTGCCAGAACTGGCCCCATGGCCCTGCGAAGGGGGCCCCTCCCGTGAAGAGTTCTGCCAAGAACAATCCACCTGCCCGTCCCTCATTGGACCCCGACAACAGGCCGAGGCCCAAGCAGCAGGCGACCAGACTGGCACCCACTGGGTATACTGGGAGAACGGACTGCTGTACAGTGAACAGAAGTCGGCCGAGTTGGGATCGGCCCGAGTACTGGTAGTACCCCTACGCTTCCGAAGTCTCCTCCTGGGCCTGGCCCATGAAGTACCCCTGGCCGGACACTTAGGCCAAGATAAGACATACCAGCGACTCGTCACCCACTTCTACTGGCCCAAGATGCGAGCAAATGTGGAGGCCCACTGCAAGTCCTGCCCCACGTGCCAGGCCAGCGGAAAGAGTGGGGGCAAGCGCAAGGCTCCGCTCCAACCCTTCCCCGTCATCAGTACCCCTTTTGAGCGGGTAGGAATCGACATTGTCGGACCACTGGACCCTAAGACCGTCCAGGGCCACCGGTTCATCCTCGTCCTGGTGGACCATGCCACCCGTTACCCCGAAGCCATCCCTCTCCGCACCGTAACGGCCCCCGTGGTGGGCCGGGCCTTGATGGGGATCTTCTCCCACATGGGGTTCCCCCGCGAAGTCGTGAGTGACCGGGGGACGAACTTTATCTCCCGATATATGAAGTCCCTCTGGCAGCAGTGCGGAGTATCGTACAAATTCACCACCCCGTACCACCCCCAAGGAAACGGCCTAGTCGAGCGCTTTAACAAGACACTGAAAGGGATGATCATGGGCCTCGAGGAACCCCTACGCCGGAGGTGGGACGTCCTCCTCCCATGCCTCCTGTTCGCCTACCGGGAGGTCCCCCAAAAATCCCTGGGGTTCAGCCCATTCGAACTGTTATATGGACACCCCGTCCGAGGACCCCTGAGCCTGGTCAAGGAGGGGTGGGAAGCAACCCCCCGGGGGACCCCTCCAGACGTGTTCCGATACATCCTGGCGCTCCGCAACCAGACCCGAAAATTCAGGGAACTCGCAGAAGCAAACCTCGAGGCCAGTCAAGAAGAGATGAAGCGCTGGTATGACCAGAATGCTACACTGGTCGAGTTTCAGCCAGGCCAACAAGTCTGGGTCATGGCTCCGGTGAGACCCTGCACTCTCCAGGATAAATGGACTGGACCCTTCAAGGTGATCGAGCGGAAGAGCCAAGTCACCTATCTCATCGATGTGCAGTCCCCGCGGAACCCCCTCCGGGTTCTCCACGTGAACCGCCTCAAGCCCCACTTTGTGCGGACCGAATTAAGTCTACTCCTGGCCACCGACGATGGGACCTAAGAAGACACCGAGCCCCTCCCATACCCCCTGGGGGCGAAGGAAACCGATGGATCGGTGGAGGGAGTGAGACTGTCGACCGCCCTCACAGCCCAACAGACCGACGACTGCCGCCAGCTACTTGGGCAGTTCGCGGATCTCTTCTCCCTGACCCCCGGGGGCACCAGCTGGTGTGTCCACGACGTGGACACCGGAGACAGCCCGCCAGTGCGACATCGGGCCTACCGGGTCCCTGATCGGGTCCGGACCTGCATCCAGACCGAGGTGGCAAAGATGTTAGACCTTGGGGTGATTGAACCCTCCGACAGCCCCTGGGCCAGCCCGGTAGTCCTGGTTCCGAAGGCGACTACCCCGGGTGTTGCCCCCGAGCTGAGATTCTGCGTGGACTACCGAGGCCTCAATGCGGTCACCCGAGTAGACGCTCACCCTATCCCCCGTGCCGACGAACTCATTGACCGCCTTGGGGCCGCCTGCTACCTCAGCACCTTCGACCTGACCAGTGGGTACTGGCAGATTGCCCTCACCGAGGGAGCCAAGGAGCGCTCCGCCTTCTCCACCCCGGATGGGCATTACCGCTTTAGGGTGATGCCGTTCGGAATGAAAAATGCCCCGGCCACCTTCCAGCGGCTGGTGAACAGGGTCCTGGCCGGACTAGAGGGGTTCAGCGCAGCATACCTTGACGACATAGCGGTCTTCAGCTCCCAATGGACCGAGCACCTCCAGCACCTCCGTCAAGTCCTGCTGGCTCTGCGCCGAGCCGGCCTCACCATCAAAGCTAGCAAATGTCAAATTGGGCACGGCTCCATAACTTATCTGGGGCACCAGGTGGGGAGTGGGCAGGTCGCCCCCCTCCAGCCGAAGATTGACGCCATCTTGTCCTGGGAACCCCCTACAACCCAAACGGAAGTCCGAGCCTTCCTGGGCCTCACCGGCTACTACCGAAGGTTCATTAAAAACTATGGCAGCATCGCAGGCCCTCTCACAGAACTAACCTCCAAACAACACCCCAAGAAAATACACTGGACTCCCGCCTGCCAGAAGGCGTTCGACACCCTAAAGGCCGCAATGTGCGCGGCTCCAGTACTCAAAGCACCCGACTACGCCCAGGAGTTTGTGGTCCAGACGGACGCCTCGGAACACGGCATCGGGGCAGTCCTCTCACAATACGACGACAAAGGCATAGATCAGCCCATAGCCTTCATCAGCCGAAGGTTACTGCCCCGGGAACAGCGGTGGAGCACGATTGAACGTGAGACGTTCGCCGTAGTCTGGGCTCTCAAAAAGCTACGGCCCTACCTGTTCGGAATACACTTCCGAGTGCAAACAGATCATCGACCCCTGCGGTGGTTGATGCAGATGCGAGGGGAAAACCCCAAGCTGCTACGCTGGTCCATCTCCCTCCAGGGGATGGATTTCACTGTGGAACATCGCCCCGGGACTGACCACGCCAACGCGGACGGCCTGTCCCGATTCTTCCGCTTCAGCGAGGAAAACTCCCAAGTGGATGGGTAGTTCTCCCCGCCTTTCAGCTGGGGGGGGCACGTGTGAGACCGGCCTCGTGGCGTGGGCCCTCCCGACTAGCAAAGTACACTACAACCACGCCGAACCTCGTGGACACGGCCTTCCGGCTCCCATGGACCAACATCCCGAGGGCCGACCAGATCCCCAACACGCATGCCCGGCCGAGGGAGAATGAAAACCCCCCCCCCAAACCAGACCGAGAGGCGCCGACTCTGTCACACCTCTGGACTCTTTCCCGAGGGAGGTTTCGGTCAGCCACCAGGCCCCCGGTGAGCGGGCGCCTCTCCTGCTGGGCGTCTGGGGTCCCTCCCGGACACATCTGAATAGATCAAGGAGCTGAGCGACAGGAAACCCCGACACATGGCCCCCCCAGGCACGAGACCTCTCTCCGCGAGGACTCCGGACTTCAAAGAGGAGGGGGAGTATAACAAGGGGTGCTGAAGGGACGAGGGCAGAGAAGACCTGGACTGACGAGAGCCTGCGGACCTGGTCGCGGCTCGATCGCTCACCGAACAGAAGAAACGCTATCCGAACTCTGAAAGCAACTGAGCCCTGCTGACGCCGTCGCGGCTCCTCGAATTCTGAACCATCTGAGCCCTGCTGACGCCGTCGCGGCTCCCCGAACGCTGAACCATCTGAGCCCTGCTGACGACGTCGCGGCTCCCTGAACTACGACCCTCCGGTGCCTGCTGAGTGACTCGCGGCCCGCTCCTCCAAGAGAATCGGCAGAGATTGCCGAGAGAAGCAACATCCCCTCAGCTCGAGGATTGAGAGCTGTGCGCCGGATACCTCGCAGAGACACTGATTGAAAGACTGTCCCGCTACCCCTTTTCCCATCATCACAAGATCGCTGCCGCTTGTAGCATTAATTCTGCACCTGCCTGCCGGATCATAAAGATCCCTGACAACTACCGATAAAAGCTTATTGCCTTATACGAACTACTGTGTGGTGTCCCTCTATCCGAAGAGAGAGTAAGCGCAGCGCGTGCGATCCTAGGTGCGAGACCCTTTCAGGAAGGGCCTCCCTGCTCTTGCTCGGCCTAATTCTGGGAAAGGTGGGCCTCAGGGTGGTCAGGAACCCATTCCGCAGCCTCCCCGGGGAACGCCTTCCAACACACAACCACACGCACAACCACACCCAACCACTCCCAACCACACACACACACAACCACACCCAACCACATACAAACACAAACACACAAACACACACAACCGCACACACAAAACCACACACAACCACGCACACAACCACACAAACACCCACCCACCCACAACCATACCCACAACCACACCCACACAACCATACCCAACCACACCCACAACCACCCACAACCATACACAAAACCACACACACAACCACACATACACACACACCCACAACCACACCCACACCCACAACCGCACCCACAACCACACAACCACACACACAACCACAACCACACAACCACACACACAACCACACAAACAACCACACCCACACAACCAGAACCAACCACACCCACAACCACACAGACACAACCACACCCACACAACCACACACACACAACCACACACAAACAACCACACACATAACCACACACACACAACCACACACACAACCACACACACATCCACACACACAACCACACACACAACCACACACAACCACACATGCAACCAGAACCACTCACACAACCACACACACACAACCACATACACAACCACACACACAACCCCACACACATAACCACACACAGCCACACAAACAACCACACACATACAACCATACCCACAACCACACAACCACGCCTGCACCCACACACAACCACACACACACACCCACAACCATACCCACAACCACACCCACACCCAACCACAACCACACACACAACCACACACACAACCACACACACACACAACCTCACAAACAACCACACACACACAACCACACACACAATCACAACCACACACACAACCCCAACCACAACCATACACACACCCACAACCATACACACAACCACACACACAACCACACACACAACCAGAACCACACACACAACCACACACACAACCATACACACAACGACACACACACAACCACACACACAACCACACACACAACCACACAAACAACCACACACACACAACCATACCCACAACCACACACACAACCACACCTGCATACACACACACAACCATACACACACAACCACATACCCACAACCACACACACACCCACAACCATACCCACAACCACACCCACACCCAACCACAACCACACACACACACAACCACACACACAACCACACACATAACCACACACACAACCACAACCACACACACAACCACAACCACACACACACAGCCATACACACAACCACACACACAACCACACTCAACCACAGCCACACACACAACACACACAACCACACACACAACACACAAAACCACACACACAACCACACACACACAACCACACAAACACTCACCCATCCACAACCACACCCACACAACCACACAAAACCACACACACAACCACACATCCACACACACTCACAACCACACCCACAACCGCACCCATAACCACACAACCACATAACCACACACACAACCACAACCACACACACAACCACATACACAACCACACCCACAACCACACACACAACCACACACACACAACCACACACATACACAACCACACACACAGAACCACACCCACACCCACAACCACACACACACAACCACACACATACACAACCACACAAAGCCACACACACAACCAGACACAACCACACATCCACACACACACCCACAACCACACACACACCCATAACCATACCTACAACCACACAACCACACATACAACCACACAAACACAACCACACACACAACCACACACACACAACCACACAAACTACCACACATGCATAACCACACCCAGAACCAGAAACAACCACACACACAACCACAACCACATACACAACCACACACACACAACCACACACACAACCACACACACAATCACACACACACAACCACACACACAACCACACACAACCACACAAACAACCACACACACAACCACACCCACAACCATACCCTCAACCACACCCACACAACCACACACACACACACAACCACACACCGATAACCACACCCACACATCCACAACCACACATACCCACACAACCACACCCAACCACACCCAACCACACCCACAGAACCACACACACAACCATATACACAACCACACAGAACCACACACACAACCACACACACAATCACACAAACACTCACCCCCCCACAACCACACCAACACACATACACAACCACACAAAACCACACACACAACCACACATCCAAACACACCCAGAACCACACCCACACCAACAACCGCACCCACAACCACACAACCACACAACCACATACACAACCACAACCACGCACGCAAGCACACACACAACCACACACACACACAAGCACACACAACCACACACACAGAACCACTGTTAGACCCGGCCCTCGTAACATAGTCAGACCTGACCCCTGCACCTCACACCAGCCCGAGCCCATGCCTAGCCGATCCTTCCCACCAGAACACACACACCCGACCCGGACTTCCCCCATCCATGGCCTTCCTCCTTCGGCCACCCCGGGCCAGCGTGCCCACTTCATGCACCAAGATGGCCGCCCGGCCCCAGCGCGACCCTGGCCTAGAGGCGCCACTCCGGCTGGAGGACATCGCGCTCCCCTTGGGATGAGAAAGGGAGGAGCAGTTTCCATCACACCTCTGCGCTTCCCTGGGAAGGTGGGTTTCGATCGACCCGCCGGCCTCCCCGAGGGCTGGCTCCACGCCTGCTGGGTGTCTGGGGCTCCTCCCGACCCGGCCCTGAAAGGATCAAAGGACAATGGCAGGAAACCCCCAACAAGCGACCCCCAGGTGACAAGACCCCTGCCTGCACAGACTCCGGACATCAAAGAGGAGTCGCCCTATAACAAGGGGTGCTCTGGGACTGTCCGGCAGATTCGCCTTGTAACACCTGAGCCCTGCTGAGTGACTCGCGGCTCCCCTGAAGATCGTAAGACCTCCGACCTTGTGCCTGAGCCCTGCTGAGTGACTCGCGGCTCCCTGAAGATCGTAAGAACTCCAAACTTGTGCTTGAGCCCTGCTGAGTGACTCGCGGCTCCCTGAAGATCGTAAGACCTCCGAACTTGTGCTTGAGCCCTGCTGAGTGACTCGCGGCTCCCTGAAGATCGTAAGGCCTCCGAACTTATACTCGAGCCTGCCGAGTGACTCGCGGCTCCCACAGTCTCTCTTGGTCCCGCCGGACCCCACGACGACAAGCGTATCCCCCAGCTCGAGGATTGTGAGCTGTGTGCCGGGTACGCTCCTGCATTTGATTCTTATCCCCGAAGACTGTCCCGCTACCTCCTAACCCCCCTCCAAGACTTTGTGAGCCCGCGCGCTACTTGTATATATTTTGCCTTGCTGATCATAAAGATCCCACAACTCCGATCTGATAAAGATTTGCTCTTAAGAACTTCTCGTGTACTGTCTCTCTGTCGTGTGGTGCCGAGTGTACGATCCTAGATACGAGGTTCCTCCCCTGAGGAGTCTCCCGCCAGTGCCCGGCTACGATACCTGGAGGGTGGGTCTCAGGGCAGTCAGGGCCCCTTCCGGGCCCCTCTGAGGTCGCCTTCTAAAATTGGTGGCAAGCGACGGGATTCGGGCCCATAATCCAGAGATCGTACCGTGAACGGCTGACGCACTACCGACAAAGATGGCAGAAGGAAACGCCGCGGTTCTCATAGAAGACGACGCCAGTACCGTGTTCCAGGTGGAACAGCTGGAAGAGTACACTCACAAAGAACTAAAGCAATTCTGCAAGGAACTCAGAATCGCTACCACTGGTCTCAACACCAAAGAAGATATGCAAAAGGCACTGAAAGCTTGGGTGGATTCTGGAGCCTCCCGCCCAGAAGGAGCGGGGGAGCCCCACGACGAAGCTGGACCCTCCCAAGGAGAACGCAGCAGCAACCAGGTGCGAGGCTTCGTACCAGACGGGGGCCTATCCCCGGAGGAACTCGCAGACAGAGAAAAAAGTCGCCATCACGAGCTCGAATTAGCCAAACTCAAAATTGAGGGCGAGTTGAAATTAGCCGAGAAAAAGCTAGCAGTAGAATAATTGCGAGTACAAGGAGAACTAGCAGAGAAGAAACTCCAACGAGAACACGAGGGAAGGAGACTTCAACTGGAACATGAACGCAGCTTGAAGGAAATAGAACTGAAAGCAAGAAGCGAAGAAGCGTGGCCCCCGGGGAACCGGGAGGCGGCCGCCCCGATGGAGCAGAAGGTCCACATCCCCAAGGATGTGGTCAAAGAATATTACAAAAATGATGACATTCAGCAGTGGTTCCGGGCCTACGAGGTCGCCATGACCTCCCATCGGGTCCCACAGAAGGATTGGGGGGCTGGGTTATGGGGACGATTCCTGAGCGAAGGGAGAGACACCCTGCTCGACCTACCCACCTCCATGCAGACCTCCTATGAACACATGAAAGCGGCCCTCCTCACTAGGTACGGCCTCACCCCAGAGATGTACTGCCAGCGGTTCCGGGACTGCAGGAAGATCCCGGGTACCACCTGGGTGGAATATGTGAATTTCTTCAGCCGCACCTTCGATGGGTGGATCAAGGGCAGCAAGGTAACCACCCTGGAAGAACTAACCGACCTTATGTTGTGGGAGCACCTGGCTGCCAACTGCTTTGTGGAACTACGCCATCATCTGCTCGACAGCAAGCTCACGGACCCGAGGAAGCTGGCTGTCGAGGCGGATCGCTGGACCAACACCCGGGTCTCCCGGGGCCCTGTAGGAGAGTACCCCCGAGCCAGTCAGGGACCACCCCGCCAGAGAGGGGGGGGAAACCAGGGAGGGCAGAGAGAGTCCCAGGCTAGTCCCCCGAAGTCCCAATCTCCACCTTTCCCGGCACCCCCACCAGCTGTATCCGGCCCCCCCCTGAGACGGGGGCACCGGGTAACCATCACTTGTTTCCGTTGCCAGAAGCCCGGGCATTACGCCAATGACCCTGAATGCCCCATGGCCCCACGCACCACCCAGGCAGCACCCCCCGCTAGACAGATAGCCAATGTAGCCCTGGGGGAGGAGGTTGAGGAGGCCGAGGAGTGGGAACCCGCCACTATGGCCCTAGTATCCTTAGGAGATAGAGAGATGGTCCCTGGGAGCCTCCTGCCCTCTAACACAAAGAAATATGGGCAGCTCGTAACGATCAATGGCCACCAAGTAGAAGCCCTCCGTGACACAGGGGCCAGCATCACCGGGGTCCTCAGCCACTTAGTCCACGAAGACCAGGTCCTCCCCAACGTATTTTGCCCTGTCATTTCAGCCGACAACACAGAAAGCCTATGTAAGGTAGCCCTGGTGCCCTTTGAGTGGGGAGGGGTGGTCGGCAAACTGAAGGTCGCAGTGAGAACCTCCCAGCCCGTCAACTGTCTCCTGGGGAACGACCTGGAAAGTTCCCCCTGGGGACAAGTTGAGCGCAAGACCCACCTAGGGATGATGGGCCTCCCTGAGTGGGTGTGCGCCACCACTCGATCCATGGCGGCTCGACTGACCCCCCTGAGGGACGTCAATGTCGCCCCGGCCCCTGAAGATGGGATGGTCCCGGCCGAGGGTCCCCACATCCCCCCACCAGAAGAGTCGATCGCCAGTGACGAACCCCCACCTTCCGACTCCAGCCCAGACACCGAGTTAGGCGATCTGCCCGAATTAGCCCAGTGGCGCCACGAGGGGGCCCCTCCCGAGAGGAGTTCTGCCGAGAGCAGGCTACCTGTCCCTCCCTGGTCGGGCCCCGGCAGCAGGCAGAGGCCCAGGCCGCAGGCGACCAGATGGGGACGCACCGGGTATACTGGGAGAATGACCTTTTGCACAGCGAACAGAAGTCGGTGGAGCTAGGGTCCGGCCGGGTGCTGGTGGTACCCCTACGCTTCCGAACCCTCCTCCTGGGCTTGGCCCACGATGTTCCCCTCGCAGGCCACTTGGGTCAGGACAAAACATACAGTCGCCTCGTGACTCACTTCTACTGGCCCAGAATGAAAGCGGATGTGGGAGCCCACTGCAAGTCCTGTCCCACGTGCCAGGCCAGTGGGAAGAGTGGAGGGAAGCGCAAGGCTCCCCTCCAACCCTTCCCTGTCGTCAGTACCCCTTTTGAGCGGGTCGGGATCGACATTGTAGGACCTCTGGACCCCCCAACTTCCCAGGGGCACCGGTTCATCCTCGTCCTGGTGGACCATGCCACCCGTTACCCTGAGGCCATCCCCCTGCGTACCGTCACGGCCCCCGTGGTGGGCTGGGCGTTGATGGGAATCTTCTCCCGCATGGGTTTTCCCCGCGAGGTCGTGAGCGATCGCGGTACCAACTTTATCTCCCGATACATGAGGTCCTTATGGCAACAGTGCGGGGTGTCCTACAAGTTCACCACCCTGTACCACCCCCAAGGAAACGGACTGGTAGAGCGGTTTAACCGGACTCTGAAGGGGATGATCGCGGGCCTGGAAGAGCCCCTCCGGCGTAAGTGGGACCTCCTGCTCCCCTGCCTCCTATTCGCATACCGAGAGGTTCCCCAGAAATCCTTGGGTTTCAGCCCATTTGAGTTACTCTACGGGCACCCCGTCAGGGGGCCCCTCAGCCTGGTCAAGGAAGAGTGGGAGGCGGCGCCCCAAGGCCCCCCCGAGACGTGTTCCGTTACGTCCTGACCCTCCAAAATCAGACTAGGAGGTTCCGGGAGATGGCAGAGGCCAACCTGGAGGCGAGTCAGGAGGAGATGAAGCGCTGGTACGACCAGAACGCCGCGCTAGTCGAGTTTCAGCCGGACCAGCTGGTGTGGGTCATGGCCCCCGTGAAACCCTGCGCTCTCCAGGATAAATGGACCGGGCCCTTCAAAGTAGTTGAGCGGAAGAGCCCGGTCACGTACTTGGTAGACGTCCATCACCCCGGGACCCCCTCCGGGTCCTCCACGTGAACCGCCTCAAGCCCCACTTTGTGCGGACGGAGCTGAGCCTCCTACTGGCCACTGACGACGGGTCCGAAGAAGAGTCAGATCCTCTCCCTGATCTTCTGTGCACCAAAGAGAAGGACGGCTCCGTAGAGGGAGTGAACCTCTCCCCGTCTCTCACTCCCCAGCAACGTGAGGATTGCCGCCAGCTCCTAGGGCAGTTTCCGGACCTTTTCTCCTTGGTCCCCAAGGTCACCGACTGGTGTGTCCATGATGTGGATACCGGGGACAGCCCGCCAGTAAGACACCGAGCCTACCGAGTCCCTGATCGGGTCCGGTCCTGTATCCAAGCCGAAGTCTCAAAAATGTTGACCCTAGGCGTGATCGAACCCTCAGACAGCCCCTGGGCCAGCCCCGTAGTCCTGGTCCCAAAAGCAGCTGCCCCCGGGGTCGCCCCAGAACTCCGCTTCTGCGTGGACTACCGGGGACTCAATGAAGTCACCCGAGCCGATGCCCACCCCATTCCCCGAGCCGACAAGCTCATTGACCGGCTCGGGGCTGCTCGGTTCCTCAGCACCTTCGATCTCACCTGCGGCTACTGGCAAATTGCGCTCACAGAGGGAGCCAAGGAGCGGTCCGCCTTCTCCACCCCGGATGGGCACTATCGCTTTCGCGTGATGCCTTTCGGGATGAAAAATGCCCCGGCCACCTTCCAGCGACTGGTAAATAGAGTCCTGGCCGGGCTGGAAAAATTCAGCGCTGCATATCTCGACGATATTGCGGTTTTTAGTTCCGAATGGAGTGAGCACCTCCAGCACCTCCGGAGGGTGCTAACCGCCCTATGCCAGGCGGGCCTCACCGTGAAAGCCAGCAAATGCCAGATTGGGCAAGGTTCGGTAACCTACCTGGGGCACCAGGTCGGAAGCGGGCAGGTCGCCCCTCTACAGCCCAAAATCGACGCCATCCTAGCCTGGGAACCCCCCACTACCCAAACAGAGGTCCGAGCCTTTCTGGGCCTCACGGGCTACTACCGGAGATTCATCCGGAATTACGGCAGCCTGGTCGGTCCCCTCACGGGACTTACGTCCAAGAAACAGCCCAAGAAGGTACAGTGGTCCCCTGCCTGCCAAGAGGCGTTCAGTGCCCTGAAAACGGCCATGTGTACGGCCCCCGTCCTCCAGGCCCCCGACTACTCCAAAGAGTTTGTGGTACAAACTGATGCCTCCGAGCATGGCATCGGGGCAGTCCTCTCCCAGGTAAATGACCAGGGTCTAGACCAGCCCGTGGCCTTCCTCAGCCGAAGGCTGTTGCCCCGGGAACAGAGATGGAGTACCATCGAGCGCGAGGCGTTCGCCGTAGTCTGGGCCCTCAAGAAACTGCGCCCTTACCTGTTCGGCACCCATTTCAGGGTCCAAACCGATCATCGCCCCTTGCGATGGCTCATGCAGATGCGAGGAGAAAACCCCAAGTTTCTGCGGTGGTCAATCTCCCTCCAGGGGATGGATTTCACCGTGGAACTTCACCCTGGTACGGACCACGCCAACGCCGATGGCTTCTCCCGATTCTTCCGCCTCAGCGAAGAGAACCCCCAAGAAGATGGGTAGTTCTCTCCGGCTTTCAGCTGGGGGGGACGCGTGTTAGACCCGGCCCTCGTAACATAGTCAGACCTGACCCCTGCACCTCACACCAGCCCCGAGCCCACGGCCTAGCCGATCCTTCCCATCAGAACACACACACCCGACCCGGACTTCCCCCGTCCGTGGCCTTCCTCCTTCGGCCACCCCGGGCCAGCGTGCCCACTTCATGCACCAAGATGGCCGCCCGGCCCCAGCGCGACCCTGGCCTAGAGGCGCCACTCCGGCTGGAGGACATCGTGCTCCCCTTGGGATGAGAAAGGGAGGAGCAGTTTCCATCACACCTCTGCGCTTCCCTGGGAAGGTGGGTTTCGATCGACCCGCCGGCCTCCCCGAGGGCTGGCTCCACGCCTGCTGGGTGTCTGGAGCTCCTCCCGACCCGGCCCTGAAAGGATCAAAGGACAATGGTAGGAAACCCCCAACAAGCGACCCCCAGGTGACAAGACCCCTGCCTGCACAGACTCCGGACATCAAAGAGGAGTCGCCCTATAACAAGGGGTGCTCTGGGACTGTCCGGCAGATTCGCCTTGGAACACCTGAGCCCTGCTGTGTGACTCGCGGCTCCCCTGAAGATCGTAAGACCTCCGACCTTGTGCCTGAGCCCTGCTGAGTGACTCGCGGCTCCCTGAAGATCGTAAGACCTCCGAACTTGTGCTTGAGCCCTGCTGAGTGACTCGCGGCTCCCTGAAGATCGTAAGACCTCCGAACTTGTGCTTGAGCCCTGCTGAGTGACTCGCGGCTCCCTGAAGATCGTAAGGCCTCCGAACTTATACTCGAGCCTGCCGAGTGACTCGCGGCTCCCACAGACTCTCTTGGTCCCGCCGGACCCCACGACGACAAGCGTATCCCCCAGGTCGAGGATTGTGAACTGTGCGCCGGGTACGCTCCTGCATTTTATTCTTATCCCCGAAGACTGTCCCGCTACCTCCTAACCCCCCTCCAAGACTTTGTGAGCCTGCGCTCTACTTGTATATATTTTGCCTTGCTGATCATAAAGATCCCACAACTCCGATCTGATAAAGATTTGCTCTTAAGAACTTCTTGTGTACTGTCTCTCTGTCGTGTGGTGCCGAGTGTACGATCCTAGATACGAGGTTCCTCCCCTGAGGAGTCTCCCGCCAGTGCCCGGCTACGATACCGCGAGGGTGGGTCTCAGGGCAGTCAGGGCCCCTTCCGGGCCCCTCTGAGGTCGCCTTCTAACAACCACACACACACACAACCACACACACAACTACACACACACAACCACAACCACACACAACCACAAACACACACAACCACACACATACAACCACACACACACAACCACACACATACACAACCACAACACACAACCACACACACAACCATACCCACAACCACACCCCCACAACCACACCCAAAACCACATCCACACAACCACACCCACCCACACACACACAACCATACCCACAACCATACCCACAACCACACCCCCACAACCACACCCACAACCACATCCACACAACCACACCCACCCACACACACACAACCACACACACAACCACACACATAACCACACACACAACCACACACACACAACCACACACACACACAACCACACACATACACAACCACAACACACAACCACATACACAACCATACCCACAACCACACCCCCTCAACCACACACACAACCACACACACAACCACACAAACAACCACACACACACAACCATACCCACAACCATACCCACAACCACACACACACAACCACACCTGCACACACACACAACCACACACACACACAACCACATACCCACAACCACACACACACCCACAACCATACCCACAACCACACCCACACCCAACCACAACCACACACACACACAACCACACACACAACCACACACATAACCACACACACAACCACAACCACACACACACAACCACAACCACACACACACAGCCATACACACAACCACACACACACACAACCACACACACAACACACACAACCACACACACAACACACAAAACCACACACACAACCACACACACACACAACCACACAAACACTCACCCATCCACAACCACACCCACACAACCACACAAAACCACACACACAACCACACATCCACACACACTCACAACCACACCCACAACCGCACCCACAACCACACAACCACATAACCACACACACAACCACAACCACACACACAACCACATACACAACCACACCCACAACCACACACACAACCACACACAACCACACACACACAACCACACACACAGAACCACACCCACAACCACACCCACAACCACACACACACAACCACACACATACACAACCACACAAAGCCACACACACAACCAGACACAACCACACATCCACACACACACCCACAACCACACACACACCCATAACCATACCTACAACCACACAACCACACATACAACCACACAAACACAACCACACACACAACCACACACACACAACCACACAAACTACCACACATGCATAACCACACCCACAACCAGAAACAACCACACACACAACCACAACCACATACACAACCACACACACACAACCACACACACAACCACACACACAATCACACACACAACCACACACACACAACCACAGCATATACACAACCACAACACACAACCACACACACAACCATACCCACAACCACACCCCCACAACCACACCCAAAACCACATCCACACAACCACACCCACCCACACGCACACAACCATACCCACAACCACACCCCCACAACCACACCCACAACCACATCCACACAACCACACCCACCCACACACACACAACCACACACACAACCACACACATAACCACACACACAACCACACACACACAACCACACACACATACAACCACACACATACACAACCACAACACACAACCACATACACAACCATACCCACAACCACACCCCCACAACCACACACACAACCACACACACAACCACACAAACAACCACACACACACAACCATACCCACAACCATACCCACAACCACACACACACAACCACACTGTGAGACCAGCCTCACGGCGTTGCCCTCTCCATCATCCCGCCAACCTGCAACCACCCTCAAGACACGACATCCCCGACTCCGGCCGCCCCAGCCACCCCCGATCCACGGGCCGGCCAGAGACCTGACAGACTCAACACCCTACCACGCATGCCCAACCGAGGGAGCGGGAACCCTCGAGCCAGACCCAGAGGCGCCAGCCCAGTCACACCTCGAGTCGCCTTCCCCGGGAGGACTCAATCGGCCACCAGGCCCCTGGGGAGCAGGCGCCTCCCCTACCGAGCGTCTGGGGTCCCTCCCAGACGCACCTGAAAAGACCAAAGAAGGGAGCGGCAGGAAATCTCGCCGACCCCCCTCCGTCACCCCAGTCCCCCCCCTGCGAGCACTCCGGACTTCAAAGAACCAGCGGAGTATAACAAGGGGTGCCGGAGGAACAAGGACAGAGAAGACCTGGAACCATCTGAGCCTGCTGACGCTGTCGCGGCTCCTGAACGCTGAAGTCACCTGGGCCTGCTGAGTGACTCGCGGCCTCTTGCTATTGAACCATCTGAGCCCTGCGGACGAGGTCGCGGCTCCCGAACACTGATCCACCTAGGCCTGCTGAGTGACTCGCGGCCCCCCAGCTATTGAACCATCTGAGCCCTGCGGACGGAATCGCGGCTCCTGAACTCCGACCACCTTTGCCTGCTGAGAGACTCGCGGCGCTCCCCTTGAGGACGACTCGATAAGAGATCGCCCAGAGACACGACACCCTCCAGCTCGAGGATTGTGAGCTTCCACAGGGTATTTCGCAGAGACACTATCTTGAAAGACTGTCCCGCTACCCCCATTCCCCACGACTGATTTGTGGTACGTTGTGCCACTGCTGTACTATTTGCCTTTTGGGTCATAAAGATCCCTGAAATCATCGATAAAAGAACTTATCGTCCTACAAAGAATACGTGTGGTGTCCCTCTGTTCACAGTGCAGATCAGGGTGTGCGCGCCTGGTTCGGCTTACTTGGGAGAGGTGGGTCGAAGGGGTGGGCAAGACGTGTATCGAACCCCCTTCCGGCGGGCGCCTTTCCAACATTTGGTGGCAGACGACGGGATCCGAGCCGACACCGAAGGAGAGCGTGCAGTAAACGACTGACGCACTACCAAACAGAAATGGAAGGAGAAACCTCCCTGGGTGCCACAGGTACCGAAATAAGCTCACCGTTCCGAGAAGATCAATTGGACTATTACACGCATAGAGAACTAAAACAGTTTTGCAAAGACCTTGGCATCGCTACCACCGGACTGAGCACAAAGGAAGACTACCAGAAAGTACTGAAAGCCTGGGTCGAGACGGGGGCGCCCCCGACCCAAACGGAAAGAGACTCTACCCATGAACAAACAAGCACCCCGGCGAGAAACAACGGACCAGAGGGGAACCTGTCCTCCGAGGAACTAGCGGACCGAGAGAGAAGCCGCAACCACGAACTGGAACTGGCAAAACTAAAAATCGAGGGAGAGATAAAACTGGCAGAGAAGAAGTTAGCCGTTGAGCAGTTACGGCTACAAGGGGAACTCGAAGAGAAGAGACTCCAAAGGGAGCACGACGAAAAGAAACTCCAGCTAGAACATGAACGCGGCCTGAAGGAAATTGAGTGGCGGGCTAGACACGAAAAGTCACAGCCGCCCGGGAATCCCCAGCCCGCTCCCGCCGAGGAAACCAAAGTTCACATCCCCAAGGATGTGGTCAAGGAGTATTATAAGAACGATGATATCCAGCAGTGGTTTAAAGCCTACGAAGTCGCCATGACCTCTCACCGAATCCCGCAGAAGGATTGGGGGGCTGGCCTATGGGGCCGGTTCTTAAGCGAAGGAAGGGACACTCTGCTCGATCTGCCCTCCGCGGTCATGAACTCCTACAGCCACATGAAGGAAGCCCTCGTGGGCCGGTACGGACTCACCCCCGAAATGTACCGACAACGGTTCCGAGATTGCAAAAAGATACCGGGCACCACGTGGGTCGAATACGTGAACTTTTACAGCCGAGCTCTGGACGGGTGGATCAAGGGCAGCAAGGTCTCCACCTTCGAAGAACTGTTCGATCTGATCGCCTGGGAACATTTAGCGGCCAATTGCTTTATAGAACTGCGCCAGCATCTCCTAGACAGTAAACTCACCGACCCTCAGAAGCTGGCCGCTGAGGCTGATCGTTGGGTGAACACCCGGGCCACCCGGGGCCCCGTGGGGGACTACGGCCGCAACAGTCAGGGTCCCCCCCGCCAGAGGGGCGGAGGGAACCACGGCCGACCAAGAGACTTTGCCGGGGGGTCCTCCACCAGCCCCCCCAGCAGCCCACCAGCGGCGGGTTCGGCCCAGTCTCCAGCCAGCACCGGAGCCCCAGGACGACCAGGTCCACGAGCTAGGATCACCTGCTTCCGCTGCCAGCAGCCCGGACACTACGCCAATGACCCCCAATGTCCCCAGTATCAGCGAACCACAACGACCAACCCCACGACCCGGCAGATGGTCTCCGTGGCTCTGGGGGAAGAAATGGAAGACTCCGAGGAATGGGAACCGGCGGCCATGGCCCTGGTCTCCCTTGGTGATCGAGAAATGGTCCCAGGGACACCCTTGCCCGCCAACACAGAGAAATACCGACGGCAGGTGACTATCAACGGCCACCGAGTCGAGGGCCTTCGCGACACCGGGGCGAGTGTCACCGCGGTCCACCACAGCCTAATTTCCGAAGACCAGATCCTAGCCGGGGCCCTCTGTCCGGTCGTATCCTCTGACAATTCTGAGAGCCTCTGCCAGATGGCCCTGGTGCCCTTCGAGTGGGGAGGGGTCTCCGGAGAACTGAAGGTAGCGGTCCGGACCTCGCAGCCCGTAGACTGCCTCCTGGGCAACGACCTGGAAAATTCCCCGTGGGGGCAGGTAGAACGAAGAGCCCACCTAGAGATGATGGGCCTACCGGAATGGGTCTGCGCCACCACACGCTCCATGACCGCACGACGGGCCCCCTCCAAGGGCGGTGAAGCCCTCTTACCGAACACTTTCCCTGAGAACAGGGACCCCCTACCAGAAGCAGACAACCCTCCTTCCGAGGAAGAAGGAGACACTAACCCAGGGGAAGGACCGGAACCTTCCACCCCAGAGGCCCCGATGGAACCCGAACAACTGCCCGAGTTGGCCCAGTGGCACTGCGAAGGGGGGCCCTCCCGCGAAGAGTTCTGCCAGGAACAGACCACTTGCCCCTCCCTCGAGGGACTTAGACAACAAGCCGAAGCCCAGGTCGCCGGTGATCAAACCGGAACCCATTGGGTTTATTGGGACAATGGCCTCCTCTACAGTGAGCAAAAGTCCGCCGAGCTAGGCGCAGCACGAGTACTGGTGGTACCCCTGCGGTTCCGGAGCCTCCTCCTGGGCCTGGCCCACGATGTACCCTTGGCAGGACACTTAGGCCAAGACAAGACATACCAGCGATTGGTGACCCACTTCTATTGGCCCAAGATGCGAGCGAATGTAGAAACACACTGCCAGTCCTGCCTCACGTGCCAGGGCAGTGGGAAGAGTGGTGGAAAACGCAAAGCTCCCTTACAACCGTTCCCCGTTGTAAGTACCCCGTTCGAGCGGGTCGGCATCGACATCGTGGGACCCCTGGATCCGAAGACCGCCCAGGGCCACAGATTCATCCTTGTCCTGGTGGACCATGCCACCCGCTACCCCGAGGCCATCCCCCTCCGCACCGTGACGGCTCCCGTGGTGGGCCGGGCTCTCATGGGGATCTTCTCCCGGGTCGGATTTCCCCGCGAGGTTGTGAGTGATCGCGGCACGAACTTTATATCCCGCTACATGACGTCCCTGTGGCAGCAGTGCGGAGTCACGTATAAATTCACGACCCCCTACCACCCCCAGGGCAACGGCCTGGTGGAACGCTTCAACCGAACTCTGAAGGGAATGATCCTGGGCCTCGAAGAGCCCCTGCGCCGGAAATGGGACGTCCTCCTCCCTTGCCTCCTGTTCGCGTACCGGGAGGTTCCCCAAAAGTCTCTGGGGTTCAGCCCCTTCGAACTGCTGTACGGACATCCCGTTCGAGGGCCCCTAAGCCTGGTCAAAGAGGGCTGGGAGACAAGCCCCCGGGGGACACCCCCAGATGTGTTCCGCTACATCCTGGCGCTCCACAACCAGACGAGGAAGTTTAGGGAACTTGCAGAGGCTAACCTCGAGGCCAGCCAAGAAGAAATGAAGCGCTGGTATGACCAGAACGCCACCTTGGTCGAGTTCCAGCCGGGCCAGCAGGTTTGGGTCATGGCTCCGGTGAGACCCTGCGCCCTACAAGACAAATGGACTGGTCCATTCAAGGTGGTCGAACGGAAGAGCCAGGTCACGTATCTGGTCGACGTACAATCCCCACGGAACCCCCTCCGAGTCCTCCACGTAAACCGTCTCAAGCCCCACTTCGTAAGGACAGAACTGAGTTTGCTACTGGCCACCGATGAGGGGGCAGAGGAGGACACTGAACCCCTGCCCGATCTCCTGTGCACAAAAGAACTGGACGGTTCCGTGGAGGGTGTGAAACTGTCGGACACCCTCACTCCCCAGCAGGCTGACGACTGCCGCCAGCTGCTCGGACAATTCGCAGACCTTTTCTCCCTCATTCCAAGGGTGACCGACTGGTGTGTCCACGACGTGGACACCGGCGACTGCCCGCCTGTGAGACACCGAGCCTACCGGGTGCCTGACCGGGTCCGCACCTGCATCAAGACCGAGGTACAGAAAATGCTCAACCTAGGGGTCATCGAGCCCTCTGACAGCCCCTGGGCCAGCCCGGTGGTTCTGGTCCCGAAGGCTGCCTCCCCAGGGGTCGCCCCCGAACTAAGATTCTGTGTAGACTATCGGGGGCTCAATGCGGTCACCCACGCAGACGCTCACCCTATTCCCCAAGCCGACGAGCTCATCGACCGCCTGGGGGCCGCACAGTTCCTCAGCACTTTCGACCTGACCTGCGGGTACTGGCAGATCGCTCTCACGGAAGGGGCGAAGGAGCGCTCTGCCTTCTCCACGCCAGATGGCCACTACCGCTTCAGGGTCATGCCGTTCGGGATGAAAAACGCCCCAGCCACGTTCCAGCGGTTGGTGAACAAGGTCCTGGCCGGACTCGAGGAGTTCAGCGCAGCGTACCTTGACGACATCGCCGTATTCAGCTCTCAATGGCACGAGCATCTCCAGCACCTCCGACAAGTACTAATGGCCCTGCGCCAAGCAGGCCTGACAGTGAAAGCCAGCAAATGCCAGCTCGGACAAGGCTCCGTGGTCTACCTGGGGCATCAGGTGGGCAGCGGCCAGGTCGCCCCTCTCCAGCCGAAGATCGATGCCATCAAGTCCTGGGAGCCCCCCACCACGCAGACAGAGGTTCGGGCCTTCCTGGGCCTTACGGGGTACTACCGGAGGTTCATTAAAAATTATGGTAGTATCGCAGGGCCCCTCACAGAGTTGACCTCCAAAAAGCTTCCGCAGAAGGTGCAGTGGACCCCCCAGTGCCAGCAGGCGTTCGACGCCTTGAAAACCGCCATGTGCACCGCTCCCGTACTCAAGGCCCCCGACTACTCCCGAGAGTTCGTGGTCCAGACCGACGAATCCGAACATGGCATCGGGGCCGTGCTCTCGCAGTTCGACGACAAGGGAATTGATCAGCCCATAGCCTTCATCAGCCGAAGGCTGCTGCCGAGAGAGCAGCTTTGGAGCACTATAGAGCGAGAGACCTTTGCCGTAGTCTGGGCCCTCAAGAAACTGCGGCCCTACTTGTTCGGAACCCATTTTCGAGTACAGACGGACCACCGGCCCTTGCAGTGGCTAATGCGGATGAGGGGGGAGAACCCCAAGCTACTACGATGGTCCATCTCTCTCCAAGGGATGGATTTCACTGTCGAACATCGCCCCGGGACGGATCATGCCAACGCCGACGGCCTGTCCCGGTTCTTCCGCTTCGGCGAGGAGAACCCCCCAGTGGATGGGTAGTTCTCCACGCCTTTCAGCTGGGGGGGACGCGTGTGAGACCGGCCTCACGGCGTTGCCCTCTCCATCATCCCGCCAACCTGCAACCACCCTCAAGACACGACATCCCCGACTCCGGCCGCCCCAGCCACCCCCGATCCATGGGCCGGCCAGAGACCTGACAGACTCAACACCCTACCACGCATGCCCAACCGAGGGAGCGGGAACCCTCGAGCCAGACCCAGAGGCGCCAGCCCAGTCACACCTCGGGTCGCCTTCCCCGGGAGGACTCAATCGGCCACCAGGCCCCTGGGGAGCAGGCGCCTCCCCTACCGAGCGTCTGGGGTCCCTCCCAGACCCACCTGAAAAGACCAAAGAAGGGAGCGGCAGGAAATCCCGCCGACCCCCCTCCGTCACCCCAGTCCCCCCCCTGCGAGCACTCCGGACTTCAAAGAACCAGCGGAGTATAACAAGGGGTGCCGGAGGAACAAGGACAGAGAAGACCTGGAACCATCTGAGCCTGCTGACGCTGTCGCGGCTCCTGAACGCTGAAGTCACCTGGGCCTGCTGAGTGACTCGCGGCCTCTTGCTATTGAACCATCTGAGCCCTGCGGACGAGGTCGCGGCTCCCGAACACTGATCCACCTAGGCCTGCTGAGTGACTCGCGGCCCCCCAGCTATTGAACCATCTGAGCCCTGCGGACGGAATCGCGGCTCCTGAACTCCGACCACCTGTGCCTGCTGAGAGACTCGCGGCGCTCCCCTTGAGGACGACTCGATAAGAGATCGCCCAGAGACACGACACCCTCCAGCTCGAGGATTGTGAGCTTCCGCAGGGTATTTCGCAGAGACACTATCTTGAAAGACTGTCCCGCTACCCCCATTCCCCACGACTGATTTGTGGTACGTTGTGCCACTGCTGTACTATTTGCCTTTTGGGTCATAAAGATCCCTGAAATCATCGATAAAAGAACTTATCGTCCTACAAAGAATACGTGTGGTGTCCCTCTGTTCACAGTGCAGATCAGGGTGTGCGCGCCTGGTTCGGCTTACTTGGGAGAGGTGGGTCGAAGGGGTGGGCAAGACGTGTATCGAACCCCCTTCCGGCGTGCGCCTTTCCAACACACACCTGCACACACACACAACCACACACACACAACCACATACCCACAACCACACACACACCCACAACCATACCCACAACCACACCCACACCCAACCACAACCACACACACACACAACCACACACACAACCACACATATAACCACACACACAACCACAACCACACACACACAACCACAACCACACACACACAGCCATACACACAACCACACACACACACAACCACACTCAACCACAGCCACACACACAACACACACAACCACACACACAACACACAAAACCACACACACAACCACACACACACAACCACACAAACACTCACCCATCCACAACCACACACACACAACCACACATCCACACACACACTCACAACCACACCCACAACCGCACCCACAACCACACAACCACATAACCACACACACAACCACAACCACACACACAACCACATACACAACCACACCCACAACCACACACACAACCACACACACACAACCACACACATACACAACCACACACACAGAACCACACCCACAACCACACCCACAACCACACACACACAACCACACACATACACAACCACACAAAGCCACACACACAACCAGACACAACCACACATCCACACACACACCCACAACCACACACACACCCATAACCATACCTACAACCACACAACCACACATACAACCACACAAACACAACCACACACACAACCACACACACACAACCACACAAACTACCACACATGCATAACCACACCCACAACCAGAAACAACCACATACACAACCACATACACAACCACACACACACAACCACACACACAACCACACACACAATCACACACACACAACCACACACACAACCACACACAACCACACAAACAACCACACACACAACCACACCCACAACCATACCCTCAACCACACCCCCACAACCACACACACACACAACCACACACCGATAACCACACCCACACATCCACAACCACACATACCCACACAACCACACCCAACCACACCCACAGAACCACACACACAACCATATACACAACCACACAGAACCACACACACAACCACACATACAATCACACAAACACTCACTGTAGGAGAGTAGGGTCTGCTATCCTATGGTCACCCCAAATTTTTGCTTTTTGCTTCACTGGTTTTTGACATATTGAGGCTGTGGGCCTGCCAATCAGACCCCCAGCCTGCTGTTCTCTCTACTAAATTAAAACTATGCACCCTAGGTGCATAACCAATTGGAAGTGGATCACCCTGTCAGCCCCTGTACCAGTGTACACTAGGTACCCAGGGCATTGGTGTACCCAAGGCCTGCCAGGGGCTGCAGCATGTATTATGCCACCCCAGGCTTGGCCTAACAATCTGACACAACTGGCTGATCACTCAGCTGGGGTAAGTTGGTGTAATCACCTCTTACTTAGGTGTAGTATACCTATACCTAACCTTAAATGGGACACCTGGTAACCTCTAAGTCACTCCTATGGCAGGCCTTAACAATCCTGAAGGCAGAGTGCTTGGTTCCATGTGAGATGGTGCTCTGGCATGAGCTGAGCCTGTCTGCAGTGGTCGGAACAACTTCCTTCTACTGTTTCCAGATATCGTCATACCATATACTCTTAAGTGCATTATGAACCTCGCGGTTAAATGCTATCTTTGGTTTGGCTTTATCAAAACATGTCGAGTAAGGTGTCATACGAATTGGAATACTAACCCCTCGCCAATTCTGGCGACGGGGTTAGCATTCCACCCTTCTAGAGGGACACGACATGTACAGTACCTGAAACCCGGGTAAAATCAGACATAGCCTCAGCTCCACAAAATGGATGCTGCCACCACAGACACAAGTCTGCCCTCCTGCTGCTGGGAGTCCTTCCAGCTTGGGAGGTGTGGACAAAGGGTTTCCTGCCAGGGGAGGTGTGTGCACCACCCCAGACAGGATTTTGTGTATTGGTCAGGTAGGGCTTGAAAGAAACCAGACATGCCTGTGGCTCACAAGGAGCCTCGGTGCATATGCCAGTTCAAACCGGTCCTGGGGCACACCAGTCCCGGGCCTGGGGCGAGCTGGACAAAGGATTGGGGGTGTAACCACCCCCCTTCCTGGTCCCACCCATAGGGAGGGACCTAGCAGGTAGTCCGGCCCCTAGAATCCGCTTAAAGGTAGGAGCTGTGTCCTAAGACTTCAGACATCCTGGAATCAACTTGAAACTAAGAAGAAGACGGGAACTTCGACATTCTGCTGCACAGAAGACTGAAGAAAATCTCCCCTGTGGTCAGGGAGTGACCACCTTGCTAACGCAAGCACCATCCAGCGAATCACCGTCTGCTTTGCCGCCGCCTCCCGCCGGAGCCCGAGCCCAGAGACTGACAAGACCTGGACCTCCAGACCTCTCACCGCCCGATCCACAGTCCCTGAAAAGAGGAGACCCGTGGAGGCACCGAGACACGTGGAGCCAGCCATCTTGGAACGACTACGACAAGCTGACCAGTGCAACAACCGAGGCTCCCTCCAAGTTGTGCTTTGGGTCCTGAGAAGCCCAACCCTCGAGCAGCATCTGCACCAAAGGTGAGCCCTCCAGCATCTCCACGATCTGCGTGGGGCCCTTCTGCATTTTGCCACTCGACGCACCTAACCGGTTGCTGGCCCGCTGGCTAGTGGCCATCTTGGCGACGAAATCTACGACAAACACTGCTGGTCTGGTTGCTCCAGACTGGCCCTTGCTCCCCTCCAAAGGAGCAATCCCTCTGACCTTGCTGGTCAGAACCAACAGCTGATTTCCGAATCCTCCTGCAATTGCTTTTGCCAAGGCTTGTTTGCTTCGATCAAGTCGCCGACACCGCCGACAGCGAGAGCCTGCGTGGGACAGCTCGTGAGCCGACTCCTGGACGTCGTCGACCTTCAGGGACCACGTGGCTGCGGAGACAAGCTACCCCTCATCACCTGTTTGCACCCGACATCGCCTGGTACCCACCTGGTGCCACGCTGGTCACTGGCTAGTGACTGTGAACACTGTCCCCTCTGCTTACAGGTCTTCAACATCTCCGATCCACTCTTGGACCCACTGCATCTCTTCCCGACCGACCGCCTGCAGCATCTTTGTCCCAGGCTCAACGGAACAGATAGAAGAAACCCGACGCACTTTGAGGCCTATGCACCCGCTTCCTGTGGGTGAGGTAAAGCTGGCACTCCGGTGCCCATGTGTAGTAATACATCTCTAGTGCCTGTGTTCCAAATCTTAAGTTCCTAGGTCATCCGGAAGATTCCTTTTGCAGTAACTTTGTACTTTTTACGCACCCATTGAAACCTATGGGAGCCCGCGTGTGACTATTTGCTCTGCACACGCCACCCGTGGACCTCCTGGTCACTAACTGACGTTAGCTCCTTGTAGGCCCAGCGATTCTAGAGGCCCTAGGCCTTTTCCCTTTTCTGTTCGTGGTACTTATACCACTATTTTAGTATATGGTTCGAGTGGCCACCAGGGCCTATCCATATAAAGTGCAACTTCTGTGTATTCTGTGATAATCTTGTTTGACGATTTGTGCTCCTGTGCTCATAAAGAGACTAGGGGTTACTTTGAGAAATAAATACATATATATTTTGAATATATATCTGTGTGGTGTCCTTTCATTGGTATAAAAGGGGGTTACTATTGGTAAAACAGCTTGCTTAACACGCATCACGAGTTTAGCCTCAAAGACTGCTTAGCCTACGCTACCACTAGGGCAGCTAGTCCAAAAAGGTTGACTTACAACCACACCATAAGGGTTGCTTGGCATGGTACAAGGTGGTCACTAGAACTAGTGAACAGCATATACCAGGCCAACTTCTCACATTGGTGAGCAGCGGTTGGATTTGAGCTTGCTGTGTTTTACCATTGTAATCTCTTGGTTACCAATTGAAAGATCACATAGGTACCTGTAGGTACATATAAAACAAGATTAGATATACTTAAGTTCTACTGAACTTAGTTGTTGTAGAGCAAAGGGAGTAGCACACCCTGACTACAACTACTAGATAGGTTTAGTAGGTAAACCCAAGTGTAGGTAGATTGCAACACATCCACCCACACTTAAGAGCAATGGCCGGGGCAGAGGGGTCCACTGTACCCATCTCTGTTGAGAGTGACCCCCAGAGGGCACCATCCAGCTTTGCTACCCTTAATCAGAATGAGCTCAGGCATTTGGCAACTCTTAGAGGCCTTAAACAGCCCAAGAACCCAAACTCTGCTGAGCTCAGAGAGCTCTTACAGAATGATGAGAATCAGAGAGCACTCAAGAAAGCTTCCCAGTTAGCCCCCTTAGGGACAGGAACAGGAGGCCCCCCTTCTAAAGATGCCACTGAAGTACCCCTTCCCAATAGTCACCCCTTAGATGGGATGCCTACCACAGAGGATGAGAGTGAAAAGGATACTGACAGTAGTGAGGATGAAGGGAGAACTAGCCCAGTGCCAAGTATTATACTTGGCCCAGCTAAACCAAGGCTATTGGGGACTGACAGTGGGTTCAACCCACTGGATCTCCCCAGTGGACTTAACACAGGGCTTGGAAGGCAAAGGAATCGCTCAGGTGACTCCAATGCTTCCCATGGCTCTAGAGGCTCTCAAGGTCACTCCAGGAGAAGGATGACCACCCCTCAGAGGAGGGAACATGAGGCCAAGATGCAAGAGGCTCAGCTGAGGATCAGGAAGCAGGAGCTAGAAGTAGCCCTGATGGAAGAGAAACTTAGCAAGGCTAGACAGCATAAAGAGAGTGGGTCTATACCCACTGGTGGCAGCATTGTCCCTAAGGACAAAGATAGGGTCTTTGACAATAGGAACCTGTCTAAGGTTGTGCCCCCCTACAAAAGTGGGGATGACATCCACAAATGGATAACTGCTCTTGAGAGAGCCTGCAAAGTACAGCAGGTTCCTGAAGACCAGTGGGCAGCAATCCTCTGGCTCTCCTTTGAAGGAAGAGGCAGAGACAGACTCCTCACTGTTAGAGAAGAGGATGTCAGAAACTACAGAGTCCTGAAGAGTGTTCTGGTAGATGGGTTAGGCTTAACCACTGAACAGTACAGGTTAATGTTCAGAGACACCCAAAAGACACAGACTCAGGACTGGTCTGAATACATTGAATGTGCCACTAAGGCTTTGGAGGGTTGGTTGCTGGGAAGTAAGGTATCTGATTTTACAGGATTGTATAATTTGATGATGAGAGAGCAGATTTTAAATAACTGTCAAAACCAGCAACTGCATCAACACTTGGTTGACTCTGATCTGACCTCTCCCCAAGAATTGGGAAAGAAGGCAGACAAATGGGTCAGAACCAGGGTTAAGCAAAAGAACCAGAACCAGGGCCAAGGGGGTGATCAGAAGAAAACAGACCAAAAGGGTGGAGATCAGAAACCTAAAGACCAGAAGTCTTCAACAGGGCCCCAAACTACTACTAAGGAGGGTGGGTCCCAACAGTCCAAAAAGAAGAAAGAAGGTCAGAAGAAACCCTGGTGCAATCATTGTAAAAATACAACTCACTGGACTAGTGATTGCAAAAAGGGTGGAGCCCCCAACACTGTTGCCCCTAAGGCACCTGCTCCCAGTACTACTGTTAGCAGTGTTGGTCCCCAGACAAAGGGTGTAGTGGGAATCACTATGGGAACTGAAGGAGATTCTGACTTAGACAGAACCCTTACACAGGCAGTCTTGATCTGTGATGGGGACATTGATTTGTCCCTGACTGTGAGCCCCAGTAACCTGGGCAAGTACAGACAGACTCCTTTAATTAATGACAAAGTGGCTCAAGCCTACAGGGACACATGTGCCAGTGTCACTATGGTGACACCAGGCTTTGTGGATCCTGGACAGTACATACCAGGTGAGAACTACCTGGTGACCAATGCCAGCAATGCCACTACTTCACATAGTGTGGCAGTTGTTAACTTCTCATGGGGAGGGGTAACTGGCCTCAAAAGGGTTGTGGTTAGTGCAGACCTCCCAGTAGAATGTTTGTTGGGCAATGACCTAGAGAGTTCTCTATGGTCAGAAGTGGAGTACAGGACTCATGCAGAGATGTTAGGTATATCATCACATGTCCTTGCTGTGACCAGGTCACAGGCCAAAAAGTGCCTCACTGAACCACAGGTCTTGGATCCTGGAACAATGGACCAAGCACCTACCAAGAAGAAGAACAGGAGGGTCAAGGCTGTGCCTTCCCCCCTGCCTCAGAGTGATGATCAGCCTTCCCAGGAAGCTGATCTAGAGGACCCTGAAGGAACTGTCCCTGAAGAGCTTGAACCTGATCAGGTTGAGTTTCTGGGGACAGGGGGACCTTCAAGGGCTGACTTGAGGCAGGCTCAGTTATCCTGTCCCTCTCTTGAACCCCTCAGACAGCTGGCTGCTGCTGAGGCTGCTGGGAATGCTCAAGGTACCCATAAAGTGTATTGGGATGAAGGGCTCCTTTATTCAGAGGCTAGAGACCCCAAGCCTGGTGCAACCAGGAGGTTGGTCATACCTCTGCAATTTAGGGGCTTCCTTCTTACCTTGGCCCATGACATTCCTTTAGCAGGACACTTAGGCCAGAACAAGACTTGGGACAGGCTTGTCCCTCACTTTCACTGGCCTCATATGAATGAAGATACAAAGGAGTTTTGTCGCTCCTGTGTTACCTGCCAAGCCAGTGGCAAATCAGGTGGCACAACAAAGGCCCCCCTAATACCACTACCTGTGGTGGGGGTCCCCTTTGAAAGAGTGGGAATAGACATAGTGGGTCCCATGGATCCTCCCACTGCATCTGGACACAGATTTATACTGGTGGTAGTGGATCATGCCACCAGGTATCCAGAGGCAATTCCCCTTAGGACCACTACAGCTCCTGTTGTGGCCAGGGCCCTGCTGGGAGTATTCTCCAGAGTGGGGTTTCCTAAGGAGGTAGTATCTGACAGAGGTACCAACTTTATGTCAGGATACTTGACAGCTATGTGGAAGGAATGTGGTGTCAACTACAAGTTCACCACCCCTTATCACCCACAATGCAATGGGCTTGTTGAGAGATTCAACAAGACCCTAAAGGGTATGATCAAAGGATTACCTGAAAAGCTCAGGCGAAGATGGGATATCCTTCTACCCTGCCTTCTGTTTGCTTACAGAGAGGTCCCACAAAAAGGAGTTGGCTACAGCCCCTTTGAATTGTTGTTTGGGCACCCTGTGAGAGGCCCACTGTGTTTGGTGAAGGAAGGATGGGAGTTACCTCTCAAAAAGCCTAAGCTAGACATAGTGGACTATGTACTTGGTCTCCGCTCCAGGATGGCTGAGTATATGGAGAAGGCATCTAAAAACCTTGAGGCAAGCCAGGCCTTACAGAAAGCTTGGCATGACCAAAAGGCTGTCTTGGTTGAGTATCAGCCAGGACAGAAGGTATGGGTGTTGGAGCCGGTGGCCCCAGCAGCACTCCAAGACAAATGGTCTGGACCCCATACAATCCTGGAAAAGAAGGGAGAGGTCACCTACTTGGTCGACCTAGGAACTCCCAGGAGTCCCCACAGGGTACTCCATGTTAACAGGCTTAAAGCATATGTTGACAGGGCAGACATGGGCTTGCTCATGGCTACAGATGAGGGACAGGAGGAAGAGAGTGACCCTCTCCCAGACCTGTTGTCTCAGAACCCTGAAGATGGCTCAGTTGAAGGAGTGACCCTTGGAGGCAACCTCACTGCCCATCAGCAGACTGAATGTAGACAGGTTCTACAATCATTTTCACATATGTTTTCCTTGATACCTAGTCAAACTGACTGGTGTACCCATGTTGTGGACACTGGTGACAGTCTGCCTGTAAAGAACAAACTTTACAGACAACCTGACCACGTCAGGGACTGTATAAAGGCTGAGGTACATAAAATGCTGGAATTAGGTGTCATTGAACCCTCAGAGAGCCCCTGGGCTAGCCCAGTGGTTCTGGTCCCCAAACCTCACACCAAAGATGGCAAGAGAGAGATGAGGTTCTGTGTGGATTACAGAGGACTCAATGCTGTCACCAGGACAGATGCACACCCTATTCCAAGGGCAGATGAGCTCATAGACAAACTAGCTTCTGCAAAGTTTTTGAGCACATTTGACTTGACAGCTGGCTATTGGCAAATCAGGTTAGCTGAGGAGTCTAAGGCCAAAACAGCATTCTCAACCCCAGGTGGGCATTATCAGTTTGTGGTGATGCCCTTTGGTCTGAAGAATGCACCTGCCACCTTCCAAAGGCTGGTGAACCAAGTCCTTACTGGGTTGGATGACTTTTGCGCAGCATATCTTGATGACATTGCTGTCTTTAGTTCCACCTGGGAGGATCACCTGATCCACCTGAAGAAGGCTCTTGAGGCTCTGCAAAGGGCAGGCCTCACTATCAAGGCTACTAAGTGCCAGATAGGGCAGAGTAAGGTTGTGTATTTGGGCCACCTTGTAGGTGGGGGCCAAGTTCAACCACTGGAGAGTAAGATACAGTCCATCAAGGATTGGTCCCCTCCAACCACCCAGACTCAAGTTCGAGCTTTCTTGGGCTTGACTGGGTATTACAGGAAGTTTGTTAAGAACTATGGGTCCATTGTGACTCCTCTTAATGATCTGACATCCAAGAAGATGCCCAAAAAGGTTCAGTGGACAGTAAGCTGTCAAAAGGCATTTGATGACCTGAAGGAGGCCATGTGCTCTGCACCTATCCTGAAAAGTCCTGACTACTCCAAAGAGTTTATTGTCCAAACAGATGCTTCTGAGTTGGGTGTGGGAGCTGTGCTGTCACAACTTAATGTAGATGGTCAAGACCAACCCATTGCTTTTATTAGCAGAAGGTTGACCCCCAGAGAGAAGAATTGGTCAGCTATTGAGAGGGAGGCCTTTGCTGTGGTGTGGGCCCTGAAGAAGCTGAGGCCATACTTGTTTGGCACTCACTTCAAGATTCAGACCGACCATAAGCCCCTCTTGTG
This sequence comes from Triturus cristatus, assembly GCF_964204655.1. Classification (NCBI taxonomy): domain Eukaryota; kingdom Metazoa; phylum Chordata; class Amphibia; order Caudata; family Salamandridae; genus Triturus; species Triturus cristatus. The sequence continues at coordinate 1,051,115,218 of NC_140579.1, forward strand.
GCTAAATCAGATGAAGGGTGAAAACCCCAAACTGCTTAGGTGGTCCATTTCCCTACAGGGGATGGACTTTACAGTGGAGCACCGGCCAGGTACTGACCATGGGAATGCAGATGGTCTCTCCAGGTACTTCCACTTAGGACATGAAGACGAGACTGGTCAAGGCTAGTTTAATGTCCCAGCGTTTGGGGGGGGGTTGTGTAGGAGAGTAGGGTCTGCTATCCTATGGTCACCCCAAATTTTTGCTTTTTGCTTCACTGGTTTTTGACATATTGAGGCTGTGGGCCTGCCAATCAGACCCCCAGCCTGCTGTTCTCTCTACTAAATTAAAACTATGCACCCTAGGTGCATAACCAATTGGAAGTGGATCACCCTGTCAGCCCCTGTACCAGTGTACACTAGGTACCCAGGGCATTGGTGTACCCAAGGCCTGCCAGGGGCTGCAGCATGTATTATGCCACCCCAGGCTTGGCCTAACAATCTGACACAACTGGCTGATCACTCAGCTGGGGTAAGTTGGTGTAATCACCTCTTACTTAGGTGTAGTATACCTATACCTAACCTTAAATGGGACACCTGGTAACCTCTAAGTCACTCCTATGGCAGGCCTTAACAATCCTGAAGGCAGAGTGCTTGGTTCCATGTGAGATGGTGCTCTGGCATGAGCTGAGCCTGTCTGCAGTGGTCGGAACAACTTCCTTCTACTGTTTCCAGATATCGTCATACCATATACTCTTAAGTGCATTATGAACCTCGCGGTTAAATGCTATCTTTGGTTTGTGTAGGAAGGTGGATATCTGACTATGGTTACCCCCAAATTTTTGCCTAGTGTCTAGCTGGTTTTTCGACTTAGTTGGCCTGAGATCCTGCCATTCAGGCTCTCAGGCTATCTGCTCTCTCTGTAAAATGGACTCCATGTACCCTAGGTACATACCCAATTGGTTGGATCACCCTGTCAGCCCCTGTACCAGTGTACACTAGGTACCCAGGGCATTGGTGTACCCAAGGCCTGCCAAGGGCTGCAGCATGTATTATGCCACCCCAGGCTTGGCCTAACAATTTGACACAACTGGCTGATCACTCAGCTGGGGTAAGTTGGTGTAATCACCTCTTACTTAGGTGTAGTATACCTATACCTAACCTTAAATGGGACACCTGGTAACCTATAAGTCACTCCTATGGCAGGCCTTAACAATCCTGAAGGCAGAGTGCTTGGTTCCATGTGAGATGGTGCTCTGGCATGAGCTGAGCCTGTCTGCAGTGGTCGGAACAACTTCCTTCTACTGTTTCCAGATATCGTCATACCATATACTCTTAAGTGCATTATGAACCTCGCGGTTAAATGCTAACTTTGGTTTGGCTTTATCAAAACATGTCGAGTAAGGTGTCATACGAATTGGAATACTAACCCCTCGCCAATTCTGGCGACGGGGTTAGCATTCCACCCTTCTAGAGGGACACGACATGTACAGTGCCTGAAACCCGGGTAAAATCAGACATAGCCTCAGCTCCACAAAATGGATGCTGCCACCACAGACACAAGTCTGCCCTCCTGCTGCTGGGAGTCCTTCCAGCTTGGGAGGTGTGGACAAAGGGTTTCCTGCCAGGGGAGGTGCATGCACCACCCCAGACAGGATTTTGTGTATTGGTCAGGTAGGGCTTGAAAGAAACCAGACATGCCTGTGGCTCACAAGGAGCCTCGGGGCATATGCCAGTTCAAACCGGTCCTGGGGCACACCAGTCCCGGGCCTGGGGCGAGCTGGACAAAGGATTGGGGGTGTAACCACCCCCCTTCCTGGTCCCACCCATAGGGAGGGACCTAGCAGGTAGTCCGGCCCCTAGAATCCGAATAAAGGTAGGAGCTGTGTCCTAAGACTTTAGACATCCTGGAATCAACTTGAAACTAAGAAGAAGACGGGAACTTCGACATTCTGCTGCACAGAAGACTGAAGAAAATCTCCCCTGTGGTCAGGGAGTGACCACCTTGCTAACGCAAGCACCATCCAGCGCATCAACGTCTGCTTTGCCGCCGCCTCCCGCCGGAGCCCGAGCCCAGAGACTGACAAGACCTGGACCTCCAGACCTCTCACCGCCCGATCCACAGTCCCTGAAAAGAGGAGACCCGTGGAGGCACCGAGACACGTGGAGCCAGCCATCTTGGAACGACTACGACAAGCTGACCAGTGCAACAACCGAGGCTCCCTCCAAGTTGTGCTTTGGGTCCTGAGAAGCCCAACCCTCGAGCAGCATCTGCACCAAAGGTGAGCCCTCCAGCATCTCCACGATCTGTGTGGGGCCCTTCTGCATTTTGCCACTCGACGCGCCTAACCGGTTGCTGGCCCGCTGGCTAGTGGCCATCTTGGCGACGAAATCTACGACAAACACCGCTGGTCTGGTTGCTCCAGACTGGCCCTTGCTCCCCTCCAAAGGAGCAATCCATCTGACCTTGCTGGTCAGAACCAACAGCTGATTTCCGAATCCTCCTGCAATTGCTTTTGCCAAGGCTTGTTTGCTTCGATCAAGTCGCCGACACCGCCGACAGCGAGAGCCTGCGTGGGACAGCTCGTGAGCCGACTCCTGGACGTCGTCGACCTTCAGGGACCACGTGGCTGCGGAGACAAGCTACCCCTCATCACCTGTTTGCACCCGACATCGCCTGGTACCCACCTGGTGCCACGCTGGTCACTGGCTAGTGACTGTGAACACTGTCCCCTCTGCTTACAGGTCTTCAACATCTCCGATCCACTCTTGGATCCACTGCATCTCTTCCCGACCGACCGCCTGCAGCACTTTTGTCTACAGGCCCCACGGAACAGATAGAAGAAACCCGACGCACTTCGAGGCCTATGCACCCGCTTCCTGTGGGTGAGGTAAAGCTGGCACTCCGGTGCCCAAGTGTAGTAATACATCTCTAGTGCCTGTGTTCCAAATCTTAAGTTCCTAGGTCATCCGGAAGATTCCTTTTGCAGTAACTTTGTACTTTTTACGCACCCATTGAAACCTATGGGAGCACGCGTGTGACTATTTGCTCTGCACACGCCACCCGTGGACCTCCTGGTCACTAACTGACGTTAGCTCCTTGTAGGCCCAGCGATTCTAGAGGCCTTAGGCCTTTTCCCTTTTCTGTTCGTGGTACTTATACCACTATTTTAGTATATGGTTCGAGTGGCCACCAGGGCCTATCCATATAAAGTGCAACTTCTGTGTATTCTGTGATAATCTTGTTTGACGATTTGTGCTCCTGTGCTCATAAAGAGACTAGGGGTAACTTTGATAAATAAATACATATATATTTTGAATATATATCTGTGTGGTGTCCTTTCATTGGTATAAAAGGGGGTTGCATTTGGTAAAACAGCTGGCTTAACACGCATCACGAGTTTAGCCTCAAAGACTGCTTAGCCTACGCTACCACTAGGGCAGCTAGTCCAAAAAGGTTGACTTACAACCACACCATAAGGGTTGCTTGGCATGGTACAAGGTGGTCACTAGAACTAGTGAACAGCATATACCAGGCCAACTTCTCACATTGGTGAGCAGCGGTTGGATTTGAGCTTGCTGTGTTTTACCATTGTAATCTCTTGGTTACCAATTGAAAGATCACATAGGTACCTGTAGGTACATATAAAACAAGATTAGATATACTTAAGTTCTACTGAACTTAGTTGTTGTAGAGCAAAGGGAGTAGCACACCCTGACTACAACTACTAGATAGGTTTAGTAGGTAAACCCAAGTGTAGGTAGATTGCAACACATCCACCCACACTTAAGAGCAATGGCCGGGGCAGAGGGGTCCACTGTACCCATCTCTGTTGAGAGTGACCCCCAGAGGGCACCATCCAGCTTTGCTACCCTTAATCAGAATGAGCTCAGGCATTTGGCAACTCTTAGAGGCCTTAAACAGCCCAAGAACCCAAACTCTGCTGAGCTCAGAGAGCTCTTACAGAATGATGAGAATCAGAGAGCACTCAAGAAAGCTTCCCAGTTAGCCCCCTTAGGGACAGGAACAGGAGGCCCCCCTTCTGAAGATACTACAGAGGTACCCAGTTCCAATAGTCACCCCTTAGATGGGATGCCTACCACAGAGGATGAGAGTGAAAAGGATACTGACAGTAGTGAGGATGAAGGGAGAACTAGCCCAGTGCCAAGTATTATACTTGGCCCAGCTAAACCAAGGCTATTGGGGACTGACAGTGGGTTCAACCCACTGGATCTCCCCAGTGGACTTAACACAGGGCTTGGAAGGCAAAGGAATCGCTCAGGTGACTCCAATGCTTCCCATGGCTCTAGAGGCTCTCAAGGTCACTCCAGGAGAAGGATGACCACCCCTCAGAGGAGGGAACATGAGGCCAAGATGCAAGAGGCTCAGCTGAGGATCAGGAAGCAGGAGCTAGAAGTAGCCCTGATGGAAGAAAAACTGAGCAAGGCTAGGCAGCATAGAGAGAGTGGGTCTATACCCACTGGTGGCAGCAATGTCCCTAGGGACAAAGATAGGGTCTTTGACAATAGGAACCTGTCCAAGATTGTGCCCCCCTACAAAAGTGGGGATGACATCCACAAATGGATGACTGCTCTTGAGAGAGCCTGCAAAGTGCAGCAGGTTCCTGAAGACCAGTGGGCAGCAATCTTATGGCTCTCCTTTGAGGGGAGAGGCAGAGATAGACTCCTCACTGTTAGAGAAGAGGATGTCAGAAATTACAGAGTCCTGAAGAGTGTCCTAGTTGATGGGTTAGGCTTAACCACTGAACAGTACAGGTTAATGTTCAGAGACACCCAGAAGACACAGACTCAGGACTGGTCTGAATATGTGGAATGTGCCACTAAGGCTTTGGAGGGTTGGTTGCTGGGAAGTAAGGTGTCTGATTATACAGGATTGTACAATTTGATGATGAGAGAGCAGATTTTAAGTAATTGTCAAAACCAGCTTCTCCATCAACACCTGGTAGACTCAGATTTGACCTCTCCCCAAGAATTGGGAAAGAGGGCAGATAAATGGGTCAGGACCAGGATCAGGCCTAAAAACCAGGGTGGTGACCAAAAGAAAGATACCACCAAGCCTCAAGAGAAGGGTGGGGATAAAGAAAAAGAGAAACCGTCCTCAGGGCCCCAAAACTCCACACAGGGTGGTGGGTCCCAAGCTCCCTCCTCTACCACAGCTAAAAAGCCCTACTGCCATGAGTGTAAAACTCCTGGGCATTGGAAAACTGACAGCGGTTGCCCAAGGGCTAAAAACAAAACTGTTCCTCCAATTACTCCTGTCACACCACCTATTACTGTCAGCAGTAATCCCCCAGGTGGTGGGAGTGCCCCCAGAAATCTGGGTGGGTTTACTTGGGGAACACAGGGGGACCCTGGCTTAGCCAATTCCCCTACAGCAACCACTCTTGTCTGTGATGGTGGCATGGGGTTTGCCAACTTCACTGCCTGTCCCAACACTTTGGGTAGGTACAGACAGGAGCCCTACATCAATGGTACAAAAGCTGAGGCCTACAGAGACACTGGGGCTAGCATCACAATGGTGGCCCATTGGCTAGTTCCCTCTGAGCAGCTTTTGCCCGGTTTCTCCTACCAGGTGACTAACATTGATGGCAAACAGAACAGTCATCCCATGGCAGAGGTATGTCTCAGCTGGGGAGGGGTCACTGGCCCTAAAAGGGTAGCAGTGTCCCCAACCTTGCCTGTAGACTGCTTACTGGGGAATGACTTAGAACTCTCAGCTTGGGCTGGAGTTGAACAAGACACCCATTCTAAAATGGTAGGCCTTTCACAAAAGGGTAGGGGGGTTGTGCCATTCACAACCCCTGTCCAAATAGATTTCCTCCCTGAAAAGGTTGGAAGGGCAGTGGTAGCCACAGCCCAGGCACAGACAGACTTCCCTGTAGGGACTGGCAGAGCTGTGACAGTCACAGCTCAAACACAAACTGAGTGCCCCCCTGAAAAGGTTGGCAAGGCTGTAATGGTCTCAGCCTATACTCAGACTGACATAGGTGTAGTGAAGCCTGAAACAATGGATCACTCCACACAAACTGAGAGTAGTGGGGAGGAAGAAAAGTCTCCCTCTCCCCAGACATTAGGAAAAGGTCAGCCTCCTCAGGGATCTGACCTCACCCCTTGTGAAGGAACTGCCCCAGAGGTAGCCAGGCCTGGCCTGGCAGAGCCTCTGATGTCAGTGGCCCCTTCCAAGGTGGGATCCAGTCTGGTGCAGGTAGCCTGCCTCTCTCTACCCTGCCTCAGTCAGCCCAGGGCTGCAGAGGTCAGGGAGGCCAGTGGACCCCCAGAGGGCCCCTGTCCACAAGAACCCCCCCATCAAAAGAATGAGGATTGCCTGGCTAGTAGCCCTAGTCAGGTGATGGGTAAAAACATTCCTGAGGGATCTCCTTTACAGGTAGTTAGGGACCTCCCCCAGGGGGATTCTGTTGGGCACAGGCAAACATGGGACCTTAGGGCCCCAAACCTGACCTGTCCCTCCAGTAAGCCCACAAAAGGGACCCAGCCTCCAGCTTTAGGTAGCCAGAGGCTGACCCTGAGAGCACAGTGCAACTCAGTTAAGGAAAGAAAGGCATCCATGGTGAAGGATGAGTGGAGGAAGCTGAGGCCTCACTTTGAGGACACTCACTTCAGTACTCCATCTCAACACCAGCCTTTTACTTTGCCAAGACACGCCAAAGGTAGAGATTCCCTATGGTGGAGACCCTCTGATACCCTTAGGGTGAGGGATTGCTTAGTGGACCATGAGACAGGGGGTAACCATGCCAGTGCTGGTTCCTCCTTATATGGCCACTTGGGCAATATAGGCTTACCTGGTCAAGGTCAGCCTTATCTCCCTTCGTTTGGGGGGGGGTTGTGTAGGAAGGTGGATATCTGACTATGGTTACCCCCAAATTTTTGCCTAGTGTCTAGCTGGTTTTTCGACTTAGTTGGCCTGAGATCCTGCCATTCAGGCTCTCAGGCTATCTGCTCTCTCTGTAAAATGGACTCCATGTACCCTAGGTACATACCCAATTGGTTGGATCACCCTGTCAGCCCCTGTACCAGTGTACACTAGGTACCCAGGGCATTGGTGTACCCAAGGCCTGCCAAGGGCTGCAGCATGTATTATGCCACCCCAGGCTTGGCCTAACAATTTGACACAACTGGCTGATCACTCAGCTGGGGTAAGTTGGTGTAATCACCTCTTACTTAGGTGTAGTATACCTATACCTAACCTTAAATGGGACACCTGGTAACCTATAAGTCACTCCTATGGCAGGCCTTAACAATCCTGAAGGCAGAGTGCTTGGTTCCATGTGAGATGGTGCTCTGGCATGAGCTGAGCCTGTCTGCAGTGGTCGGAACAACTTCCTTCTACTGTTTCCAGATATCGTCATACCATATACTCTTAAGTGCATTATGAACCTCGCGGTTAAATGCTAACTTTGGTTTGGCTTTATCAAAACATGTCGAGTAAGGTGTCATACGAATTGGAATACTAACCCCTCGCCAATTCTGGCGACGGGGTTAGCATTCCACCCTTCTAGAGGGACACGACATGTACAGTGCCTGAAACCCGGGTAAAATCAGACATAGCCTCAGCTCCACAAAATGGATGCTGCCACCACAGACACAAGTCTGCCCTCCTGCTGCTGGGAGTCCTTCCAGCTTGGGAGGTGTGGACAAAGGGTTTCCTGCCAGGGGAGGTGCATGCACCACCCCAGACAGGATTTTGTGTATTGGTCAGGTAGGGCTTGAAAGAAACCAGACATGCCTGTGGCTCACAAGGAGCCTCGGGGCATATGCCAGTTCAAACCGGTCCTGGGGCACACCAGTCCCGGGCCTGGGGCGAGCTGGACAAAGGATTGGGGGTGTAACCACCCCCCTTCCTGGTCCCACCCATAGGGAGGGACCTAGCAGGTAGTCCGGCCCCTAGAATCCGAATAAAGGTAGGAGCTGTGTCCTAAGACTTTAGACATCCTGGAATCAACTTGAAACTAAGAAGAAGACGGGAACTTCGACATTCTGCTGCACAGAAGACTGAAGAAAATCTCCCCTGTGGTCAGGGAGTGACCACCTTGCTAACGCAAGCACCATCCAGCGCATCAACGTCTGCTTTGCCGCCGCCTCCCGCCGGAGCCCGAGCCCAGAGACTGACAAGACCTGGACCTCCAGACCTCTCACCGCCCGATCCACAGTCCCTGAAAAGAGGAGACCCGTGGAGGCACCGAGACACGTGGAGCCAGCCATCTTGGAACGACTACGACAAGCTGACCAGTGCAACAACCGAGGCTCCCTCCAAGTTGTGCTTTGGGTCCTGAGAAGCCCAACCCTCGAGCAGCATCTGCACCAAAGGTGAGCCCTCCAGCATCTCCACGATCTGTGTGGGGCCCTTCTGCATTTTGCCACTCGACGCGCCTAACCGGTTGCTGGCCCGCTGGCTAGTGGCCATCTTGGCGACGAAATCTACGACAAACACCGCTGGTCTGGTTGCTCCAGACTGGCCCTTGCTCCCCTCCAAAGGAGCAATCCATCTGACCTTGCTGGTCAGAACCAACAGCTGATTTCCGAATCCTCCTGCAATTGCTTTTGCCAAGGCTTGTTTGCTTCGATCAAGTCGCCGACACCGCCGACAGCGAGAGCCTGCGTGGGACAGCTCGTGAGCCGACTCCTGGACGTCGTCGACCTTCAGGGACCACGTGGCTGCGGAGACAAGCTACCCCTCATCACCTGTTTGCACCCGACATCGCCTGGTACCCACCTGGTGCCACGCTGGTCACTGGCTAGTGACTGTGAACACTGTCCCCTCTGCTTACAGGTCTTCAACATCTCCGATCCACTCTTGGATCCACTGCATCTCTTCCCGACCGACCGCCTGCAGCACTTTTGTCTACAGGCCCCACGGAACAGATAGAAGAAACCCGACGCACTTCGAGGCCTATGCACCCGCTTCCTGTGGGTGAGGTAAAGCTGGCACTCCGGTGCCCAAGTGTAGTAATACATCTCTAGTGCCTGTGTTCCAAATCTTAAGTTCCTAGGTCATCCGGAAGATTCCTTTTGCAGTAACTTTGTACTTTTTACGCACCCATTGAAACCTATGGGAGCACGCGTGTGACTATTTGCTCTGCACACGCCACCCGTGGACCTCCTGGTCACTAACTGACGTTAGCTCCTTGTAGGCCCAGCGATTCTAGAGGCCTTAGGCCTTTTCCCTTTTCTGTTCGTGGTACTTATACCACTATTTTAGTATATGGTTCGAGTGGCCACCAGGGCCTATCCATATAAAGTGCAACTTCTGTGTATTCTGTGATAATCTTGTTTGACGATTTGTGCTCCTGTGCTCATAAAGAGACTAGGGGTAACTTTGATAAATAAATACATATATATTTTGAATATATATCTGTGTGGTGTCCTTTCATTGGTATAAAAGGGGGTTGCATTTGGTAAAACAGCTGGCTTAACACGCATCACGAGTTTAGCCTCAAAGACTGCTTAGCCTACGCTACCACTAGGGCAGCTAGTCCAAAAAGGTTGACTTACAACCACACCATAAGGGTTGCTTGGCATGGTACAAGGTGGTCACTTGGCTTTATCAAAACATGTCGAGTAAGGTGTCATACGAATTGGAATACTAACCCCTCGCCAATTCTGGCGACGGGGTTAGCATTCCACCCTTCTAGAGGGACACGACATGTACAGTACCTGAAACCCGGGTAAAATCAGACATAGCCTCAGCTCCACAAAATGGATGCTGCCACCACAGACACAAGTCTGCCCTCCTGCTGCTGGGAGTCCTTCCAGCTTGGGAGGTGTGGACAAAGGGTTTCCTGCCAGGGGAGGTGCGTGCACCACCCCAGACAGGATTTTGTGTATTGGTCAGGTAGGGCTTGAAAGAAACCAGACATGCCTGTGGCTCACAAGGAGCCTCGGTGCATATGCCAGTTCAAACCGGTCCTGGGGCACACCAGTCCCGGGCCTGGGGCGAGCTGGACAAAGGATTGGGGGTGTAACCACCCCCCTTCCTGGTCCCACCCATAGGGAGGGACCTAGCAGGTAGTCCGGCCCCTAGAATCCGCTTAAAGGTAGGAGCTGTGTCCTAAGACTTCAGACATCCTGGAATCAACTTGAAACTAAGAAGAAGACGGGAACTTCGACATTCTGCTGCACAGAAGACTGAAGAAAATCTCCCCTGTGGTCAGGGAGTGACCACCTTGCTAACGCAAGCACCATCCAGCGAATCACCGTCTGCTTTGCCGCCGCCTCCCGCCGGAGCCCGAGCCCAGAGACTGACAAGACCTGGACCTCCAGACCTCTCACCGCCCGATCCACAGTCCCTGAAAAGAGGAGACCCGTGGAGGCACCGAGACACGTGGAGCCAGCCATCTTGGAACGACTACGACAAGCTGACCAGTGCAACAACCGAGGCTCCCTCCAAGTTGTGCTTTGGGTCCTGAGAAGCCCAACACTCGAGCAGCATCTGCACCAAAGGTGAGCCCTCCAGCATCTCCACGATCTGCGTGGGGCCCTTCTGCATTTTGCCACTCGATGCGCCTAACCGGTTGCTGGCCCGCTGGCTAGTGGCCATCTTGGCGACGAAATCTACAACAAACACCGCTGGTCTGGTTGCTCCAGACTGGCCCTTGCTCCCCTCCAAAGGAGCAATCCCTCTGACCTTGCTGGTCAGAACCAACAGCTGATTTCCGAATCCTCCTGCAATTGCTTTTGCCAAGGCTTGTTTGCTTCGATCAAGTCGCCGACACCGCCGACAGCGAGAGCCTGCGTGGGACAGCTCGTGAGCCGACTCCTGGACGTCGTCGACCTTCAGGGACCACGTGGCTGCGGAGACAAGCTACCCCTCATCACCTGTTTGCACCCGACATCGCCTGGTACCCACCTGGTGCCACGCTGGTCACTGGCTAGTGACTGTGAACACTGTCCCCTCTGCTTACAGGTCTTCAACATCTCCGATCCACTCTTGGACCCACTGCATCTCTTCCCGACCGACCGCCTGCAGCATCTTTGTCCCAGGCTCAACGGAACAGATAGAAGAAACCCGACGCACTTTGAGGCCTATGCACCCGCTTCCTGTGGGTGAGGTAAAGCTGGCACTCCGGTGCCCATGTGTAGTAATACATCTCTAGTGCCTGTGTTCCAAATCTTAAGTTCCTAGGTCATCCGGAAGATTCCTTTTGCAGTAACTTTGTACTTTTTACGCACCCATTGAAACCTATGGGAGCCCGCGTGTGACTATTTGCTCTGCACACGCCACCCGTGGACCTCCTGGTCACTAACTGACGTTAGCTCCTTGTAGGCCCAGCGATTCTAGAGGCCCTAGGCCTTTTCCCTTTTCTGTTCGTGGTACTTATACCACTATTTTAGTATATGGTTCGAGTGGCCACCAGGGCCTATCCATATAAAGTGCAACTTCTGTGTATTCTGTGATAATCTTGTTTGACGATTTGTGCTCCTGTGCTCATAAAGAGACTAGGGGTTACTTTGAGAAATAAATACATATATATTTTGAATATATATCTGTGTGGTGTCCTTTCATTGGTATAAAAGGGGGTTACTATTGGTAAAACAGCTTGCTTAACACGCATCACGAGTTTAGCCTCAAAGACTGCTTAGCCTACGCTACCACTAGGGCAGCTAGTCCAAAAAGGTTGACTTACAACCACACCATAAGGGTTGCTTGGCATGGTACAAGGTGGTCACTAGAACTAGTGAACAGCATATACCAGGCCAACTTCTCACACTCACCCACCCACAACCACACCAACACACATACACAACCACACAAAACCACACACACAACCACACATCCAAACACACCCAGAACCACACCCACACCAACAACCGCACCCACAACCACACAACCACACAACCACATACACAACCACAACCAAGCACGCAAGCACACACACAACCACACACACACACAAGCACACACAAGCACACACATACACAGAACCACACACACACACAACCACACACACAACTACACACACACACAACCACACACATACACAACCACAACGCACAACCATACACACAACCATACCCACAACCACACCCCCACAACCACACCCACAACCACATCCACACAACCACACCCACCCACACACTCACAACCACACCCACACACCCACAAACACACAACCACAACCACACAACCATACCCAACCACACACACACAACCTTATACGCAACCACACCCACACACCCACAACCACACACACAACCACAACCACACATACAACCACACACACACAACCACACACATACAACCATACACACAACCATACACACACAACCACACACACACAACCACACACACAACACACAACCACACAAACAGCCACACACACAACCACACCCACAACCATACCCTCAACCACACCCACACAACGACACACACATACAACCATATACCCACAACCACACCCACACACCCACAACCACACCCACACCCACACAACCACACCCACCCACACAACCACACCCAACCACACCCACAGAACCACACACACAACCATACACACAACCATACAGAACCACACACACAACCACACACACCACCACACGCACAACCACATCCAACCACACACAATCACACAACCACACACATACACAACCACACAAAACCACACACACAACCACACATAACCACACATCCACACACACACCCACAACCACACCCACACCCACAACCACACCCACAACCACACAACCACACACAACCACACACACGCAACCACACACACACAACCACACACACAACCACACACACACAACCAAACAAACAACCACACACACAAAACCATACCCACAACCACCCACAACCACACACACAACAACAACCACATACACAACCACACACTCACAACCACACACACAACCACACACACAACCGCTCACACAACCACACAAACAACCACACACACAACTACACCCACAACCATACCCTCAACCATACCCACATAACCACACCCACACATGCACACACACACACACAACCACACACCTACAACCACACCCACACACCCACAACCACACCCACATCCACACAACCATACCCACCCATACACCACACCCAACCACACCCACAGAACCACACACACAACCACTCACAACCACATATACACAACCACACACACAACCACAAACACACAACCACACACACACAACCACACACACACACACACACACACACAACCACACATACAACCACAACATCCAACAACACACACAACCACACACAACCACACACACAACCACACACACACAACCACACAAAACCACACAGACAACACACAACCACACATACACACACACATCCACAACCACACCCACAACCACACCCACAACCACACAACAACACACACAACCACAACCACACAACCACATACACATTCACACACACAACCAAACAAACAACCACACCCACACAACCAGAACCAACCACAACCACACAGACACAACCACACCCATACACACACAACCACCCACACACAACCACACACACACAACCACACACACAACCACACAGACACAACCCCACACAACCACACACACAACCACACACGCACAACCACACACACAACCATACCCACAACCACACCCACACAACCACACCTGTGCACACACAACCACACACACACAACCACATACCCAAAACCACCCACACACCCACAACCATACCCACAACCACATCCACACCCAACCACAATTACACACACCCACAATCACACACACAACCATACATACAACCACATACACACAACCTCACAAACAACCACACACATACAACCGCAACCACACACACAACGACAACCACACATACCCACACACAACCATACACACAACCACACACACAACTACACACACACAACCACAACCACACACACAACCAAACACAATACCACACAACCACACACACAACCACACACAACCACACACATACACATAACCACACACAACCACACACAACCACACAACCACACCCACAACCACACACACACAACCACAACCACACACAACACACAACCAACCACACAACCACAAACACACAACCACACACACACAACCACACACACACACACACACAACCACACATACAACCACAACATCCAACAACACACAACCACACACAACCACACACACAACCACACACATACACAGCCACACAAAACCACACAGACAACAACACACAACCACACATACACACACATATCCACAACCACACCCACAACCACACCCACAACCACACAACCACACATACAACCATAACCACACAACCACATACACAACCACACACACAACCACACAAACAACTACACCCACACAACCAGAACCAACCACAACCACACAGACACAACCACACCCATACACACACAACCACCCACAGACAACCACACACAAACACACAACCATACACACAACCACACAGACACAACCACAACCACACACAACCACACACACAACCAGAACCACACACACAACCACACACGCACAACCACACACACAACCATACCCACAACCACACCCACACAACCACACCTGCACACACACAACCACACACACACAACCACACACCCAAAGCCACCTACACACCCACAACCATACCCACAACCACATCCATACCCAACCACAATCACACCCACCCACAACCACACACACAACCATACATACAACCACATACACACAACCTCACAAACAACCACACACATACAACTGCAACCACACACACAACCACAACCACACACACCCACACACAACCATACACACAACCACACACACAACCATACACACAACCACAGCCACACACACAACACACACAACCACATACACAACACACACAACCATACACACAACTACACACACACAACTACAACCACACACACAACCAAACACAATACCACACAACCACACACACAACCACACACAACCACACACATACACATAACCACACACAACCACACACAACCACACAACCACACACAACCACACACAACCATACAACCACACCCACAACCACACACACACAACCACAACCACACACAACCACAACCACACACACAACCACACAACCAAAAACACACAACCACACACAACCACACACATACAACCACACACACAACCACAACATACAATCACACACACAACCACACACAACCACCCATACAGAACTACACCCACAACCACACACACAACCACACACACACAACCACACACATACAAAACCAAACAAAACCACAAACACAACCACACATAACCACACATCCACACACACACCCAAAACCACACACACACCCACAACCACACCCACAGCCACACAACCATACACATAACCACAACCACACACACGCAACCACACACACACAACCACACAAACAACCACACACACACAACTACACCCACAACCTGACACAACCACACATACAACCATAACCACATATACAACCACACATACACAACCACACACACACACACACAACCACACACACACAACCACACAACCACACACACAACCACACACACAACCACACACAACCATGCAAACAACCACACACACAACCACACACACAACCACACACACAACCACACACAACCACACACACACAACCACACACACACAACTGCATATACACAACCACACACACACACACGCAACTACACACACAACCATGCACACAACCACACACACACACAACCGCACACATAAGCACATACACACAACCATGCACACAACTACACACTCACAACCACACACACACAACCACACACACAACCACACACACAACCCCAATCACACCCACAACCACACACAACCACACACACAACCACACGGAATCACACACACAACTACAGCCACACACACAACACACACAACCACACACACAACACACAAAACCACACACACACCACACACACACAACCACACACACAACCACACACACACAACCACACACACACAACCACACACACAACCACATATAACACCACACAACCACACACACAACCACAAACAACCACACCCACACACACAACCACACACACAGCCACACACAACCACACACACAACCACACACACACAACCACACACACAACCACATACACAACCATACCCACAACCATAACCACAACCACACCCATACAACCACACCTGCACACACACAACCACACACACACAACCACACACCCAAAACCACCAACACACCCACAACCATACCCACAACCACACATACAACCACACACACACAACCTCACAAACAACCACACACACAACCACACACAACCACACACACACAACGACACACACACAACTGCATATACACAACCACACACACACACACGCAACTACACACACAACCATGCACACAACCACACACACACACAACCGCACACATAAGCACATACACACAACCATGCACACAACCACACACTCACAACCACACACACACAACCACACACACAACCACACACACAACCCCAATCACACCCACAACCACACACACACACAACCACACACACAACCACACAGAATCACACACACAACTACAGCCACACACACAACACACACAACCACACACACAACACACAAAACCACACACACACCACACACACACAACCACACACACAACCACACACACACAACCACACACACACAACCACACACACAACCACATATAACACCACACAACCACACACACAACCACAAACAACCACACCCACACACACAACCACACACAGAGCCACACACAACCACACACACAACCACACACACACAACCACACACACAACCACACACACACAACCACACACACAACCACATACACAACCATACCCACAACCATAACCACAACCACACCCATACAACCACACCTGCACACACACAACCACACACAGACAACCACACACCCAAAACCACCAACACACCCACAACCATACCCACAACCACACATACAACCACACACACACAACCTCACAAACAACCACACACACACAACCGCAACCACACATACACAACCACAACCACACACACCTACACACAACCATACACACAACCACACACACACAACCACACACACACAACCACACAAACCACCACACATGCATAATCACACCCACAACCACAAACAACCACACACAACCACACACACAATCACACACACACACAACCACACACACAACCACACACAACCACACAAACAACCACACACACAACCACACCCATAACCATACCCTCAACCACACCCACACAACCACACACACACACACACAACCACACACCGACAACCACACCCACACATCCACAACCACACAACCACACATACCCACACAACCACACCCAACCACACCCACAGAACCACACACACAACCATATACACAACCACACAGAACCACACACACAACCACACACACAATCACACAAAAACTCACCCACCCACAACCACACCAACACACATACACAACCACACAAAACCACACACACAACCACACATCCAAATACAACCAGAACCACACCCACACCAACAACCGCACCCACAACCACACAACCATACAACCACATACACAACCACAACCACGCACGCAAGCACACACACAACCACACACACACACAAGCACACACAACCACAACCACACACAACCACAACCACACACACAACAACACACACACAACCACATACACACACACAACCACACACATACACAACCACAACACACAACCCAACACACAACCATACCCACAACCACACCCCCACAACCACACCCACAACCACATCCACACAACCACACCCACCCACACAACCACACACCCACAACCACACCCACACACCCACAAACACACAACCACAACCACACAACCATACCCAACCACACCCACAACCACACACAACCACACACACAACCACAACCACATATACAACCACACACACACAACCACATACACACAACCATACACACAACCATACACACACAACCACACACACACAACCACACAGACAACCACACACACACAACCACACACACAACAACACACAACCACACAACCACACAAACAACCACTCACACAACCACACCCACAACCATACCCTCAACCACACCCACACAACCACACACACACATACAACCATATACCCACAGCCACACCCACACACCCACAACCACACCCACACCCACACAACCACACCCACCCACACAACCACACCCAAAGAACCACACACACAACCATACACACAACCACACAGAACCACACACACAACCACACACACAACCACACGCACAACCATACCCGACCACACACAACCACACAACCACACACATGCACAACCACACAAAACCACACACACAACCACACACAACCACACATCCACACACACACCCACACCCACAACCACACCCACAACCACACAACCACACACACAACCACACAAACGCAACCACACACACACAGCCACACACACAACACACACACACAACCACACAAACAACCACACACACACAACCACACCCACAACCACCAACAACCACACACACAACAACAACCACATACACAACCACAAACTCACAACCACACACACAACCGCACCCACAACCACACAACCATACAACCACATACACAACCACAACCACGCACGCAAGCACACACACAACCACACACACATACAAGCACACACAACCACACACAACCACAACCACACACACAACAACACACACACAACCACACACACACACAACCACACACATACACAACCACAACACACAACCCAACACACAACCATACCCACAACCACACCCCCACAACCACACCCACAACCACATCCACACAACCACACCCACCCACACACAGAACCACACACCCACAACCACACCCACACACCCACAAACACACAACCACAACCACACAACCATACCCAACCACACACACAACCTTATACACAAAAACACCCACAACCACACACAACCACACACACAACCACAACCACATATACAACCACACACACACAACCACATACACACAACCATACACACAACCATACACACACAACCACACACACACAACCACACAGACAACCACACACACACAACCACACAAACAACCACTCACACAACCACACCCACAACCATACCCTCAACCACACCCACACAACCACACACACACACACAACCATATACCCACAGCCACACCCACACACCCACAACCACACCCATACCCACACAACCACACCCACCCACACAACCACACCCAAAGAACCACACACACAACCATACACAGAACCACACAGAACCACACACACAACCACACACACAACCACACGCACAACCATACCCGACCACACACAACCACACAACCACACACATGCACAACCACACAAAACCACACACACAACCACACACAACCACACATCCACACCCACACCCACACCCACAACCACACCCACAACCATACAACCACACAAACACAACCACACACACAGCCACACACACAACCACACACACACAACCACACAAACAACCACACACACACAACCACACCCACAACCACCCACAACCACACACACAACAACAACCACATACACAACCACACACTCACAACCACACACACAACCGCACACACAACCACACAAACAACCACACACACAACTACACCCACAACCATACCCTCAACCACACCCACATAACCACACCCACACATGCACACACACACACAACCACACACCCACAACCACACCCACACACCCACAACCACACCCACATACACACAACCATACCCACCCACACACCACACCCAACCACACCCACAGAACCACACACACAACCACTCATAACCACATATACACAACCACACACACAACCACAAACACACAACCACACACACACAACCACACACACACACACACACAACCACACATACAACCACAACATCCAACAACACACAACCACACACAACCACACACATAACCACACACACACAAGCACACACACACAACCACACACATACACAGCCACACAAAACCACACAGACAACAACACACAACCACACATACACACACATATCCACAACCACACCCACAACCACACCCACAACCACACAACCACACATACAACCATAACCACACAACCACATACACAACCACACACACAACCACACAAACAACTATACCCACACAACCAGAACCAACCACAACCACACAGACACAACCACACCCACACACACACAACCACCCACAGACAACCACACACAAACACACAACCACACACACAACCACACAGACACAACCACAACCACACACAACCACACACACAACCAGAACCACACACACAACCACACACGCACAACCACACACACAACCATACCCACAACCACACCCACACAACCACACCTGCACACACACAACCACACACACACAACCACACACCCAAAACCACCCACACACCCACAACCATACCCACAACCACATCCATACCCAACCACAATCACACCCACCCACAACCACACACACAACCATACATACAACCACATACACACAACCTCACAAACAACCACACACACACAACCGCAACCACACACACAACCACAACCACACACACCCACACACAACCATACACACAACCACACACACACAACCATACACACAACCACAGCCACACACACAACACACACAACCACATACACAACACACACAACCATACACACAACTACACACACACAACCACAACCACACACACAACTAAACACAATATCACACAACCACACACACAACCACACACATACACATAACCACACACAACCACACACAACCACACAACCACACCCACAACCACACACACACAACCACAACCACACACAACCACAACCACACACACAACCACACAACCAAAAACACACAACCACACACACAACCACACACATACAACCACACACACAACCACAACATACAATCACACAGACAACCACACACAACCACACATACAGAACTACACCCACAACCACACACACAACCACACACACACAACCACACACATACAAAACCAAACAAAACCACACACACAACCACACATAACCACACATCCACACACACACCCACAACCACACACACACCCACAACCACACCCACAGCCACACAACCATACACATAACCACAACCACACACATGCAACCACACACACACAACCACACAAACAACCACACACACACACCTACACCCACAATCTGACACAACCACACATACAACCATAACCACATACACAACCACACATACACAACCACACACACACACACACAACCACACACACACAACCACACACACAACCACACACAACCATGCAAACAACCACACACACAACCACACACACAACCACACACACAACCACACACACACAACCACACACACACAACCGCACATACACAACCACACACACACACACACAACCACACACAACCATGCACACAACCACACACACACACAACCGCACACATAAGCACATACACACAACCATGCACACAACCACACACTCACAACCACACACACACAACCACACACACAACCACACACACAACCCCAATCACACCCACAACCACACACACACACAACCACACACACAACCACACGGAATCACACACACAACTACATCCACACACACAACACACACAACCACACACACAACACACAAAACCACACACACACCACACACACACAACCACACACACAACCACACACATAACCACACACACAACCACACACACACACAACCACACACACAACCACATATAACACCACACAACCACACACACAACCACACACAACCACACCCACACACACAACCACACACACAGCCACACACAACCACACACACAACCACACACACACAACCACACACACAACCACATACACAACCATACCCACAACCATACCCACAACCACACCCATACATCCACACCTGCACACACACAACCACACACACACAACCACACACCCAAAACCACCCACACACCCACAACCATACCCACAACCACACATACAACCACACACACACAACCTCACAAACAACCACACACACACAACCGCAACCACACATACACAACCACAACCACACACACCTACACACAACCATACACACAACCACACACACACAACCACACAAACCACCACACATGCATAATCACACCCACAACCACAAACAACCACACACACACAACCACACACACAACCACACACACAATCACACACACACACAACCACACACACAACCACACACAACCACACAAACAACCACACACACAACCACACCCACAACCATACCCTCAACCACACCCACACAACCACACACACACACACACAACCACACACCGACAACCACACCCACACATCCACAACCACACAACCACACATACCCACACAACCACACCCAACCACACCCACAGAACCACACACACAACCATATACACAACCACACAGAACCACACACACAACCCCACACACAATCACACAAAAACTCACCCACCCACAACCACACCGACACACATACACAACCACACAAAACCACACACACAACCACACATCCAAACACAACCAGAACCACACCCACACCAACAACCACACCCACAACCACACCCACAACCACACAACCACACAACCACATACACAACCACAACCACGCACGCAAGCACACACACAACCACACACACACACAAGCACACATAACCACAACCACACACAACCACAACCACACACACAACAACACACACACAACCACACACACACAACCACACACATACACAACCACAACACACAACCCCACACACAACCATACCCCCAACCACACCCCCACAACCACACCCACAACCACATCCACACAACCACACCCACCCACACACAGAACCACACACCCACAACCACACCCACACACCCACAAACACACAACCACAACCACACAACCATACCCAACCACACACACACAACCTTATACACAACCACACCCACAACCACACACAACCACACACACAACCACACATACAACCACACACACACAACCACACAGACAACCACACACACACAACCACACACACAACAACACACAACCACACAACCACACAAACAACCACTCACACAACCACACCCACAACCATACCCTCAACCACACCCACACAACCACACATACACACACACAACCATATACCCACAGCCACACCCACACACCCACAACCACAATCACACCCACACAACCACACCCACCCACACAACCACACCCAACCACACCCACAGAACCACACACACAACCATACACACAACCACACAGAACCACACATACAACCACACACACAACCACACGCACAACCATACCCGACCACACACAACCACACAACCACACACATGCACAACCACACAAAACCACACACACAACCACACACAACCACACATCCACACACACACCCACACCCACAACCATACCCACAACCACACAACCACACACACAACCACACAAACGCAACCACACACACACAGCCACACACACAACCACATACACACAACCACACAAACAACCACACACACACAACCACACCCACAACCACCCACAACCACACACACAACAACAACCACATACACAACCACACACTCAACCACACACACAACCGCACATACAACCACACAAACAACCACACACACAACTACACCCACAACCATACCCTCAACCACACCCACATAACCACACCCACACATGCACACACACACACAACCACACACCCACAACCACACCCACACACCCACAACCACACCCACATCCACACAACCATACCCACCCATACACCACACCCAACCACACCCACAGAACCACACACACAACCACTCACAACCACATATACACAACCACACACACAATCACAAACACACAACCACACACACAACCACACACACAACCGCACATACAACCACACAAACAACCACACACACAACTACACCCACAACCATACCCTCAACCACACCCACATAACCACACCCACACATGCACACACACACACAACCACACACCCACAACCACACCCACACACCCACAACCACACCCACATCCACACAACCATACCCACCCACACACCACACCCAACCACACCCACAGAACCACACACACAACCACTCACAACCACATATACACAACCACACACACAACCACAAACACACAACCACACACACACAACCACACACACACACACAACCACACATACAACCACAACATCCAACAACACACAACCACACACAACCACACACACAACCACACACACACAACCACACACAACCACACACATACACAGCCACACAAAACCACACAGACAACAACACACAACCACACATACACACACATATCCACAACCACACCCACAACCACACCCACAACCACACAACCACACATACAACCATAACCACACAACCACATACACAACCACACACACAACCACACAAACAACTACACCCACACAACCAGAACCAACCACAACCACACAGACACAACCACACCCACACACACACAACCACCCACAGACAACCACACACAAACACACAACCACACACACAACCACACAGACACAACCACAACCACACACAACCACACACACAACCAGAACCACACACACAACCACACACGCACAACCACACACACAACCATACCCACAACCACACCCACACAACCACACCTGCACACACACAACCACACACACACAACCACACACCCAAAACCACCCACACACCCACAACCATACCCACAACCACATCCATACCCAACCACAATCACACCCACCCACAACCACACACACAACCATACATACAACCACATACACACAACCTCACAAACAACCACACACACACAACTGCAACCACACACACAACCACAACCACACACACCCACACACAACCATACATACAACCACATACACACAACCTCACAAACAACCACACACACACAACTGCAACCACACACACAACCACAGCCACACACACAACACACACAACCACATACACAACACACACAACCATACACACATCTACACACACACAACCACAACCACACACACAACCAAACACAATACCACACAACCACACACACAACCACACACAACCACACACATACACATAACCACACACAACCACACACAACCACACAACCATACCCACAACCACACACACACAACCATAACCACACACAACCACAACCACACAACCAAAAACACACAACCACACACACAACCACAACATACAATCACACACACAACCACACATACAGAACCACACCCACAACCACACACACAACCAAACACACACACAACCACACACATACAAAACCACACAAAACCACACACACAACCACACATAACCACACATCCACACACACACCCACAACCACACACACAACCACACCCACAACCACACACACACAACCACACAAACAACCACACACACACAACTACACCCACAACCTGACACAACCACACATACAACCATAACCACATTGTTGGACCCGGCCTCGTAGAATGGCCCTCCATGCCCCCGCACCACCGAAACCTGGTACCTACAGCCCAAGCCCCCGGCCCGGCCGAACCTCCCCACCAGGACACACGCACCGACCCGGACATCTCCGTCCCTGGCCTCTCCCCTTTCGGCCACCCCGGGCCCGCGTGCCCACTTCATGCACCAAGATGGCCGCCCGGCCCCAGCGCGACCCGGGCATAGAGGCGCCACTCCGGCTGGAGGACATCACGCTTCCAGGGGATGAGAGAGGGAGGAGCAGTTTCTATCGCACCTCTGAACTCCCCCGGGACGATGGGTTTCGATCGGCCCTCCGGCCTCCCTGAGGGCTGGCTCCACGCCTGCTGGGTGTCTGGGACTCCTCCCGACCCGGCCCTGAAAGGATCAAAAGACTATAGCAGGAAATCCCGACAAGCGACCCCCAGGTGACAAGACCCCTGCCTGCACAGACTCCGGACATCAAAGAGGGGTCGAACTATAACAAGGGGTGCTCTGGGGCTGTCCGGCAGATTCGACGCTGGAACAACGAGAGCCTGCTGACGTGGTCGCGGCTCCTGGAACTGGAACTCACCTGAGCCCTGCTGAGTGACTCGCGGCTCCCTGAAGATCGTAAGACCTCCGAACTTGCACCTGAGCCCTGCTGAGTGACTCGCGGCTCCCTGAAGATCGTAAGACCTCCGAACTTGTACCTGAGCCCTGCTGAGTGACTCGCGGCTCCCTGAAGATCGTAAGACCTCCGAACTTGTACCTGAGCCCTGCTGAGTGACTCGCGGCTCCCCCAGACTCTCACGGTCCCGCCGGACCCCACCTCCGACCACGTATCCCCCAGCTCGAGGATTGTGAGCTGTGCGCCGGGTACGTCCCTGCTTTGAACCGTTACCAAAGACAGTCCCGCTACCCCCTACCTTTCCGAGACTCTTGAGCCCGTGCTCACCTTGTACATATTTGCAGTGATACCTGTTTGATAAAGCTTGTTCTGAGAATACCCAGTGTGGTCCCTCTGTGTCGTGTGGTGCCAGAAGTACGATCCTGGTTGCGAGAATCCTCCCCCTGGGGAATCTCCCGCCAGTGCCCGGCTACGATACTTTGAGGGTGGGTCTCAGGGTAGTCAGGACCCCCTTTCCGGGCTCCTCTGAGGTCGCCGTCTAACATTGGTGGCAAGCGACGGGATTCGGGCCCATCACCTAGAGATCGTACAGTAAACGACGGACGCACGACCAACAAAGATGGCAGAAGGAAGCGCCACGAGCTCCGCAGAAACCAACGCCAACAGAGTGTTCCAGGTGGAGCATCTGGAAGAATACACACACAAAGAGCTAAAACAATTTTGCAAAGAACTTAAAATCGCTACCACTGGCCTCAACACTAAAGAAGACTTGCAGAAAGCACTGAAAACTTGGGTGGAGACCGGGGCCTCCCGCCCGGAAGGCACGGGGGAGCGCCCCGACGGAGCCGAACCCCCCCAAAATGAAAGCAGTAGCAATCAGGTGCGAGGCATCGTACCAGACGGGGGCCTATCCCCGGAAGAGCTCGCGGACAGAGAGAGAAGCCGCAGTCATGAACTCGAGTTAGCCAAACTCAAAATCGAGGGCGAATTGAAGTTAGCGGAGAAGAAGCTAGCAGTAGAGCAAATGCGTGTACAAGGCGAACTGGAAGAAAAGAAGCTCCAACGGGAGCACGAAGGAAGAAAGCTCCAACTGGAGCACGAACGGAGCTTAAAGGAACTCGAGCTCAAGGCCCGAAATGAGGACGGGAGGCCCTCGGGGAACCGAGAGACGGCCCCCCCAGCGGAACAGAAGGTCCACATCCCCAAGGATGTGGTCAAAGAATATTATAAAAACGATGACATTCAGCAATGGTTTCGGGCCTACGAGGTCGCCATGACCTCCCATCGGATTCCACAGAAGGACTGGGGGGCGGGGTTGTGGGGACGGTTTCTGAGCGAAGGAAGGGACACCCTGCTCGACCTACCCCTATCCCTGCAGACCTCCTACAGCCACATGAAAGAGGCTCTCCTCACAAGATACGGCCTCACCCCAGAAATGTACCGCCAACGGTTCCGGGACTGCAGGAAGATCCCGGGCACCACCTGGGTGGAGTATGTAAACTTTTTTAGTCGGGCCTTCGATGGGTGGGTCAAGGGCAGCAAAGTCACCACCCTTGCCGAACTCACTGACCTCATGTTATGGGAACATCTGGCTGCGAACTGCTTCGTAGAGCTACGTCAACATCTGCTGGATAGCAAGCTCACAGATCCCCGGAAGCTGGCCGTGGAGGCCGACCGCTGGACCAACACCCGGGTCTCCCGGGGCATGGTAGGAGAGTACCCCCGAACCAGTCAGGGACCACCCCGCCAGAGAGGGGGAGGGAACCAGGGAGGGCCGAGGGAGTCCCAGCCTAGCCCCCCGAAGACACCACCTCCACCTTTCCCGGCGCCCCCCCCACCAGTAACAGGGCCCCCCGGGAGACGGGGACACCGGGTGACCGTCACATGTTTCCGCTGCCAGAAACCCGGGCACTACGCCAATGACCCAGAGTGCCCCATGGCCACCCAAGTCACCCCTGCGAGACAGATAGCCAACGTAGCCCTAGGGGAGGAGGTTGAGGAAGCCGAGGAGTGGGAACCAGCCGCGATGGCCCTAGTATCCCTGGGAGATAGGGAAATGATCCCTGGTAGCCTCCTACCGTCCAACACACAGAAATATGGGCAGCTCGTCAAGATCAATGGCCACCAGGTAGAGGCCCTGCGGGACACCGGGGCCAGTATCACCGGTGTCCTCAGGCACCTAGTTCCCGAGGAGCAGATCCTCCCCAATGTCTTTTGCCCCGTAATATCTGCAGACAATAGGGAAAGTATGTGTCAGGTGGCCCTGGTGCCATTTGAGTGGGGAGGGGTGATAGGCAAACTCAAGGTGGCCGTAAGAACCTCCCAGCCGGTCGACTGCCTCTTAGGGAACGACCTGGAGAGTTCCCCCTGGAAGCACGTAGAGCGCAAGGCCCACCTAGGAATGATGGGACTCCCCGAGTGGGTGTGTGCCACCACCCGATCTATGACAGCCCGACTCACTCCCCGGATCGAAATCGAGAGCACCCCGGTCAAAGTAGCCAGCACCGTCCCCGCCGAGGGTCCTCCCGTTCCCCCATCGGAAGGGTCCGTCGTCAGCGACGAACCCGCACCATCCGACCCCGCCCCGGTCCCCGAGTTGGGGGATCTACCCGAGTTGGCCCATTGGCGCCACGAGGGCGGGCCCACCCGAGAAGAATTTTGCTGGGAGCAAGCCACCTGTCCTTCCCTGGTCGGGCTGCGGCACCAGGCCGAGGGCCAAGCCGCAGGTGACCAGACCGGAACGCACCGAATCTATTGGGAGAATAACGTCCTGTATAGTGAGCAGAAATCAGTGGAGCTGGGATCCGGACGGGTACTGGTGGTACCTCTCCGCTTCCGGGATTTCCTCCTGGGCTTAGCCCACGATGTCCCCCTCGCCGGTCACCTGGGTCAGGACAAGACCTACAGCCGTCTCGTGACCCATTTTTATTGGCCTAAGATGAAAGCAGCGGTAGAAGCCCACTGCAAGTCCTGCCCCACGTGCCAAGCCAGTGGGAAGAGTGGGGGGAAGCGCAAGGCTCCCCTCCAACCCTTCCCGGTCGTCAGTACCCCCTTCGAACGAGTCGGGATCGACATCGTGGGGCCACTGGACCCCCCACATCCCAAGGTCACCGTTTCATCTTGGTCCTAGTGGACCACGCCACCCGCTACCCAGAGGCTATTCCCCTACGCACCATTACGGCCCCCGTGGTGGGCCGGGCCCTGATGGGGATCTTCTCCAGGGTGGGTTTCCCCCGCGAGGTCGTGAGCGATCGCGGCACTAATTTTATATCCAGGTATATGACGTCCCTGTGGCAACAATGTGGGGTGTCCTATAAGTTCACCACCCCATACCATCCCCAAGGGAACGGCCTAGTAGAGAGGTTTAATAGGACTTTGAAAGGGATGATCGCTGGCCTAGAAGAGCCCCTCCGGCGTAAGTGGGACGTCCTGCTCCCCTGCCTCTTGTTCGCTTACCGGGAGGTCCCCCAGAAGTCCTTAGGGTTCAGCCCGTTTGAATTACTCTATGGGCACCCCGTCCGAGGTCCCCTCAGTTTAGTTAAGGAAGGGTGGGAGGCAGCACCCCAGGCCACCCCCCGAGATGTGTTCCAATATGTCCTGGCCCTCCGGAACCAGACCAGGAGGTTCCGAGAACTGGCCGAGGCCAACCTGGAGGCGAGTCAAGAAGAAATGAAGCGCTGGTACGACCAGAATGCTACTCTGGTCGAGTTCCAGCCGGGCCAGCAGGTGTGGGTCATGGCCCCAGTGAAGCCTGGCGCTCTCCAGGACCGATGGACTGGGCCCTACAAAGTGGTCGAGAAGAAGAGCCAAGTCACCTACTTGGTGGACGTCCAGTCGCCTCGGGATCCCCTCCGGGTCCTGCACGTGAACCGCCTCAAGCCTCACTTCCAGCGGACAGAACTGAGCCTCCTGCTGGCCACCGATGACGGGGCCGAAGATGAGTCGGATCCCCTCCCGGACCTCCTGTGTATCAAGGAGCAGGATGGCTCCGTGGAAGGAGTGAACCTCTCCCCAGCCCTCACTGCCCAGCAACAAGCGGACTGCCGCCAGCTCCTAAGACAATTTTCTGACCTCTTCTCCCTGACCCCCCGGGTCACCAACTGGTGTGTTCATGATGTGGACACCGGGGACAGCCCGCCGGTGAGACACCGAGCCTACCGGGTTCCTGACCGGGTCCGGTCCTGCATTCAAGCGGAAGTCTCGAAGATGTTGACCCTGGGGGTGATCGAGCCCTCTGACAGTCCCTGGGCCAGCCCCGTGGTCCTGGTCCCGAAGGCAGCGGCCCCCGGTGTCGCCCCCGAGCTCCGATTCTGCGTGGACTACCGGGGGCTCAATGACGTTACCCGAGCCGATGCCCACCCCATTCCACGAGCCGACGAACTCATTGACTGACTAGGGGCAGCCCGGTTCCTCAGCACATTCGACCTCACCTGCGGATACTGGCAGATTGCGCTCACCGAAGGGGCCAAAGAGCGGTCCGCTTTCTCCACCCCCGATGGGCACTACCGCTTCCGCGTAATGCCCTTCTGGATGAAAAATGCCCCGGCCACTTTCCAGCGACTGGTGAATAGAGTCCTGGCCGGGCTAGAACAGTTCAGCGCGGCATACCTGGATGACATCGCTGTCTTCAGTTCAGAGTGGAGTGAGCACCTCCAGCACCTCCGAAGGGTGCTAATCGCCCTGCGCCAGGCAGGCCTCACAGTAAAAGCCAGCAAGTGCCAGATCGGGCAAGGATCCGTGTTCTACTTGGGGCACCAGGTCGGGAGTGGCCAGGTCGCCCCGCTACAGCCAAAGATCGACGCCATCCTGGCCTGGGAACCACCCATCACCCAGACGGAGGTCCGAGCCTTTCTGGGACTCACGGGCTACTACCGAAGATTCATTCGGGGGTATGGCAGCCTTGTCGGCCCTCTCACAGAACTCACGTCTAAAAAACAGCCAAAGAAAGTGCAGTGGACGGCTGCCTGCCAGGAAGCTTTCGATGCCCTAAAAAGGGCCATGTGTACTGCCCCCGTCCTCCAGGCTCCCGACTACGCCAAGGAGTTCATAGTCCAAACCGATGCCTCCGAGCATGGCATTGGGGCCGTCCTGTCCCAAGTAAATGACCAAGGCCTAGACCAGCCCGTCGCCTTCCTCAGTCGGCGGCTGTTGCCCCGAGAACAAAGATGGAGCACCATAGAGCGCGAAGCCTTTGCCATGGTCTGGGCACTCAAAAAGCTACGACCCTACCTGTTTGGCACCCATTTCAGAGTCCAAACTGACCATCGGCCCTTACGTTGGCTCATGCAGATGCGAGGAGAAAACCCCAAGCTACTGCGGTGGTCAATCTCCCTCCAGGGGATGGATTTCACCGTGGAACACCGCCCTGGTACGGACCACGCCAATGCTGACGGCCTCTCCCGATTCTTCCGCCTCAGCGAAGAGAACCCCCCAAGCTGATGGGCAGTTCTCTCCGGCTTTCAGCTGGGGGGGACGCGTGTTGGACCCGGCCTCGTAGAATGGCCCTCCGTGCCCCCGCACCACCGAAACCTGGTACCTACAGCCCAAGCCCCCGGCCCGGCCGAACCTCCCCACCAGGACACACGCACCGACCCGGACATCTCCGTCCCTGGCCTCTCCCCTTTCGGCCACCCCGGGCCCGCGTGCCCACTTCATGCACCAAGATGGCCGCCCGGCCCCAGCGCGACCCGGGCATAGAGGCGCCACTCCGGCTGGAGGACATCACGCTTCCAGGGGATGAGAGAGGGAGGAGCAGTTTCTATCGCACCTCTGAACTCCCCCGGGACGATGGGTTTCGATCGGCCCTCCGGCCTCCCTGAGGGCTGGCTCCACGCCTGCTGGGTGTCTGGGACTCCTCCCGACCCGGCCCTGAAAGGATCAAAAGACTATAGCAGGAAATCCCGACAAGCGACCCCCAGGTGACAAGACCCCTGCCTGCACAGACTCCGGACATCAAAGAGGGGTCGAACTATAACAAGGGGTGCTCTGGGGCTGTCCGGCAGATTCGACGCTGGAACAACGAGAGCCTGCTGACGTGGTCGCGGCTCCTGGAACTGGAACTCACCTGAGCCCTGCTGAGTGACTCGCGGCTCCCTGAAGATCGTAAGACCTCCGAACTTGCACCTGAGCCCTGCTGAGTGACTCGCGGCTCCCTGAAGATCGTAAGACCTCCGAACTTGTACCTGAGCCCTGCTGAGTGACTCGCGGCTCCCTGAAGATCGTAAGACCTCCGAACTTGTACCTGAGCCCTGCTGAGTGACTCGCGGCTCCCCCAGACTCTCACGGTCCCGCCGGACCCCACCTCCGACCACGTATCCCCCAGCTCGAGGATTGTGAGCTGTGCGCCGGGTACGTCCCTGCTTTGAACCGTTACCAAAGACAGTCCCGCTACCCCCTACCTTTCCGAGACTCTTGAGCCCGTGCTCACCTTGTACATATTTGCAGTGATACCTGTTTGATAAAGCTTGTTCTGAGAATACCCAGTGTGGTCCCTCTGTGTCGTGTGGTGCCAGAAGTACGATCCTAGTTGCGAGAATCCTCCCCCTGGGGAATCTCCCGCCAGTGCCCGGCTACGATACTTTGAGGGTGGGTCTCAGGGTAGTCAGGACCCCCTTTCCGGGCTCCTCTGAGGTCGCCGTCTAACACACATACACAACCACACACACATAACCACACACACAACCACACACACACAACCACACACACAAAACCACACACACAACCACACACAACCACGCAAACAACCACACACACAACCACACCTACAACCATACCCTCAACCATACCCACACAACCCCACCCACACACACACACACAACCACACACCGACAACCATACCCACACACCCACAACCACACCCACACCCACACAAACACACCCACCCACACAACCACACCCAACCACACCCACAGAACCACACACACAACCATACACACAACCACACACAACCACACACACACAACCACACACACACAACCATATATACACAACCACACACACACAAACAACCACACACACAACCATGCACACAACCACATACACACAACCGCACACATAACCACATACACACAACCATGCACACAACCACACACTCACACTCACAACCACACACACACAACCACACACACAACCACACACACAACCCCAATCACACCCACAACCACACACACACACAACCACACACACACAACCACACGCAACAACACACACAACTACAGCCACACGCACAACACACACAACCACACACACAACACACAAAACCACACACACACCACACACACACAACCACACACACAACCACAAACACAACCACACAAACAACCACACACACACAACCACACACACAACCACATATAACACCACACAACCACACACACAACCATACCCACACACACAACCACACACAGCCACAACCACACACAACCACACCCACAACCACACACACAAATACACACACAACCACACACACAACCACACACACACAACCACACCTGCACACACACAACCACACACACACAACCACACACCCAAAACCACCCACACACCCACAACCATACCCACAACCACACATACAACCACACACACACAACCTTACAAACAACCACACACACACAACCGCAACCACACACACACAACCACAACCACACACACCTACACACAACCATACACACAAACACATACACACAACCACACACACAACCACAGCCACACACACAACACACACAACCACACACACAACACACAAAACCATACACACAACCACAACCACACACACAACCACACACAATACCACACAACCACACACACAACCACACACATACACATAACCACACACAACAACCACACACACACAACCACAACCACACACAACCACAACCACACACTCAACCACACAACCAAACATATACAACCACACACACAACCACACATATACAACCACACACACAACCACAACATACAATCACACACACACAACCACACATACAGAACCACACCCACAACCACACACACAACCACACACACACAACCACACACATACAAAACCACACACACAACCACACATAACCACACATCCACACACACACCCACAACCACACACACACCCACAACCACACCTACAACCACACAACCACACACATAACCACAACCACACACACGCAACCACACAGACAACCACACACACACAACCACACACACAACAACACACAACCACACAAACAACCACTCACACAACCACACCCACAACCATACCCTCAACCACACCCACACAACCACACACACACACACAACCATATACCCACAGCCACACCCACACACCCACAACCACACCCACACCCACACAACCACACCCACCCACACAACCACACCCAAAGAACCACACACACAACCATACACACAACCACACAGAACCACACACACAACCACACACACAACCACATGCACAACCATACCCGACCACACACAACCACACAACCACACACATGCACAACCACACAAAACCACACACACAACCACACACAACCACATATCCACACACACACCCACACCCACAACCACACCCACAACCACACAACCACACACACAACCACACAAACGCAACCACACACACACAGCCACACACACAACCACACACACACAACAACACAAACAACCACACACACACACAACCACACCCACAACCACCCACAACCACACACACAACAACAACCACATACACAACCACACACTCACAACCACACACACAACCGCACACACAACCACACAAACAACCACACACACACAACCACACACACAACCACATATAACACCACACAACCACACACACAACCATACCCACACACACAACCACACACAGCCACAACCACACACAACCACACCCACAACCACACACACAAATACACACACAACCACACACACACAACCACACCTGCACACACACAACCACACACACACAACCACACACCCAAAACCACCCACACACCCACAACCATACCCACAACCACACATACAACCACACACACACAACCTTACAAACAACCACACACACACAACCGCAACCACACACACACAACCACAACCACACACACCTACACACAACCATACACACAAACACATACACACAACCACACACACAACCACAGCCACACACACAACACACACAACCACACACACAACACACAAAACCATACACACAACCACAACCACACACACAACCACACACAATACCACACAACCACACACACAACCACACACATACACATAACCACACACAACAACACCGAACCACACAACCACACCCACAACCACACACACACAACCACAACCACACACAACCACAACCACACACTCAACCACACAACCAAACATATACAACCACACACACAACCACACATATACAACCACACACACAACCACAACATACAATCACACACACACAACCACACATACAGAACCACACCCACAACCACACACACAACCACACACACACAACCACACACATACAAAACCACACACACAACCACACATAACCACACATCCACACACACACCCACAACCACACACACACCCACAACCACACCTACAACCACACAACCACACACATAACCACAACCACACACACGCAACCACACAGACAACCACACACACACAACCACACACACAACAACACACAACCACACAACCACACAAACAACCACTCACACAACCACACCCACAACCATACCCTCAACCACACCCACACAACCACACACACACACACAACCATATACCCACAGCCACACCCACACACCCACAACCACACCCACACCCACACAACCACACCCACCCACACAACCAAACCCAAAGAACCACACACACAACCATACACACAACCACACTCAACCACACACACAACCACACACACAACCACATGTACAACCATACCCGACCACACACAACCACACAACCACACACATGCACAACCACACAAAACCACACACACAACCACACACAACCACATATCCACACACACACCCACACCCACACCCACAACCACACAACCACACACACAACCACACAAACGCAACCACACACACACAGCCACACACACAACCACACACACACAACAACACAAACAACCACACACACACACAACCACACCCACAACCACCCACAACCACACACACAACAACAACCACATACACAACCACACACTCACAACCACACACACAACCGCACACACAACCACACAAACAACCACACACACAACTACACCCACAACCATACCCTCAACCACACCCACATAACCACACCCACACATGCACACACACAACCACACACCCACAACCACACCCACACACCCACAACCACACCCACATCCACACAACCATACCCACCCACACACCACACCCAACCACACCCACAGAACCACACACACAACCACTCATAACCACATATACACAACCACATA
The DNA here is from genome assembly GCF_964204655.1 of Triturus cristatus. Classification (NCBI taxonomy): domain Eukaryota; kingdom Metazoa; phylum Chordata; class Amphibia; order Caudata; family Salamandridae; genus Triturus; species Triturus cristatus. The sequence goes on from NC_140579.1 coordinate 1,051,151,759, forward strand.
CACAACCACAAACACACAACCACACATACACAACCACACACACACACAACCACACATACAACCACAACATCCAACAACACACAACCACACACAACCACACACAACCACACACATAACCACACACACACAAGCACACACACACAACCACACACATACACAGCCACACAAAACCACACAGACAACAACACACAACCACACATACACACACATATCCACAACCACACCCACAACCACACCCACAACCACACAACCACACATACAACCATAACCACACAACCACATACACAACCACACACACAACCACACAAACAACTACACCCACACAACCAGAACCAACCACAACCACACAGACACAACCACACCCACACACACATAACCACCCACAGACAACCACACACAAACACACAACCACACACACAACTACACAGACACAACCACAACCACACAAAACCACACACACAACCAGAACCACACACACAACCACACACGCACAACCACACACACAACCATACCCACAACCACACCCACACAACCACACCTGCACACACACAACCACACACATACAACCACACACCCAAAACCACCCACACACCCACAACCATACCCACAACCACATCCATACCCAACCACAATCACACCCACCCACAACCACACACACAACCATACATACAACCACATACACACAACCTCACAAACAACCACACACACACAACCGCAACCACACACACAACCACAACCACACACACCCACACACAACCATACACACAACCACACACACACAACCATACACACAACCACAGCCACACACACAACACACACAACCACATACACAACACACACAACCATACACACAACTACACACACACAACCACAACCACATACACAACTAAACACAATACCACACAACCACACACACAACCACACACATACACATAACCACACACAACCACACACAACCACATAACCACACCCACAACCACACACACACAACCACAACCACACACAACCACAACCACACACACAACCACACAACCAAAAACACACAACCACACACACAACCACACACATACAACCACACACACAACCACAACATACAATCACACACACAACCACACACAACCACACATACAGAACTACACCCACAACCACACACACAACCACACACACACAACCACACACATACAAAACCAAAAAAACCACACACACAACCACACATAACCACACATCCACACACACACCCACAACCACACACACACCCAAAACCATACCCACAGCCACACAACCATACACATAACCACAACCACACACATGCAACCACACACACACAACCACACAAACAACCACACACACACAACTACATCCACAACCTGACACAACCACACATACAATCATAACCACATACACAACCACACATACACAACTACACACACACACACAACCACACACACACAACCACACACACACAACCACACACACAACCACACACAACCATGCAAACAACCACACACACAACCACACACACAACCACACACACAACCACACACAACCACACACACAACCATACACACACAACTGCACATACACAACCACACATACACACAAACAACCACACACAACCATGCACACAACCACACACACACAACCGCACACATAAGCACATACACACAACCATGCACACAACCACACACTCACAACCACACACACACAACCAAACACACAACCACATACACAACCCCAATCACACCCACAACCACACACACACACAACCACACACACAACCACACAGAATCACACACACAACTACATCCACACACACAACACACACAACCACACACACAACACACAAAACCACACACACACCACACACACACAACCACACACACAACCACACACAACCACACACACAACCAACCACACACAACCACACACAACCACATATAACACCACACAACCACACACACAACCACACACAACCACACCCACACATACAACCACATACACAGCCACACACAACCACACACACAACCACACACACACAACCACACACACAACCACACACACACAACCACACACACAACCACATACACAACCATACCCACAACCATACCCACAACCACACCCATACAACCACACCTGCACACACACAACCACACACACACAACCACACACCCAAAACCACCCACACACCCACAACCATACCCACAACCACACATACAACCACACACACACAACCTCACAAACAACCACACACACAACCGCAACCACACATACACAACCACAACCACACACACCTACACACAACCATACACACAACCACACACACACAACCACACAAACCACCACACATGCATAATCACACCCACAACCACAAACAACCACACACACACAACCACACACACAACCACACACAATCACACACACACAACCACACACACAACCACACACAACCACACAAACAACCACACACACAACCACACCCACAACCATACCCTCAACCACACCCACACAACCACACACACACAACCACACACCGACAACCACACCCACACATCCACAACCACACAACCACACATACCCACACAACCACACCCAACCACACCCACAGAACCACACACACAACCATATACACAACCACACAGAACCACACACACAACCCCACACACAATCACACAAAAACTCACCCACCCACAACCACACCAACACACATACACAACCACACAAAACCACACACAACCACACATCCAAACACAACCAGAACCACACCCACACCAACAACCGCACCCACAACCACACAACCACACAACCACATACACAACCACAACCACGCACGCAAGCACACACACAACCACACACACACACAAGCACACATAACCACAACCACACACAACCACAACCACACACACAACAACACACACACAACCACACACACACACAACCACACACATACACAACCACAACACACAACCCCACACACAACCATACCCCCAACCACACCCCCACAACCACACCCACAACCACATCCACACAACCACACCCACCCACACACAGAACCACACACCCACAACCATACCCACACACCCACAAACACACAACCACAACCACACAACCATACCCAACCACACACACACAACCTTATACACAACCACACCCACAACCACACACAACCACACACACAACCACAACCACATATACAACCACACACACACAACCACATACACACAACCATACACACAACCATATACACACAACCACACACACACAACCACACAGACAACCACACACACACAACCACACACACAACAACACACAACCACACAACCACACAAACAACCACTCACACAACCACACCCACAACCATACCCTCAACCACACCCACACAACCACACACACACACACAACCATATACCCACAGCCACACCCACACACCCACAACCACACCCACACCCACACAACCACACCCACCCACACAACCACACCCAAAGAACCACACACACAACCATACACACAACCACACACAACCACACACACAACCACACACACAACCACACGCACAACCATACCCGACCACACACAACCACACAACCACACACATGCACAACCACACAAAACCACACACACAACCACACACAACCACACATCCACACACACACCCACACCCACAACCACACCCACAACCACACAACCACACACACAACCACACAAACGCAACCACACACACACAGCCACACACACAACCACACAAACAACCACACACACACAACCACACCCACAACCACCCACAACCACACACACAACAACAACCACATACACAACCACACACTCACAACCACACACACAACCGCACCCACAACCACACAACCATACAACCACATACACAACCACAACCACGCACGCAAGCACACACACAACCACACACACACACAAGCACACACAACCACAACCACACACAACCACAACCACACACACAACAACACACACACAACCACACACACACACAACCACACACATACACAACCACAACACACAACCCAACACACAACCATACCCACACCCCCACAACCACACCCACAACCACATCCACACAACCACACCCACCCACACACAGAACCACACACCCACAACCACACCCACACACCCACAAACACACAACCACAACCACACAACCATACCCAACCACACACACACAACCTTATACACAACCACAACCACACACAACCACACACACAACCACAACCACATATACAACCACACACACACAACCACATACACACAACCATACACACAACCATACACACACAACCACACACACACAACCACACAGACAACCACACACACAACAACACACAACCACACAACCACACAAACAACCACTCACACAACCACACCCACAATCATACCCTCAACCACACCCACACAACCACACACACACACACAACCATATACCCACAGCCACACCCACACACCCACAACCACACCCACACCCACACAACCATACCCACCCACACAACCACACCCAAAGAACCACACACACAACCATACACACAACCACACAGAACCACACACACAACCACACACACAACCACACGCACAACCATACCCGACCACACACAACCACACAACCACACACATGCACAACCACACAAAACCACACACACAACCACACACAACCACACATCCACACACACACCCACACCCACAACCACACCCACAACCATACAACTACACACAACTACACAAACGCAACCACACACACACAGCCACACACACAACCACACACACACAACCACACAAACAACCACACACACACAACCACACCCACAACCACCCACAACCACACACACAACAACAACCACATACACAACCACACACTCACAACCACACACACAACCGCACACACAACCACACAAACAACCACACACACAACTACACCCACAACCATACCCTCAACCACACCCACATAACCACACCCACACATGCACACACACACACAACCACACACCCACAACCACACCCACACACCCACAACCACACCCACATCCACACAACCATACCCACCCACACACCACACCCAACCACACCCACAGAACCACACACACAACCACTCATAACCACATATACACAACCACACACATAACCACAAACACACAACCACACACACACAACCACACACACACACACAACCACACATACAACCACAACATCCAACAACACACAACCACACACAACCACACACATAACCACACACATACAAGCACACACACACAACCACACACATACACAGCCACACAAAACCACACCGACAACAACACACAACCACACATACACACACATATCCACAACCACACCCACAACCACACCCACAACCACACAACCACACATACAACCATAACCACACAACCACATACACAACCACACACACAACCACACAAACAACTACACCCACACAACCAGAACCAACCACAACCACACAGACACAACCACACCCACACACACACAACCACCCACAGACAACCACACACAAACACACAACCACACACACAACCACACAGACACAACCACAACCACACACAACCACACACACAACCAGAACCACACACACAACCACACACGCACAACCACACACACAACCATACCCACAACCACACCCACACAACCACACCTGCACACACACAACCACACACACACAACCACACACCCAAAACCACCCACACACCCACAACCATACCCACAACCACATCCATACCCAACCACAATCACACCCACCCACAACCACACACACAACCATACATACAACCACATACACACAACCTCACAAACAACCACACACACACAACCGCAACCACACACACAACCACAACCACACACACCTACACACAACCATACACACAACCACACACACACAACCATACACACAACCACAGCCACACACACAACACCCACAACCACATACACAACACACACAACCATACACACAACTACACACACACAACCACAACCACACACACAACTAAACACAATACCACACAACCACACACACAACCACACACATACACATAACCACACACAACCACACACAACCACACAACCACACCCACAACCACACACACACAACCACAACCACACACAACCACAACCACACACACAACCACACAACCAAAAACACACAACCACACACACAACCACACACATACAACCACACACACAACCACAACATACAATCACACAAAACCACACACACAACCACACACAACCACACATCCACACACACACCCACACCCACAACCACACCCACAACCATACAACTACACACAACTACACAAACGCAACCACACACACAACCACACACACACAACCACACAAACAACCACACACACACAACCACACCCACAACCACCCACAACCACACACACAACAACAACCACATACACAACCACACACTCACAACCACACACACAACCGCACACACAACCACACAAACAACCACACACACAACTACACCCACAACCATACCCTCAACCACACCCACATAACCACACCCACACATGCACACACACACACAACCACACACCCACAACCACACCCACACACCCACAACCACACCCACATCCACACAACCATACCCACCCACACACCACACCCAACCACACCCACAGAACCACACACACAACCACTCATAACCACATATACACAACCACACACATAACCACAAACACACAACCACACACACACAACCACACACACACACACAACCACACATACAACCACAACATCCAACAACACACAACCACACATAACCACACACATAACCACACACACACAAGCACACACACACAACCACACACATACACAGCCACACAAAACCACACCGACAACAACACACAACCACACATACACACACATATCCACAACCACACCCACAACCACACCCACAACCACACAACCACACATACAACCATAACCACACAACCACATACACAACCACACACACAACCACACAAACAACTACACCCACACAACCAGAACCAACCACAACCACACAGACACAACCACACCCACACACACACAACCACCCACAGACAACCACACACAAACACACAACCACACACACAACCACACAGACACAACCACAACCACACACAACCACACACACAACCAGAACCACACACACAACCACACACGCACAACCACACACACAACCATACCCACAACCACACCCACACAACCACACCTGCACACACACAACCACACACACACAACCACACACCCAAAACCACCCACACACCCACAACCATACCCACAACCACATCCATACCCAACCACAATCACACCCACCCACAACCACACACACAACCATACATACAACCACATACACACAACCTCACAAACAACCACACACACACAACCGCAACCACACACACAACCACAACCACACACACCCACACACAACCATACACACAACCACACACACACAACCATACACTCAACCACAGCCACACACACAACACACACAACCACATACACAATACACACAACCATACACACAACTACACACACACAACCACAACCACACACACAACCAAACACAATACCACACAACCACACACAACCACACACATACACATAACCACACACAACCACACACAACCACACAACCACACCCACAACCACACACACACAACCATAACCACACACAACCACAACCACACAACCAAAAAAACACAACCACACACACAACCACAACACACAATCACACACACAACCACACATACAGAACCACACCCACAACCACACACACAACCAAACACACACACAACCACACACATACAAAACCACACAAAACCACACACACAACCACACTGAACCACACATCCACACACACACCCACAACTCACCCACAACCACACCCACAACCACACACACACAACCACACAAACAACCACACACACACAACTACACCCACAACCTGACACAACCACACATACAACCATAACCACATACACAACCACACACACTTAACCACACACACAACCACACACACAAAACCACACACACAAAACCACACACACAACCACACACAACCACGCAATCAACCACACACACAACCACACCTACAACCATACCCTCAACCATACCCACACAACCCCACCCACACACACACACACAACCACACACCGACAACCATACCCACACACCCACAACCACACCCACACCCACACAAACACACCCACCCACACAACCACACCCAACCACACCCACAGAACCACACACACAACCATACACACAACCACACACAACCACACACACACAACCACACACACAACCATATATACACAACCACACACACACAAACAACCACACACACAACCAAGCACACAACCACATACACACAACCGCACACATAACCACATACACACAACCATGCACACAACCACACACTCACAACCACACACTCACAACCACACACACACAACCACACACACAACCACACACACAACCCCAATCACACCCACAACCACACACACACACACAACCACACACACACAACCACACACAACCACACACATAACTACAGCCACACACAAAACACACACAACCACACACACAACACACAAAACCACACACACACCACACACACACACAACCACACACACAACCACAAACACAACCACACAAACAACCACATACACACAACCACACACACAACCACATATAACACCACACAACCACACACACAACCACACCCACACACACAACCACACACAGCCACAACCACACACAACCACACCCACAACCACACACACAAATACACACACAACCACACACACAACCACACACACACAACCACACCTGCACACACACAACCACACACACACAACCACACACCCAAAACCACCCACACACCCACAACCATACCCACAACCACACATACAACCACACACACAACCTTACAAACAACCACACACACACAACCGCAACCACACACACACAACCACAACCACACACACCTACACACAACCATACACACAAACACATACACACAACCACACACACAACCACAGCCACACACACAACACACACAACCACACACACAACACACAAAACCATACACACAACCACAACCACACACACAACCACACACACAACCACACACATACACATAACCACACACAACCACACCGAACCACACAACCACACCCACAACCACACACACACAACCACAACCACAAACAACCACAACCACACACTCAACCACACAACCAAACATACACAACCACACACACAACCACACATATACAACCACACACACAACCACAACATACAATCACACACACACACCCACACATACAGAACCACACCCACAACCACACACACAACCACACACACACAACCACACACATACAAAACCACACACACAACCACACATAACCACACATCCACACACACACCCACAACCACACACACACCCACAACCACACCTACAACCACACAACCACACACATAACCACAACCACACACACGCAACCACACACACATACAACCACACAATCAACCACACACACACAACTACATCCACAACCTCACACAACCACACATACAACCATAACCACATACACAACCACAAACACACACAACCACACACACAACCACATACACAACCACACACACACAACCACACACACAACCACACACACACAACCACACCTGCACACACACAACCACACACACACAACCACACACCCAAAACCACCCACACACCCACAACCATACCCACAACCACACATACAACCACACACACACAACCTTACAAACAACCACACACACACAACCGCAACCACACACACACAACCACAACCACACACACCTACACACAACCATACACACAAACACATACACACAACCACACACACAACCACAGCCACACACACAACACACACAACCACACACACAAAACCATACACACAACCACAACCACACACACAACCACACACAATACCACACAACCACACACACAACCACACACATACACATAACCACACACAACCACACCGAACCACACAACCACACCCACAACCACACACACACAACCACAACCACACACAACCACAACCACACACTCAACCACACAACCAAACATACACAACCACACACACAACCACACATATACAACCACACACACAACCACAACATACAATCACACACACATACCCACACATACAGAACCACACCCACAACCACACACACAACCACACACACACAACCACACACATACAAAACCACACACACAACCACACATAACCACACATCCACACACACACCCACAACCACACACACACCCACAACCACACCTACAACCACACACATAACCACAACCACACACACGCAACCACACACACATACAACCACACAATCAACCACACACACACAACTACATCCACAACCTCACACAACCACACATACAACCATAACCACATACACAACCACACACACACACAACCACACACACAACCACACACACAACCACACACACACAACCACACACACAACCACACACAACCACGCAAACAACCACACACAACCACACCCACAGCCATACCCTCAACCATACCCACACAACCACACACACACACACACACACAACCACACACCGACAACCATACCCACACACCCACACCCACACCCACACAAACACACCCGCCCATACAACCACACCCAACCACACCCACAGAACCACACACACAACCATACACACAACCACACACAACCACACACACACAACCACACACACACACACAACCACACCCACACAACCACACCCACCCACAGAACCACACCCAACCACACCCACAGAACCACACATACAACCATACACACAACCACACACAACCACACACACAAACGCAAACAACCACACATACAACCACACATACAAACACTCACCCACCCACAACCACACACACAACACACACACAACTATACACACACAACCACAACCACACACACAACCAAACACAATACCACACAAACACACACACAACCACACACAACCACACACATACACATAACCACACACAACCACACACAACCACACAACCACACCCACAACCACACACACACAACCACAACCACACACAACCACAACCACACAACCAAAAACACACAACCACACACACAACCACACACATACAACCACACACACATCCACAACATACAATCACACACACAACCACACATACAGAACCACACCCACAACCACACACACAACCACACACACACAACCACACACATAAAAAACCACACAAAACCACACACACAACCACACATAACCACACATCCACACACACACCCACAACCACACACACACCCACAACCATATACATAACCACAACCACACACACAACCACACACACACAACCACACAAACAACCACACACAACTACACCCACAACCTGACACAAGCACACATACAACCATAACCACATACACATCCACACACATACAACCACACACACAACCACACACACAACCACACACACACAACCACACACACAACCACACCCACAACCATACCCTCAACCATACCCACACAACCACTTCCACACACACACACAACCACAAACCGACAACCATACCCACACACCCACAACCACACCCACACCCACGCAAACACACCCACCCACACAACCACACCCAACCACACCCACAGAACCACACACACAACCATACACACAACCACACACAACCACACACAACCACACACACAACCATACATACATAACCACACACACACAAACAACCACACACAACCATGCACACAACCACACAATCACACAACCGCACACATAACCACATACACACAACCATGCACACAACCACACACTCACAACCACATACACACAACCACACACACAACCACACACACAACCCCAATCACACCCACAACCACACACACACACCCACACATAACCATACACACACAACCACACGCAACCACACACACAACTACAGCCACACACACAACACACACAACCACACACACAACACACAAAACCACACAACCACAAACACAACCACACACACAACCACACACACACAACCACACACAACCACATATAACACCACACAACCACACACACAACCACACACAACCACACCCACACACACAACCACATACACAGCCACAACCACACACAACCACACACACAACCACACACACAACCACACACACACACAACCACACACACAACCACACACACAACCACATACACAACCATACCCACAACCATACCCACAACCACACTTATACAACCACACGTGCACACACACAACCACACACACACAACCACACACCCAAAACCACCCACACACCCACAACCATATCCACAACTACACATACAACCACACACACACAACCTCACAAACAACCACACACACACAACCGCAACACACACACACAACCACAACCATACACACCTACATACAACCATACACACAACTACATACACACAACCACACACACAACCACAGTCACACACACAACACACACAACAACACACACAACACACAAAACCATACACACAACCACACACACAACCACAACCACACACACAACCACACACAATACCACACAACCACACACATAACCACACACATACACATAACCACACACAACCACACCGAACCACACAACCACACCCACAACCACACACACACAACCACAACCACACACAACCACACACACAACCACACAACCAAACACACACAACCACACACACAACCACACATATACAACCACACACACAACCACAACATACAATCCCACACACAACCACACACAACCACACATACAGAACCACACCCACAACCACACCCACAACCACACACGCACAACCACACTCATACAAAACCACATACACAACCACACATCCACACACACACCCACAACCACACACACACACACAACCACACCCACAACCACACAACCACACACATAACCACAACCACACACACGCAACCACACACACACAACCACACAATCAACCACACACACACAACTACACCCACAACCTCACACAACCACACATACAACCATAACCACATACACAACCACACACACACAACCACACACACAACCACACACATAACCACACACACAACCACACACACAACCACACACAACCACGCAAACAACCACACACAACCACACCCACAACCATACCCTCAACCATACCCACACAACCACACACACACACACACATTCACAACCACATACCGACAACCATACCCACACACCCACAACCACACCCACACACACTCCCACCCATACAACCACACCCAACCACACCCACAGAACCACACACACAGCCATACACACAACCACACACAACCACACACACACACGCAAACAACCCCATACACAACCATACCCACAACCACACACACAACCAGAACCACACATACAACCACACACACAACCACACACACACACAACCACACATACACAACCATGCACACACACACACACACAACCACACACACAACCATGCACACAACCACACACACACACACACAACTGCACACATAACCACATACAAACAACCATGCACACAACCACACACTCACAACCACACACACACAACCACACACACAACCATACACATAACCCCAATCACACCCACAACAACACACACACACACACAACCACACACACACAACCACATGCAACCACACACACAACTATAGGCACACACACAACACACACAACCATACACACAACACACAAAACCATACACACACCACACACACACAACCACACACACAACCACAAACACAACCACACACACAACCACACACACAACCACACATACACAACCACACACACACAACCACAACCACACACACACAACCATACCCACAACCACACACAACCACACACACAACCAGAACCACACATACAACCACACACACAACCACACACACACACAACCACACATACACAACCATGCACACACACACAAACAACCACACACACAACCATGCACACAACCACACACACACACACAACTGCACACATAACCACATACAAACAACCATGCACACAACCACACACTCACAACCACACACACACAACCACACACACAACCATACACATAACCCCAATCACACCCACAACCACACACACACACACACACACAACCACACACACACAACCACATGCAACCACACACAAAACTATAGGCACACACACACCACACACACACAACCACACACACAACCACAAACACAACCACACACACAACCACACACACAACCACACACACACAACCACACACACAACCACAACCACACACACAACCACACACACACAACCACACACACACTCAACCACACACCCACAACCACACCCACACAACCACACCCACAACCACACCCATACAACCATACCCACCCACACAACCACACACCCACAACCACACACACACACCCACAACCACACCCACAACCACACCCACACAACCACACAGAACCACACACACAACCACACATACAACCACACGCACAACCACACCCAACCACACCCAACCACACACACACAACCACACACACACAACCACACCTAACCACATACAAACACACCCAACCACACACAAACACACACAACCACACAACCACACACACAACAACGCACACACAACCAAACAAACACCCACCCACCCACAACCACACCCACAACCACACCCACACAACCACAACCACACCCTACCACACCCACAACCACACTCACAACCACATATACACAACCACACACACAACCACACAAGCACACACACACACAAGCACACACACACAACTACACACACAACCACACACACAACCACACATACAACCACAACATACAACCACATACACAACCACACACACACAACCACATACACAACCACACACACAACCACACACATACACAACCACATAAAACCACACACACAACCACACACAACCATACATCCACACACACCCACAACCACACCTGCACCCACAACGCACCTATAACCACACACACACAAGCACACACACAAGCACACACACACAACCACATACAACCACACACACACAACCACACAAACACAACCACACACACATACACACAACCACACACACAACCACACACACACAACCACACACACACAACCACACACACAACCACACAACCACACACACACAACCACACACACACTCAACCACATACCCACAACCACACTGTTAGATGGACCGGGAGGGTCGGCCGAGGACAAGGGGAGAGGTCTCCGGGAAGAGCCGTCTCCAGCGATCGTACAGATGAGTAACTTCCCCCCCACAGATGTACACCACACAAAGATAAGGTTTTGACGTTCTTTATAAGCAATCTTTAGGTATGATAGAATGGTACAAGGAGGTCAGGACTCAGGGGTCCCCTCGATTCTAGTCTCTTGGTTGGGAAAGGGGGTAGCGGGACAGTCTTGTTACCAATCTGGTAGCTGAGATGGTATGATGGATAGCTCACAATCCTCGAGCTCGGCGTTCTAGATGGACGGGCCGCGGCGGCGCCAGCAGGTCCCGGTGAAGGTGGTAGTTACAACGGTCCGCGGCAGCGCCAGCAGGTCCCAGTGAAGGTGGTAGTTACAACGGTCCGCGGCAGCGCCAGCAGGTCCCAGTGAAGGTGGTAGTTACAACGGTCCGTGGCAGCGCCAGCAGGTCCCGACGAGGATGGAGGATGCAGAAGGCCGCGGCAGCGCCAGCAGGCGCCCTTTGATGTCTGGACCCTCGCACTTGGAGGTCGGGAGGTCCGGGATGAGGGAGTCCAGACACCCAGCAGGGGGGTGGAGCCAGCGCCCGGGGGAGCTGGGGGGCGATCGGCACCTGCTGGGGGAGAGCCATTGACACTTCTTTCTCCCATCGACCTGCCAAGTGGTCCGTTCACCTCCTGGGTGGATGGTGGTGCCGGGATGTCGGGGCCTGGCCAGGCCCAGGGTTAGGGTCGAGCTGAGGCCACGCGGCCTCGTGGTGCAGTGTCCAAGATGCTGGCCGGGCCGGGCGAGGGAGCCGGTAGTGGTTCGGCCCCATGATACAGAGAGGTCCGGGGGCAGGAGTCCCGTCTGGGGACGGGGTGCGGGTTGTTTCTGTGGGTAACACCTGGAGGGCCGGGGCTCGGGCCCTGTCATGCGGGGAGGGAGAAAGCCCTTCACGTGGCCTGTCCAACATGCGTCCCCCCCAGCTGAAGGTGGGGAGAGTCACCCATCCTCTTGGGGACTCTCCTCGTCGAGGAGGAAAAAGCGTGACAGGCCATCTGCGTTGGCGTGGTCTTGGCCCGGTCGATGTTCCACAGTGAAGTCCATCCCCTGCAGGGAGATGGACCGAAGCAATAGTTTGGGGTTTTCCCCCCGCATCTGCATTAGCCACTGCAGGGGTCGATGATCTGTTTGCACCCGGAAGTGGGTACCGAAGAGATAGGGCCGGAGCTTTTTGAGGGCCCACACCACTGCGAAGGCCTCCCTCTCGATGGTGCTCCAGCGCTGTTCTCGGGCCAGGAGGCGTCTGCTGATGAAGGCCACCGGTTGGTCAAGTCCCTCGGAGTTCAGCTGGGAGAGGACCGCCCCGATGCCATGGTCGGAGGCATCTGTTTGTACGATGAATTCCCGACTGTAGTCGGGGGCCTGGAGCACAGGGGCAGTGCACATGGCGGCTTTCAGCTTCTCGAAGGCCGCTTGACAGTCTGGGGTCCAGTTGACCTTCTTCAGGTGGTTTTTGGATGTGAGTCCCGTGAGGGGCCCCACAATGCTGCCATAGTCCCTCACGAACCGCCGGTAGTAGCCGGTGAGCCCCAAGAAGGCTCGGACCTCGGTCTGCGTGACTGGAGGCTGCCAGGACTGGATGGCTGCGATTTTGAGTTGCAGAGGGGCCACCAGACCGCTTCCCACCTGGTGTCCGAGATAGGTCACGGACCCCTGACCAATTTGGCACTTGCTGGCCTTGATTGTGAGGCCAGCCCGTTGGAGGGCCTGCAGGACCTCTCGGAGGTGGTGGAGGTGGTCGGACCAGTGGCGGCTGTACACAGCGATATCGTCCAGGTAGGCGGCGCTGAACTCCTCGAGCCCCGCCAAGACCTGGTTCACCAGTCGCTGAAAGGTAGCTGGGGCATTCTTCATGCCGAAGGGCATGACTTTGAAGTGGTAGTGGCCATCGGGGGTAGAAAAGGCGGATCGTTCTTGGGCCCGGGGTGTGAGACCGATCTGCCAGTAGCCCGCTGTCAGGTCGAAGATGCTGAGGTAGCGGGCAGCCCCCATGCGGTCGATCAGTTCATCCGCTCGGGGGATGGGATGAGCGTCGGTTCTGGTGACAGCATTCAAGCCCCGATAGTCGACGCAGAATCGGAGCTCAGGAGTGGTGCCGGGGGCAGCAGCTTTGGGGACCAGCACGACCGGGCTGGCCCAGGGGCTGTCCGAGGGCTCGATGACCCCGAGCGTGAGCATCTTTGATACCTCCTCTTGGACGCAGGCCTGTACCCGATCTGGTACGCGGTACGCCCGGTGTCTGATAGGGGGACTGTCCCCAGTGTCCACGTCGTGCAAGCACCAGGGGGTGACCCCTGGGGTGAGGGAAAACAAGGTAGCGAACTGCAGCAGGAGGTCCCGGCAGCCTTGGCGCTGTTCCGGGGTGAGGGCATCGGAGAGCCGGACCCCGTCCACGGAACCATCTTTCTCCCGAGTCTTCAGGAGATCAGGGAGAGGCTCGGAGTCTTCTTCCGCTCCACTGTCTGTAGCCATCAGGAGGCTGAGCTCCGAGCGCAAAGTGGGGTTTGAGTCTGTTGGTGTGGAGGACCCGGAGGGGGTTCCGTGGAGATTCCACATCGATGAAATAGGTGACGGGGCTCTTGCGTTCGACCACTTTGAAGGGCCCCGTCCACTTGTCCTGCAAGGCACATGGTTCGGTGGGGGACATCACCCACACTTGTTGGCCAGGTTCGAATTCGATGGAGGAGGCATTTTGATCGTACCATTTTTTCATGTCCTCCTGACTGGCCTCAAGGTTCGCTTTCGCCATTTCTCTGAATCGCCTGGTCTGATTGCGTAGGGTCAGGAGGTACTTGAAGACGTCTGGAGGGGTCTTTAGGGGGGCCATCTCCCAACCTTCTTTGACTAGGCTGAGGGGCCCTCGCACAGGGTGCCCGTACAAGAGTTCGAAAGGGCTAAAGCCGAGGGACTTCTGGGGAACTTCTCGATAGGCGAAGAGGAGGCACGGAAGTAGTACATCCCACTGGCGACGGAGGGGCTCTTCCAATCCCCCAATCATTCCCTTGAGCGTGCGGTTGAACCGCTCGACTAGTCCGTTTCCTTGAGGGTGATAGGGGGTCGTGAATCGGTAGGTGACCCCGCACTGTTGCCAGAGGGACTTCATATACTTCGAAATAAAGTTTGTGCCTCTGTCGCTGACGACTTCTCGGGGGAAGCCCACCCGGGAGAAGATCCCCATTAAGGCCCGGCCGACCACCGGGGCTGTTACAGTTCGCAGGGGCACAGCCTCGGGGTAGCGGGTGGCGTGGTCCACCAGTACCAGGATGAACCGATGTCCTTGTGCTGTACGGGGGTCCAGGGGCCCCACAATGTCTATTCCCACTCTCTCAAACGGGGTGGTGACAACTGGGAAGGGTTGCAGAGGTGCTTTGAGTTTGCGGCCGCTCTTCCCACTGGCCTGGCACGTGGGGCAGGACCGGCAGTGGTTGAGGACGTCGTTTCTCATCTTTGGCCAGAAAAAGTGGGTCACCAGGCGACTGTAGGTTTTGTCCTGGCCCAGGTGTCCAGCCAGAGGGATATCATGGGCCAAATTTAACAGGAAGTCTCTAAAACGGAGGGGCACCACCAGCACTCGACTGGCCCCTAACTCTGCGATTCTCTGTTCACTGTACAATAGGTCGTTGTCCCAATAGATCCAATGGGCTCCGGTGGTGTCCCCTGCGCTCTGGGCGAGGGCTTGCTGGCGGAGTCCCTCGAGGGAGGGACAGGTCTTCTGTTCTTGACGGAACTGTTCCTGGGTGGGCCCCCCTTCTTGACGCCACTGAGCCAGGTTGGGAAGGTCCTGGGGCTGAGCGAGCCCTTCGGGGGTTTGCTCTGGGGGGTCGGTATGGTCGGTGTCCTCTACTGGAGCGATCGGGGGAGGAGGTGCTGGCCATTCTGGTTCTTCTGGTCGGGGGATGGCACGGGCGGCCATGGACCGGGTGGTTACGCACGCCCAGTCCGGGAGGCCCAACATCCCCAGGTGCTCTCTTCTTTCTACGGCGGCCCACGGGGAACTCTCAAGATCATTCCCCAGGAGACAGTCCACGGGGGCATCATCTCGGACCGTCACCTTCAACATGCCGGAGACTCCTCCCCATTCGAAGGGGACGCAGGCCATCCGACATAGACTCTCCGAATTGTCGGCTGAACGGACGGGGAAGAGAATGTTCGGCAGGATCTGCTCTGGTTTTACCAGGTGACAGCGGACGGCCGTCACACTGGCCCCCGTGTCACGTAGTGCTTCGGCCCGGCGTCCATTAATGTTCACCCACTGACTATATTTTCTGGTGTTGGCGGGTAGGGGAGCCCGCGGGACCATGTCTCTTCCCCCTAGGCACGCTAGAACCATGGCGGCCGGTTCCCACTCTTGTTGTTCCTGCTCGTATTCTTCCTGTTCTTCGGAGATTTGTTCTCCCCCCAGGGCGGCGGCAGCTACCTGGCGGGGTCTCGGAGTTTGGTTCTGTGGACAGTTCGGGTCATTGGCGTAGTGGCCGACTCGCTGGCATCGGTGACACGTGACATTGGCTCGGAACCCCGGGCGCATCGGGGGGTTGCCCCGGCTGGCCGGGGGCGGGGTGCTGGCAGCGGGAGTGGCCGGGACGGTGTCTCTTCCTCGTCCCTGGCCTCCTCCTCCTCCTCGGGGACGGTGCTGACCTTGGTTGTTCCGGTTCTGTTCGTGCGGCCCTCTCCGGCCCACTCGGGTGCTTTCCCACCGGTCAGCTTCGGCGGCGAGTTGCCGTGGGTCAGTCAATTTACTGTCGAGGAGGTGCTGCCTGAGCTCGACGAAGCAGTTGTTAGAGAGGTGCTCCCACACCATGAGATTAAAAAGTTGCTCGCAGGTCGTTACGTGGCTTCCCTTGATCCAACCCTCGAAGGCTCGGCTGAAATAGTTGACATATTCCACCCTAGTTGTACCCGGGATCCGGGTGCAGTCTCGGAACCTCTGGCGGTACATTTCGGGTGTGAGCCCATATCGGGTGAGGAGGGCAGCCTTCATGTGGTCATAGGATGACATCAGATGGTCTGGGAGCTGTAACAGGGCATCGCGGCCTTCATTGACGAACCTCCCCCATAGACCGGCTCCCCAGTCACTTCGATCGATCCGGTGGGAGGTCATGGCGATCTCGTAGGCCTTGAACCACTGTTGTATGTCGTCCTCTCGGACATACTCTCGAACGACATCCTTGGGGATGTGGACTTTCTTTTCTGTCACTCCCGGGGTGCGCGGTCGCTCGGGCACCTCCAGTTCTTTGTTCTGCTTCCGTAGGTCTATTTCTGCCAGTTTGCGCTCGTGTTCGTACGCTAATTTCTTTTCTTCGAGCTCTCTCTGCCTCTGTTTTTCTTCCCTTTCTTCTCGGAGCCGCAGATGTTCTAGGTTCAGTTTTTGTTCGGATAATTTTAGTTCACCGTCCATTTTGAGCCGTGCCATTTCTAGCTCATGTAGTCTGCTTTTTTCTCTCTCTTGGATCTCTTCCTGCGAGAGACCCGCTCTTCGCTCCTCGGGAGCCGTGGTGTTCCTCTCTGATGCTGCAATGTTTTGGTCCGGGGATCTGGCGGCCCCGGTTTCTGCCCACGACTCAATGGCGTGCTTGAAATCGTCTTTGGTACTCAGGCCGGTGGTAGCAATGCCTAGTTCAATGCAGAATTGTTTAAATTCACGATGGCTGTACTCTTCCAATTTCTCCATCTGGAATTTCTCGGTGGATCCGCTCTCTTTGGTTGACATTGTGGTTTCGTCGTGGGGTGAGCTACTCTCTGTACGATTATGCGTTGATTCGGATCGCGCCGCTGGCCACCAATGTTAGACGGACCGGGAGGGTCGGCCGAGGACAAGGGGAGAGGTCTCCGGGGAGAGCCGTCTCCAGCGATCGTACAGACGAGTAACTTCCCCCCCACAGATGTACACCACACAAAGATAAGGTTTTGACGTTCTTTATAAGCAATCTTTAGGTACGATAGAATGGTACAAGGAGGTCAGGACTCAGGGGTCCCCTCGATTCTAGTCTCTTGGTTGGGAAAGGGGGTAGCGGGACAGTCTTGTTACCAATCTGGTAGCTGAGATGGTGTGATGGATAGATCACAATCCTCGAGCTCGGCGTTCTAGATGGACGGGCCGCGGCGGCGCCAGCAGGTCCCGGTGAAGGTGGTAGTTACAACGGTCCGCGGCAGCGCCAGCAGGTCCCAGTGAAGGTGGTAGTTACAACGGTCCGCGGCAGCGCCAGCAGGTCCCAGTGAAGGTGGTAGTTACAACGGTCCGCGGCAGCGCCAGCAGGTCCCGACGAGGATGGAGGATGCAGAAGGCCGCGGCAGCGCCAGCAGGCAGGACGATAGTTCGCAAGGCAGGGCTACGGCGGCGCCTGTAGTCCGTCAGGGATGAGTTCTTCACGGTGTCTCTCGACTCCAGGATACGACTGCCTTCCTGCTCTGGAGCTGCCCCAGTTATAGGTCTGGCGCCCTTTGATGTCCGGACCCTCGCACTTGGAGGTCGGGAGGTCCGGGATGAGGGAGTCCAGACACCCAGCAGGGGGGTGGAGCCAGCGCCCGGGGGAGCTGGGGGGCGATCGGCACCTGGCGGGGGAGAGCCATCGACACTTCTTTCTCCCATCGACCTGCCAAGTGGTCCGTTCACCTCCTGGGTGGATGGTGGTGCCGGGATGTCGGGGCCTGGCCAGTCCCAGGGTTAGGGTCGAGCTGAGGCCACGCGGCCTCGTGGTGCAGTGTCCAAGATGGCGGCCGGGCCGGGAGAGGGAGCCGGTAGTGGTTCGGCCCCATGATACAGAGAGGTCCGGGGGCAGGAGTCCCGTCTGGGGACGGGGTGCGGGTTGTTTCTGTGGGTAACACCTGGAGGGCCGGGGCTCGGGCCCTGTCATGCGGGGAGGGAGCAAGCCCTTCACGTGGCCTGTCCAACACACACCCACACAACCACACCCACAACCACACCCATACAACCACACCCACCCACACACACAACCACACACCCACAACCACACACACACCCACAACCACACCCACAACCACACCCACACAACCACACAGAACCACAAACACAACCACACATACAACCACACGCACAACCACACCCAACCACATACAACCACACAACCACACACACAACCACACCTAACCACATACAAACACACCCAACCACACACAAACACACACAACCACACACACACAACCACACACACAACAACACACACACAACCACACAAACACTCACCCACCCACAACCACACCCACAACCACACCCACACAACCACAACCACACCTAACCACACCCACAACCACACTCACAACCACACATACACAACCATACACACAACCACACACACACAACCACACACACACAACCACACACACACAACTACACACACAACCACACACACAACCACACATACAACCACAACATACAACCACACACACAACCACACACACCCACACACACAGCCACACACACAACCACACACGCAACCACACACACACAGCCACACACATACACAACACACAACCACAGACACAACCATACTCACAACCACACCCATACCCACAACCACACCCACAACCGCACAACCACACAACCACACATACAACCACACACACAAGCACACACACAACCACACACACACACAAGCACATAACCACACACACAACCACAACCACACAACCACATACACAACCACACACACAACCACACAAACAACCACACCCACACAACCAGAACCAACCACAACCACACAGACACAACCACACCCACACACACTTAACCACCCACACACAACCACACACACACACACAACCACACACACAACCACACAGACACAACCACAACCCCACACAACCACACAGACACAACCACAACCACACACAGAACCACACATGCACAACCACACACACAACCATACCCACAACCACACCCACACAACCACACCTGCATACACACAACCACACACACACAACCACACACCCAAAACCACCCACACACCCACAACCATACCCATAACCACATCCACACCCAACCACAATCACCCACACACAACCACACACACAACCATACATACAACCACATACACACAACCTCACAAACAACCACACACACACAACCGCAACCACACCCACACAACCACACACACAACCACAACCACACCCACCCACACACAACCATACACACAACCACACACACACAACCATACACACAACCACAGCCACACATACAACACACACAACCACACACACAATACACACAACTACACACACACACACACACACACAACCACACACAATACCACACAACCACACACACCACCACACACAACCACACACATACACATAACCACACACAACCACACAACCACACCCACAACCACACACACACAACCACAACCACACACAACCACAACTGTAGGAGAGTAGGGTCTGCTATCCTATGGTCACCCCACATTTTTGCTTTTTGCTTCACTGGTTTTTGAAATATTGAGGCTGTGGGCCTGCCAATCAGACCCCCAGCCTGCTGTTCTCTCTACTAAATTAAAACTATGCACCCTAGGTGCATAACCAATTGGAAGTGGATCACCCTGTCAGCCCCTGTACCAGTGTACACTAGGTACCCAGGGCATTGGTGTACCCAAGGCCTGCCAGGGGCTGAAGCATGTATTATGCCACCCCAGGCTTGGCCTAACAATCTGACACAACTGGCTGATCACTCAGCTGGGGTAAGTTGGTGTAATCACCTCTTACTTAGGTGTAGTATACCTATACCTAACCTTAAATGGGACACCTGGTAACCTATAAGTCACTCCTATGGCAGGCCTTAACAATCCTGAAGGCAGAGGGCTTGGTTCCATGTGAGATGGTGCTCTGGCATGAGCTGAGCCTATCTGCAGTGGTCGGAACAACTTCCTTCTACTGTTTCCAGATATCGTCATACCATATACTCTTAAGTGCATTATGAACCTCGCGGTTAAATGCTATCTTTGGTTTGGCTTTATCAAAACATGTCGAGTAAGGTGTCATACGAATTGGAATACTAACCCATCGCCAATTCTGGCGACGGGGTTAGCATTCCACCCTTCTAGAGGGACACGACATGTACAGTACCTGAAACCCAGGTAAAATCAGACATAGCCTCAGCTCCACAAAATGGATGCTGCCACCACAGACACAAGTCTGCCCTCCTGCTGCTGGGAGTCCTTCCAGCTTGGGAGGTGTGGACAAAGGGTTTCCTGCCAGGGGAGGTGCATGCACCACCCCAGACAGGATTTTGTGTATTGGTCAGGTAGGGCTTGAAAGAAACCAGACATGCCTGTGGCACACAAGGAGCCTCGGTGCATATGCCAGTTCAAACCGGTCCTGGGGCACACCAGTCCCGGGCCTGGGGCGAGCTGGACAAAGGATTGGGGGTGTAACCACCCCCCTTCCTAGTCCCACCCATAGGGAGGGACCTAGCAGGTAGTCCGGCCCCTAGAATCCGCTTAAAGGTAGGAGCTGTGTCCTAAGACTTCAGACATCCTGGAATCAACTTGAAACTAAGAAGAAGATGGGAACTTCGACATTCTGCTGCACAGAAGACTGAAGGAAATCTCCCCTGTGGTCAGGGAGTGACCACCTTGCTAACGCAAGCACCATCCAGCGAATCAACATCTGCTTTGCCGCCGCCTCCCGCCAGAGCCCGAGCCCAGAGACTGACGAGACCTGGACCTCCAGACCTCTCACCGCCCGATCCACAGTCCCTGAAAAGAGGAGACCCGTGGAGGCACCGAGACACGTGGAGCCAGCCATCTTGAAACGACCACGACAAGCTGACAAGTGCAACAACCGAGGCTTCCTCTAAGTTGTGCTTTGGGATCTGAGAAGCCCAACCCTCGAGCAGCATCTGCACCAAAGGTGAGCCCTCCAGCATCTCCACGATCTGCGTGGGGCCCTTCTGCATTTTGCCACTCGACGCGCCTAACCGGTTGCTGGCGCGCTTGCTAGTAGCCATCTTGGCGATGAACTTCACAAAATACACCACTGGTCTGGTTGTTCCAGACTGGCCCTTGCTCCCCTCCAAAGGAGCAGTCCTTCTGACCTTGCTGGTCAGAACCATCAGCTTATTTCATCTCCTACAACAATTGCTTTTGCCAAGGCTTGTTTGCTTTGATCAAGTCGCCGACACTGCCAACAGCGAGAGCCTGCGTGGGACAGCTCGTGAACCAACTCCTGGACGTCGTCGACCTCCAGGGACCACGTGGCTGCAGAGACAAGCTACACCTTTCTTCCTGTTTGCACCCGACATTGCCTGGTACCCACCTGGTGCCACGCTGGTCACTGGCTAGTGACTGTGAACACTGTCCCCTCTGCTTACAGGTCTTCAACATCTCCGATCCACTCTTGGATCCACTGCATCTCTCCCGGACCGACCGCCTGCAGCATCTTTGTCTTCAAGCTCCACGGAACAGATAGAAGAAACCCGACGCACTTCGAGGCCTATGCACCCGCTTCCTGTGGGTGAGGTAAAGCTGGCACACCTGTGCCCAAGTGTAGTATTACATCTCTAGTGCCTGTGTTCCAAATCTTGAGTTCCTAGTCCATCCGGAAGATCCTCTTTGCAGTAACTTTGTACTTTTTACGCACCCTTTGAAACCTATGGGAGCACGCGTGTGACTATTTGCTCCGCACACGCCACCCGTGGACCTCCTGGTCACTAACTGAAGTTAGCTCCTTGTAGGCCCAGCGATTCTAGAGGCCCTAGGCCTTTTCCCTTTTCTGTTTGTGGTACTTATACCACTATTTTAGTATATGGTTTGAGCGGCCACCAGGGCCTATCCATATAAAGTGCAACTTCTGTGTATTCTACTGTAATCTTGTTTGACGATTTGTGCTCCTGTGCTCATAAAGAGACTAGGGGTTACTTTGAGAAATAAGTACATATATATTTTGAATATATATCTGTGTGGTGTCCTTTCATTGGTATAAAAGGGAGTTACATTTGGTAAAACAGCTGGCTTAACACGCTTCACGAGTTTAGCCTCAAAGACTGCTTAGCCTACGCTACCACTAGGGCAGTGTGAGAAGTTGGCCTGGTATATGCTGTTCACTAGTTCTAGTGACCACCTTGTACCATGCCAAGCAACCCTTATGGTGTGGTTGTAAGTCAACCTTTTCGGACTAGCTGCCCTAGTGGTAGCGTAGGCTAAGCAGTCTTTGAGGCTAAACTCGTGAAGCGTGTTAAGCAAGCTGTTTTACCAATAGTAACCCCCTTTTATACCAATGAAAGGACACCACACAGATATATATTCAAAATATATATGTATTTATTTCTCAAAGTAACCCCTAGTCTCTTTATGAGCACAGGAGCACAAATCGTCAAACAAGATTATCACCTAATACACAGAAGTTGCACTTTATATGGATAGGCCCTGGTGGCCACTCGAACCATATACTAAAATAGTGGTATAAGTACCACGAACAGAAAAGGGAAAAGGCCTAGGGCCTCTAGAATCGCTGGGCCTACAAGGAGCTAACGTCAGTTAGTGACCAGGAGGTCCACGGGTGGCGTGTGCAGAGCAAATAGTCACACGCGTGCTCCCATAGGTTTCAATGGGTGCGTAAAAAGTACAAAGTTACTGCAAAAGGAATCTTCCGGATGACCTAGGAACTTAAGATTTGGAACACAGGCACTAGAGATGTATTACTACACATGGGCACCGGAGTGCCAGCTTTACCTCACCCACAGGAAGCGGGTGCATAGGCCTCAAAGTGCGTCGGGTTTCTTCTATCTGTTCCGTTGAGCCTGGGACAAAGATGCTGCAGGCGGTCGGTCGGGAAGAGATGCAGTGGATCCAAGAGTGGATCGGAGATGTTGAAGACCTGTAAGCAGAGGGGACAGTGTTCACAGTCACTAGCCAGTGACCAGCGTGGCACCAGGTGGGTACCAGGCAATGTCGGGTGCAAACAGGAAGGAAGGTGTAGCTTGACTCTGCAGCCACGTGGTCCCTGAAGGTCGACGACGTCCAGGAGTCGAGTCACGAGCTGTCCCACGCAGGCTCTCGCTGTCGGCGGTGTCGGCGACTTGATCGAAGCAAACAAGCCTTGGCAAAAGCAATTGTTGTAGGCAAGGAGTTTAAGCTGATGGTTCTGGCCAGCAAGGTCAGAGGAACTGCTCCTTTGGAGGGGAGCAAGGGCCAGTCTGGAGCAACCAGACCAGCGGTGTTTGTCGTAGATTTCGTCGCCAAGATGGCCACTAGCCAGCGGGCCAGCAACCGGTTAGGCGCGTCGAGTGGCAAAATGCAGAAGGGCCCCACGCAGATCGTGGAGATGCTGGGGGGCTCACCTTTGGTGCAGCTGCTGCTCGAGGGTTGGGCTTCTCAGGACCCAAAGCACAACTTGGAGGGAGCCTCGGTTGTTGCACTGGTCAGCTTGTCGTAGTCGTTTCAAGATGGCTGGCTCCACGTGTCTCGGTGCCTCCACGGGTCTCCTCTTTGCAGGGACTGTGGATCGGGCGGTGAGAGGTCTGGAGGTCCAGGTCTTGTCAGTCTCTGGGCTCGGGCTCCGGCGGGAGGCGGCGGCAAAGCAGACGTTGATTCGCTGGATGGTGCTTGCGTTAGCAAGGTGGTCACTCCCTGACCACAGGGGAGATTTTCTTCAGTCTTCTGTGCAGCAGAATGTCGAAGTTCCCGTCTTCTTCTTAGTTTCAAGTTGATTCCAGGATGTCTGAAGTCTTAGGACACAGCTCCTACCTTTATTCGGATTCTAGGGGCCGGACTACCTGCTAGGTCCCTCCCTATGGGTGGGACCAGGAAGGGGGGTGGTTACACCCCCAATCCTTTGTCCAGCTCGCCCCAGGCCCGGGACTGGTGTGCCCCAGGACCGGTTTGAACTGGCATATGCACCGAGGCTCCTTGTGAGCCACAGGCATGTCTGGTTTCTTTCAAGCCCTACCTGACCAATACACAAAATCCTGTCTGGGGTGGTGCACGCACCTCCCCTGGCAGGAAACCCTTTGTCCACACCTCCCAAGCTGGAAGGACTCCCAGCAGCAGGAGGGCAGACTTGTGTCTGTGGTGGCAGCATCCATTTTGTGGAGCTGAGGCTATGTCTGATTTTACCCGGGTTTCAGGTACTGTACATGTCGTGTCCCTCTAGAAGGGTGGAATGCTAACCCCGTCGCCAGAATTGGCGAGGGGTTAGTATTCCAATTCGTATGACACCTTACTCGACATGTTTTGATAAAGCCAAACCAAAGATAGCATTTAACCGCGAGGTTCATAATGCACTTAAGAGTATATGGTATGACGATATCTGGAAACAGTAGAAGGAAGTTGTTCCGACCACTGCAGACAGGCTCAGCTCATGCCAGAGCACCATCTCACATGGAACCAAGCACTCTGCCTTCAGGATTGTTAAGGCCTGCCATAGGAGTGACTTATAGGTTACCAGGTGTCCCATTTAAGGTTAGGTATAGGTATACTACACCTAAGTAAGAGGTGATTACACCAACTTACCCCAGCTGAGTGATCAGCCAGTTGTGTCAAATTGTTAGGCCAAGCCTGGGGTGGCATAATACATGCTGCAGCCCTTGGCAGGCCTTGGGTACACCAATGCCCTGGGTACCTAGTGTACACTGGTACAGGGGCTGACAGGGTGATCCAACCAATTGGGTATGTACCTAGGGTACATGGAGTCCATTTTAAAGAGAGAACAGCCAGGCTGAGATCCTGAATAGCAGGATCTCAGGCCAACTAAGTCGAAAAACCAGCTAGACACTAGGCAAAAATTTGGGGGTAACCATAGTCAGATATCCACCTTCCTACACAACCCCCCCCCAAACGAAGGGAGATAAGGCTGACCTTGACCAGGTAAGCCTATATTGCCCAAGTGGCCATATAAGGAGGAACCAGCACTGGCATGGTTACCCCCTGTCTCATGGTCCACTAAGCAATCCCTCACCCTAAGGGTATCAGAGGGTCTCCACCATAGGGAATCTCTACCTTTGGTGTGTCTTGGCAAAGTAAAAGGCTGGTGTTGAGATGGAGTACTGAAGTGAGTGTCCTCAAAGTGAGGCCTCAGCTTCCTCCAATCCCCCTCCACCATGGATGCCTTTCTTTCCTTAACTGAGTTGCACTGTGCTCTCAGGGTCAGCCTCTGGCTACCTAAAGCTGGAGGCTGGGTCCCTTTTGTGGGCTTACTGGAGGGACAGGTCAGGTTTGGGGCCCTAAGGTCCCAGGTTTGCCTGTGCCCAACAGAATCCCTCTGGGGGAGGTCCCTAACTACCTGTAAAGGAGATCCCTCAGGAATGTTTTTACCCATCACCTGACTAGGGCTACTAGCCAGGCAATCCTCATTCTTTTGATGGGGGGGTTCTTGTGGACAGGGGCCCTCTGGGGGTCCACTGGCCTCCCTGACCTCTGCAGCCCTGGGCTGACTGAGGCAGGGTAGAGAGAGGCAGGCTACCTGCACCAGACTGGGTCCCACCTTGGAAGGGGCCACTGACATCAGAGGCTCTGCCAGGCCAGGCCTGGCTACCTCTGGGGCAGTTCCTTCACAAGGGGTGAGGTCAGATCCCTGAGGAGGCTGACCTTTTCCTAATGTCTGGGGAGAGGGAGACTTTTCTTCCTCCCCACTACTCTCAGTTTGTGTGGAGTGATCCATTGTTTCAGGCTTCACTACACCTATGTCAGTCTGAGTATAGGCTGAGACCATTACAGCCTTGCCAACCTTTTCAGGGGGGCACTCAGTTTGTGTTTGAGCTGTGACTGTCACAGCTCTGCCAGTCTCTACAGGGAAGTCTGTCTGTGCCTGGGCTGTGGCTACCACTGCCCTTCCAACCTTTTCAGGGAGGAAATCTATTTGGACAGGGGTTGTGAATGGCACAACCCCCCTACCCTTTTGTGACAGGCCTACCATTTTTGAATGGGTGTCTTGTTCAACTCCAGCCCAAGCTGAGAGTTCTAAGTCATTCCCCAGTAAGCAGTCTACAGGCAAGGTTGGGGACACTGCTACCCTTTTAGGGCCAGTGACCCCTCCCCAGCTGAGACATACCTCTGCCATGGGATGACTGTTCTGTTTGCCATCAATGTTAGTCACCTGGTAGGAGAAACCGGGCAAAAGCTGCTCAGAGGGAACTAGCCAATGGGCCACCATTGTGATGCTAGCCCCAGTGTCTCTGTAGGCCTCAGCTTTTGTACCATTGATGTAGGGCTCCTGTCTGTACCTACCCAAAGTGTTGGGACAGGCAGTGAAGTTGGCAAACCCCATGCCACCATCACAGACAAGAGTGGTTGCTGTAGGGGAATTGGCTAAGCCAGGGTCCCCCTGTGTTCCCCAAGTAAACCCACCCAGATTTCTGGGGGCACTCCCACCACCTGGGGGATTACTGCTGACAGTAATAGGTGGTGTGACAGGAGTAATTGGAGGAACAGTTTTGTTTTTAGCCCTTGGGCAACCGCTGTCAGTTTTCCAATGCCCAGGAGTTTTACACTCATGGCAGTAGGGCTTTTTAGCTGTGGTAGAGGAGGGAGCTTGGGACCCACCACCCTGTGTGGAGTTTTGGGGCCCTGAGGAAGGTTTCTCTTTTTCTTTATCCCCACCCTTCTCTTGAGGCTTGGTGGTATCTTTCTTTTGGTCACCACCCTGGTTTTTAGGCCTGATCCTGGTCCTGACCCATTTATCTGCCCTCTTTCCCAATTCTTGGGGAGAGGTCAAATCTGAGTCTACCAGGTGTTGATGGAGAAGCTGGTTTTGACAATTACTTAAAATCTGCTCTCTCATCATCAAATTGTACAATCCTGTATAATCAGACACCTTACTTCCCAGCAACCAACCCTCCAAAGCCTTAGTGGCACATTCCACATATTCAGACCAGTCCTGAGTCTGTGTCTTCTGGGTGTCTCTGAACATTAACCTGTACTGTTCAGTGGTTAAGCCTAACCCATCAACTAGGACACTCTTCAGGACTCTGTAATTTCTGACATCCTCTTCTCTAACAGTGAGGAGTCTATCTCTGCCTCTCCCCTCAAAGGAGAGCCATAAGATTGCTGCCCACTGGTCTTCAGGAACCTGCTGCACTTTGCAGGCTCTCTCAAGAGCAGTCATCCATTTGTGGATGTCATCCCCACTTTTGTAGGGGGGCACAATCTTGGACAGGTTCCTATTGTCAAAGACCCTATCTTTGTCCCTAGGGACATTGCTGCCACCAGTGGGTATAGACCCACTCTCTCTATGCTGCCTAGCCTTGCTCAGTTTTTCTTCCATCAGGGCTACTTCTAGCTCCTGCTTCCTGATCCTCAGCTGGGCTTCCTGCATTCTGGCCTCATGTTCCCTCCTCTGAGGGGTGGTCAGTCTCCTTCTGGAGTGACCTTGAGAGCCTCTAGAGCCATGGGAAGCATTGGAGTCACCTGAGCGATTCCTTTGCCTTCCAAGCCCTGTGTTAAGTCCACTGGGGAGATCCAATGTGGTGAACCCACTGTCAGTCCCCAATAGCCTTAGTTTAGCTGGGCCAAGTATAACACTTGGCACTGGGCTAGTTCTCCCTTCATCCCCACTCACATCTGTATCCCCATCACTTTCTTCCTCTGTGGTAGGCATCCCATCTAAGGGGTGACTATTGGGAAGGGGTACTTCAGTGGCATCTTCAGAAGGGGGGCCTCCTGTTCCTGTCCCTAAGGGGGCTAACTGGGAAGCTTTCTTGAGTGCTCTCTGATTCTCATCATTCTGTAAGAGCTCTCTGAGCTCAGCAGAGTTTGGGTTCTTGGGCTGTTTAAGGCCTCTAAGAGTTGCCAAATGCCTGAGCTCATTCTGATTAAGGGTAGCAAAGCTGGATGGTGCCCTCTGGGGGTCACTCTCAACAGAGATGGGTACAGTGGACCCCTCTGCCCCGGCCATTGCTCTTAAGTGTGGGTGGATGTGTTGCAATCTACCTACACTTGGGTTTACCTACTAAACCTATCTAGTAGTTGTAGTCAGGGTGTGCTACTCCCTTTGCTCTACAACAACTAAGTTCAGTAGAACTTAAGTATATCTAATCTTGTTTTATATGTACCTACAGGTACCTATGTGATCTTTCAATTGGTAACCAAGAGATTACAATGGTAAAACACAGCAAGCTCAAATCCAACCGCTGCTCACCAATGTGAGAAGTTGGCCTGGTATATGCTGTTCACTAGTTCTAGTGACCACCTTGTACCATGCCAAGCAACCCTTATGGTGTGGTTGTAAGTCAACCTTTTCGGACTAGCTGCCCTAGTGGTAGCGTAGGCTAAGCAGTCTTTGAGGCTAAACTCGTGAAGCGTGTTAAGCAAGCTGTTTTACCAATAGTAACCCCCTTTTATACCAATGAAAGGACACCACACAGATATATATTCAAAATATATATGTATTTATTTCTCAAAGTAACCCCTAGTCTCTTTATGAGCACAGGAGCACAAATCGTCAAACAAGATTATCACCTAATACACAGAAGTTGCACTTTATATGGATAGGCCCTGGTGGCCACTCGAACCATATACTAAAATAGTGGTATAAGTACCACGAACAGAAAAGGGAAAAGGCCTAGGGCCTCTAGAATCGCTGGGCCTACAAGGAGCTAACGTCAGTTAGTGACCAGGAGGTCCACGGGTGGCGTGTGCAGAGCAAATAGTCACACGCGTGCTCCCATAGGTTTCAATGGGTGCGTAAAAAGTACAAAGTTACTGCAAAAGGAATCTTCCGGATGACCTAGGAACTTAAGATTTGGAACACAGGCACTAGAGATGTATTACTACACATGGGCACCGGAGTGCCAGCTTTACCTCACCCACAGGAAGCGGGTGCATAGGCCTCAAAGTGCGTCGGGTTTCTTCTATCTGTTCCGTTGAGCCTGGGACAAAGATGCTGCAGGCGGTCGGTCGGGAAGAGATGCAGTGGATCCAAGAGTGGATCGGAGATGTTGAAGACCTGTAAGCAGAGGGGACAGTGTTCACAGTCACTAGCCAGTGACCAGCGTGGCACCAGGTGGGTACCAGGCAATGTCGGGTGCAAACAGGAAGGAAGGTGTAGCTTGACTCTGCAGCCACGTGGTCCCTGAAGGTCGACGACGTCCAGGAGTCGAGTCACGAGCTGTCCCACGCAGGCTCTCGCTGTCGGCGGTGTCGGCGACTTGATCGAAGCAAACAAGCCTTGGCAAAAGCAATTGTTGTAGGCAAGGAGTTTAAGCTGATGGTTCTGGCCAGCAAGGTCAGAGGAACTGCTCCTTTGGAGGGGAGCAAGGGCCAGTCTGGAGCAACCAGACCAGCGGTGTTTGTCGTAGATTTCGTCGCCAAGATGGCCACTAGCCAGCGGGCCAGCAACCGGTTAGGCGCGTCGAGTGGCAAAATGCAGAAGGGCCCCACGCAGATCGTGGAGATGCTGGGGGGCTCACCTTTGGTGCAGCTGCTGCTCGAGGGTTGGGCTTCTCAGGACCCAAAGCACAACTTGGAGGGAGCCTCGGTTGTTGCACTGGTCAGCTTGTCGTAGTCGTTTCAAGATGGCTGGCTCCACGTGTCTCGGTGCCTCCACGGGTCTCCTCTTTGCAGGGACTGTGGATCGGGCGGTGAGAGGTCTGGAGGTCCAGGTCTTGTCAGTCTCTGGGCTCGGGCTCCGGCGGGAGGCGGCGGCAAAGCAGACGTTGATTCGCTGGATGGTGCTTGCGTTAGCAAGGTGGTCACTCCCTGACCACAGGGGAGATTTTCTTCAGTCTTCTGTGCAGCAGAATGTCGAAGTTCCCGTCTTCTTCTTAGTTTCAAGTTGATTCCAGGATGTCTGAAGTCTTAGGACACAGCTCCTACCTTTATTCGGATTCTAGGGGCCGGACTACCTGCTAGGTCCCTCCCTATGGGTGGGACCAGGAAGGGGGGTGGTTACACCCCCAATCCTTTGTCCAGCTCGCCCCAGGCCCGGGACTGGTGTGCCCCAGGACCGGTTTGAACTGGCATATGCACCGAGGCTCCTTGTGAGCCACAGGCATGTCTGGTTTCTTTCAAGCCCTACCTGACCAATACACAAAATCCTGTCTGGGGTGGTGCACGCACCTCCCCTGGCAGGAAACCCTTTGTCCACACCTCCCAAGCTGGAAGGACTCCCAGCAGCAGGAGGGCAGACTTGTGTCTGTGGTGGCAGCATCCATTTTGTGGAGCTGAGGCTATGTCTGATTTTACCCGGGTTTCAGGTACTGTACATGTCGTGTCCCTCTAGAAGGGTGGAATGCTAACCCCGTCGCCAGAATTGGCGAGGGGTTAGTATTCCAATTCGTATGACACCTTACTCGACATGTTTTGATAAAGCCAAACCAAAGATAGCATTTAACCGCGAGGTTCATAATGCACTTAAGAGTATATGGTATGACGATATCTGGAAACAGTAGAAGGAAGTTGTTCCGACCACTGCAGACAGGCTCAGCTCATGCCAGAGCACCATCTCACATGGAACCAAGCACTCTGCCTTCAGGATTGTTAAGGCCTGCCATAGGAGTGACTTATAGGTTACCAGGTGTCCCATTTAAGGTTAGGTATAGGTATACTACACCTAAGTAAGAGGTGATTACACCAACTTACCCCAGCTGAGTGATCAGCCAGTTGTGTCAAATTGTTAGGCCAAGCCTGGGGTGGCATAATACATGCTGCAGCCCTTGGCAGGCCTTGGGTACACCAATGCCCTGGGTACCTAGTGTACACTGGTACAGGGGCTGACAGGGTGATCCAACCAATTGGGTATGTACCTAGGGTACATGGAGTCCATTTTAAAGAGAGAACAGCCAGGCTGAGATCCTGAATAGCAGGATCTCAGGCCAACTAAGTCGAAAAACCAGCTAGACACTAGGCAAAAATTTGGGGGTAACCATAGTCAGATATCCACCTTCCTACAGGCAGCTAGTCCGAAAAGGTTGACTTACAACCACACCATAAGGGTTGCTTGGCATGGTACAAGGTGATCACTTTAACTAGTGAGCATCATATACCAGGCCAACTTCTCACATTGGTGAGCAGCGGTTGGATTTGAGCTTGCTGTGTTTTACCATTGTAATCTCTTGGTTACCAATTGAAAGATCACATAGGTACCTGTAGGTACATATAAAACAAGATTAGATATAAATAAGTTCTACTGAACTTAGTTGTTGTAGAGCAAAGGGAGTAGCACACCCTGACTACAACTACTAGATAGGTTTAGTAGGTAAACCCAAGTGTAGGTAGATTGCAACACATCCACCCACACTTAAGAGCAATGGCTGGGGCAGAGGGGTCCACTGTACCCATCTCTGTTGAGAGTGACCCCCAGAGGGCACCATCCATCTTTGCTACCCTTAATCAGAATGAGCTCAGGCATTTGGCAACTCTTAGAGGCCTTAAACAGACCAAGAACCCTACCTCTGCTGAGCTCAGAGAACTCTTGCAAAATGATGAAAATCAGAGAGAGCTCAAGAAAGCTTCCCAGTTAGCCCCCTTAGGGTCAGGAACAGGAGGCCCCCCTTCTGAAGATGCTACAGAGGTACCCAGTTCCAATAGTCACCCCTTAGATGGCAATAATACCACAGAGGATGAGAGTGATAAAGGTGCTGATACAGAAAGTAGTGATGATGAAGGGAGAACTAGCCCAGTGCCAAGTGTTATACTTGGCCCAGCTAAACTAAGGCTATTGGGGACTGACAGTGGGTTTACCCCATTGGATCTCCCCAGTGGACTTAACACAGGGCTTGGGAGGCAAAGGAATCGCTCAGGTGACTCCAATGCTTCTCATGGCTCTAGAGGCTCTCAAGGTCACTCCAGGAAAAGGATGACCACCCCTCAGAGGAGGGAACATGAGGCCAGAATGCAGGAAGCCCAGCTGAGGATCAGGAATCAGGAGCTAGAAGTAGCCCTGATGGAAGAAAAACTGAACAAGGCTAGGCAACCTAGAGAGAGTGGGTCTATACCCACTGGTGGCAGCATTGTCCCTAAGGACAAAGATAGGGTCTTTGATAATAGGAACCTGTCTAAGGTTGTGCCCCCCTACAAAAGTGGGGATGACATCCACAAATGGATAACTGCTCTTGAGAGAGCCTGCAAAGTACAGCAGGTTCCTGAAGACCAGTGGGCAGCAATCCTCTGGCTCTCCTTTGAAGGAAGAGGCAGAGACAGACTCCTCACTGTTAGAGAAGAGGATGTCAGAAATTACAGAGTCCTGAAGAGTGTTCTGGTAGATGGGTTAGGCTTAACCACTGAACTGTACAGGTTAATGTTCAGAGACACCCAAAAGACACAGACTCAGGACTGGTCTGAATATGTTGAATGTGCCACTAAGGCTTTGGAGGGTTGGTTGCTGGGAAGTAAGGTATCTGATTTTACAGGATTGTATAATTTGATGATGAGAGAACAGATTTTAAATAACTGTCAAAACTAGCAACTGCATCAACACTTGGTTGACTCTGATCTGACCTCTCCCCAAGAATTGGGAAAGAAGGCAGACAAATGGGTCAGAACCAGGGTTAAGCAAAAGAACCAGAACCAGGGCCAAGGGGGTGATCAGAAGAAAACAGACCAAAGGGTGGAGATCAGAAATCTAAAGACCAGAAGTCTTCAACAGGGCCCCAAACTACTGCTAAGGAGGGTGGGTCCCAACAACAAACTAAGGGAAAGAAGAAAGAAGGTCAAAAGAAACCCTGGTGCAATCATTGCAAGAATACAACTCACTGGACTAGTGATTGCAAAAAGGGTGGAGCCCCCAACACTGTTGCCCCTAAGGCACCTGCTCCCAGTACTACTGTTAGCAGTGTTGGTCCCCAGACAAAGGGTGTAGTGGGAATCACTATGGGAACTGAAGGAGATTCTGACTTAGACAGAACCCTGACACAGGCAGTCTTGATCTGTGATGGGGACATTGATTTGTCCCTGACTGTGAGCCCCAGTAACCTGGGCAAGTACAGACAGACTCCTTTAATTAATGACAAAGTGGCTCAAGCCTACAGGGACACATGTGCCAGTGTCACTATGGTGACACCAGGCTTTGTGGACCCTGGACAGTACATACCAGGTGAGAATTACCTGGTGACCAATGCCAGCAATGCCACTACTTCACATAGTGTGGCAGTTGTTAACTTCTCATGGGGAGGGGTAACTGGCCTCAAAAGGGTTGTGGTTAGTGCAGACCTCCCAGTAGAATGTTTGTTGGGCAATGACCTAGAGAGTTCTCTATGGTCAGAAGTGGAGTACAGGACTCATGCAGAGATGTTAGGTATATCATCACATGTCCTTGCTGTGACCAGGTCACAGGCCAAAAAGTGCCTCACTGAACCTCAGGTCTTGGATCCTGGAACAATGGACCAAGCACCTACCAAGAAGAAGAACAGGAGGGTCAAGGCTGTGCCTTCCCCCCTGCCTCAGAGTGATGATCAGCCTTCCCAGGAAGCTGATCTAGAGGACCCTGAAGGGACTGTCCCTGAAGAGCTTGAACCTGATCAGGTTGAGTTTCTGGGGACAGGGGGACCTTCAAGGGCTGACTTGAGGTAGGCTCAGTTATCCTGTCCCTCTCTTGAACCCCTCAGACAGCTGGCTGCTGCTGAGGCTGCTGGGAATGCTCAAGGTACCCATAAAGTGTATTGGGATGAAGGGCTCCTTTATTCAGAGGCTAGAGACCCCAAGCCTGGTGCTACCAGGAGGTTGGTTATACCTCTGCAATTTAGGGGCTTCCTTCTTACCTTGGCCCATGATATTCCTTTAGCAGGACACTTAGGCCAGAACAAGACTTGGGACAGGCTTGTCCCTCACTTTCACTGGCCTCATATGAATGAAGATACAAAGGAGTTTTGTCACTCCTGTGTGACCTGCCAAGCCAGTGGCAAATCAGGTGGCACAACAAAGGCCCCCCTAATACCACTACCTGTGGTGGGGGTCCCCTTTGAAAGAGTGGGAATAGACATAGTGGGTCCCATGGATCCTCCCACTGCATCTGGGCACAGATTTATACTGGTGGTAGTGGATCATGCCACCAGGTATCCAGAGGCAATTCCCCTTAGGACCACTACAACACCTGTTGTGGCCAGGGCCCTGCTGGGAGTATTCTCCAGAGTGGGGTTTCCTAAGGAGGTAGTATCTGACAGAGGTACCAACTTTATGTCAGGTTACCTGACAGCTATGTGGAAGGAATGTGGTGTCAACTACAAGTTCACCACCCCTTATCACCCACAATGCAATGGGCTTGTTGAGAGATTCAACAAGACCCTAAAGGGTATGATCAAAGGATTACCTGAAACGCTCAGGCGAAGATGGGACATCCTTCTACCCTGCCTTCTGTTTGCTTACAGAGAGGTCCCACAAAAAGGAGTTGGCTACAGCCCCTTTGAATTGTTGTTTGGGCACCCTGTAAGAGGCCCACTGTGTTTAGTGAAGGAAGGATGGGAGTTACCTCTCAAAAAGCCTAAACAAGACATAGTGGACTATGTACTTGGTCTCCGCTCCAGGATGGCTGAGTATATGGAGAAGGCATCCAAAAACCTTGAGGCAAGCCAGGCCTTACAGAAAGCTTGGCATGACCAAAAGGCTGTCTTGGTTGAGTTTCAGCCAGGACAGAAGGTATGGGTGTTGGAGCCAGTGGCCCCAGCAGCACTCCAAGACAAATGGTCTGGACCCCATACAATCCTGGAAAAGAAGGGAGAGGTCACCTACTTGGTGGACCTAGGAACTCCCAGGAGTCCCCACAGGGTACTCCATGTTAACAGGCTTAAAGCATATGTTGACAGGGCAGACATGGGCTTGCTCATGGCTACAGATGAGGGACAGGAGGAAGAGAGTGACCCTCTCCCAGACCTGTTGTCTCAGAACCCTGAAGATGGCTCAGTTGAAGGAGTGACCCTTGGAGGCAACCTCACTGCCCATCAGCAGACTGAATGTAGACAGGTTCTACAATCATTTTCACATATGTTTTCCTTGATACCTAGTCAAACTGACTGGTGTACCCATGTGGTGGACACTGGTGACAGTCTGCCTGTAAAGAACAAGCTTTACAGACAACCTGACCACGTCAGGGACTGTATAAAGGCTGAGGTACATAAAATGCTGGAATTAGGTGTCATTGAACCCTCAGAGAGCCCCTGGGCTAGCCCAGTGGTTCTGGTCCCCAAACCTCACACCAAAGATGGCAAGAGAGAAATGAGGTTCTCTGTGGACTACAGGGGACTCAATGCTGTCACCAGGACAGATGCACACCCTATTCCAAGGGCAGATGAGCTCATAGACAAACTAGCTTCTGCAAAGTTTTTGAGCACATTTGACTTAACAGCTGGCTATTGGCAAATCAGATTAGCTGAGGAGTCTAAGGCCAAAACAGCATTCTCAACCCCAGGTGGGCACTATCAGTTTGTGGTGATGACCTTTGGTCTGAAGAATGCACCTGCCACCTTCCAAAGGCTGGTGAACCAAGTCCTTACTGGGTTGGATGACTTTTGCGCAGCATATCTGGATGACATTGCTGTCTTTAGCTCCACCTGGGAGGATCACCTGATCCACCTGAAGAAGGCTCTTGAGGCTCTGCAAAGGGCAGGCCTCACTATCAAGGCTACTAAGTGCCAGATAGGGCAGAGTAAGGTTGTATATTTGGGCCACCTTGTAGGTGGAGGCCAAGTTCAACCACTGGAGAGTAAGATACAATCCATCAAGGACTGGTCTCCTCCAACCACCCAGACTCAAGTTCGAGCTTTCTTGGGCTTGACTGGGTACTACAGGAAGTTTGTTAAGAACTATGGGTCCATTGTGACTCCTCTTAATGATCTGACATCCAAGAAGATGCCCAAAAAGGTTCAGTGGATAGTAAGCTGTCAAAAGGCATTCGATGACCTGAAGGAGGCCATGTGCTCTGCACCTATCCTGAAAAGTCCTGACTACTCCAAAGAGTTTATTGTCCAAACAGATGCTTCTGAGTTGGGTGTGGGAGCTGTGCTGTCACAACTTAATGTAGATGGTCAAGACCAACCCATTGCTTTTATTAGCAGAAGGTTGACCCCCAGAGAGAAGAATTGGTCAGCTATTGAGAGGGAGGCCTTTGCTGTGGTGTGGGCCCTGAAGAAGCTGAGGCCATACTTGTTTGGCACTCACTTCAAGATTCAGACCGACCATAAGCCCCTCTTGTGGCTAAATCAGATGAAGGGTGAAAACCTCAAACTGCTTAGGTGGTCCATTTCCCTACAGCGGATGGACTTTACAGTGGAGCACCGGCCAGGTACTGACCATGGGAATGCAGATGGTCTCTCCAGGTACTTCCACTTAGGACATGAAGACGAGACTGGTCAAGGCTAGTTTAATGTCCCAGCGTTTGGGGGGGGGGGTTGTGTAGGAGAGTAGGGTCTGCTATCCTATGGTCACCCCAAATTTTTGCTTTTTGCTTCACTGGTTTTTGACATATTGAGGCTGTGGGCCTGCCAATCAGACCCCCAGCCTGCTGTTCTCTCTACTAAATTAAAACTATGCACCCTAGGTGCATAACCAATTGGAAGTGGATCACCCTGTCAGCCCCTGTACCAGTGTACACTAGGTACCCAGGGCATTGGTGTACCCAAGGCCTGCCAGGGGCTGAAGCATGTATTATGCCACCCCAGGCTTGGCCTAACAATTTGACACAACTGGCTGATCACTCAGCTGGGGTAAGTTGGTGTAATCACCTCTTACTTAGGTGTAGTATACCTATACCTAACCTTAAATGGGACACCTGGTAACCTATAAGTCACTCCTATGGCAGGCCTTAACAATCCTGAAGGCAGAGTGCTTGGTTCCATGTGAGATGGTGCTCTGGCATGAGCTGAGCCTGTCTGCAGTGGTCGGAACAACTTCCTTCTACTGTTTCCAGATATCGTCATACCATATACTCTTAAGTGCATTATGAACCTCGCGGTTAAATGCTAACTTTGGTTTGGCTTTATCAAAACATGTCGAGTAAGGTGTCATACGAATTGGAATACTAACCCCTTGCCAATTCTGGCGACGGGGTTAGCATTCCACCATTCTAGAGGGACACGACATGTACAGTACCTGAAACCCGGGTAAAATCAGACAGAGCCTCAGCTCCACAAAATGGATGCTGCCACCACAGACACAAGTCTGCCCTCCTGCTGCTGGGAGTCCTTCCAGCTTGGGAGGTGTGGACAAAGGGTTTCCTGCCAGGGGAGGTGCATGCACCACCCCAGACAGGATTTTGTGTATTGGTCAGGTAGGGCTTGAAAGAAACCAGACATGCCTGTGGCTCACAAGGAGCCTCGGTGCATATGCCAGTTCAAACCGGTCCTGGGGCACACCAGTCCCGGGCCTGGGGCGAGCTGGACAAAGGATTGGGGGTGTAACCACCTCCCTTCCTGGTCCCACCCATAGGGAGGGACCTAGCAGGTAGTCCGGCCCCTAGAATCCGCTTAAAGGTAGGAGCTGTGTCCTAAGACTTCAGACATCCTGGAATCAACTTGAAACTAAGAAGAAGACGGGAACTTCGACATTCTGCTGCACAGAAGACTGAAGGAATCCCCCCTGTGGTCAGGGAGTGACCACCTTGCTAACGCAAGCACCATCCAGCGAATCAACATCTGCTTTGCCGCCGCCTCCCGCCGGAGCCCGAGCCCAGAGACTGACGAGACCTGGACCTCCAGACCTCTCACCGCCCGATCCACAGTCTCTGAAAAGAGGAGACCCGTGGAGGCACCGAGACACGTGGAGCCAGCCATCTTGAAACGACCACGACAAGCTGACAAGTGCAACAACCGAGGCTTCCTCCAAGTTGTGCTTTAGGATCTGAGAAGCCCAACCCTCGAGCAGCATCTGCACCAAAGGTGAGCCCTCCAGCATCTCCACGATCTGCGTGGAGCCCTTCTGCATTTTGCCACTCGACACGCCTAACCGGTTGCTGGCCCGCTGGCTAGTAGCCATCTTGGCGACGAACTTCACGAAATACACTGCTGGTCTGGTTGCTCCAGACTGGCCCTTGCTCCCCTCCAAAGGAGCAGTCCTTCTGACCTTGCTGGTCAGAACCATCAGCTTATTTCATCTCCTACAACAATTGCTTTTGCCAAGGCTTGTTTGCTTCGATCAAGTCGCCGACACCGCCGACAGCGAGAGCCTGCGTGGGACAGCTCGTGAACCGACTCCTGGATGTCGTCGACCTCCAGGGACCAC
This sequence comes from Triturus cristatus, assembly GCF_964204655.1. Taxonomy (NCBI): domain Eukaryota; kingdom Metazoa; phylum Chordata; class Amphibia; order Caudata; family Salamandridae; genus Triturus; species Triturus cristatus. The sequence goes on from NC_140579.1 coordinate 1,051,194,174, forward strand.
GTGGCTGCAGAGACAAGCTACACCTTTCTTCCGGTTTGCACCCGACATTGCCTGGTACCCACCTGGTGCCACGCTGGTCACTGGCTAGTGACTGTGAACACTGTCCCCTCTGCTTACAGGTCTTCAACATCTCCGATCCACTCTTGGATCCACTGCATCTCTCCCGGACCGACCGCCTGCAGCATCTTTGTCTTCAAGCCCCACGGAACAGATAGAAGAAACCCGACGCACTTTGAGGCCTATGCAACCGCTTCCTGTGGGTGAGGTAAAGCTGGCACACCTGTGCCCAAGTGTAGTATTACATCTCTAGTGCCTGTGTTCCAAATCTTGAGTTCCTAGTCAATCCGGAAGATCCTCTTTGCAGTAACTTTGTACTTTTTACGCACCCATTGAAACCTATGGGAGCACGCGTGTGACTATTTGCTCTGCACACGCCACCCGTGGACCTCCTGGTCACTAACTGAAGTTAGCTCCTTGTAGGCCCAGCGATTCTAGAGGCCCTAGGCCTTTTCCCTTTTCTGTTCGTGGTACTTATACCACTATTTTAGTATATGGTTTGAGCGGCCACCAGGGCCTATCCATATAAAGTGCAACTTCTGTGTATTCTACTGTAATCTTGTTTGACGATTTGTGCTCCTGTGCTCATAAAGAGACTAGGGGTTACTTTGAGAAATAAATACATATATATTTTGAATATATATCTGTATGGTGTCCTTTCATTGGTATAAAAGGGGGTTACATTTGGTAAAACAGCTGGCTTAACACGCTTCACGAGTTTAGCCTCAAAGACTGCTTAGCCTACGCTACCACTAGGGCAGCTAGTCCGAAAAGGTTGACTTACAACCACACCATAAGGGTTGCTTGGCATGGTACAAGGTGATCACTTTAACTAGTGAGCATCATATACCAGGCCAACTTCTCACACACACCCACAACCACACCCACACAACCATACCCAACCACACCCACAACCACACTCACAACCACACATACACAACCACACACACAACCACACACACACAAGCACACACACACACATACAACTACACACACAACCACATACACAACCACACATACAACCACAACATACAACCACACACACAACCACACACAACCACACACACACAACCACACACACAACCACACACACACAACAACACACATACACAACACATAACCACAGACACAACCATACCCACAACCGCACCCATACCCACAACCACACCCACAACCACACAACCACACAACCACACATACAACCACACACACAAGCACACACACAACCACACACACACACAAGCACACAACCACACACACAACCACAACCACACAACCACATACACAACCACACACACAACCACACAAACAACCACACCCACACAACCAGAACCAACCACAACCACACAGACACAACCACACCAACACACACACAACCACCCACACACAACCACACACACACACAACCACACACACAACCACACAGACACAACCACAACCACACACAACGACACACACAACCAGAACCACACACAGAACCACACATGCACAACCACACACACAACCATACCCACAACCACACCCACACAACCACACCTGCACACACACAACCACACACACACAACCACACACCCAAAACCACCCACATACCTACAACCATACCCACAACCACATCCACACCCAACCACAATCACACACACACAACCACACACACAGCCATACATACAACCACATACACACAACCTCACAAACAACCACACACACACAACCGCAACCACACACACACAACCACACACACACAACCACAACCACACCCACCCACACACAACCATACACACAAACACACACACACAACCATACACACAACCACAGCCACACACACAACACACACAACCACACACAATACACACAACTACACACACACAACCACAACCACACACACAACCACACACATACACATAACCACACACAACCACACCCACAACCACACACACACAACCACAACCACACACAACCACACACACAACCACACAACCAAAAACACACAACCACACACACAACCACACACATACAACCACACACACAACCACAATATACAATCACACACACAACCACACACAACCACACATACAGAACCACACCCACAACCACACCCACAACCACACACACACAACCACACACATACAAAACCACACACACAACCATACACATAACCACACATCCACACACACCCCCACAACCACACACACACCCACAACCACACCCACAACCACACAACCATACACATAACCACAACCACACACACACAACCACAAACACACAACCACACAAACAACCACACACACACAACTACACCCACAACCTGACACAACCACACATACAACCATAACCACATACACAACCACACACACACAACCACACACACAACCACACACACACAACCACACAAACACAACCACACACACAACCACACACAACCACGCAAACAACCACACGCACAACCACACCCACAACCATACTCTCAACCATACCCACAAAACCACACCCAAACACACACACAACCACACACCGACAACCATACCCACACACCCACAACCACACCCACACCCACACAAACACCCCCACCCACACAACCACCCCCAACCACACCCACACAACCATACACACAACCATACACACAACCATACCCACAAAACCACACCCACACACACACACAACCACACACCGACAACCATACCCACACACCCACAACACCCACACCCACACAAACACACCCACCCACACAACCACCCCCAACCACACCCACACAACCATATACACAACCATACACACAACCACACACAACCACACACACACAGCCACATACACACAACCACACATACACAACCAAACATACACACAAACAACCACACACACAACCATGCACACAACCACACACACACAACTGCACACATAACCACATACACACAACCATGCACACAACCACACACTGTCAATCACACACTCACAACCACACACACAACCACACACACAACCTCAATCACACCCACAACCACACACACACACACACACACACAACCACACGCAACCACACACACATAACTACAGCCACACACACAACACACACAACCACACACACAACATACAAAACCACACACACCACACACACAACCACACACACAACCACAAACACAACCACACACACAACCACACACACAACAACATATAACACCACACAACCACACACAACCACACCCACACACACAACCACACACACAGCCACAACCACACACAACCACACATTCAACCACACACACACACACACAACCACACACACAACCACACACACACAACCACACACACAACCACAAACACAACCATACCCACAACCATACCCACAACCACACCCATACAATCACACCTGCACACACACAACCACAAACACACAACCACACACCCAAAACCACCCACACACCCACAACCATACCCACATCCACACCCAACCATAATCACACACACTCACAACCACACACCACCATACATACAACCACACACACAACCTCACAAACAACCACACACACACAACCACAACCACACACACACAACCACAACCACACCCACCCACACACAACCATACACACAACCATATACACACAACCACACACACAACCACACCTGCACACACAACCACACACACACAACCACACACCCAAAACCACCCACACACCCACAACCATACCCACAACCACATCCACACCCAACCACAATCACACACACACAACCACACACACAACCATACATACAACCACATACACACAACCTCACAAACAACCACACACACACAACCACAACCACACCCACACAACCACACACACACAACCACAACCACACACACCCACACACAACCATACACACAACCACACACACACAACCATACACACAACCACAGCCACACACACAACACACATAACCACACACACAATACACACAACTACACACATACAAACACAACCACACACACAACCACACACAATACCACACAACCACACACACAACCATACACAACCACACACATACACATAACCACACACAACCACACAACCACACCCACAACCACACACACACAACCACAACCACACACAACCACAACCACAACCACAAACACAACCAAAAACACACAACCACACACACAACCACACACATTACTAAAGGCACACACACAACACACACAACCACACACACAACACACAAAACCACGCACACACCACACACACACAACCACACACACAACCACAAACACAACCACACACAACCACACACACACAACCACACACACAACCACATATAGCACCACACAACCACACACACAACCACACACAACCACACCCACATACACAACCACACATACAGCCACAACCACACACAACCACACACACACAAACAACCACACACACACATACACAACCACACACACAACCACACACATATACAACCACATAAAACCACAGACACAACCACACACAACCATACATCCACACACACCCACAACCACACCTGCACCCACAACACACCCATAACCACACAACCACACAACCACACACACAACCACAAGCACACACACACAAGCACACACACACAACCCCACACAACCACACACACACAACCACACAAACACAACCACACACACACACACAACCACACATACACACAACCACACACACAACCACACACACACAACCACACACACACAACCACACAACCACACACACACAACCACACACACACTCAACCACACACACACAACCACACCCTCACAACCACACCCACAACCACACCCATACAACCACACCCACCCACACACACACCCACACACCCACAACCATACCCACATCCACACCCAACCATAATCACACACACTCACAACCACACACCACCATACATACAACCACACACACAACCTCACAAACAACCACACACACACAACCACAACCACACACACACAACCACAACCACACCCACCCACACACAACCATACACACAACCATATACACACAACCACACACACAACCACACCTGCACACACAACCACACACACACAACCACACACCCAAAACCACCCACACACCCACAACCATACCCACAACCACATCCACACCCAACCACAATCACACACACACAACCACACACACAACCATACATACAACCACATACACACAACCTCACAAACAACCACACACACACAACCACAACCACACCCACACAACCACACACACACAACCACAACCACACACACCCACACACAACCATACACACAACCACACACACACAACCATACACACAACCACAGCCACACACACAACACACATAACCACACACACAATACACACAACTACACACATACAAACACAACCACACACACAACCACACACAATACCACACAACCACACACACAACCATACACAACCACACACATACACATAACCACACACAACCACACAACCACACCCACAACCACACACACACAACCACAACCACACACAACCACAACCACAACCACAAACACAACCAAAAACACACAACCACACACACAACCACACACATTACTAAAGGCACACACACAACACACACAACCACACACACAACACACAAAACCACGCACACACCACACACACACAACCACACACACAACCACAAACACAACCACACACAACCACACACACACAACCACACACACAACCACATATAGCACCACACAACCACACACACAACCACACACAACCACACCCACATACACAACCACACATACAGCCACAACCACACACAACCACACACACACAAACAACCACACACACACATACACAACCACACACACAACCACACACATATACAACCACATAAAACCACAGACACAACCACACACAACCATACATCCACACACACCCACAACCACACCTGCACCCACAACACACCCATAACCACACAACCACACAACCACACACACAACCACAAGCACACACACACAAGCACACACACACAACCCCACACAACCACACACACACAACCACACAAACACAACCACACACACACACACAACCACACATACACACAACCACACACACAACCACACACACACAACCACACACACACAACCACACAACCACACACACACAACCACACACACACTCAACCACACACACACAACCACACCCTCACAACCACACCCACAACCACACCCATACAACCACACCCACCCACACACACAACCACACACCCACAACCACACCCACACACCCACAACCATACCCACAACCACACCCACACAACCACACAGAACCACACACACAACCACACATATAAGCACACGCACAACCACACCTAACCACACACATACAACCACACACACACAACCACACCTAACCACATACAAACACACCCAACCACACAGAAACACACACAACCACACACACACAACCACCCATACAACAACGCACACACAACCACAAAAACACCCACCCACCCACAACCACACCCACAATCACACCCACCCAACCACACCCAACCACACCCACAACCACACTCACAACCACACATACACAACCACACACACAACCACACACACACAACCACACACACACACAACCACACACACACAACTACACACACAACCACATACACAACCACACATACAACCACAACATACAACCACACACACAACCACACACACACAACCACACACACAACCACACACACACACACACAACCACACACATAAAACCACACACATACACAACACATAACCACAGACACAACCATACTCACAACCACACCCATACCCACAACCACACCCACAACCACACAACCACACATACAACCACACACACAAGCACACACACAACCACACACACACAAGCACACAACCACACACACAACCAACCACAACCACACAACCACACACACAACCACACAAACAACCACACCCACACAACCAGAACCAACCACAACCACACAGACACAACCACACCCACACACACACAACCACCCATACACAACCACCCACACACAACCACACACACACACAACCACACACACAACCACACAGACACAACCAGAACCACACACAGAACCACACATGCACAACCCCACACAACCACACACACACAACCACACAAACACAACCACAAACACACACACAACCACACATACACACAACCACACACACAACCACACACACACAACCACACACACACAACCACACACACACAACCACACACACACACAACCACACACACACTCAACCACACACACAACCACACCCACACAACCACACCCACAACCACACCCATACAACCACACCCACCAACACACACAACCACACACCCACAACCACACACACACACCCACAACCACACCCACAACCACACCCACACAACCACACAGAACCACACACACAACCACACATACAACCACACACACAACCACACCCAACCACACACAACCACACACACACAACCACACACACACAACCACACCTAACCACATACAAACACACCCAAACACACACAACCACACACACACAACCACACACACAACAATACACACACAACCACACAAACACCCACCCACCCATAACCACACCCACAACCACACCCACACAACCACACCCAACCACACCCACAACCACACTCACAACCACACATACACAACCACACACACAACCACACACACAGAACCACACACACACGCAAGCACACACACACAACTACACACACAACCACATACACAACCACACATACAACCACAACATACAACCACACACACAACCACACACAACCACACACACACAACCACACACACAACCACACACACACAACCACACACACACAACCACACACATACACAACACATAACCACAGACACAACCATACTCACAACCACACCCATACCCACAACCACACCCACAACCACACAACCACACAACCACACATACAACCACACACACAAGCACACACACAACCACACACACACACACAAGCACATAACCACACACACAACCACAACCACACAACCACATACACAACCACACACACAACCACACAAACAACCACACCCACACAACCAGAACCAACCACAACCACACAGACACAACCACACACACACATACAACCACACACACAACCACACAGACACAACCACAACCACACACAACCACACAGACACAACCACAACCACACACAACCACACAGACACAACCACAACCACACACAGAACCACACATGCACAACCACACACACAACCATACCCACAACCACACCCACACAACCACACCTGCACACACACAACCACACACACAAAACCACACACACAAAACCACCCACACACCCACAACCATACCCACAACCACATCCACACCCAACCACAATCACACACACACAACCACACACACAACCATACATACAACCACATACACACAACTTCACAAACAACCACACACACACAACCGCAACCACACACACACAACCACACACACATAACCACAACCACACCCACCCACACACAACCATACACACAACCACACACACAACCATACACACAACCACAGCCACACACACAACACACACAACCACACACACAATACACACAACTACACACACACAACCACACACACAACCACACATATACACATAACCACACACAACCACACAACCACACCCACAACCACACACACACAACCACACACAACAACAACCACACACACAACCACACAACCAAAAACACACAACCACACACATACAACCACACACACAACCACAATATACAATCACACACACAACCACACACAACCACACATACAGAACCACACCCACAACCACACCCACAACCACACACACACAACCACACACATACAAAACCACACACACAACCATACACATAACCACACATCCACACACACACCCACAACCACACACACCCACAACCACACCCACAATCACACAACCATACACATAACCACAACCACACACACACAACCACAACCACACAACCACACACAACCACACATACAACCATAACCACATACACAACCACACACACACAACCACACACACAACCACACACACACAACCACACAAACACAACCACACACACAACCATGCAAACAACCACACACACAACCACACCCACAACCATACTCTCAACCATACCCACAAAACCACACCCACACACACACACAACCACACACCGACAACCATACCCACACACCCACAACCACACCCACACCCACACAAACACCCCCACCCACACAACCACCCCCAACCACACCCACACAACCATACACACAACCATACACACAACCACACACAACCACACACACACAACCACATACACACAACCACACATACACAACCAAACACACACACAAACAACCACACACACAACCATGCACACAACCACACACACACACAACTGCACACATAACCACATACACACAACCATGCACACAACCACACACTCACAACCACACACACACAACCACACACACAACCACACACACAACCTCAATCACACCCACAACCACACACACACACACACAACCACACGCACAACTACAGCCACACACAGAACACACACAACCACACACACAACACACAAAACCACACACACCACACACACACAACCACACACACAAACACAAATACAACCACACACAACAACATATAACACTACACAACCACACACAACCACACCCACACACACAACCACACACAGCCACAACCACACACAACCACACATTCAACCACACACACACACACAACCACACACACAACCACACACACACAACCACACACACAACCACACACACAACCATAGCCACAACCATACCCACAACCACACCCATACAACCACACCTGCATACACACAACCACAAACACACAACCACACACCCAAAACCACCCACACACCCACAACCATACCCACATCCACACCCAACCATAATCACACACACACACAACCACACACCACCATACATACAACCACACATACACAACCTCACAAACAACCACACACACACAACCACAACCACACACACAACCACACCCACCCACACACAACCATACACACAACCATATACACACAACCACACACACAACCACAGCCACACACACAACACACACAACCACACACACAATACACAAAACCATACACACAACCACACACACAACCACAACCACACACACAACCATACACAATACCACACAACCACACACACAACCACACACATACACATAACCACACACAACCACACCGAACCACACAACCACCCAAAACCACACACACACAACCACAACCACACACAACCACAACCACACACACAACCACACAACCAAACACAAACAACCACACACACAACCACACATATACAACCACACACACACAACCACAACATACAATCACACACACAACCACACACAACCACACATACAGAACCACACCCACAACCACACCCACAACCACACACACACAACCACACACATACAAAACCACACAAAACCACACACACAACCACACATAACCACACATCCACACACACACCCACAACCACACCCACAACCACACCCACAACCACACAACCACACACATAACCACAACCACACACTTGCAACCACACACACACAACCACACAAACAACCACACACACACAACTACACCCACAACCTCACACAACCACACATACAATGATAACCACATACACAACCACACACACACAACCACACACACAACCACACACACAACCACACACACAACCACACACACACACAACCACACAACCACACACACACAACCACACACACACTCAACCACACACACACAACCACACACACACAACCACACCCACAACCACACCCATACAACCACACCCACCCAAACACACAACCACACACCCACAACCACACACACACCCACAACCACACCCACAACCACACCCACACAACCACACAGAACCACACACACAACCACACATACAACCACACACACAACCACACCCAACCACACACAACCACACACACACAACCACACACACACAACCACACCTAACCACATACAAACACACCCAAACACACACAACCACACACACACAACCACACACACAACAACGCACACACAACCACACAAACACCCACCCACCCATAACCACACCCACTACCACACCCACACAACCACACCCAACCATACCCACAACCACACTCACAACCACACATACACAACCACACACACAACCACACACACAGAACCACACACACACACAAGCACACACACACAACTACACACACAATCACATACACAACCACACATACAACCACAACATACAACCACACACACAACCACACACAACCACACACACACAACCACACACACAACCACACACACACAACCACACATACAACCACACACATACACAACACATAACCACAGACACAACCATACTCACAACCACACCCATACCCACAACCACACCCACAACCACACAACCACACAACCACACATACAACCACACACACAAGCACACACACAACCGCACACACACACAAGCACACAACCACACACACAACCACAACCACACAACCACATACACAACCACACACACAACCACACAAACAACCACACCCACACAACCAGAACCAACCACAACCACACAGACACAACCACACCCACACACACACAACCACCCACACACAACCACACACACAACCACACAGACACAACCACAACCACACACAACCACACACACAACCAGAACCACACACAGAACCACACATGCACAACCACACACACAACCATACCCACAACCACACCCACACAACCACACCTGCACACACACAACCACACACACAAAACCACACACCCAAAACCACCCACACACCCACAACCATACCCACAACCACATCCACACCCAACCACAATCACACACACACAACCACACACACAACCATATATACAACCACATACACACAACCTCACAAACAACCACACACACACAACCACAACCACACACACAACCACACACACATAACCACAACCACACCCACCCACACACAACCATACACACAACCACACACACAACCATACACACAACCACAGCCACACACACAACACACACAACCAAACACACAATACACACAACTAAACACACACAACCACACACACAACCACACACATACACATAACCACACACAACCACACAACCACACCCACAACCACACACACACAACCACAACCACACACAACCACAACCACACACACAACCACACAACCAAAAACACACAACCACACACACAACCACACACATACAACCACACACACAACCACAATATACAATCACACACACAACCACACACAACCACACATACAGAACCACACCCACAACCACACCCACAACCACACACACACAACCACACACATACAAAACCACACACACAACCATACACATAACCACACATCCACACACACACCAACAACCACACACACACCCACAACCACACCCACAACCACACAACCATACACATAACCACAACCACACACACACAACCACACACACACAACCACACAAACAACCACACACACACAACTACACCCACAAATTGACACAACCACACATACAACCATAACCACATACACAACCACACACACACAACCACACACACAACCACACACACACAACCACACAAACACAACCACACACACAACCACACACAACCATGCAAACAACCACACACACAACCACACCCACAACCATACTCTCAACCATACCCAAAAAACCACACCCAAACACACACACAACCACACACCGACAACCATACCCACACACCCACAACCACACCCACACCCACACAAACACCCCCACCCACACAACCACCCCCAACCACACCCACACAACCATACACACAACCATACACACAACCACACACAACCACACACACACAACCACATACACACAACCACACATACACAACCAAACACACACACAAACAACCACACACACAACCATGCACACAACCACACACACACACAACTGCACACATAACCACATACACACAACCATGCACACAACCACACACTCACAACCACACACACACAACCACACACACAACCACACACACAACCTCAATCACACCCACAACCACACACACACACACACAACCACACACACAACTACAGCCACACACAGAACACACACAACCACACACACAACACACAAAACCACACACACCACACACAACCACACACACAACCACAAATACAACCACACACACAACCACACACAACAACATATAACACCACACAACCACACACAACCACACCCACACACACAACCACACACACAGCCACAACCACACACAACCACACATTCAACCACACACACACACAACCACACACACAACCACACACACACAACCACACACACAACCACACACACAACCATACCCACAACCATACCCACAACCACACCCATACAACCACACCTGCACACACACAACCACAAACACACAACCACACACCCAAAACCACCCACACACCCACAACCATACCCACATCCACACCCAACCATAATCACACACACACACAACCACACACCACCATACATACAACCACACACACACAACCTCACAAACAACCACACACACACAACCACAACCACACACACAACCACAACCACACCCACCCACACACAACCATACACACAACCATATACACACAACCACACACACAACCACAGCCACACACACAACACACACAACCACACACACAACACACAAAACCATACACACAACCACACACACAACCACAACCACACACACAACCACACACAATACCACACAACCACACACACAACCACACACATACACATAACCACACACAACCACACCGAACCACACAACCACCCAAAACCACAAACACACAACCACAACCACACACAACCACAACCACACACACAACCACACAACCAAACACACACAACCACACACACAACCACACATATCCAACAACACACACACAACCACAACATACAATCACACACACAACCACACACAACCACACATACAGAACCACACCCACAACCACACCCACAACCACACACACACAACCACACACATACAAAACCACACAAAACCACACACACAACCACACATAACCACACATCCACACACACACCCACAACCACACCCACAACCACACCCACAACCACAAAACCACACACATAACCATAACCACACACTCACAACCACACACACACAACCACACAAACAACCACACACACACAACTACACCCACAACCTCACACAACCACACATACAATCATAACCACATACACAACCACACACACACAACCACACACACAACCACACATACAACCACACACACACAACCACACACACAACCACACACAACCACGTACACAACCACACACAACCACACCCACAACCATACCCTCAACCATACCCACACAACCACACACACACACACACACACACACAACCACACACTGACAACCATACCCACACACCCACAACCATACCCACACACCCACAACCACACCCACACCCACACAAACACACCCACCCATACAACCACACTCAACAACACCCACAGAACCACACACACAACTATACACACAACCACAAACACACACAACCAAACATACACAACCACGCACGCACACACACACAAACAACCACACACACAACCATGCACACAACCACACACACACACACAACCGCACACATAACCACATACACACAACCATGCACATAACCACACACTCACAACCACACACACACAACCACACACACAACCCCATTCACACCCACAACCACACACACACACACATACAACCACACAAACACAACCACATGCAACCACACACACAACTACAGCCACACACACAACACACACAACCACACACACAACACATAAAACCACACACCACACACACACAACCACACACACAACCACACACACAACCACAAACACAACCACACACACACAACCACATATAAAACCACACAACCACACTCACAACCACACACAACCACACCAACACACACAACCACAACATACAACCACACACACACAACCACACACATACACAACCACATAAAACCACACACACAACCACACACAACCATACATCCACACACACCCACAACCACACCTGCACCCACAACGCACCCATAACCACACAACCACACAACCACACACACAACCACAAGCACACACACAAGCACACACACAAGCACACACACACACAACCACACACAACCACACACACACAACCACACACACACAACCACACACACACACAACCACACACACAACCACACACACAACCACACACACACAACCACAACCACACACACAACCACACAACCACACACACAACCACACACACACTCAACCACACACCCAAAACCACACCCACACAACCACACCCACAACCACACCCATACAACCACACCCACCCACACACACAACCACACACCCACAACCACACACACACACCCACAACCACACCCACAACCACACCCACACAACCACACAGAACCACACACACAACCACACATACAACCACATGTACAACCACACCCAACCACACACAACACACAACACACACACAACCACACACACAACCACACCTAACCACATACAAACACACCAAACACACACAAACACACACAACCACACACACACATCCACACACACTACAACACACAAACAACCACACAAACACCCACCCACCCACAACCACACTCACAACCACACCCACACAACCACAACCACACCCAACCACACCCACAACCACACCCACAACCACACATACACAACCACACACACAACCACTCACACACAACCATACACACACACAAGCACACACACACAACTACACACACAACCACACATACAACCACACATACAACCACAACATACAACCACACACACAACCACACACACACACAACCACACACACAACCACACACACACAACCACACACACACAACCACAACATACAATCACACACACAACCACACACAACCACACATACAGAACCACACCCACAACCACACCCACAACCACACACACAACCACACACATACAAAACCACACAAAACCACACACACAACCACACATAACCACACATCCACACACACACCCACAACCACACCCACAACCACACCCACAACCACAAAACCACACACATAACCACAACCACACACTCACAACCACACACACACAACCACACAAACAACCACACACACACAACTACACCCACAACCTCACACAACCACACATACAATCATAACCACATACACAACCACACACACACAACCACACACACAACCACACATACAACCACACACACACAACCACACACACAACCACACACAACCACGTACACAACCACACACAACCACACCCACAACCATACCCTCAACCATACCCACACAACCACACACACACACACACAACCACACACTGACAACCATACCCACACACCCACAACCATACCCACATACCCACAACCACACCCACACCCACACAAACACACCCACCCATACAACCACACTCAACAACACCCACAGAACCACACACACAACCATACACACAACCACAAACACACACAACCAAACATACACAACCACGCACGCACACACACACAAACAACCACACACACAACCATGCACACAACCACACACACACACACAACCGCACACATAACCACATACACACAACCATGCACATAACCACACACTCACAACCACACACACACAACCACACACACAACCCCATTCACACCCACAACCACACACACACACATACAACCACACAAACACAACCACATGCAACCACACACACAACTACAGCCACACACACAACACACACAACCACACACACAACACATAAAACCACACACCACACACACACAACCACACACACAACCACACACACAACCACAAACACAACCACACACACACAACCACATATAAAACCACACAACCACACTCACAACCACACACAACCACACCAACACACACAACCACAACATACAACCACACACACAACCACACACAACCACACACACACAACCACACACACAACCACACACACACAACCACACACATATACAACCACATAAAACCACACACACAACCACACACAACCATACATCCACACACACCCACAACCACACCTGCACCCACAACGCACCCATAACCACACAACCACACAACCACACACACAACCACAAGCACACACACAAGCACACACACAAGCACACACACACACAACCACACACAACCACACACACACAACCACACACACACAACCACACACACACACAACCACACACACAACCACACACACACAACCACAACCACACACACAACCACACAACCACACACACAACCACACACACACTCAACCACACACCCAAAACCACACCCACACAACCACACCCACAACCACACCCATACAACCACACCCACCCACACACACAACCACACACCCACAACCACACAACCACACCCACAACCACACCCACACAACCACACAGAACCACACACACAACCACACATACAACCACAGGTACAACCACACCCAACCACACACAACCACACAACCACACACACAACCACACACACAACCACACCTAACCACATACAAACACACCCAACCACACACAAACACACACAACCACACACACACATCCACACACACTACAACACACAAACAACCACACAAACACCCACCCACCCACAACCACACCCACAACCACACCCACACAACCACAACCACACCCAACCACACCCACAACCACACCCACAACCACACATACACAACCACACACACAACCACTCACACACAACCATACACACACACAAGCACACACACACAACTACACACACAACCACACATACAACCACACATACAACCACAACATACAACCACACACACAACCACACACACACACAACCACACACACAACCACACACACACAACCACACACACATAACCACACACATACACAACACACAACCACACACACAACCATACTCACAACCACACCCACACCCACAACCGCACCCACAACCACACAACCACACAACCACACATACAACCTTACACACAAGCACACACACAAGCACACACACACACAAGCACACATAACCACACACACACACACACACAACCACACACACACACAACCACACCCACACAACCACACCCACCCACACAACCACACCCAACCACACCCACTGAACCATACACACAACCACACACAACCACACACACAACCACACACACAACCACACAACCACACACACAACCACACCTAACCACATACAAACACACCCAACCACATACAAACACTCAACCACACACACACAACCACACACACAACAACGCACACACAACGACACAAACACCCACCCACCCATAACCACACCCACAACCACACCCACACAACCACAACCACACCCAACCACACCCACAACCACACCCACAACCACACATACACAACCACACACACAACCACACACACAACCACACACACACAAGCACACACACACAACTACACACACAACCACACACACAACCACACATACAACCACAACATACAACCACACACACAACCACACACAACCACACACACACACAACCACACACACAACCACACACACACAACCACACACACACATAACCACACACATACACAACACACAACCACACATATAACCATACTCACAACCACACCCACACCCATAACCGCACCCACAACCACACAACCACACAACCACACATACAACCACACACACAAGCACACACACAACCACACACACACACAAGCACACATAACCACACACACACACACACACACAACCACACACACACACAACCACACCCACACAACCACACCCACCCACACAACCACACACAACCACACCCACAGAACCATACATACAACCACACACAACCACACACACAACCACAAGCACACACACAAGCACACACACAAGCACACACACACACAACCACACACAACCACACACACACAACCACACACACACAACCACACACACACACAACCACACACACAACCACACACACACAACCACAACCACACACACAACCACACAACCACACACACAACCACACACACACTCAACCACACACCCAAAACCACACCCACACAACCACACCCACAACCACACCCATACAACCACACCCACCCACACACACAACCACACACCCACAACCACACAACCACACCCACAACCACACCCACACAACCACACAGAACCACACACACAACCACACATACAACCACAGGTACAACCACACCCAACCACACACAACCACACAACCACACACACAACCACACACACAACCACACCTAACCACATACAAACACACCCAACCACACACAAACACACACAACCACACACACACATCCACACACACTACAACACACAAACAACCACACAAACACCCACCCACCCACAACCACACCCACAACCACACCCACACAACCACAACCACACCCAACCACACCCACAACCACACCCACAACCACACATACACAACCACACACACAACCACTCACACACAACCATACACACACACAAGCACACACACACAACTACACACACAACCACACATACAACCACACATACAACCACAACATACAACCACACACACAACCACACACACACACAACCACACACACAACCACACACACACAACCACACACACATAACCACACACATACACAACACACAACCACACACACAACCATACTCACAACCACACCCACACCCACAACCGCACCCACAACCACACAACCACACAACCACACATACAACCTTACACACAAGCACACACACAAGCACACACACACACAAGCACACATAACCACACACACACACACACACAACCACACACACACACAACCACACCCACACAACCACACCCACCCACACAACCACACCCAACCACACCCACTGAACCATACACACAACCACACACAACCACACACACAACCACACACACAACCACACAACCACACACACAACCACACCTAACCACATACAAACACACCCAACCACATACAAACACACAACCACACACACACAACCACACACACAACAACGCACACACAACGACACAAACACCCACCCACCCATAACCACACCCACAACCACACCCACACAACCACAACCACACCCAACCACACCCACAACCACACCCACAACCACACATACACAACCACACACACAACCACACACACAACCACACACACACAAGCACACACACACAACTACACACACAACCACACACACAACCACACATACAACCACAACATACAACCACACACACAACCACACACAACCACACACACACACAACCACACACACAACCACACACACACAACCACACACACACATAACCACACACATACACAACACACAACCACACATATAACCATACTCACAACCACACCCACACCCATAACCGCACCCACAACCACACAACCACACAACCACACATACAACCACACACACAAGCACACACACAACCACACACACACACAAGCACACATAACCACACACACACACACACACACAACCACACACACACACAACCACACCCACACAACCACACCCACCCACACAACCACACACAACCACACCCACAGAACCATACATACAACCACACACAACCACACACACAACCACACACACAACCACATGCACAACCACACCCAAACACATAAAACCACACAACCACGCACACACACAACCACACACACCCAACCACACACAACCACACACAACCACACACACCCACACACACAAAACCACACACAACCATGCACACACAGCCACACAAATACCCACCCACCCTCAACCACACCCACAACCACACCCACACAACCACAACCACACCCAACCACACCCACAACCACCCACAACCATACACACAACCACACACACACAACCACACATACACAACCACACACACACAACCACACACACAACTACACACATACAACCACACACACAACCACACATACAACTACACCACACAACCATACACACAACCACACACAACCACACATACACACAACCACAACCACAATCACACACACACAACTACACACACACAACCACACACATACACAACCACACAAAACCACACACACAACCACACATTCACACACACCCACAACCACACCCACAACCACACCCACAACCACACAACCACACACACAACCACAACCACACACACAATCACACAAACAACCTTACCCACACAACCAGAACCAACCACACCCACAACCACACAGACACAACAACACCCACAGACACACAACCATACACACACAACCATACACACACAACCACACCCACACACACACATACAACCACACAGAAACAACCACACAGAAACAACCACACACACACAACCACATACACACAACCACACACACAACCAAACATACAACCCCACCCACAACCACACACAACCACACACAGAACCAGAACCACACACACAACCACACACACACAACCACATACACAACCACACACACACAACCCCACACACACAACCACACACACAAAAACACAAACAACCACACACACACAACCATACCCACAACCATACCCACAACCACACCCACACAACCACGCCTGCACACACACACACAACCACACACACACCCCCACAACCATACCCACAACCACACCCAACCACAACCACACACACACACACACAACCACACACAACCACACACACACAACCTCACAAACAACCACACACACAACCACAACCACACACACACACCTACAACCATACCCACAACCACACACAACCACACACACACACACACAACCACACACACAACCACACACACACAACCTCACAAACAACCACACACACAACCAGAACCACACACACAACCACAACCACACACACACAACCATACATACAACAACATACACAACCACACACAACCACACACACAACCAGAACCACACACACAACCACACACACACAACTACACACACAACCACACACACACAACCACACACACACAACCACACACACAACCACACAAACAACCACACACACACAACCATACCCACAACCATACCCACAACCACACCCACACAACCACACCTGCACACACACACAACCACACACACACAACCACACAACCACAACCACAGACACACACAAAACCATACCCACAACCACACCCACACCCAACCACAACCACACACAACCACACATACAACCACACACACAACCACACACACAACCATAACCACTGTGTAGGAGAGTAGGGTCTGCTATCCTATGGTCACCCCAAATTTTTGCTTTTTGCTTCACTGGTTTTTGACATATTGAGGCTGTGGGCCTGCCAATCAGACCCCCAGCCTGCTGTTCTCTCTACTAAATTAAAACTATGCACCCTAGGTGCATAACCAATTGGAAGTGGATCACCCTGTCAGCCCCTGTACCAGTGTACACTAGGTACCCAGGGCATTGGTGTACCCAAGGCCTGCCAGGGGCTGCAGCATGTATTATGCCACCCCAGGCTTGGCCTAACAATCTGACACAACTGGCTGATCACTCAGCTGGGGTAAGTTGGTGTAATCACCTCTTACTTAGGTGTAGTATACCTATACCTAACCTTAAATGGGACACCTGGTAACCTATAAGTCACTCCTATGGCAGGCCTTAACAATCCTGAAGGCAGAGTGCTTGGTTCCATGTGAGATGGTGCTCTGGCATGAGCTGAGCCTGTCTGCAGTGGTCGGAACAACTTCCTTCTACTGTTTCCAGATATCGTCATACCATATACTCTTAAGTGCATTATGAACCTCGCGGTTAAATGCTATCTTTGGTTTGGCTTTATCAAAACATGTCGAGTAAGGTGTCATACGAATTGGAATACTAACCCCTCGCCAATTCTGGCGACGGGGTTAGCATTCCACCCTTCTAGAGGGACACGACATGTACAGTACCTGAAACCCGGGTAAAATCAGACATAGCCTCAGCTCCACCAAATGGATGCTGCCACCACAGACACAAGTCTGCCCTCCTGCTGCTGGGAGTCCTTCCAGCTTGGGAGGTGTGGACAAAGGGTTTCCTGCCAGGGGAGGTGCATGCACCACCCCAGACAGGATTTTGTGTATTGGTCAGGTAGGGCTTGAAAGAAACCAGACATGCCTGTGGCTCACAAGGAGCCTCGGTGCATATGCCAGTTCAAACCGGTCCTGGGGCACACCAGTCCCGGGCCTGGGGCGAGCTGGACAAAGGATTGGGGGTGTAACCACCCCCCTTCCTGGTCCCACCCATAGGGAGGGACCTAGCAGGTAGTCCGGCCCCTAGAATCCGCTTAAAGGTAGGAGCTGTGTCCTAAGACTTCAGACATCCTGGAATCAACTTGAAACTAAGAAGAAGACGGGAACTTCGACATTCTGCTGCACAGAAGACTGAAGAAAATCTCCCCTGTGGTCAGGGAGTGACCACCTTGCTAACGCAAGCACCATCCAGCGAATCACCGTCTGCTTTGCCGCCGCCTCCCGCCGGAGCCCGAGCCCAGAGACTGACAAGACCTGGACCTCCAGACCTCTCACCGCCCGATCCACAGTCCCTGAAAAGAGGAGACCCGTGGAGGCACCGAGACACGTGGAGCCAGCCATCTTGGAACGACTACGACAAGCTGACCAGTGCAACAACCGAGGCTCCCTCCAAGTTGTGCTTTGGGTCCTGAGAAGCCCAACCCTCGAGCAGCATCTGCACCAAAGGTGAGCCCTCCAGCATCTCCACGATCTGCGTGGGGCCCTTCTGCATTTTGCCACTCGACGCGCCTAACCGGTTGCTGGCCCGCTGGCTAGTGGCCATCTTGGCGACGAAATCTACGACAAACACCGCTGGTCTGGTTGCTCCAGACTGGCCCTTGCTCCCCTCCAAAGGAGCAATCCCTCTGACCTTGCTGGTCAGAACCAACAGCTGATTTCCGAATCCTCCTGCAATTGCTTTTGCCAAGGCTTGTTTGCTTCGATCAAGTCGCCGACACCGCCGACAGCGAGAGCCTGCGTGGGACAGCTCGTGAGCCGACTCCTGGACGTCGTCGACCTTCAGGGACCACGTGGCTGCGGAGACAAGCTACCCCTCATCACCTGTTTGCACCCGACATCGCCTGGTACCCACCTGGTGCCACGCTGGTCACTGGCTAGTGACTGTGAACACTGTCCCCTCTGCTTACAGGTCTTCAACATCTCCGATCCACTCTTGGATCCACTGCATCTCTTCCCGACCGACCGCCTGCAGCATCTTTGTCCCAGGCTCAACGGAACAGATAGAAGAAACCCGACGCACTTTGAGGCCTATGCACCCGCTTCCTGTGGGTGAGGTAAAGCTGGTACTCCGGTGCCCATGTGTAGTATTACATCTCTAGTGCCTGTGTTCCAAATCTTAAGTTCCTAGGTCATCCGGAAGATTCCTTTTGCAGTAACTTTGTACTTTTTACGCACCCATTGAAACCTATGGGAGCACGCGTGTGACTATTTGCTCTGCACACGCCACCCGTGGACCTCCTGGTCACTAACTGACGTTAGCTCCTTGTAGGCCCAGCGATTCTAGAGGCCCTAGGCCTTTTCCCTTTTCTGTTCGTGGTACTTATACCACTATTTTAGTATATGGTTTGAGTGGCCACCAGGGCCTACCCATATAAAGTGCAACTTCTGTGTATTCTGTGATAATCTTGTTTGACGATTTGTGCTCCTGTGCTCATAAAGAGACTAGGGGTTACTTTGAGAAATAAATACATATATATTTTGAATATATATCTGTGTGGTGTCCTTTCATTGGTATAAAAGGGGGTTACTATTGGTAAAACAGCTTGCTTAACACGCATCACGAGTTTAGCCTCAAAGACTGCTTAGCCTACGCTACCACTAGGGCAGCTAGTCCAAAAAGGTTGACTTACAACCACACCATAAGGGTTGCTTGGCATGGTACAAGGTGGTCACTAGAACTAGTGAACAGCATATACCAGGCCAACTTCTCACATTGGTGAGCAGCGGTTGGATTTGAGCTTGCTGTGTTTTACCATTGTAATCTCTTGGTTACCAATTGAAAGATCACATAGGTACCTGTAGGTACATATAAAACAAGATTAGATATACTTAAGTTCTACTGAACTTAGTTGTTGTAGAGCAAAGGGAGTAGCACACCCTGACTACAACTACTAGATAGGTTTAGTAGGTAAACCCAAGTGTAGGTAGATTGCAACACATCCACCCACACTTAAGAGCAATGGCTGGGGCAGAGGGGTCCACTGTACCCATCTCTGTTGAGAGTGACCCCCCGAGGGCACCATCCATCTTTGCTACCCTTAATCAGAATGAGCTCAGGCATTTGGCAACTCTTAGAGGCCTTAAACAGCCCAAGAACCCAAACTCTGCTGAGCTCAGAGAGCTCTTACAGAATGATGAGAATCAGAGAGCACTCAAGAAAGCTTCCCAGTTAGCCCCCTTAGGGTCAGGAACAGGAGGCCCCCCTTCTGAAGATACTACAGAGGTACCCAGTCCCAATAGTCACCCCTTAGATGGGATGCCTACCACAGAGGATGAGAGTGAAAAGGATACTGACAGTAGTGAGGATGAAGGGAGAACTAGCCCAGTGCCAAGTATTATACTTGGCCCAGCTAAACCAAGGCTATTGGGGACTGACAGTGGGTTCAACCCACTGGATCTCCCCAGTGGACTTAACACAGGGCTTGGAAGGCAAAGGAATCGCTCAGGTGACTCCAATGCTTCCCATGGCTCTAGAGGCTCTCAAGGTCACTCCAGGAGAAGGATGACCACCCCTCAGAGGAGGGAACATGAGGCCAAGATGCAAGAGGCCCAGCTGAGGATCAGGAAGCAGGAGCTAGAAGTAGCCCTGATGGAAGAGAAACTTAGCAAGGCTAGACAGCATAAAGAGAGTGGGTCTATACCCACTGGTGGCAGCATTGTCCCTAAGGACAAAGATAGGGTTTTCGACAATAGAAACCTGTCTAAGGTTGTGCCCCCCTACAAAAGTGGGGATGACATCCACAAGTGGATAACTGCTCTTGAGAGAGCCTGCAAAGTACAGCAGGTTCCTGAAGATCAGTGGGCAGCAATCCTCTGGCTCTCCTTTGAAGGAAGAGGCAGAGACAGACTCCTCACTGTTAGAGAAGAGGATGTCAGAAACTACAGAGTCCTGAAGAGTGTTCTGGTAGATGGGTTAGGCTTAACCACTGAACAGTACAGGTTAATGTTCAGAGACACCCAAAAGACACAGACTCAGGACTGGTCTGAATACATTGAATGTGCCACTAAGGCTTTGGGGGGTTGGTTGCTGGGAAGTAAGGTATCTGATTTTACAGGATTGTATAATTTGATGA
The DNA here is from genome assembly GCF_964204655.1 of Triturus cristatus. Taxonomy (NCBI): domain Eukaryota; kingdom Metazoa; phylum Chordata; class Amphibia; order Caudata; family Salamandridae; genus Triturus; species Triturus cristatus. Next base: position 1,051,220,674 of record NC_140579.1, read on the forward strand.
TGAGAGAGCAGATTTTAAATAACTGTCAAAACCAGCAACTGCATCAACACTTGGTTGACTCTGATCTGACCTCTCCCCAAGAATTGGGAAAGAAGGCAGACAAATGGGTCAGAACCAGGGTTAAGCAAAAGAACCAGAACCAGGGCCAAGGGGGTGATCAGAAGAAAACAGACCAAAAGGGTGGAGATCAGAAATCTAAAGACCAGAAGTCTTCAACAGGGCCCCAAACTACTGCTAAGGAGGGTGGGTCCCAACAACAGTCCAAAAAGAAGAAAGAAGGTCAAAAGAAACCCTGGTGCAATCATTGCAAAAATACAACTCACTGGACTAGTGATTGCAAAAAGGGTGGAGCCCCCAACACGGTTGCCCCTAAGGCACCTGCTCCCAGTACTACTGTTAGCAGTGTTGGTCCCCAGACAAAGGGTGTAGTGGGAATCACTATGGGAACTGAAGGAGATTCTGACTTAGACAGAACCCTTACACAGGCAGTCTTGATCTGTGATGGGGACATTGATTTGTCCCTGACTGTGAGCCCCAGTAACCTGGGCAAGTACAGACAGACTCCTTTAATTAATGACAAAGTGGCTCAAGCCTACAGGGACACATGTGCCAGTGTCACTATGGTGACACCAGGCTTTGTGGATCCTGGACAGTACATACCAGGTGAGAACTACCTGGTGACCAATGCCAGCAATGCCACTACTTCACATAGTGTGGCAGTTGTTAACTTCTCATGGGGAGGGGTAACTGGCCTCAAAAGGGTTGTGGTTAGTGCAGACCTCCCAGTAGAATGTTTGTTGGGCAATGACCTAGAGAGTTCTCTATGGTCAGAAGTGGAGTACAGGACTCATGCAGAGATGTTAGGTATATCATCACATGTCCTTGCTGTGACCAGGTCACAGGCCAAAAAGTGCCTCACTGAACCTCAGGTCTTGGATCCTGGAACAATGGACCAAGCACCTACCAAGAAGAAGAACAGGAGGGTCAAGGCTGTGCCTTCCCCCCTGCCTCAGAGTGATGATCAGCCTTCCCAGGAAGCTGATCTAGAGGACCCTGAAGGAACTGTCCCTGAAGAGCTTGAACCTGATCAGGTTGAGTTTCTGGGGACAGGGGGACCTTCAAGGGCTGACTTGAGGCAGGCTCAGTTATCCTGTCCCTCTCTTGAACCCCTCAGACAGCTGGCTGCTGCTGAGGCTGCTGGGAATGCTCAAGGTACCCATAAAGTGTATTGGGATGAAGGGCTCCTTTATTCAGAGGCTAGAGACCCCAAGCCTGGTGCAACCAGGAGGTTGGTCATACCTCTGCAATTTAGGGGCTTCCTTCTTACCTTGGCCCATGATATTCCTTTAGCAGGACACCTAGGCCAGAACAAGACCTGGGACAGACTTGTCCCTCACTTTCACTGGCCTCATATGAATGAAGATACAAAGGAGTTTTGTCGCTCCTGTGTTACCTGCCAAGCCAGTGGCAAATCAGGTGGCACAACAAAGGCCCCCCTAATACCACTACCTGTGGTGGGGGTCCCCTTTGAAAGAGTGGGAATAGACATAGTGGGTCCCATGGATCCTCCCACTGCATCTGGGCACAGATTTATACTGGTGGTAGTGGATCATGCCACCAGGTATCCAGAGGCAATTCCCCTTAGGACCACTACAGCTCCTGTTGTGGCCAGGGCCCTGCTGGGAGTATTCTCCAGAGTGGGGTTTCCTAAGGAGGTAGTATCTGACAGAGGTACCAACTTTATGTCAGGATACTTGACAGCTATGTGGAAGGAATGTGGTGTCAACTACAAGTTCACCACCCCTTATCACCCACAATGCAATGGGCTTGTTGAGAGATTCAACAAGACCCTAAAGGGTATGATCAAAGGATTACCTGAAAAGCTCAGGCGAAGATGGGATATCCTTCTACCCTGCCTTCTGTTTGCTTACAGAGAGGTCCCACAAAAAGGAGTTGGCTACAGCCCCTTTGAATTGTTGTTTGGGCACCCTGTGAGAGGCCCACTGTGTTTGGTGAAGGAAGGATGGGAGTTACCTCTCAAAAAGCCTAAGCTAGACATAGTGGACTATGTACTTGGTCTCCGCTCCAGGATGGCTGAGTATATGGAGAAGGCATCTAAAAACCTTGAGGCAAGCCAGGCCTTACAGAAAGCTTGGCATGACCAAAAGGCTGTCTTGGTTGAGTATCAGCCAGGACAGAAGGTATGGGTGTTGGAGCCAGTGGCCCCAGCAGCACTCCAAGACAAATGGTCTGGACCCCATACAATCCTGGAAAAGAAGGGAGAGGTCACCTACTTGGTCGACCTAGGAACTCCCAGGAGTCCCCACAGGGTACTCCATGTTAACAGGCTTAAAGCATATGTTGACAGGGCAGACATGGGCTTGCTCATGGCTACAGATGAGGGACAGGAGGAAGAGAGTGACCCTCTCCCAGACCTGTTGTCTCAGAACCCTGAAGATGGCTCAGTTGAAGGAGTGACCCTTGGAGGCAACCTCACTGCCCATCAGCAGACTGAATGTAGACAGGTTCTACAATCATTTTCACATATGTTTTCCTTGATACCTAGTCAAACTGACTGGTGTACCCATGTTGTGGACACTGGTGACAGTCTGCCTGTAAAGAACAAACTTTACAGACAACCTGACCACGTCAGGGACTGTATAAAGGCTGAGGTACATAAAATGCTGGAATTAGGTGTCATTGAACCCTCAGAGAGCCCCTGGGCTAGCCCAGTGGTTCTGGTCCCCAAACCTCACACCAAAGATGGCAAGAGAGAGATGAGGTTCTGTGTGGACTACAGAGGACTCAATGCTGTCACCAGGACAGATGCACACCCTATTCCAAGGGCAGATGAGCTCATAGACAAACTAGCTTCTGCAAAGTTTTTGAGCACATTTGACTTGACAGCTGGCTATTGGCAAATCAGGTTAGCTGAGGAGTCTAAGGCCAAAACAGCATTCTCAACCCCAGGTGGGCATTATCAGTTTGTGGTGATGCCCTTTGGTCTGAAGAATGCACCTGCCACCTTCCAAAGGCTGGTGAACCAAGTCCTTACTGGGTTGGATGACTTTTGCGCAGCATATCTTGATGACATTGCTGTCTTTAGTTCCACCTGGGAGGATCACCTGATCCACCTGAAGAAGGCTCTTGAGGCTCTGCAAAGGGCAGGCCTCACTATCAAGGCTACTAAGTGCCAGATAGGGCAGAGTAAGGTTGTGTATTTGGGCCACCTTGTAGGTGGGGGCCAAGTTCAACCACTGGAGAGTAAGATACAGTCCATCAAGGATTGGTCCCCTCCAACCACCCAGACTCAAGTTCGAGCTTTCTTGGGCTTGACTGGGTATTACAGGAAGTTTGTTAAGAACTATGGATCCATTGTGACTCCTCTTAATGATCTGACATCCAAGAAGATGCCCAAAAAGGTTCAGTGGACAGTAAGCTGTCAAAAGGCATTTGATGACCTGAAGGAGGCCATGTGCTCTGCACCTATCCTGAAAAGTCCTGACTACTCCAAAGAGTTTATTGTCCAAACAGATGCTTCTGAGTTGGGTGTGGGAGCTGTGCTGTCACAACTTAATGTAGATGGTCAAGACCAACCCATTGCTTTTATTAGCAGAAGGTTGACCCCCAGAGAGAAGAATTGGTCAGCTATTGAGAGGGAGGCCTTTGCTGTGGTGTGGGCCCTGAAGAAGCTGAGGCCATACTTGTTTGGCACTCACTTCAAGATTCAGACCGACCATAAGCCCCTCTTGTGGCTAAATCAGATGAAGGGTGAAAACCCCAAACTGCTTAGGTGGTCCATTTCCCTACAGGGGATGGACTTTACAGTGGAGCACCGGCCAGGTACTGACCATGGGAATGCAGATGGTCTCTCCAGGTACTTCCACTTAGGACATGAAGACGAGACTGGTCAAGGCTAGTTTAATGTCCCAGCGTTTGGGGGGGGGTTGTGTAGGAGAGTAGGGTCTGCTATCCTATGGTCACCCCAAATTTTTGCTTTTTGCTTCACTGGTTTTTGACATATTGAGGCTGTGGGCCTGCCAATCAGACCCCCAGCCTGCTGTTCTCTCTACTAAATTAAAACTATGCACCCTAGGTGCATAACCAATTGGAAGTGGATCACCCTGTCAGCCCCTGTACCAGTGTACACTAGGTACCCAGGGCATTGGTGTACCCAAGGCCTGCCAGGGGCTGCAGCATGTATTATGCCACCCCAGGCTTGGCCTAACAATCTGACACAACTGGCTGATCACTCAGCTGGGGTAAGTTGGTGTAATCACCTCTTACTTAGGTGTAGTATACCTATACCTAACCTTAAATGGGACACCTGGTAACCTATAAGTCACTCCTATGGCAGGCCTTAACAATCCTGAAGGCAGAGTGCTTGGTTCCATGTGAGATGGTGCTCTGGCATGAGCTGAGCCTGTCTGCAGTGGTCGGAACAACTTCCTTCTACTGTTTCCAGATATCGTCATACCATATACTCTTAAGTGCATTATGAACCTCGCGGTTAAATGCTATCTTTGGTTTGGCTTTATCAAAACATGTCGAGTAAGGTGTCATACGAATTGGAATACTAACCCCTCGCCAATTCTGGCGACGGGGTTAGCATTCCACCCTTCTAGAGGGACACGACATGTACAGTACCTGAAACCCGGGTAAAATCAGACATAGCCTCAGCTCCACCAAATGGATGCTGCCACCACAGACACAAGTCTGCCCTCCTGCTGCTGGGAGTCCTTCCAGCTTGGGAGGTGTGGACAAAGGGTTTCCTGCCAGGGGAGGTGCATGCACCACCCCAGACAGGATTTTGTGTATTGGTCAGGTAGGGCTTGAAAGAAACCAGACATGCCTGTGGCTCACAAGGAGCCTCGGTGCATATGCCAGTTCAAACCGGTCCTGGGGCACACCAGTCCCGGGCCTGGGGCGAGCTGGACAAAGGATTGGGGGTGTAACCACCCCCCTTCCTGGTCCCACCCATAGGGAGGGACCTAGCAGGTAGTCCGGCCCCTAGAATCCGCTTAAAGGTAGGAGCTGTGTCCTAAGACTTCAGACATCCTGGAATCAACTTGAAACTAAGAAGAAGACGGGAACTTCGACATTCTGCTGCACAGAAGACTGAAGAAAATCTCCCCTGTGGTCAGGGAGTGACCACCTTGCTAACGCAAGCACCATCCAGCGAATCACCGTCTGCTTTGCCGCCGCCTCCCGCCGGAGCCCGAGCCCAGAGACTGACAAGACCTGGACCTCCAGACCTCTCACCGCCCGATCCACAGTCCCTGAAAAGAGGAGACCCGTGGAGGCACCGAGACACGTGGAGCCAGCCATCTTGGAACGACTACGACAAGCTGACCAGTGCAACAACCGAGGCTCCCTCCAAGTTGTGCTTTGGGTCCTGAGAAGCCCAACCCTCGAGCAGCATCTGCACCAAAGGTGAGCCCTCCAGCATCTCCACGATCTGCGTGGGGCCCTTCTGCATTTTGCCACTCGACGCGCCTAACCGGTTGCTGGCCCGCTGGCTAGTGGCCATCTTGGCGACGAAATCTACGACAAACACCGCTGGTCTGGTTGCTCCAGACTGGCCCTTGCTCCCCTCCAAAGGAGCAATCCCTCTGACCTTGCTGGTCAGAACCAACAGCTGATTTCCGAATCCTCCTGCAATTGCTTTTGCCAAGGCTTGTTTGCTTCGATCAAGTCGCCGACACCGCCGACAGCGAGAGCCTGCGTGGGACAGCTCGTGAGCCGACTCCTGGACGTCGTCGACCTTCAGGGACCACGTGGCTGCGGAGACAAGCTACCCCTCATCACCTGTTTGCACCCGACATCGCCTGGTACCCACCTGGTGCCACGCTGGTCACTGGCTAGTGACTGTGAACACTGTCCCCTCTGCTTACAGGTCTTCAACATCTCCGATCCACTCTTGGATCCACTGCATCTCTTCCCGACCGACCGCCTGCAGCATCTTTGTCCCAGGCTCAACGGAACAGATAGAAGAAACCCGACGCACTTTGAGGCCTATGCACCCGCTTCCTGTGGGTGAGGTAAAGCTGGTACTCCGGTGCCCATGTGTAGTATTACATCTCTAGTGCCTGTGTTCCAAATCTTAAGTTCCTAGGTCATCCGGAAGATTCCTTTTGCAGTAACTTTGTACTTTTTACGCACCCATTGAAACCTATGGGAGCACGCGTGTGACTATTTGCTCTGCACACGCCACCCGTGGACCTCCTGGTCACTAACTGACGTTAGCTCCTTGTAGGCCCAGCGATTCTAGAGGCCCTAGGCCTTTTCCCTTTTCTGTTCGTGGTACTTATACCACTATTTTAGTATATGGTTTGAGTGGCCACCAGGGCCTACCCATATAAAGTGCAACTTCTGTGTATTCTGTGATAATCTTGTTTGACGATTTGTGCTCCTGTGCTCATAAAGAGACTAGGGGTTACTTTGAGAAATAAATACATATATATTTTGAATATATATCTGTGTGGTGTCCTTTCATTGGTATAAAAGGGGGTTACTATTGGTAAAACAGCTTGCTTAACACGCATCACGAGTTTAGCCTCAAAGACTGCTTAGCCTACGCTACCACTAGGGCAGCTAGTCCAAAAAGGTTGACTTACAACCACACCATAAGGGTTGCTTGGCATGGTACAAGGTGGTCACTAGAACTAGTGAACAGCATATACCAGGCCAACTTCTCACACACACACACAACCATACACACAACCACACACACACAACCACACACACAACCACAGCCACACACACAACACACACAACCACACACACAACACACAAAACCACACACACAACCCCACACACACAAACACTCACCCACCCACAACCACACTGACACACATACACAACCACACAAAGCCACACACACAACCACACATCCACACACACTCACAACCACACCCACACCCACAACCGCACCCACAACCACACAACCACACAACCACACTCACAACCACAACCACACACACAAGCACACACATAACCACACACACAACCACAATCAATCAATCAATCAATCAATCAATCAATCATAGGCATTTGTGTAGTGCACTGCTCACCCGGAGGGTCTCAAGGAGCTGGGTGGAGGGGAACACTACTGCTCGAACAGCCAGGTCTTGAGTTGCTTCCTGAAGGCGAGATGGTCTTGCGTTGTCCGGAGGTGGATGGGGAGGGAGTTTCATGTCTTGGCTGCCAGGTAGGAGAAGGATCTTCCTCCGGCGGTGGCTCTGCGGATGCGGGGGACGGTGGCGAGAGCGAGGCTGGCGGAGCGGAGCTGGCGGGTGGGCTAGTGGAAGGTCAGGCGGCTGTTGAGAACCTTGGGGCCCAGGTCGTGGAGGGCCTTGTATGCGTGGGTGAGGAGTCGGAACGTGATTCTTTTGTTGACGGGGAGCCAGTGCAGGTCTCTCAGGTGTCCGGAGATGTGGCTGTGTCGAGGGATGTCCAGGATGAGTCGTGCTGAGGCGTTCTGGATCCGTTGGAGTTTCTTCTGGAGTTTGGCGGCGGTGCCGGCGTAGAGGGCGTTCCCGTAGTACAGCCGACTGGTGACGAGGGCCTGGGTGACCGTCTTCCTGGTCTCGGTGGGGATCCACCGGAAGATCTTTCGAAGCATGTGCAGGGTGTTGAAGCATGAAGACGAGACGGTGTTGACTTGTCTGGTCATCGAGAGGGAGGAGTCCAGGATGAAGCCTAGGTTGCGTGCGTGGTCCGTTGGCTTGGGGGTGGCTCCCAGGGCAGGGGGCCACCAGGAGTCATCCCAGGCGGAGGGTGATGATCCCAGGATGAGGACCTCCGTCTTGTCTGTGTTCAGTTTCAGGCGGCTGTTCTTCATCCATTCGGCGACGTCTTTCATCCCTTCGTGTAGGCTGGCTCTGGCGGCGTCCGGGTCGCTGATGAGGGAGAGGATCAGCTGGGTGTCGTCGGCATAGGTGATGATCTTGAGGCTGTGTTGACGTGCGATGGTTGCGAGGGGGCTCATGTAGACATTGAAGAGGGTGGGGCTGAGCGATGACCCTTGTGGACTCCGCAGATGACTTCGGTGGCCGCTGACCGGAACGGGGGGAGGCGGACTCTCTGGGTTCTTCCGGCAAAGAATGATGTGATCCACTCCAGGGCCTTCTCCTGGATGCCGGTGTTGTTCAGGCGCTGTACCAGGGTGCGGTGGCAGACAGTGTTGAACGCTGCGGAGAGGTCCAGGAGGATGAGGGCCGCAGTTTCCCCGTTGTCCATTAGGGATCTGATGTTGTCTGTGGCTGCGATGAGGGCGGTCTCCGTGCTGTGGTTGGCTCGGAAGCCGGATTGCGAGTGGTCAAGGGATCCGTTGGTCTTGAGGAAGGCGGCTAGCTGTCTGTTGACAGTCTTCTCGATGACTTTGGCAGGAAACGCGAGGAGCAAGATGGGGCGGTAGTTCTTGAGGTCGGAGGGGTCTGCAGTTGGTTTCTTCAGCAGGGCACTGATCTCGGCGTGTTTCCAGCACTCCGGGAAGGTGGCGGTGTTGAAGGAGGCGTTGATGATGTCGCGGAGGTGGGGTGCGATGATGTGGTCGGCCGTGTTGAAGATGTGGTGTGGGCAGGGGTCCGTAGGGGATCCGGAGTGGATGGTGTTCATTGTGCGTGTTGTGTCTTCGGTGCTGACTGGGGTCCAGGTGCAGAGGGTGGCGGTGGGGGGCATCGGTTAGGTGGTGGGGTTCGTGGTTGGTGGGCCGAAGCTGTTGTGAATGTTGGCGATCTTGTCGTGGAAGAAGGCTGCGAGGGAGTCGCAGAGGTCTTGCGAGGGAGTGATGTCATTGTTTTCGGCGTCGGGGTTGGAGAGCTCTTTGACGATGCTGAAGAGTTCCTTGCTGTTGAGGGTGTTGTTGTCCAGTCGTTCCTTGAAGGCTGTCTTCTTTGTGGCGCGGATCAGTTGGTGGTGTTTGCGGGTGGCGTGTTTGAGGGTCGTCATGTTGTCTGTGGTCTGGTTGGTGTGCCAGGTGTTCTCCAGGGAGCGGCAGTTCTTCTTGGAGGTGATGAGCTCGTCGGTGAACCAGGAGGCTTTCTTGCTGCTGCGTCTGCTGGGGGGGTTCTTCTTCAGTGGTGCGAGGGCGTCTGCGCAGTTGGTGTGAGGTTGTTGGCAGCTTCGTTGGGGTCCGTTGAGCTGGTGGGGGGGTTCTGGCTGAGGAAGGTGGTGAGCTGGTCGCCGGTGATCTTGTTCCAGCTCCTGCGGGGGGCATGTTGAGGGTGGTGGTGGGTCGTCGTTTTACTGAAGCTGAAGTGATCGCAGCTGTGGTCAGTCCACTGGAGATTGGTGGAGTGGCTGAAGGTGACGTATTTGCTGGATGAGAAGACTGGGTCAAGCGTGTGGCCGGCGTAGTGGGTGGGGGTGGTTACCAGTTGCTTGAGTCCGAGGTTGGGCAGGTTGTCCAGCAGAGCAGTGGTGTTGCGGTCCTTGTTGTCCTCCAGGTGGAAGTTGAGGTCCCCCAGGAGGATGTAGTCGGTGGAATTGATGACGTGTGGGCTGACGAAGTCTGTGATGTCTTCGCTGAACTGTGTGCGTGGTCCCGGTGGTCTATAGACGAATGTGCCTCTGAGCATGGTCTTGCGGTCGGTGTGTATCTGGAAGTGGAGGTGTTCGGCGGAGGTGAAGGTGTCATCGGAGTTGGTCGTGATGCGGATGGTGTTCTTGTGGATGATGGCGATGCCTCCTCCTGTCTGGTTGACGCGGTCCTTCCTGGTGATTTTGTAGCCTTCTGGGACGGCGATGGCGACGTCGGGCGCTGAGGAGGCGTTCATCCAGGTTTCCGTCAGGAAGGCGATGTCTGGTGCTGTCGAGTCGAGGAGGTTCCAGAGTTCGACGGCATGCCTGTGAACGGAGCGGGTGTTGAGCAGGATGCACATCAGGTGTTTGTTGCTGGGGCTCGGTTTAGCAGGTGCGGTGTTGGGTTGGAGGCCGGTGTGGCGGCAGGTCAGGCAGGTGAAGGGTCCATGGGTGCGTCTCGGGGTGGCTCGGTAGCAGGCGGTGTTTCGGCCGGTGTTGAGTGTGTGGAGGGTTTTGGCATCGTAGATGTGCAGGGTGTGCTGGCGAGGGCGAGGACCAGGGGGTCTGGCGCTGGGCGCAGTCCAGGCGCAGATGGGCGCAGACGGGCTTACCTTTGGCGCACCTTCAGCGCTCAATCGGCGCTCCCGCTGCGTGCGTCCGCTGCGCGGTCGCTCTGGGGGCGTCATAAGTAAGGAGCCGGGGGGAGGAGCAGCTGGGTGGCGGGAGCGGGGCGGCGAATGGAATCACAGGGCGGCGGGGCCACAGGGAGGCAGCGGCGGGAAATTCCAAGAAGCAGCGGGCAGCGGGAAATTCCCAGGAGCAGCGGGAAATTCCCAGGAGCAGCGGGCAGCGAGCGAAGGAATCTGCAGGCAGGAGGCGGCAAAGGCAGGCAGGAGCGGCAGCAGTGAGTGGGGCAACCAAGCCCTGTGGAGGGCTGAGCGGTCCACACCAACAACCACACACACACAACCACACACACACAACCACACACATACACAACCACACACACAGAACCACACCCACAACCACACACACAACCGCATACACACAACCACACACATATACAACCACACAAAGCCACACACACAACCACACACAACCACACATCCACACACACCCACGACCACACACACCCATAACTGCACCTAAAACCACATAACCACACACACAACCACACAAATGCAACCACACACACACAACCACACACACAACCACACACACACAACCACACAAACCACCACACACACACAACCACACCCACAACCACACACAACCACACATACACAACCACACACACAATCACACACACACAACCACACACACAACCACACAAACAACCACATACACAACCACACCCACAACCATACCCTCAACCACACCCACACACAAACACACACACAACCACACACCCACAACCACACCCACACACCCACAACCACACAACCACACATACCCACACAACCACACCCAACCACACCCACAGAACCACACACACAACCATACACACAACCACACACACAACCACACACACAACTACACAAACACCCACCCACCCACAACCACACCCACACACATACACAACACAAAACCACACACACAACCACACATCCAAACACACTCACAACCACACCCACACCCACAACTGCACCCACAACCACACAACCACACACACAACCACACACACAAGCACACTCACAACCACACACACACAAGCACACACAACCACACACACACAACCACACACAACTACACACATACAACCACAACCACATACAACCACAACTATACACACAACCACACACACACACAACCACACACATACACAACCACAACACACAACCACACACACAACCATACCCACAACCACACCCCCACAACCACACCCACAACCACACCCACACAACCACACCCACCAACACACACAACCACACACCCACAACCACACCCACATACCCACAACCAGACCCACACAACCATACCCAACCATACTCACACAACCACACACACACAACCACACACACAACCACACACACTACCACACACGCACAACCATACCCACAACCACACACAACCACACACACAACCATACACACAACCATATACACACAACCACACACACACACACAACCACACAAACAACCACACACACAACCATACCCTCAACCACACCCACACAACCACACCCACACATGCACACACAACCACATACCCACAACCACACCCACACACCCACAACCACACCCACACCCACACAACCACACCCACCCACACAACCACACCCAACCACACCCACAGAACCACACACACAACCATACACACAACCACACAGAACCACACACACAGCCACATACAGAACCACACGCACAACCACACCCAACCAGACACAACCACACAACCACACACATACACAGCAACACAAAACCACACACCCAACCACACACAAACACACACAACCACACACACAACCACACAAACAACCACACAGACAGCTACCCACCCACAACCACACCCACACAACCAGAACCACACCCAACCATACCCACAACCACACACAACCACACACAACCACACATACACAATCACACACACACAACCACACACACACACAACCACACACACAACCACACACACACATAACCACACACACAACCACACACACAACCACAACATACAACCACACACACAACCACACACATCCACACACAAAACCACACACACAACCACACACACACACAACCACACACACAACCACACACATACACAACCACACACACAGAACCACACCCACAACCACACACACAACCACACTGTAGGAGAGTAGGGTCTGCTATCCTATGGTCACCCCAAATTTTTGCTTTTTGCTTCACTGGTTTTTGACATATTGAGGCTGTGGTCCTGCCAATCAGACCCCCAGCCTGCTGTTCTCTCTACTAAATTAAAACTATGCACCCTAGGTGCATAACCAATTGGAAGTGGATCACCCTGTCAGCCCCTGTACCAGTGTACACTAGGTACCCAGGGCATTGGTGTACCCAAGGCCTGCCAGGGGCTGAAGCATGTATTATGCCACCCCAGGCTTGGCCTAACAATCTGACACAACTGGCTGATCACTCAGCTGGGGTAAGTTGGTGTAATCCCCTCTTACTTAGGTGTAGTATACCTATACCTAACCTTAAATGGGACACCTGGTAACCTATAAGTCACTCCTATGGCAGGCCTTAACAATCCTGAAGGCAGAGTGCTTGGTTCCATGTGAGATGGTGCTCTGGCATGAGCTGAGCCTGTCTGCAGTGGTCGGAACAACTTCCTTCTACTGTTTCCAGATATCGTCATACCATATACTCTTAAGTGCATTATGAACCTCGCGGTTAAATGCTATCTTTGGTTTGGCTTTATCAAAACATGTCGAGTAAGGTGTCATACGAATTGGAATACTAACCCCTCGCCAATTCTGGCGACGGGGTTAGCATTCCACCCTTCTAGAGGGACACGACATGTACAGTACCTGAAACCCGGGTAAAATCAGACAGAGCCTCAGCTCCACAAAATGGATTCTGCCACCACAGACACAAGTCTGCCCTCCTGCTGCTGGGAGTCCTTCCAGCTTGGGAGGTGTGGACAAAGGGTTTCCTGCCAGGGGAGGTGCATGCACCACCCCAGACAGGATTTTGTGTATTGGTCAGGTAGGGCTTGAAAGAAACCAGACATGCCTGTGGCTCACAAGGAGCCTCGGTGCATATGCCAGTTCAAACCGGTCCTGGGGCACACCAGTCCCGGGCCTGGGGCGAGCTGGACAAAGGATTGGGGGTGTAACCACCCCCCTTCCTGGTCCCACCCATAGGGAGGGACCTAGCAGGTAGTCCGGCCCCTAGAATCCGCTTAAAGGTAGGAGCTGTGTCCTAAGACTTCAGACATCCTGGAATCAACTTGAAACTAAGAAGAAGACGGGAACTTCGACATTCTGCTGCACAGAAGACTGAAGGAAATCTCCCCTGTGGTCAGGGAGTGACCACCTTGCTAACGCACGCACCATCCAGCGAATCAACGTCTGCTTTGCCGCCGCCTCCCGCCGGAGCCCGAGCCCAGAGACTGACAAGACCTGGACCTCCAGACCTCTCACCGCCCGATCCACAGTCCCTGAAAAGAGGAGACCCGTGGAGGCAACGAGACACGTGGAGTGTGAGAAGTTGGCCTTGTATATGATGCTCACTAGTTAAAGTGATCACCTTGTACCATGCCAAGCAACCCTTATGGTGTGGTTGTAAGTCAACCTTTTCGGACTAGCTGCCCTAGTGGTAGCGTAGGCTAAGCAGTCTTTGAGGCTAAACTCGTGAAGCGTGTTAAGCCAGCTGTTTTACCAAATGCAACCCCCTTTTATACCAATGAAAGGACACCACACAGATATATATTCAAAATATATATGTATTTATTTCTCAAAGTAACCCCTAGTCTCTTTATGAGCACAGGAGCACAAATCGTCAAACAAGATTACAGTAGAATACACAGAAGTTGCACTTTATATGGATAGGCCCTGGTGGCCGCTCGAACCATATACTAAAATAGTGGTATAAGTACCACGAACAGAAAAGGGAAAAGGCCTAGGGCCTCTAGAATTGCTGGGCCTACAAGGAGCTAACTTCAGTTAGTGACCAGGAGGTCCACGGGTGGCGTGTGCAGAGCAAATAGTCACACGCGTGCTCCCATAGGTTTCAATGGGTGCGTAAAAAGTACAAAGTTACTGCAAAGAGGATCTTCCGGATGGACTAGGAACTCAAGATTTGGAAGACAGGCACTAGAGATGTAATACTACACTTGGGCACAGGAGTGCCAGCTTTACCTCACCCACAGGAAGCGGGTGCATAGGCCTCGAAGTGCGTCGGGTTTCTTCTATCTGTTCCGTGGAGCCTGAAGACAAAGATGCTGCAGGCGGTCGGTCCGGGAGAGATGCGTTGGATCCAAGGGTGGATCGGAGATGTTGAAGACCTGTAAGCAGAGGGGACAGTGTTCACAGTCACTAGCCAGTGACCAGCGTGGCACCAGGTGGGTACCAGGCAATGTCGGGTGCAAACAGGAAGAAAGGTGTAGCTTGTCTCTGCAGCCACGTGGTCCCTGGAGGTGGACGACGTCCAGGAGTCGGTTCACGAGCTGTCCCATGCAGGCTCTCGCTGTCGGCGGTGTCGGCGACTTGATCGAAGCAAACAAGCCTTGGCAAAAGCAATTGTTGTAGGAGATGAAATAAGCTGATGGTTCTGACCAGCAAGGTCAGAAGGACTGCTCCTTTGGAGGGGAGCAAGGGCCAGTCTGGAGCAACCAGACCAGTGGTGTATTTCGTGAAGTTCGTCGCCAAGATGGCTACTAGCCAGCGGGCCAGCAACCGGTTAGGCGCATCGAGTGGCAAAATGCAGAAGGGCCCCACGCAGATCGTGGAGATGCTGGAGGGCTCACCTTTGGTGCAGATGCTGCTCGAGGGTTGGGCTTCTCAGATCCCAAAGAACAACTTGGAGGGAGCCTCGGTTGTTGCACTTGCAGCTTGTCGTCGTCGTTCCAAGATGGCTGGCTCCACGTGTCTCGTTGCCTCCACGGGTCTCCTCTTTTCAGGGACTGTGGATCGGGCGGTGAGAGGTCTGGAGGTTCAGGTCTTGTCAGTCTCTGGGCTCGGGCTCTGGCGGGAGGCGGCAGCAAAGCAGACGTTGATTCGCTGGATGGTGCTTGCGTTAGCAAGGTGGTCACTCCCTGACCACAGGGGAGATTTCCTTCAGTCTTCTGTGCAGCAGAATGTCGAAGTTCCCGTCTTCTTCTTAGTTTCAAGTTGATTCCAGGATGTCTGAAGTCTTAGGACACAGCTCCTACCTTTAAGCGGATTCTAGGGGCCGGACTACCTGCTAGGTCCCTCCCTATGGGTGGGACCAGGAAGGGGGGTGGTTACACCCCCAATCCTTTGTCCAGCTCGCCCCAGGCCCGGGACTGGTGTGCCCCAGTACCGGTTTGAACTGGCATATGCACCGAGGCTCCTTGTGAGCCACAGGCATGTCTGGTTTCTTTCAAGCCCTACCTGACCAATACACAAAATCCTGTCTGGGGTGGTGCATGCACCTCCCCTGGCAGGAAACCCTTTGTCCACACCTCCCAAGCTGGAAGGACTCCCAGCAGCAGGAGGGCAGACTTGTGTCTGTGGTGGCAGCATCCATTTTGTGGAGCTGAGGCTATGTCTGATTTTACCCGGGTTTCAGGTACTGTACATGTCGTGTCCCTCTAGAAGGGTGGAATGCTAACCCCGTCGCCAGAATTGGCGAGGGGTTAGTATTCCAATTCGTATGACACCTTACTCGACATGTTTTGATAAAGCCAAACCAAAGATAGCATTTAACCGCAAGGTTCATAATGCACTTAAGAGTATATGGTATGACGATATCTGGAAACAGTAGAAGGAAGTTGTTCCGACCACTGCAGACAGGCTCAGCTCATGCCAGAGCACCATCTCACATGGAACCAAGCACTCTGCCTTCAGGATTGTTAAGGCCTGCCATAGGAGTGACTTATAGGTTAACATGTGTCCCATTTAAGGTTAGGTATAGGTATACTACACCTAAGTAAGAGGTGATTACACCAACTTACCCCAGCTGAGCGATCAGCCAGTTGTGTCAAATTGTTAGGCCAAGCCTGGGGTGGCATAATACATGCTTCAGCCCCTGGCAGGCCTTGGGTACACCAATGCCCTGGGTACCTAGTGTACACTGGTACAGGGGCTGACAGGGTGATCCAACCAATTGGGTATGTACCTAGGGTACATGGAGTCCATTTTAATGAGAGAACAGCCAGGCTGAGATCCTGAATAGCAGGATCTCAGGCCAACTAAGTCGAAAAACCAGCTAGACACTAGGCAAAAATTTGGGGGTAACCATAGTCAGATATCCACCTTCCTACATGGAGCCAGCCATCTTGAAACGACCACGACAAGCTGACAAGTGCAACAACCGAGGCTCCCTTCAAGTTGTGCTTTGGGATCTGAGAAGCCCAACCCTCGAGCAGCATCTGCACCAAAGGTGAGCCCTCCAGCATCTCCACGATCTGCGTGGGGCCCTTCTGCATTTTGCCACTCGACGCGCCCAACCGGTTGATGGCCCGCTGGCTAGTAGCCATCTTGGTGACGAACTTCACGAAATACACCGCTGGTCTGGTTGCTCCAGACTGGCCCTTGCTCCCCTCCAAAGGAGCAGTCCCTCTGACCTTGCTGGTCAGAACCATCAGCTTATTTCATCTCCTACAACAATTGCTTTTGCCAAGGCTTGTTTGCTTCGATCAAGTCGCTGACACTGCCGACAGCGAGAGCCTGCGTGGGACAGCTCGTGAACCGACTCCTGGACGTCGTCGACCTCCAGGGACCACGTGGCTGCAGAGACAAGCTACACCTTTCTTCCTGTTTGCACCCGACATTGCCTGGTACTCACCTGGTGCCACGCTGGTCACTGTCTAGTGACTGTGAACACTGTCCCCTCTGCTTACAGGTCTTCAACATCTCCGATCCACCCTTGGATCCACCGCATCTCTCCCGGACCGACCGCCTGCAGCATCTTTGTCTTCAGGCTCCACGGAACAGATAGAAGAAACCCGACGCACTTCGAGGCCTATGCACCCGCTTCCTGTGGGTGAGGTAAAGCTGGCACTCCTGTGCCCAAGTGTAGTATTACATCTCTAGTGCCTGTGTTCCAAATCTTGAGTTCCTAGTCCATCCGGAAGATCCTCTTTGCAGAAACTTTGTACTTTTTACGCACCCATTGAAACCTATGGGAGCACACGTGTGACTATTTGCTCTGCACACGCCACCCGTGGACCTCCTGGTCACTAACTAAAGTTAGCTCCTTGTAGGCCCAACGATTCTAGAGGCCCTAGGCCTTTTCCCTTTTCTGTTTGTGGTACTTATACCACTATTTTAGTATATGGTTCGAGCGGCCACCAAGGCCTATCAATATAAAGTGCAACTTCTGTGTATTCTACTGTAATCTTGTTTGACGATTTGTGCTCCTGTGCTCATAAAGAGACTAGGGGTTACTTTGAGAAATAAATACATATATATTTTGAATATATATCTGTGTGGTGTCCTTTCATTGGTATAAAAGGGGGTTGCATTTGGTAAAACAGCTGGCTTAACACGCTTCACGAGTTTAGCCTCAAAGACTGCTTAGCCTACGCTACCACTAGGGCAGCTAGTCCGAAAAGGTTGACTTACAACCACACCATAAGGGTTGCTTGGCATGGTACAAGGTGATCACTTTAACTAGTGAGCATCATATACCAGGCCAACTTCTCACATTGGTGAGCAGCGGTTGGATTTGAGCTTGCTGTGTTTTACCATTGTAATCTCTTGGTTACCAATTGAAAGATCACATAGGTACCTGTAGGTACATATAAAACAAGATTAGATATACATAAGTTCTACTGAACTTAGTTGTTGTAGAGCAAAGGGAGTAGCACACCCTGACTACAACTACTAGATAGGTTTAGTAGGTAAACCCAAGTGTAGGTAGATTGCAACACATCCACCCACACTTAAGAGCAATGGCTGGGGCAGAGGGGTCCACTGTACCTATCTCTGTTGAGAGTGACCCCCAGAGGGCACCATCCATCTTTGCTACCCTTAACCAGAATGAGCTCAGGCATTTGGCAACTCTTAGAGGCCTTAAACAGCCCAAGAACCCTACCTCTGCTGAGCTCAGAGAACTCTTGCAAAATGATGAAAATCAGAGAGAGCTCAAGAAAGCTTCCCAGTTAGCCCCCTTAGGGTCAGGAACAGGAGGCCCCCCTTCTGAAGATGCTACAGAAGTACCCCTTTCCAATAGCCATCCCTTAGATGAGAACCATACTACAGAGGAGGAAAGTGGGGAGGATACAGAGAGTAGTGATGATGAAGGGAGAACTAGCCCAGTGCCAAGTGTTATACTTGGCCCAGCTAAACTAAGGCTATTGGGGACTGACAATGGGATCATCCCATTGGATCTCCCCAGTGGACTTAACCAGGGGCTTGGGAGGAAAAGGAATCGCTCAGGTGACTCTAATGCTTCTCATGCCTCTAGAGGCTCTCAAGGTCACTCCAGGAAAAGGATGACCACCCCTCAAAGGAGGGAACATGAGGCCAGAATGCAGGAAGCCCAGCTGAGGATCAGGAAGCAGGAGCTAGAAGTAGCCCTGATGGAAGAAAAACTGAACAAGGCAAGGCAACCTAGAGAGAGTGGGTCTATACCCACTGGTGGCAGCATTGTCCCTAAGGACAAAGATAGGGTCTTTGATAATAGGAACCTGTCTAAGGTTGTGCCCCCCTACAAAAGTGGGGATGACATCCACAAATGGATAACTGCTCTTGAGAGAGCCTGCAAATTACAGCAGGTTCCTGAAGACCAGTGGGCAGCAATCCTCTGGCTCTCCTTTGAAGGAAGGGGCAGAGACAGACTCCTCACTGTTAGAGAAGAGGATGTCAGAAATTACAGAGTCCTGAAGAGTGTCCTAGTTGATGGGTTAGGCTTAACCACTGAACAGTACAGGTTAATGTTCAGAGACACCCAAAAGACACAGACTCAGGACTGGTCTGAATACATTGAATGTGCCACTAAGGCTTTGGAGGGTTGGTTGCTGGGAAGTAAGGTATCTGATTTTACAGGATTGTATAATTTGATGATGAGAGAACAGATTTTAAATAACTGTCAAAACCAGCAACTGCATCAACACTTGGTTGACTCTGATCTGACCTCTCCCCAAGAATTGGGAAAGAAGGCAGACAAATGGGTCAGAACCAGGGTTAAGCAAAATAACCAGAACCAGGGCCAAGGGGGTGATCAGAAGAAAACAGACCAAAAGGGTGGAGATCAGAAATCTAAAGACCAGAAGTCTTCAACAGGGCCCCAAACTACTGCTAAGGAGGGTGGGTCCCAACAACAATCCAAGGGAAAGAAGAAAGAAGGTCAAAAGAAACCCTGGTGCAATCATTGCAAAAATACAACTCACTGGACTAGTGATTGCAAAAAGGGTGGAGCCCCCAACACTGTTGCCCCTAAGGCACCTGCTCCCAGTACTACTGTTAGCAGTGTTGGTCCCCAGACAAAGGGTGTAGTGGGAATCACTATGGGAACTGAAGGAGATTCTGACTTAGACAGAACCCTGACACAGGCAGTCTTGATCTGTGATGGGGACATTGATTTGTCCCTGACTGTGAGCCCAAGTAACCTGGGCAAGTACAGACAGACTCCTTTAATAAATGAAAAAGTGGCTCAAGCCTACAGGGACACATGTGCCAGTGTCACTATGGTGACACCAGGCTTTGTGGACCCTGGACAGTACATACCAGGTGAGAATTACCTGGTGACCAATGCCAGCAATGCCACTACTTCACATAGTGTGGCAGTTGTTAACTTCTCATGGGGTGGGGTAACTGGCCTCAAAAGGGTTGTGGTTAGTGCAGACCTCCCTGTAGAATGTTTGTTGGGCAATGACCTAGAGAGTTCTCTATGGTCAGAAGTGGAGTACAGGACTCATGCAGAGATGTTAGGTATATCATCACATGTCCTTGCTGTGACCAGGTCACAGGCCAAAAAGTGCCTCACTGAACCTCAGGTCTTGGATCCTGGAACAATGGACCAAGCACCTACCAAGAAGAAGAACAGGAGGGTTAAGGCTGTGCCTTCCCCCCTGCCTCAGAGTGGTGATCAGCCTTCCCAGGAAGCTGATCTAGAGGACCCTGAAGGAACTGTCCCTGAAGAGCTTGAACCTGATCAGGTTGAGTTTCTGGGGACAGGGGGACCTTCAAGGGCTGACTTGAGGCAGGCTCAGTTATCCTGTCCCTCTCTTGAACCCCTCAGACAGCTGGCTGCTGCTGAGGCTGCTGGGAATGCTCAAGGTACCCATAAAGTGTATTGGGATGAAGGGCTCCTTTATTCAGAGGCTAGAGACCCCAAGCCTGGTGCTACCAGGAGGTTGGTTATACCTTTGCAATTTAGGGGCTTCCTTCTTACCTTGGCCCATGATATTCCTTTAGCAGGACACTTAGGCCAGAATAAGACTTGGGACAGGCTTGTCCCTCACTTTCACTGGCCTCATATGAATGAAGATACAAAGGAGTTTTGTCGCTCCTGTGTGACCTGCCAAGCCAGTGGCAAATCAGGTGGCACAACAAAGGCCCCCCTAATACCACTCCCTGTGGTGGGGGTCCCCTTTGAAAGAGTGGGAATAGATATAGTGGGTCCCATGGATCTTCCCACTGCATCTGGGCACAGATTTATACTGGTGGTAGTGGATCATGCCACCAGGTATCCAGAGGCAATTCCCCTTAGGACCACTACAGCTCCTGTTGTGGCCAGGGCCCTGCTGGGAGTATTCTCCAGAGTGGGGTTTCCTAAGGAGGTAGTTTCTGACAGAGGTACCAACTTCATGTCAGGATACTTGACAGCTATGTGGAAGGAATGTGGTGTCAACTACAAGTTCACCACCCCTTATCACCCACAATGCAATGGGCTTGTTGAGAGATTCAACAAGACCCTAAAGGGTATGATCAAAGGATTACCTGAAAAGCTCAGGCGAAGATGGGACATCCTTCTACCCTGCCTTCTGTTTGCTTACAGAGAGGTCCCACAAAAAGGAGTTGGCTACAGCCCCTTTGAATTGTTGTTTGGGCACCCTGTAAGAGGCCCACTGTGTTTGGTGAAGGAAGGATGGGAGTTACCTCTCAAAAAGCCTAAGCAAGACATAGTGGACTATGTACTTGGTCTCCGCTCCAGGATGGCTGAGTATATGGAGAAGGCATCCAAAAACCTTGAGGCAAGCCAGGCCTTACAGAAAGCTTGGCATGACCAAAAGGCTGTCTTGGTTGAGTGTCAGCCAGGACAGAAGGTATGGGTGTTGGAGCCAGTGGCCCCAGCAGCACTCCAAGACAAATGGTCTGGACCCCATACAATCCTGGAAAAGAAGGGAGAGGTCACCTACTTGGTAGACCTAGGAACTCCCAGGAGTCCCCACAGTGTACTCCATGTTAACAGGCTTAAAGCATATGTTGACAGGGCAGACATGGGCTTGCTCATGGCTACAGATGAGGGACAGGAGGAAGAGAGTGACCCTCTCCCAGACCTGTTGTCTCAGAACCCTGAAGATGGCTCAGTTGAAGGAGTGACCCTTGGAGGCAACCTCACTGGCCATCAGCAGACTGAATGTAGACAGGTTCTACAATCATTTTCACATATGTTTTCCTTAATACCTAGTCAAACTGACTGGTGTACCCATGTGGTGGACACTGGTGACAGTCTGCCTGTAAAGAACAAGCTTTACAGACAACCTGACCACGTCAGGGACTGTATAAAGGCTGAGGTACATAAAATGCTGGAATTAGGTGTCATTGAACCCTCAGAGAGCCCCTGGGCTAGCCCAGTGGTTCTGGTCCCCAAACCTCACACCAAAGATGGCAAGAGAGAGATGAGGTTCTGTGTGGATTACAGAGGACTCAATGCTGTCACCAGGACAGATGCACACCCTATTCCAAGGGCAGATGAGCTCATAGACAAACTAGCTTCTGCAAAGTTTTTGAGCACATTTGACTTAACAGCTGGCTATTGGCAAATCAGATTAGCTGAGGAGTCTAAGGCCAAAACAGCATTCTCAACCCCAGGTGGGCACTACCAGTTTGTGGTGATGCCCTTTGGTCTGAAGAATGCACCTGCCACCTTCCAAAGGCTGGTGAACCACGTCCTTACTGGGTTGGATGACTTTTGCGCAGCATATCTTGATGACATTGCTGTCTTTAGCTCCACCTGGGAGGATCACCTGATCCACCTGAAGAAGGCTCTTGAGGCTCTGCAAAGGGCAGGCCTCACTATCAAGGCTACTAAGTGCCAGATAGGGCAGAGTAAGGTTGTATATTTGGGCCACCTTGTAGGTGGGGGCCAAGTTCAACCACTGGAGAGTAAGATACAATCCATCAAGGACTGGTCTCCTCCAACCACCCAGACTCAAGTTCGAGCTTTCTTGGGCTTGACTGGGTACTACAGGAAGTTTGTTAAGAACTATGGGTCCATTGTGACTCCTCTTAATGATCTGACATCCAAGAAGATGCCCAAAAAGGTTCAGTGGACAGTAAGCTGTCAAAAGGCATTTGATGACCTGAAGGAGGCCATGTGCTCTGCACCTATCCTGAAAAGTCCTGACTACTCCAAAGAGTTTATTGTCCAAACAGATGCTTCTGAGTTGGGTGTGGGAGCTGTGCTGTCACAACTTAATGTAGATGGTCAAGACCAACCCATTGCTTTTATTAGCAGAAGGTTGACCCCCAGAGAGACGAATTGATCAGCTATTGAGAGGGAGGCCTTTGCTGTGGTGTGGGCCCTGAAGAAGCTGAGGCCATACTTGTTTGGCACTCACTTCAAGATTCAGACCGACCATAAGCCCCTCTTATGGCTAAATCAGATGAAGGGTGAAAACCCCAAACTGCTTAGGTGGTCCATTTCCCTACAGGGGATGGACTTTACAGTGGAGCACCGGCCAGGTACTGACCATGGGAATGCAGATGGTCTCTCCAGGTACTTCCACTTAGGACATGAAGACGAGACTGGTCAAGGCTAGTTTAATGTCCCTGCGTTTTGGGGGGGGGGTTGTGTAGGAGAGTAGGGTCTGCTATCCTATGGTCACCCCAAATTTTTGCTTTTTGCTTCACTGGTTTTTGACATATTGAGGCTGTGGGCCTGCCAATCAGACCCCCAGCCTGCTGTTCTCTCTACTAAATTAAAACTATGCACCCTAGGTGCATAACCAATTGGAAGTGGATCACCCTGTCAGCCCCTGTACCAGTGTACACTAGGTACCCAGGGCATTGGTGTACCCAAGGCCTGCCAGGGGCTGAAGCATGTATTATGCCACCCCAGGCTTGGCCTAACAATCTGACACAACTGGCTGATCACTCAGCTGGGGTAAGTTGGTGTAATCACCTCTTACTTAGGTGTAGTATACCTATACCTAACCTTAAATGGGACACCTGGTAACCTATAAGTCACTCCTATGGCAGGCCTTAACAATCCCGAAGGCAGAGTGCTTGGTTCCATGTGAGATGGTGCTCTGGCATGAGCTGAGCCTGTCTGCAGTGGTCGGAACAACTTCCTTCTACTGTTTCCAGATATCGTCATACCACATACTCTTAAGTGCATTATGAACCTCGCGGTTAAATGCTATCTTTGGTTTGGCTTTATCAAAACATGTCGAGTAAGGTGTCATACGAATTGGAATACTAACCCCTCGCCAATTCTGGCGACGGGGTTTGCATTCCACCCTTCTAGAGGGACACGACATGTACAGTACCTGAAACCCGGGTAAAATCAGACAGAGCCTCAGCTCCACAAAATGGATGCTGCCACCACAGACACAAGCCTGCCCTCCTGCTGCTGGGAGTCCTTCCAGCTTGGGAGGTGTGGACAAAGGGTTTCCTGCCAGGGGAGGTGCATGCACCACCCCAGACAGGATTTTGTGTATTGGTCAGGTAGGGCTTGAAAGAAACCAGACATGCCTGTGGCTCACAAGGAGCCTCGGTGCATATGCCAGTTCAAACCGGTCCTGGGGCACACCAGTCCCGGGCCTGGGGCGAGCTGGACAAAGTATTGGGGGTGTAACCACCCCCCTTCCTGGTCCCACCCATAGGGAGGGACCTAGCAGGTAGTCCGGCCCCTAGAATCCGCTTAAAGGTAGGAGCTGTGTCCTAAGACTTCAGACATCCTGGAATCAACTTGAAACTAAGAAGAAGACGGGAACTTCGACATTCTGCTGCACAGAAGACTGAAGGAAATCTCCCCTGTGGTCAGGGAGTGACCACCTTGCTAACGCAAGCACCATCCAGCGAATCAACATCTGCTTTGCCGCCACCTCCCGCCGGAGCCCGAGCCCAGAGACTGACAAGACCTGGACCTCCAGACCTCTCACCGCCCGATCCACAGTCCCTGAAAAGAGGAGACCCGTGGAGGCAACGAGACACGTGGAGCCAGCCATCTTGAAACGACCACGACAAGCTGACAAGTGCAACAACCGAGGCTCCCTCCAAGTTGTGCTTTGGGATCTGAGAAGCCCAACCCTCGAGCAGCATCTGCACCAAAGGTGAGCCCTCCAGCATCTCCACGATCTGCGTGGGGCCCTTCTGCATTTTGCCACTCGACGCGCCTAACCGGTTGCTGGCCCGCTGGCTAGTAGCCATCTTGGCGACGAACTTCACAAAATACACCACTGGTCTGGTTGCTCCAGACTGGCCCTTGCTCCCCTCCAAAGGAGCAGTCCCTCTGACCTTGCTGGTCAGAACCATCAGCTTATTTCATCTCCTACAACATTTGCTTTTGCCAAGGCTTGTTTGCTTCGATCAAGTCGCCGACACCGCCGACAGCGAGAGCCCGCGTGGCACAGCTCGTGAACCGACTCCTGGGCGTCGTCGACCTCCAGTGACCACGTGGCTGCAGAGACAAGCTACACCTTTCTTCCTGTTTGCACCCGACATTGCCTGGTACCCACCTGGTGCCACGCTGGTCACTGGCTAGTGACTGTGAACACTGTCCCCTCTGCTTACAGGTCTTCAACATCTCCGATCCACCCTTGGATCCACCACATCTCTCCCGGACCGACCGCCTGCAGCATCTTTGTCTTCAGGCTCCACGGAACAGATAGAAGAAACCCGACGCACTTCGAGGCCTATGCACCCGCTTCCTGTGGGTGAGGTAAAGCTGGCACTCCTGTGCCCAAGTGTAGTATTACATCTCTAGTGCCTGTCTTCCAAATCTTGAGTTCCTAGTCCATCCGGAAGATCCTCTTTGCAGTAACTTTGTACTTTTTACGCACCCATTGAAACCTATGGGAGCATGCGTGTGACTATTTGCTCTGCACACGCCACCCGTGGACCTCCTGGTCACTAACTAAAGTTAGCTCCTTGTAGGCCCAGCGATTCTAGAGGCCCTAGGCCTTTTCCCTTTTCTGTTCGTGGTACTTATACCACTATTTTAGTATATGGTTCGAGCGGCCACCAGGGCCTATCCATATAAAGTGCAACTTCTGTGTATTCTACTGTAATCTTGTTTGACGATTTGTGCTCCTGTGCTCATAAAGAGACTAGGGGTTACTTTGAGAAATAAATACATATATATTTTGAATATATATCTGTGTGGTGTCCTTTCATTGGTATAAAAGGGGGTTGCATTTGGTAAAATAGCTGGCTTAACACGCTTCACAAGGTTAGCCTCAAAGACTGCTTAGCCTACGCTACCACTAGGGCAGCTAGTCCGAAAAGGTTGACTTACAACCACACCATAAGGGTTGCTTGGCATGGTACAAGGTGATCACTTTAACTAGTGAGCATCATATACCAGGCCAACTTCTCACATTGGTGAGCAGCGGTTGGATTTGAGCTTGCTGTGTTTTACCATTGTAATCTCTTGGTTACCAATTGAAAGATCACATAGGTACCTGTAGGTACATATAAAACAAGATTAGATATACATAAGTTCTACTGAACTTAGGTGTTGTAGAGCAAAGGGAGTAGCACACCCTGACTACAACTACTAGATAGGTTTAGTAGGTAAACCCAAGTGTAGGTAGATTGCAACACATCCACCCACACTTAAGAGCAATGGCTGGGGCAGAGGGGTCCACTGTACCTATCTCTGTTGAGAGTGATCCCCAGAGGGCACCATCCATCTTTGCTACCCTTAACCAGAATGAGCTCAGGCATTTGGCAACTCTTAGAGGCCTTAAACAGCCCAAGAACCCTACCTCTGCTGAGCTCAGAGAACTCTTGCAAAATGATGAAAATCAGAGAGAGCTCAAGAAAGCTTCCCAGTTAGCCCCCTTAGGGTCAGGAACAGGAGGCCCCCCTTCTGAAGATGCTACAGAAGTACCCCTTTCCAATAGCCATCCCTTAGATGAGAACCATACTACAGAGGAGGAAAGTGGGGAGGATACAGAGAGTAGTGATGATGAAGGGAGAACTAGCCCAGTGCCAAGTGTTATACTTGGCCCAGCTAAACTAAGGCTATTGGGGACTGACAATGGGATCATCCCATTGGATCTCCCCAGTGGACTTAACCAGGGGCTTGGGAGGCAAAGGAATCGCTCAGGTGACTCTAATGCTTCTCATGCCTCTAGAGGCTCTCAAGGTCACTCCAGGAAAAGGATGACCACCCCTCAAAGGAGGGAACATGAGGCCAGAATGCAGGAAGCCCAGCTGAGGATCAGGAAGCAGGAGCTAGAAGTAGCCCTGATGGAAGAAAAACTGAACAAGGCTAGGCAACCTAGAGAGAGTGGGTCTATACCCACTGGTGGCAGCATTGTCCCTAAGGACAAAGATAGGGTCTTTGATAATAGGAACCTGTCTAAGGTTGTGCCCCCCTACAAAAGTGGGGATGACATCCACAAATGGATAACTGCTCTTGAGAGAGCCTGCAAAGTACAGCAGGTTCCTGAAGACCAGTGGGCAGCAATCATCTGGCTCTCCTTTGAAGGAAGGGGCAGAGACAGACTCCTCACTGTTAGAGAGGAGGATGTCAGAAATTACAGAGTCCTGAAGAGTGTCCTAGTTGATGGGTTAGGCTTAACCACTGAACAGTACAGGTTAATGTTCAGAGACACCCAAAAGACACAGACTCAGGACTGGTCTGAATACATTGAATGTGCCACTAAGGCTTTGGAAGGTTGGTTGCTGGGAAGTAAGGTATCTGATTTTACAGGATTGTATAATTTGATGATGAGAGAACAGATTTTAAATAACTGTCAAAACCAGCAACTGCATCAACACTTGGTTGACTCTGATCTGACCTCTCCCCAAGAATTGGGAAAGAAGGCAGACAAATGGGTCAGAACCAGGGTTAAGCAAAAGAACCAGAACCAGGGCCAAGGGGGTGATCAGAAGAAAACAGAACAAAAGGGTGGAGATCAGAAATCTAAAGACCAGAAGTCTTCAACAGGGCCCCAAACTACTGCTAAGGAGGGTGGGTCCCAACAACAATCCAAGGGAAAGAAGAAAGAAGGTCAAAAGAAACCCTGGTGCAATCATTGCAAAAATACAACTCACTGGACTAGTGATTGCAAAAAGGGTGGAGCCCCCAACACTGTTGCCCCTAAGGCACCTGCTCCCAGTACTACTGTTAGCAGTGTTGGTCCCCAGACAAAGGGTGTAGTGGGAATCACTATGGGAACTGAAGGAGATTCTGACTTAGACAGAACCCTGACACAGGCAGTCTTGATCTGTGATGGGGACATTGATTTGTCCCTGACTGTGAGCCCCAGTAACCTGGGCAAGTACAGACAGACTCCTTTAATAAATGAAAAAGTGGCTCAAGCCTACAGGGACACATGTGCCAGTGTCACTATGGTGACACCAGGCTTTGTGGACCCTGGACAGTACATACCAGGTGAGATCTACCTGGTGACCAATGCCAGCAATGCCACTACTTCACATAGTGTGGCAGTTGTTAACTTCTCATGGGGAGGGGTAACTGGCCTCAAAAGGGTTGTGGTTAGTGCAGACCTCCCAGTAGAATGTTTGTTGGGCAATGACCTAGAGAGTTTTCTATGGTCAGAAGTGGAGTACAGGACTCATGCAGAGATGTTAGGTATATCATCACATGTCCTTGCTGTGACCAGGTCACAGGCCAAAAAGTGCCTCACTGAACCTCAGGTCTTGGATCCTGGAACAATGGACCAAACACCTACCAAGAAGAAGAACAGGAGGGTTAAGGCTGTGCCTTCCCCCCTGCCTCAGAGTGGTGATCAGCCTTCCCAGGAAGCTGATCTAGAGGACCCTGAAGGAGCTGTCCCTGAAGAGCTTGAACCTGATCAGGTTGAGTTTCTGGGGACAGGGGGACCTTCAAGGGCTGACTTGAGGCAGGCTCAGTTATCCTGTCCCTCTCTTGAACCCCTCAGACAGCTGGCTGCTGCTGAGGCTGCTGGGAATGCTCAAGGTACCCATAAAGTGTATTGGGATGAAGGGCTCCTTTATTCAGAGGCTAGAGACCCCAAGCCTGGTGCTACCAGGAGGTTGGTTATACCTCTGCAATTTAGGGGCTTCCTTCTTACCTTGGCCCATGATATTCCTTTAGCAGGACACTTAGGCCAGAATAAGACTTGGGACAGGCTTGTCCCTCACTTTCACTGGCCTCATATGAATGAAGATACAAAGGAGTTTTGTCGCTCCTGTGTGACCTGCCAAGCCAGTGGCAAATCAGGTGGCACAACAAAGGCCCCCCTAATACCACTACCTGTGGTGGGGGTCCCCTTTGAAAGAGTGGGAATAGATATAGTGGGTCCCATGGATCTTCCCACTGCATCTGGGCACAGATTTATACTGGTGGTAGTGGATCATGCCACCAGGTATCCAGAGGCAATTCCCCTTAGGACCACTACAGCTCCTGTTGTGGCCAGGGCCCTGCTGGGAGTATTCTCCAGAGTGGGGTTTCCTAAGGAGGTAGTTTCTGACAGAGGTACCAACTTCATGTCAGGATACTTGACAGCTATGTGGAAGGAATGTGGTGTCAACTACAAGTTCACCACCCCTTATCACCCACAATGCAATGGGCTTGTTGAGAGATTCAACAAGACCCTAAAGGGTATGATCAAAGGATTACCTGAAAAGCTCAGGCGAAGATGGGACATCCTTCTACCCTGCCTTCTGTTTGCTTACAGAGAGGTCCCACAAAAAGGAGTTGGCTACAGCCCCTTTGAATTGTTGTTTGGGCACCCTGTAAGAGGCCCACTGTGTTTGGTGAAGGAAGGATGGGAGTTACCTCTCAAAAAGCCTAAGCAAGACATAGTGGACTATGTACTTGGTCTCCGCTCCAGGATGGCTGAGTATATGGAGAAGGCATTCAAAAACTTTGAGGCAAGCCAGGCCTTACAGAAAGCTTGGCATGACCAAAAGGCTGTCTTGGTTGAGTGTCAGCCAGGACAGAAGGTATGGGTGTTGGAGCCAGTGGCCCCAGCAGCACTCCAAGACAAATGGTCTGGACCCCATACAATCCTGGAAAAGAAGGGAGAGGTCACCTACTTGGTAGACCTAGGAACTCCCAGGAGTCCCCACAGGGTACTCCATGTTAACAGGCTTAAAGCATATGTTGACAGGGCAGACATGGGCTTGCTCATGGCTACAGATGAGGGACAGGAGGAAGAGAGTGACCCTCTCCCAGACCTGTTGTCTCAGAACCCTGAAGATGGCTCAGTTGAAGGAGTGACCCTTGGAGGCAACCTCACTGCCCATCAGCAGACTGAATGTAGACAAGTTCTACAATCATTTTCACATATGTTTTCCTTGATACCTAGTCAAACTGACTGGTGTACCCATGTGGTGGACACTGGTGACAGTCTGCCTGTAAAGAACAAGCTTTACAGACAACCTGACCACGTCAGGGACTGTATAAAGGCTGAGGTACATAAAATGCTGGAATTAGGTGTCATTGAGCCCTCAGAGAGCCCCTGGGCTAGCCCAGTGGTTCTGGTCCCCAAACCTCACACCAAAGATGGCAAGAGAGAGATGAGGTTCTGTGTGGACTACAGGGGTCTCAATGCTGTCACCAGGACAGATGCACACCCTATTCCAAGGGCAGATGAGCTCATAGACAAACTAGCTTCTGCTACGTTTTTGAGCACATTTGACTTGACAACTGGCTATTGGCAAATCAGATTAGCTGATGAGTCTAAGGCCAAAACAGCATTCTCAACCCCAGGTGGGCACTACCAATTTGTGGTGATGCCCTTTGGTCTGAAGAATGCACCTGCCACCTTCCAAAGGTTGGTGAATCAAGTCCTTACTGGGTTGGATGACTTTTGCGCAGCATATCTTGATGACATTGCTGTCTTTAGCTCCACCTGGGAGGATCACCTGATCCACCTGAAGAAGGCTCTTGAGGCTCTGCAAAGGGCAGGCCTCACTATCAAGGCTACTAAGTGCCAGATAGGGCAGAGTAAGGTTGTATATTTGGGCCACCTTGTAGGTGGAGGCCAAGTTCAACCACTGGAGAGTAAGATACAATCCATCAAGGACTGGTCTCCTCCAACCACCCAGACTCAAGTTCGAGCTTTCTTGGGCTTGACTGGGTACTACAGGAAGTTTGTTAATAACTATGGGTCCATTGTGACTCCTCTTAATGATCTGACATCCAAGAAGATGCCCAAAAAGGTTCAGTGGACAGTAAGCTGTCAAAAGGCATTTGATGACCTGAAGGAGGCCATGTGCTCTGCACCTATCCTGAAAAGTCCTGACTACTCCAAAGAGTTTATTGTCCAAACAGATGCTTCTGAGTTGGGTGTGGGAGCTGTGCTGTCCCAACTTAATGTAGATGGTCAAGACCAACCCATTGCTTTTATTAGCAGAAGGTTGACCCCCAGAGAGAAGAATTGGTCAGCTATTGAGAGGGAGGCCTTTGCTGTGGTGTGGGCCCTGAAGAAGCTGAGGCCATACTTGTTTGGCACTCACTTCAAGATTCAGACCGACCATAAGCCCCTCTTATGGCTAAATCAGATGAAGGGTGAAAACCCCAAACTGCTTAGGTGGTCCATTTCCCTACAGGGGATGGACTTTACAGTGGAGCACCGGCCAGGTACTGACCATGGGAATGCAGATGGTCTCTCCAGGTACTTCCACTTAGGACATGAAGACGAGACTGGTCAAGGCTAGTTTAATGTCCCTGCGTTTGGGGGGGGGGGGGTTGTGTAGGAGAGTAGGGTCTGCTATCCTATGGTCACCCCAAATTTTTGCTTTTTGCTTCACTGGTTTTTGACATATTGAGGCTGTGGGCCTGCCAATCAGACCCCCAGCCTGCTGTTCTCTCTACTAAATTAAAACTATGCACCCTAGGTGCATAACCAATTGGAAGTGGATCACCCTGTCAGCCCCTGTACCAGTGTACACTCGGTACCCAGGGCATTGGTGTACCCAAGGCCTGCCAGGGGCTGAAGCATGTATTATGCCACCCCAGGCTTGGCCTAACAATCTGACACAACTGGCTGATCACTCAGCTGGGGTAAGTTGGTGTAATCACCTCTTACTTAGGTGTAGTATACCTATACCTAACCTTAAATGGGACACCTGGTAACCTATAAGTCACTCCTATGGCAGGCCTTAACAATCCTGAAGGCAGAGTGCTTGGTTCCATGTGAGATGGTGCTCTGGCATGAGCTGGGCCTGTCTGCAGTGGTCGGAACAACTTCCTTCTACTGTTTCCGGATATCGTCATACCATATACTCTTGAGTGCATTATGAACCTCGCGGTTAAATGCTATCTTTGGTTTGGCTTTATCAAAACATGTCGAGTAAGGTGTCATACGAATTGGAATACTAACCCCTCGCCAATTCTGGCGACGGGGTTAGCATTCCACCCTTCTAGAGGGACACGACATGTACAGTACCTGAAACCCGGGTAAAATCAGACAGAGCCTCAGCTCCACAAAATGGATGCTGCCACCACAGACACAAGTCTGCCCTCCTGCTGCTGGGAGTCCTTCCAGCTTGGGAGGTGTGGACAAAGGGTTTCCTGCCAGGGGAGGTGCATGCACCACCCCAGACAGGATTTTGTGTATTGGTCAGGTAGGGCTTGAAAGAAACCAGACATGCCTGTGGCTCACAAGGAGCCTCGGTGCATATGCCAGTTCAAACCGGTCCTGGGGCACACCAGTCCCGGGCCTGGGGCGAGCTGGACAAAGGATTGGGGGTGTAACCACCCCCCTTCCTGGTCCCACCCATAGGGAGGGACCTAGCAGGTAGTCCGGCCCCTAGAATCCGCTTATAGGTAGGAGCTGTGTCCTAAGACTTCAGACATCCTGGAATCAACTTGAAACTAAGAAGAAGACGGGAACTTCGACATTCTGCTGCACAGAAGACTGAAGGAAATCTCCCCTGTGGTCAGGGAGTGACCACCTTGCTAACGCAAGCACCATCCAGCGAATCAACGTCTGCTTTGCCGCCGCCTCCCGCCGGAGCCCGAGCCCAAGACTGACAAGACCTGGACCTCCAGACCTCTCACCGCCCGATCCACAGTGCCTGAAAAGAGGAGACCCGTGGAGGCAACGAGACACGTGGAGCCAGCCATCTTGAAACGACCACGACAAGCTGACAAGTGCAATAACCGAGGCTCCCTCCAAGTTGTGCTTTGGGTTCTGAGAAGCCCAACCCTCGAGCAGCATCTGCACCAAAGGTGAGCCCTCCAGCATCTCCACGATCTGCGTGGGGCCCTTCTGCATTTTGCCACTCGACGCGCCTAACCGGTTGCTGGCCCGCTGGCTAGTAGCCATCTTGGCGACGAACTTCACAAAATACACCGCTGGTCTGGTTGCTCCAGACTGGCCCTTGCTCCCCTCCAAAGGAGCAGTCCCTCTGTGTAGTATTACATCTCTAGTGCCTGTGTTCCAAATCTTGAGTTCCTAGTCCATCCGGAAGATCCTCTTTGCAGTAACTTTGTACTTTTTACGCAGCCATTGAAACCTATGGGAGCACGCGTGTGACTATTTGCTCTGCACATGCCACACTAGTTAAAGTGATCACCTTGTACCATGCCAAGCAACCCTTATGGTGTGGTTGTAAGTCAACCTTTTCGGACTAGCTGCCCTAGTGGTAGCGTAGGCTAAGCAGTCTTTGAGGCTAAACTCGTGAAGCGTGTTAAGCCAGCTGTTTTACCAAATGCAACCCCCTTTTATACCAATGAAAGGACACCACACAGATATATATTCAAAATATATATGTATTTATTTCTCAAAGTAACCCCTAGTCTCTTTATGAGCACAGGAGCACAAATCGTCAAACAAGATTACAGTAGAATACACAGAAGTTGCACTTTATATGGATAGGCCCTGGTGGCCGCTCGAACCATATACTAAAATAGTGGTATAAGTACCACGAACAGAAAAGGGAAAAGGCCTAGGGCCTCTAGAATCGCTGGGCCTACAAGGAGCTAACTTCAGTTAGTGACCAGGAGGTCCACGGGTGGCGAGTGCAGAGCAAATAGTCACACGTGTGCTCCCATAGGTTTCAATGGGTGCGTAAAAAGTACAAAGTTACTGCAAAGAGATCTTCCGGATGGACTAGGAACTCAAGATTTGGAACACAGGCACTAGAGATGTAATACTACACTTGGGCACAGGAGTGCCAGCTTTACCTCACCCACAGGAAGCGGGTGCATAGGCCTCGAAGTGCGTCGGGTTTCTTCTATCTGTTCCGTGGAGCCTGAAGACAAAGATGCTGCAGGCGGTCGGTCCGGGAGAGATGCGGTGGATCCAAGAGTGGATCGGAGATGTTGAAGACCTGTAAGCAGAGGGGACAGTGTTCACAGTCACTAGCCAGTGACCAGCGTGGCACCAGGTGGGTACCAGGCAATGTCGGGTGCAAACAGGAAGAAAGGTGTAGCTTGTCTCTGCAGCCACGTGGTCCCTGGAGGTTGACGACGCCCAGGAGTCAGTTCACGAGCTGTGCCACGCAGGCTCTCGCTGTCGGCGGTGTCGGCGACTTGATCGAAGCAAACAAACCTTGGCAAAAGCAATTGTTGTAGGAGATGAAATAAGCTGATGGTTCTGACCAGCAAGGTCAGAGGGACTGCTCCTTTGGAGGGGAGCAAGGGCCAGTCTGGAGCAACCAGACCAGCGGTGTATTTTGTAAAGTTCATCGCCAAGATGGCTACTAGCCAGCGGGCCAGCAACCGGTTAGGCGCGTCGAGTGGCAAAATGCAGAAGGGCCCCACGCAGATCGTGGAGATGCTGGAGGGCTCACCTTTGGTGCAGGTGCTGCTCGAGGGTTGGGCTTCTCAGATCCTAAAGCACAACTTGGAGGGAGCCTCGGTTGTTGCACTTGTCAGCTTGTCGTGGTCGTTTCAAGATGGCTGGCTCCACGTGTCTCGGTGCCTCCACGGGTCTCCTCTTTTCAGGGACTGTGGATCGGGCGGTGAGAGGTCTGGAGGTCCAGGTCTTGTCAGTCTCTGGGCTCGGGCTCTGGCGGGAGGCGGCGGAAAAGCAGACGTTGATTCGCTGGATGGTGCTTGCGTTAGCAAGGTGGTCACTCCCTAACCACAGGGGAGATTTCCTTCAGTCTTCTGTGCAGCAGAATGTCGAAGTTCCCGTCTTCTTCTTAGTTTCAAGTTGATTCCAGGATGTCTGAAGTCTTAGGACACAGCTCCTACCTTTAAGCGGATTCTAGGGGCCGGACTACCTGCTAGGTCCCTCCCTATGGGTGGGACCAGGAAGGGGGGTGGTTACACCCCCAATCCTTTGTCCAGCTCGCCCCAGGCCCGGGACTGGTGTGCCCCAGGACCGGTTTGAACTGGCATATGCACCGAGGCTCCTTGTGAGCCACAGGCATGTCTGGTTTCTTTCAAGCCCTACCTGACCAATACACAAAATCCTGTCTGGGGTGGTGCATGCACCTCCCCTGGCAGGAAACCCTTTGTCCACACCTCCCAAGCTGGAAGGACTCCCAGCAGCAGGAGGGCAGACTTGTGTCTGTGGTGGCAGCATCCATTTTGTGGAGCTGAGGCTATGTCTGATTTTACCCGGGTTTCAGGTACTGTACATGTCGTGTCCCTCTAGAAGGGTGGAATGCTAACCCCGTCACCAGAATTGGCGAGGGGTTAGTATTCCAATTCGTATGACACCTTACTCAACATGTTTTGATAAAGCCAAACCAAAGATAGCATTTAACCGCGAGGTTCATAATGCACTTAAGAATATATGGTATGACGATATCTGGAAACAGTAGAAGGAAGTTGTTCCGACCACTGCAGACAGGCTCAGCTCATGCCAGAGCACCATCTCACATGGAACCAAGCACTCTGCCTTCAGGATTGTTAAGGCCTGCCATAGGAGTGACTTATAGGTTAACATGTGTCCCATTTAAGGTTAGGTATAGGTATACTACACCTAAGTAAGAGGTGATTACACCAACTTACCCCAGCTGAGTGATCAGCCAGTTGTGTCAAATTGTTAGGCCAAGCCTGGGGTGGCATAATACATGCTTCAGCCCCTGGCAGGCCTTGGGTACACCAATGCCCTGGGTACCTAGTGTACACTGGTACAGGGGCTGACAGGGTGATCCAACCAATTGGGTATGTACCTAGGGTACATGGAGTCCATTTTAAAGAGAGAACAGCCAGGCTGAGATCCTGAATAGCAGGATCTCAGGCCAACTAAGTCGAAAAACCAGCTAGACACTAGGCAAAAATTTGGGGGTAACCATAGTCAGATATCCACCTTCCTACATGGAGCCAGCCATCTTGAAACGACCACGACAAACTGACAAGTGCAACAACCGAGGCTCCCTCCAAGTTGTGCTTTGGGATCTGAGAAGCCCAACCCTCGAGCAGCATCTGCACCAAAGGTGAGCCCTCCAGCATCTCCACGATCTGCGTGGGGCCCTTCTGCATTTTGCCACTCGACGCGCCTAACCGGTTGCTGGCCCGCTGGCTAGTAGCCATCTTGGCGACGAACTTCACGAAATACACTGCTGGTCTGGTTGCTCCAGACTGGCCCTTGCTCCCCTCCAAAGGAGCAGTCCCTCTGACATTGCTGGTCAGAACCATCAGCTTATTTCATCTCCTACAACATTTGCTTTTGCCAAGGCTTGTTTGCTTCGATCAAGTCGCCGACACCGCCGACAGCGAGAGCCTGCGTGGGACAGCTCGTGAACCAACTCCTGGGCGTCGTCGACCTCCAGGGACCACGTGGCTGCAGAGACAAGCTACACCTTTCTTCCTGTTTGCACCCGACATTGCCTGGTACCCACCTGGTGCCACGCTGGTCACTGGCTAGTGACTGTGAACACTGTCCCCTCTGCTTACAGGTCTTCAACATCTCCGATCCACCCTTGGATCCACCGCATCTCTCCCGGACCGACCGCCTGCAGCATCTTTGTCTTCAGGCTCCACGGAACGGATAGAAGAAACCCGACGCACTTCGAGGCCTATGCACCCGCTTCCTGTGGGTGAGGTAAAGCTGGCACTCCTGTGCCCAAGTGTAGTATTACATCTCTAGTGCCTGTCTTCCAAATCTTGAGTTCCTAGTCCATCCGGAAGATCCTTTTTCCAGTAACTTTGTACTTTTTACGCACCCATTGAAACCTATGGGAGCACGCGTGTGACTATTTGCTCTGCACACGCCACCCGTGGACCTCCTGGTCACTAACTAAAGTTAGCTCCTTGTAGGCCCAGCGATTCTAGAGGCCCTAGGCCTTTTCCCTTTTCTGTTCGTGGTACTTATACCACTATTTTAGTATATGGTTCGAGCTGCCACCAGGGCCTATCCATATAAAGTGCAACTTCTGTGTATTCTACTGTAATCTTGTTTGACGATTTGTGCTCCTGTGCTCATAAAGAGACTAGGGGTTACTTTGAGAAATAAATACATATATATTTTGAATATATATCTGTGTGGTGTCCTTTCATTGGTATAAAAGGGGGTTGCATTTGGTAAAACAGCTGGCTTAACACGCTTCACAAGGTTAGCCTCAAAGACTGCTTAGCCTACGCTACCACTAGGGCAGCTAGTCCGAAAAGGTTGACTTACAACCACACCATAAGGGTTGCTTGGCATGGTACAAGGTGATCACTTTAACTAGTGAGCATCATATACCAGGCCAACTTCTCACATTGGTGAGCAGCGGTTGGATTTGAGCTTGCTGTGTTTTACCATTGTAATCTCTTGGTTACCAATTGAAAGATCACATAGGTACCTGTAGGTACATATAAAACAAGATTAGATATACATAAGTTCTACTGAACTTAGTTGTTGTAGAGCAAAGGGAGTAGCACACCCTGACTACAACTACTAGATAGGTTTAGTAGGTAAACCCAAGTGTAGGTAGATTGCAACACATCCACCCACACTTAAGAGCAATGGCTGGGGCAGAGGGGTCCACTGTACCTATCTCTGTTGAGAGTGATCCCCAGAGGGCACCATCCATCTTTGCTACCCTTAACCAGAATGAGCTCAGGCATTTGGCAACTCTTAGAGGCCTTAAACAGCCCAAGAACCCTACCTCTGCTGAGCTCAGAGAACTCTTGCAAAATGATGAAAATCAGAGAGAGCTCAAGAAAGCTTCCCAGTTAGCCCCCTTAGGGTCAGGAACAGGAGGCCCCCCTTCTGAAGATGCTACAGAAGTACCCCTTTCCAATAGCCATCCCTTAGATGAGAACCATACTACAGAGGAGGAAAGTGGGGAGGATACAGAGAGTAGTGATGATGAAGGGAGAACTAGCCCAGTGCCAAGTGTTATACTTGGCCCAGCTAAACTAAGGCTATTGGGGACTGACAATGGGATCATCCCATTGGATCTCCCCAGTGGACTTAACCAGGGGCTTGGGAGGCAAAGGAATCGCTCAGGTGACTCTAATGCTTCTCATGCCTCTAGAGGCTCTCAAGGTCACTCCAGGAAAAGGATGACCACCCCTCAAAGGAGGGAACATGAGGCCAGAATGCAGGAAGCCCAGCTGAGGATCAGGAAGCAGGAGCTAGAAGTAGCCCTGATGGAAGAAAAACTGAACAAGGCTAGGCAACCTAGAGAGAGTGGGTCTATACCCACTGGTGGCAGCATTGTCCCTAAGGACAAAGATAGGGTCTTTGATAATAGGAACCTGTCTAAGGTTGTGCCCCCCTACAAAAGTGGGGATGACATCCACAAATGGATAACTGCTCTTGAGAGAGCCTGCAAAGTACAGCAGGTTCCTGAAGACCAGTGGGCAGCAATCATCTGGCTCTCCTTTGAAGGAAGGGGCAGAGACAGACTCCTCACTGTTAGAGAAGAGGATGTCAGAAATTACAGAGTCCTGAAGAGTGTCCTAGTTGATGGGTTAGGCTTAACCACTGAACAGTACAGGTTAATGTTCAGAGACACCCAAAAGACACAGACTCAGGACTGGTCTGAATACATTGAATGTGCCACTAAGGCTTTGGAAGGTTGGTTGCTGGGAAGTAAGGTATCTGATTTTACAGGATTGTATAATTTGATGATGAGAGAACAGATTTTAAATAACTGTCAAAACCAGCAACTGCATCAACACTTGGTTGACTCTGATCTGACCTCTCCCCAAGAATTGGGAAAGAAGGCAGACAAATGGGTCAGAACCAGGGTTAAGCAAAAGAACCAGAACCAGGGCCAAGGGGGTGATCAGAAGAAAACAGAACAAAAGGGTGGAGATCAGAAATCTAAAGACCAGAAGTCTTCAACAGGGCCCCAAACTACTGCTAAGGAGGGTGGGTCCCAACAACAATCCAAGGGAAAGAAGAAAGAAGGTCAAAAGAAACCCTGGTGCAATCATTGCAAAAATACAACTCACTGGACTAGTGATTGCAAAAAGGGTAGAGCCCCCAACACTGTTGCCCCTAAGGCACCTGCTCCCAGTACTACTGTTAGCAGTGTTGGTCCCCAGACAAAGGGTGTAGTGGGAATCACTATGGGAACTGAAGGAGATTCTGACTTAGACAGAACCCTGACACAGGCAGTCTTGATCTGTGATGGGGACATTGATTTGTCCCTGACTGTGAGCCCCAGTAACCTGGGCAAGTACAGACAGACTCCTTTAATAAATGAAAAAGTGGCTCAAGCCTACAGGGACACATGTGCCAGTGTCACTATGGTGACACCAGGCTTTGTGGACCCTGGACAGTACATACCAGGTGAGATCTACCTGGTGACCAATGCCAGCAATGCCACTACTTCGCATAGTGTGGCAGTTGTTAACTTCTCATGGGGAGGGGTAACTGGCCTCAAAAGGGTTGTGGTTAGTGCAGACCTCCCAGTAGAATGTTTGTTGGGCAATGACCTAGAGAGTTTTCTATGGTCAGAAGTGGAGTACAGGACTCATGCAGAGATGTTAGGTATATCATCACATGTCCTTGCTGTGACCAGGTCACAGGCCAAAAAGTGCCTCACTGAACCTCAGGTCTTGGATCCTGGAACAATGGACCAAACACCTACCAAGAAGAAGAACAGGAGGGTTAAGGCTGTGCCTTCCCCCCTGCCTCAGAGTGGTGATCAGCCTTCCCAGGAAGCTGATCTAGAGGACCCTGAAGGAACTGTCCCTGAAGAGCTTGAACCTGATCAGGTTGAGTTTCTGGGGACAGGGGGACCTTCAAGGGCTGACTTGAGGCAGGCTCAGTTATCCTGTCCCTCTCTTGAACCCCTCAGACAGCTGGCTGCTGCTGAGGCTGCTGGGAATGCTCAAGGTACCCATAAAGTGTATTGGGATGAAGGGCTCCTTTATTCAGAGGCTAGAGACCCCAAGCCTGGTGCTACCAGGAGGTTGGTTATACCTCTGCAATTTAGGGGCTTCCTTCTTACCTTGGCCCATGATATTCCTTTAGCAGGACACTTAGGCCAGAATAAGACTTGGGACAGGCTTGTCCCTCACTTTCACTGGCCTCATATGAATGAAGATACAAAGGAGTTTTGTCGCTCCTGTGTGACCTGCCAAGCCAGTGGCAAATCAGGTGGCACAACAAAGGCCCCCCTAATACCACTACCTGTGGTGGGGGTCCCCTTTGAAAGAGTGGGAATAGATATAGTGGGTCCCATGGATCTTCCCACTGCATCTGGGCACAGATTTATACTGGTGGTAGTGGATCATGCCACCAGGTATCCAGAGGCAATTCCCCTTAGGACCACTACAGCTCCTGTTGTGGCCAGGGCCCTGCTGGGAGTATTCTCCAGAGTGGGGTTTCCTAAGGAGGTAGTTTCTGACAGAGGTACCAACTTCATGTCAGGATACTTGGCAGCTATGTGGAAGGAATGTGGTGTCAACTACAAGTTCACCACCCCTTATCACCCACAATGCAATGGGCTTGTTGAGAGATTCAACAAGACCCTAAAGGGTATGATCAAAGGATTAACTGAAAAGCTCAGGCGAAGATGGGACATCCTTCTACCCTGCCTTCTGTTTGCTTACAGAGAGGTCCCACAAAAAGGAGTTGGCTACAGCCCCTTTGAATTGTTGTTTGGGCACCCTGTAAGAGGCCCACTGTGTTTGGTGAAGGAAGGATGGGAGTTACCTCTCAAAAAGCCTAAGCAAGACATAGTGGACTATGTACTTGGTCTCCGCTCCAGGATGGCTGAGTATATGGAGAAGGCATCCAAAAACTTTGAGGCAAGCCAGGCCTTACAGAAAGCTTGGCATGACCAAAAGGCTGTCTTGGTTGAGTGTCAGCCAGGACAGAAGGTATGGGTGTTGGAGCCAGTGGCCCCAGCAGCACTCCAAGACAAATGGTCTGGACCCCATACAATCCTGGAAAAGAAGGGAGAGGTCACCTACTTGGTAGACCTAGGAACTCCCAGGAGTCCCCACAGGGTACTCCATGTTAACAGGCTTAAAGCATATTGTTGGACCCGGCCTCGTAACATGGCTCTACTGGTCCCCACACCACCTAACCTGGTGCCGGCGGCCCCAATCCCCCGGCCTCACCAAGCCTTTCCACCAGAACACACGCACTCAACCCGGACACCCTCGTCCATGGCCTCTCTCCTTTCGGCCACCCCGGGCCCGCGTGCCCACTTCATGCACCAAGATGGCCGCCCGGCCCCAGCGCGACCCGGGCCTAGAGGCGCCACTCCGGCTGGAGGACATCACGCTTCCAGGGGTGAGAGAGGGAGGAGCAGTTTCTATCGCACCTCTGAACTCCCCTGGGACGATGGGTTTCGATCGGCCCTCCGGCCTCCCTGAAGGCTGGCTCCACGCCTGCTGGGTGTCTGGGACTCCTCCCGACCCGGCCCTGAAAGGATCAAAAGACAATGGCAGGAAACCCCCGACAAGCGACCCCCAGGTGACAAGACCCCTGCCTGCACAGACTCCGGACATCAAAGAGGGGTCGACCTATAACCAGGGGTGCTCTGGGACTGTCCGGCAGATTCGACGCTGGAACAACGAGAGCCTGCTGACGCGGTCGCGGCTCCTGGAACTTAGAACTACCTGAGCCCTGCTGAGTGACTCGCGGCTCCCCGAAGATCGTAAGACCTCCGAACTTGTACCTGAGCCCTGCTGAGTGACTCGCGGCTCCCTGAAGATTGTAAGACCTCCGAACTTGTACCTGAGCCCTGCTGAGTGACTCGCGGCTCCCCGAAGATCGTAAGACCTCCGAACTTGTACCTGAGCCCTGCTGAGTGACTCGCGGCTCCCTGAAGACCGTAAGACCTCCGAACTTGTACCTGAGCCCGCTGAGTGACTCGCGGCTTCCACAGACTCCACTGGTCCCGCCGGACCCCACGACAACCAGCCTACCCCCCAGCTCGAGGATTGTGAGCTGTGCGCCGGGTACATCCTTACCTTGAACTTTTGTGCCAAAGACTGTCCCGCTACCCCCTATCCCTTCCGAGACTCATTGAGCCCGCGCTCTCCTTGTA
Source organism: Triturus cristatus (assembly GCF_964204655.1). NCBI lineage: Eukaryota > Metazoa > Chordata > Amphibia > Caudata > Salamandridae > Triturus > Triturus cristatus. The sequence continues at coordinate 1,051,262,546 of NC_140579.1, forward strand.
CATATTTGCAGTGCTAACCTATTTGATAAAGATTGGTTCCTGAGAACGCACGGTGTGTTGTTTCTGTGTCGTGTGGTGCCCGAAGTACGATCCTCGCTACGAGACTTCTCCTCCTGAGGAGTCTCCCGCCAGTGCCCGGCTACGATACTTGAGGGTGGGTCTCAGGGTAGTCAGGACTCCCTTCCCGGGCTCCTCTGAGGTCGCCGTCTAACATTGGTGGCAAGCGACGGGATTCGGGCCCATCACCGAGAGATCGTACTGTGAACGACGGACGCACTACCAACAAAGATGGCAGAAGGAAACACCGTGATCCCCGCAGAAATAAACGCCAACAGGGTGTTCCAGGTGGAACAACTAGAAGAATACACACACAAAGAACTAAAGCAATTCTGCAAAGAACTTAGAATCGCTACCACCGGTCTCAACACCAAGGAAGATTTGCAGAAAGCACTGAAAGCCTGGGTGGATACCGGGGCCTCCCACCCGGAAAACACGGGGGAGCGCCCCGACGAGGCCGAACCTCCCCAAGGCGAAAGCAGCAACAATCAGGTGCGAAACATCGTACCAGAAGGGGGCCTATCCCCGGAGGAACTCGCGGACAGAGAGAGAAGCCGCAATCACGAACTCGAGTTAGCTAAGCTCAAAATCGAAGGCGAATTAAAGTTAGCAGAGAAAAAGCTAGCAGTAGAGCAAATGCGCGTGCAAGGCGAGCTAGAAGAGAAGAAGCTCCAACGGGAACACGAAGGAAGGAAGCTCCAACTGGAGCACGAACGCAGCTTGAAGGAAATCGAACTCAAGGCCAGAAGTGAGGAAGGGAGGCCCCCGGGAAACCGAGAGGCGACCTCCCCAGCGGAGCAGAAGGTCCACATCCCCAAAGATGTGGTCAAGGAATATTATAAAAACGATGACATTCAGCAATGGTTCAGGGCCTACGAGGTCGCCATGACCTCCCATCGGGTCCCGCAGAAGGACTGGGGGGCAGGGTTGTGGGGGCGATTTCTGAGCGAAGGAAGAGACACCCTGCTCGACCTACCCCTCTCTCTGCAGACCTCCTACAGCCACATGAAAGAGGCTCTACTCACAAGGTACGGTCTCACCCCCGAGATGTACCGTCAACGATTCCGGGACTGCAGGAAAATCCCGGGCACCACCTGGGTAGAATATGTAAACTTTTTTAGTCGGGCCTTCGATGGGTGGGTCAAGGGCAGCAAAGTCACCACTCTTGAGGAACTCACCGACCTCCTATTGTGGGAACACCTGGCTGCGAACTGCTTTGTGGAACTACGCCAGCATCTGCTCGACAGCAAACTCACCGATCCCAGGAAGCTGGCGATGGAAGCAGACCACTGGACCAACACCCGGGTCACCCGGGGCATGGTAGGAGAATACCCCCGAGCCAGTCAGGGACCACCCCGCCAGAGAGGAGGGGGGAACCAGGGAGGCCAGAGAGAGTCCCAGCCTAGTCCTCCGAAGACCCAATCTCCACCTTTCCCAGCGCCCCCCCCACCAGTAACCGGACCCCCCGGGAGACGGGGACACAGGGTAACCGTCACTTGTTTCCGTTGCCAGAAGCCCGGGCACTACGCCAATGACCCAGAGTGCCCCATGGCCACCCAAAACACCCCTGCAAGACAGATAGCCAACGTAGCTCTGGGGGAGGAGGTTGAGGAAGCCGGGGAATGGGAACCCGCAGCCATGGCCCTAGTATCCCTGGGAGATAGAGAGATGGTCCCTGGTAGCCTCCTGCCCTCCAACACGAAGAAATACGGGCAGCTCGTTAAGATCAATGGCCACCAAATAGAGGCCCTGCGGGACACCGGGGCCAGCATCACCGGTGTCCTCAGGCACTTAGTCCCCGAGGAGCAGATCCTCCCCAACGTCTTTTGCCCAGTCATTTCCGCCGATAATAGAGAGAGTATGTGTCAGGTAGCTCTGGTGCCGTTTGAGTGGGGTGGAGTAATAGGTAAACTGAGGGTGGCCGTAAGAACCTCCCAGCCGGTCGACTGCCTCCTAGGGAACGACCTGGAGAGTTCGCCCTGGAAGCACGTCGAACGCAAGGCCCACCTAGGGATGATGGGGCTCCCCGAGTGGGTGTGCGCCACCACCCGATCTATGTCAGCCCGACTCACCCCCCTGGGAGAAGTCGAAGACGCCCCGACCGAAGAAGTCAGAGCAGTAACCCCCGAGGGTCCTCCCGTCCCCCCATCAGAGGGCCCCGTCGCCAGCGACGAGCCCTCCCTGTCCGACACCGCCCCGGTCCCTGAGTTAGGCGATCTACCCGAGTTGGCCCAATGGCGCCACGAGGGTGGACCCACCCGGGAGGAGTTTTGCCGGGAGCAAGCCACCTGTCCTTCCCTGATCGGACTGCGGCGCCAGGCCGAGGGCCAAGCCGCAGGCGACCAAACTGGCACGCACCGAATTTATTGGGAAAATAGCATTTTGTATAGTGAGCAGAAGTCGGTGGAGCTGGGATCCGGACGGGTGCTGGTGGTACCCCTCCGCTTCCGAGACTTCCTCCTGGGCTTAGCCCACGACGTCCCACTTGCCGGCCACCTGGGTCAAGACAAGACCTACAGCCGTCTCGTGACCCATTTTTACTGGCCTAAGATGAGAGCAGCCGTAGAAGCCCACTGCAAGTCCTGTCCCACGTGCCAAGCTAGCGGGAAGAGTGGGGGGAAGCGCAAGGCTCCCCTCCAACCCTTCCCGGTCGTCAGTACCCCCTTTGAACGAGTCGGGATCGACATCGTGGGGCCCCTGGACCCCCCCCACCTCCCAAGGTCACCGTTTCATCCTGGTCCTGGTGGATCACGCCACCCGATACCCTGAGGCGATCCCCCTACGCACCGTCACGGCCCCCGTAGTGGGCCGGGCCCTGATGGGGATCTTTTCCCGGGTAGGGTTCCCCCGCGAGGTCGTGAGCGATCGCGGAACTAATTTTATCTCGAGGTACATGACGTCCCTGTGGCAACAATGTGGAGTGTCCTACAAATTCACTACCCCGTACCATCCCCAGGGGAACGGCCTAGTAGAGAGGTTTAACCGGACTCTGAAAGGGATGATCATCGGCCTAGAAGAGCCCCTCCGGCGTAAGTGGGACGTCCTGCTCCCCTGCCTCTTGTTCGCTTACCGAGAGGTCCCCCAGAAGTCCCTAGGGTTCAGCCCGTTTGAGTTGCTCTATGGACACCCCGTCCGGGGTCCCCTCAGCTTGGTTAAGGAAGGGTGGGAGGCGGCACCCCAGACCACCCCACGAGATGTGTTCCACTATGTTCTGACCCTCCGGAACCAGACCAGGAAGTTCCGAGCACTGGCCGAGGCCAACCTAGAGACAAGCCAAGAAGAGATGAAGCGCTGGTACGACCAGAATGCCACTCTGGTCGAGTTCCAGCCGGGCCAACAAGTATGGGTCATGGCTCCCGTGAAGCCAGGCGCCCTCCAGGACAGGTGGACCGGGCCCTACAAAGTGATTGAGCGGAAGAGCCCAGTCACATACTTGGTGGACGTCCAGTCGCCCCGGGATCCCCTCCGGGTCCTTCACGTGAACCGCCTCAAGCCTCACTTTGTGCGGACAGAACTAAGCCTCCTGTTGGCCACCGATGACGGGGCCGAAGATGAGTCCGATCCCCTCCCGGACCTCCTGTGTGTCAAGGAGCAGGATGGCTCCGTGGAGGGAGTGAATCTCTCCCCAGCTCTCACTACCCAGCAGCAAGAGGACTGCCGCCAGCTACTAGGACAATTTGCCGACCTCTTCTCCCTGATCCCCCGAGTCACCGACTGGTGTGTCCATGACGTGGACACCGGGGACAGCCCGCCGGTGAGACACCGAGCCTACCGGGTCCCCGACCGGGTCCGGTCCTGCATTCAAGCTGAAGTCTCAAAGATGTTGACCATGGGAGTGATCGAGCCATCTGACAGTCCCTGGGCCAGCCCCGTGGTCCTGGTCCCGAAGGCAGCGGCCCCCGGTGTCGCCCCCGAGCTCCGGTTCTGTGTGGACTACCGGGGGCTCAATGACGTCACCCGAGCCGATGCCCACCCCATCCCACGAGCCGACGAGCTCATTGACCGACTCGGGGCAGCACGGTTCCTCAGCACCTTCGACCTCACCTGCGGATACTGGCAGATTGCGCTCACCGAGGGGGCCAAGGAGCGGTCTGCCTTCTCCACCCCAGATGGGCATTACCGCTTCCGCGTAATGCCCTTCGGAATGAAAAATGCCCCGGCCACCTTCCAGCGACTGGTAAACAGAGTCCTGGCCGGGCTAGAACAGTTCAGCGCGGCATATCTGGACGACATCGCCGTTTTCAGTTCCGGATGGAGTGAGCACCTCCAGCACCTCCGGAGGGTGCTAACCGCCCTGCACCAGGCAGGCCTGACAGTAAAAGCCAGCAAGTGCCAAATTGGACAAGGATCAGTAGTCTACCTGGGGCACCAGGTCGGGGGTGGCCAGGTCGCCCCTCTACAACCAAAAATCGACGCCATCGTGGCCTGGGAACCCCCCACCACCCAAACGGAGGTCCGAGCCTTTCTGGGCCTCACTGGCTACTACCGCAGATTCATCAAGGGGTATGGCAGCCTTGTCGGCCCCCTCACAGAACTCACATCCAAAAAACAGCCAAAAAAGGTTCAGTGGACAACCGCCTGCCAGGAGGCGTTCGATGCCCTAAAGAAGGCCATGTGCACGGCCCCCGTCCTCCAGGCTCCCGACTACTCCAAGGAGTTTGTAGTCCAGACCGATGCCTCCGAGCATGGCATTGGGGCCGTCCTGTCACAGATGAGTGACCAAGGCCTGGACCAGCCCGTCGCCTTCCTCAGTCGGCGGCTGTTACCCAGAGAACAGCGATGGAGTACCATTGAGCGCGAAGCCTTTGCCGTGGTCTGGGCACTCAAGAAACTACGCCCTTACCTGTTCGGCACCCATTTCAAAGTCCAAACCGATCATCGGCCCTTGCGATGGCTTATGCAGATGCGGGGAGAAAACCCCAAGCTACTGCGGTGGTCAATCTCCCTTCAGGGGATGGATTTCACCGTGGAACACCGTCCTGGGACGGACCACGCCAACGGCGATGGCCTCTCCCGGTTCTTCCGCCTCAGCGAAGAGAACCCCCCAAGATGATGGGCAGTTCTCTCCGGCTTTCAGCTGGGGGGGACGCGTGTTGGACCCGGCCTCGTAACATGGCTCTACTGGTCCCCACACCACCTAACCTGGTGCCGGCGGCCCCAATCCCCCGGCCTCACCAAGCCTTTCCACCAGAACACACGCACTCAACCCGGACACCCTCGTCCATGGCCTCTCTCCTTTCGGCCACCCCGGGCCCGCGTGCCCACTTCATGCACCAAGATGGCCGCCCGGCCCCAGCGCGACCCGGGCCTAGAGGCGCCACTCCGGCTGGAGGACATCACGCTTCCAGGGGTGAGAGAGGGAGGAGCAGTTTCTATCGCACCTCTGAACTCCCCTGGGACGATGGGTTTCGATCGGCCCTCCGGCCTCCCTGAAGGCTGGCTCCACGCCTGCTGGGTGTCTGGGACTCCTCCCGACCCGGCCCTGAAAGGATCAAAAGACAATGGCAGGAAACCCCCGACAAGCGACCCCCAGGTGACAAGACCCCTGCCTGCACAGACTCCGGACATCAAAGAGGGGTCGACCTATAACCAGGGGTGCTCTGGGACTGTCCGGCAGATTCGACGCTGGAACAACGAGAGCCTGCTGACGCGGTCGCGGCTCCTGGAACTTAGAACTACCTGAGCCCTGCTGAGTGACTCGCGGCTCCCCGAAGATCGTAAGACCTCCGAACTTGTACCTGAGCCCTGCTGAGTGACTCGCGGCTCCCTGAAGATTGTAAGACCTCCGAACTTGTACCTGAGCCCTGCTGAGTGACTCGCGGCTCCCCGAAGATCGTAAGACCTCCGAACTTGTACCTGAGCCCTGCTGAGTGACTCGCGGCTCCCTGAAGACCGTAAGACCTCCGAACTTGTACCTGAGCCCGCTGAGTGACTCGCGGCTTCCACAGACTCCACTGGTCCCGCCGGACCCCACGACAACCAGCCTACCCCCCAGCTCGAGGATTGTGAGCTGTGCGCCGGGTACATCCTTACCTTGAACTTTTGTGCCAAAGACTGTCCCGCTACCCCCTATCCCTTCCGAGACTCATTGAGCCCGCGCTCTCCTTGTACATATTTGCAGTGCTAACCTATTTGATAAAGATTGGTTCCTGAGAACGCACGGTGTGTTGTTTCTGTGTCGTGTGGTGCCCGAAGTACGATCCTCGCTACGAGACTTCTCCTCCTGAGGAGTCTCCCGCCAGTGCCCGGCTACGATACTTGAGGGTGGGTCTCAGGGTAGTCAGGACTCCCTTCCCGGGCTCCTCTGAGGTCGCCGTCTAACACATATGTTGACAGGGCAGACATGGGCTTGCTCATGGCTACAGATGAGGGACAGGAGGAAGAGAGTGACCCTCTCCCAGACCTGTTGTCTCAGAACCCTGAAGATGGCTCAGTTGAAGGAGTGACCCTTGGAGGCAACCTCACTGCCCATCAGCAGACTGAATGTAGACAAGTTCTACAATCATTTTCACATATGTTTTCCTTGATACCTAGTCAAACTGACTGGTGTACCCATGTGGTGGACACTGGTGACAGTCTGCCTGTAAAGAACAAGCTTTACAGACAACCTGACCACGTCAGGGACTGTATAAAGGCTGAGGTACATACAATGCTGGAATTAGGTGTCATTGAGCCCTCAGAGAGCCCCTGGGCTAGCCCAGTGGTTCTGGTCCCCAAACCTCACACCAAAGATGGCAAGAGAGAGATGAGGTTCTGTGTGGACTACAGGGGTCTCAATGCTGTCACCAGGACAGATGCACACCCTATTCCAAGGGCAGATGAGCTCATAGACAAACTAGCTTCTGCTACGTTTTTGAGCACATTTGACTTGACAGCTGGCTATTGGCAAATCAGATTAGCTGAGGAGTCTAAGGCCAAAACAGCATTCTCAACCCCAGGTGGGCACTACCAATTTGTGGTGATGCCCTTTGGTCTGAAGAATGCACCTGCCACCTTCCAAAGGTTGGTGAATCAAGTCCTTACTGGGTTGGATGACTTTTGCGCAGCATATCTTGATGACATTGCTGTCTTTAGCTCCACCTGGGAGGATCACCTGATCCACCTGAAGAAGGCTCTTGAGGCTCTGCAAAGGGCAGGCCTCACTATCAAGGCTACTAAGTGCCAGATAGGGCAGAGTAAGGTTGTATATTTGGGCCACCTTGTAGGTGGAGGCCAAGTTCAACCACTGGAGAGTAAGATACAATCCATCAAGGACTGGTCTCCTCCAACCACCCAGACTCAAGTTCGAGCTTTCTTGGGCTTGACTGGGTACTACAGGAAGTTTGTTAAGAACTATGGGTCCATTGTGACTCCTCTTAATGATCTGACATCCAAGAAGATGCCCAAAAAGGTTCAGTGGACAGTAAGCTGTCAAAAGGCATTTGATGACCTGAAGGAGGCCATGTGCTCTGCACCTATCCTGAAAAGTCCTGACTACTCCAAAGAGTTTATTGTCCAAACAGATGCTTCTGAGTTGGGTGTGGGAGCTGTGCTGTCACAACTTAATGTAGATGGTCAAGACCAACCCATTGCTTTTATTAGCAGAAGGTTGACCCCCAGAGAGAAGAATTGGTCAGCTATTGAGAGGGAGGCCTTTGCTGTGGTGTGGGCCCTGAAGAAGCTGAGGCCATACTTGTTTGGCACTCACTTCAAGATTCAGACCGACCATAAGCCCCTCTTATGGCTAAATCAGATGAAGGGTGAAAACCCCAAACTGCTTAGGTGGTCCATTTCCCTACAGGGGCTGGACTTTACAGTGGAGCACCGGCCAGGTACTGACCATGGGAATGCAGATGGTCTCTCCAGGTACTTCCACTTAGGACATGAAGACGAGACTGGTCAAGGCTAGTTTAATGTCCCTGCGTTTGGGGGGGGGGTTGTGTAGGAGAGTAGGGTCTGCTATCCTATGGTCACCCCAAATTTTTGCTTTTTGCTTCACTGGTTTTTGACATATTGAGGCTGTGGGCCTGCCAATCAGACCCCCAGCCTGCTGTTCTCTCTACTAAATTAAAACTATGCACCCTAGGTGCATAACCAATTGGAAGTGGATCACCCTGTCAGCCCCTGTACCAGTGTACACTCGGTACCCAGGGCATTGGTGTACCCAAGGCCTGCCAGGGGCTGAAGCATGTATTATGCCACCCCAGGCTTGGCCTAACAATCTGACACAACTGGCTGATCACTCAGCTGGGGTAAGTTGGTGTAATCACCTCTTACTTAGGTGTAGTATACCTATACCTAACCTTAAATGGGACACCTGGTAACCTATAAGTCACTCCTATGGCAGGCCTTAACAATCCTGAAGGCAGAGTGCTTGGTTCCATGTGAGATGGTGCTCTGGCATGAGCTGGGCCTGTCTGCAGTGGTCGGAACAACTTCCTTCTACTGTTTCCGGATATCGTCATACCATATACTCTTAAGTGCATTATGAACCTCGCGGTTAAATGCTATCTTTGGTTTGGCTTTATCAAAACATGTCGAGTAAGGTGTCATACGAATTGGAATACTAACCCCATGACAATTCTGGCGACGGGGTTAGCATTCCACCCTTCTAGAGGGACACGACATGTACAGTACCTGAAACCCGGGTAAAATCAGACAGAGCCTCAGCTCCACAAAATGGATGCTGCCACCACAGACACAAGTCTGCCCTCCTGCTGCTGGGAGTCCTTCCAGCTTGGGAGGTGTGGACAAAGGGTTTCCTGCCAGGGGAGGTGCATGCACCACCCCAGACAGGATTTTGTGTATTGGTCAGGTAGGGCTTGAAAGAAACCAGACATGCCTGTGGCTCACAAGGAGCCTCGGTGCATATGCCAGTTCAAACCGGTCCTGGGGCACACCAGTCCCGGGCCTGGGGCGAGCTGGACAAAGGATTGGGGGTGTAACCACCCCCCTTCCTGGTCCCACCCATAGGGAGGGACCTAGCAGGTAGTCCGGCCCCTAGAATCCGCTTATAGGTAGGAGCTGTGTCCTAAGACTTCAGACATCCTGGAATCAACTTGAAACTAAGAAGAAGACGGGAACTTCGACATTCTGCTGCACAGAAGACTGAAGGAAATCTCCCCTGTGGTCAGGGAGTGACCACCTTGCTAACGCAAGCACCATCCAGCGAATCAACGTCTGCTTTGCCGCTGCCTCCCGCCGGAGCCCGAGCCCAAGACTGACAAGACCTGGACCTCCAGACCTCTCACCGCCCGATCCACAGTCCCTGAAAAGAGGAGACCCGTGGAGGCAACGAGACACGTGGAGCCAGCCATCTTGAAACGACCACGACAAGCTGACAAGTGCAACAACCGAGGCTCCCTCCAAGTTGTGCTTTGGGTTCTGAGAAGCCCAACCCTCGAGCAGCATCTGCACCAAAGGTGAGCCCTCCAGCATCTCCACTATCTGCGTGGGGCCCTTCTGCATTTTGCCACTCGACGCGCCTAACCGGTTGCTGGCCCGCTGGCTAGTAGCCATCTTGGCGACGAACTTCACAAAATACACCGCTGGTCTGGTTGCTCCAGACTGGCCCTTGCTCCCCTCCAAAGGAGCAGTCCCTCTGTGTAGTATTACATCTCTAGTGCCTGTGTTCCAAATCTTGAGTTCCTAGTCCATCCGGAAGATCCTCTTTGCAGTAACTTTGTACTTTTTACGCACCCATTGAAACCTATGGGAGCACGCGTGTGACTATTTGCTCTGCACACGCCACACTAGTTAAAGTGATCACCTTGTACCATGCCAAGCAAGCCTTATGGTGTGGTTGTAAGTCAACCTTTTCGGACTAGCTGCCCTAGTGGTAGCGTAGGCTAAGCAGTCTTTGAGGCTAAACTCGTGAAGCGTGTTAAGCCAGCTGTTTTACCAAATGCAACCCCCTTTTATACCAATGAAAGGACACCACACAGATATATATTCAAAATATATATGTATTTATTTCTCAAAGTAACCCCTAGTCTCTTTATGAGCACAGGAGCACAAATCGTCAAACAAGATTACAGTAGAATACACAGAAGTTGCACTTTATATGGATAGGCCCTGGTGGCCGCTCGAACCATATACTAAAATAGTGGTATAAGTACCACGAACAGAAAAGGGAAAAGGCCTAGGGCCTCTAGAATTGCTGGGCCTACAAGGAGCTAACTTCAGTTAGTGACCAGGAGGTCCACGGGTGGCGAGTGCAGAGCAAATAGTCACACGCGTGCTCCCATAGGTTTCAATGGGTGCGTAAAAAGTACAAAGTTACTGCAAAGAGATCTTCCGGATGGACTAGGAACTCAAGATTTGGAACACAGGCACTAGAGATGTAATACTACACTTGGGCACAGGAGTGCCAGCTTTACCTCACCCACAGGAAGCGGGTGCATAGGCCTCGAAGTGCGTCGGGTTTCTTCTATCTGTTCCGTGGAGCCTGAAGACAAAGATGCTGCAGGCGGTTGGTCCGGGAGAGATGCGGTGGATCCAAGAGTGGATCGGAGATGTTGAAGACCTGTAAGCAGAGGGGACAGTGTTCACAGTCACTAGCCAGTGACCAGCGTGGCACCAGGTGGGTACCAGGCAATGTCGGGTGCAAACAGGAAGAAAGGTGTAGCTTGTCTCTGCAGCCACGTGGTCCCTGGAGGTTGACGACGCCCAGGAGTCGGTTCACGAGCTGTCCCACGCAGGCTCTCGCTGTCGGCGGTGTCGGCGACTTGATCGAAGCAAACAAACCTTGGCAAAAGCAATTGTTGTAGGAGATGAAATAAGCTGATGGTTCTGACCAGCAAGGTCAGAGGGACTGCTCCTTTGGAGGGGAGCAAGGGCCAGTCTGGAGCAACCAGACCAGCGGTGTATTTTGTAAAGTTCATCGCCAAGATGGCTACTAGCCAGCGGGCCAGCAACCGGTTAGGCGCGTCGAGTGGCAAAATGCAGAAGGGCCCCACGCAGATCGTGGAGATGCTGGAGGGCTCACCTTTGGTGCAGGTGCTGCTCGAGGGTTGGGCTTCTCAGATCCTAAAGCACAACTTGGAGGGAGCCTCGGTTGTTGCACTTGTCAGCTTGTCGTGGTTGTTTCAAGATGGCTGGCTCCACGTGTCTCGGTGCCTCCACGGGTCTCCTCTTTTCAGGGACTGTGGATCGGGCGGTGAGAGGTCTGGAGGTCCAGGTCTTGTCAGTCTCTGGGCTCGGGCTGTGGCGGGAGGCGGCGGCAAAGCAGACGTTGATTCACTGGATGGTGCTTGCGTTAGCAAGGTGGTCACTCCCTAACCACAGGGGAGATTTCCTTCAGTCTTCTGTGCAGCAGAATGTCGAAGTTCCCGTCTTCTTCTTAGTTTCAAGTTGATTCCAGGATGTCTGAAGTCTTAGGACACAGCTCCTACCTTTAAGCGGATTCTAGGGGCCGGACTACCTGCTAGGTCCCTCCCTATGGGTGGGACCAGGAAGGGGGGTGGTTACACCCCCAATCCTTTATCCAGCTCACCCCAGGCCCGGGACTGGTGTGCCCCAGGACCGGTTTGAACTGGCATATGCACCGAGGCTCCTTGTGAGCCACAGGCATGTCTGGTTTCTTTCAAGCCCTACCTGACCAATACACAAAATCCTGTCTGGGGTGGTGCATGCACCTCCCCTGGCAGGAAACCCTTTGTCCACACCTCCCAAGCTGGAAGGACTCCCAGCAGCAGGAGGGCAGACTTGTGTCTGTGGTGGCAGCATCCATTTTGTGGAGCTGAGGCTATGTCTGATTTTACCCGGGTTTCAGGTACTGTACATGTCGTGTCCCTCTAGAAGGGTGGAATGCTAACCCCGTCGCCAGAATTGGCGAGGGGTTAGTATTCCAATTCGTATGACACCTTACTCGACATGTTTTGATAAAGCCAAACCAAAGATAGCATTTAACCGCGAGGTTCATAATGCACTTAAGAGTATATGGTATGACGATATCTGGAAACAGTAGAAGGAAGTTGTTCCGACCACTGCAGACAGGCTCAGCTCATGCCAGAGCACCATCTCACATGGAACCAAGCACTCTGCCTTCAGGATTGTTAAGGCCTGCCATAGGAGTGACTTATAGGTTACCAGGTGTCCCATTTAAGGTTAGGTATAGGTATACTACACCTAAGTAAGAGGTGATTACACCAACTTACCCCAGCTGAGTGATCAGCCAGTTGTGTCAAATTGTTAGGCCAAGCCTGGGGTGGCATAATACATGCTTCAGCCCCTGGCAGGCCTTCGGTACACCAATGCCCTGGGTACCTAGTGTACACTGGTACAGGGGCTGACAGGGTGATCCACTTCCAATTGGTTATGCACCTAGGGTGCATAGTTTTAATTTAGTAGAGAGAACAGCAGGCTGGGGGTCTGATTGGCAGGCCCACAGCCTCAATATGTCAAAAACCAGTGAAGCAAAAAGCAAAAATTTGGGGTGACCATAGGATAGCAGACCCTACTCTCCTACACAACCCCCCCCCAAACGCTGGGACATTAAACTAGCCTTGACCAGTCTCGTCTTCATGTCCTAAGTGGAAGTACCTGGAGAGACCATCTGCATTCCCATGGTCAGTACCTGGCCGGTGCTCCACTGTAAAGTCCATCCCCTGTAGGGAAATGGACCACCTAAGCAGTTTGGGGTTTTCACCCTTCATCCGATTTAGCCACAAGAGGGGCTTATGGTCGGTCTGAATCTTGAAGTGAGTGCCAAACAAGTATGGCCTCAGCTTCTTCAGGGCCCACACCACAGCAAAGGCCTCCCTCTCAATAGCTGACCAATTCTTCTCTCTGGGGGTCAACCTTCTGCTAATAAAAGCAATGGGTTGGTCTTGACCATCTACATTAAGTTGTGACAGCACAGCTCCCACACCCAACTCAGAAGCATCTGTTTGGACAATAAACTCTTTGGAGTAGTCAGGACTTTTCAGGATAGGTGCAGAGCACATGGCCTCCTTCAGGTCATCAAATGCCTTTTGACAGTTTACTGTCCACTGAACCTTTTTGGGCATCTTCTTGGATGTCAGATCATTAAGAGGAGTCACAATGGACCCATAGTTCTTAACAAACTTCCTGTAGTACCCAGTCAAGCCCAAGAAAGCTCGAACTTGAGTCTGGGTGGTTGGAGGAGACCAGTCCTTGATGGATTGTATCTTACTCTCCAGTGGTTGAACTTGGCCTCCACCTACAAGGTGGCCCAAATATACAACCTTACTCTGCCCTATCTGGCACTTAGTAGCCTTGATAGTGAGGCCTGCCCTTTGCAGAGCCTCAAGAGCCTTCTTCAGGTGGATCAGGTGATCCTCCCAGGTGGAGCTAAAGACAGCAATGTCATCAAGATATGCTGCGCAAAAGTCATCCAACCCAGTAAGGACTTGGTTCACCAGCCTTTGGAAGGTGGCAGGTGCATTCTTCAGACCAAAGGGCATCACCACAAACTGGTAGTGCCCACCTGGGGTTGAGAATGCTGTTTTGGCCTTAGACTCCTCAGCTAATCTGATTTGCCAATAGCCAGCTGTTAAGTCAAATGTGCTCAAAAACTTTGCAGAAGCTAGTTTGTCTATGAGCTCATCTGCCCTTGGAATAGGGTGTGCATCTGTCCTGGTGACAGCATTGAGACCTCTGTAATCCACACAGAACCTCATCTCTCTCTTGCCATCTTTGGTGTGAGGTTTGGGGACCAGAACCACTGGGCTAGCCCAGGGGCTCTCTGAGGGTTCAATGACACCTAATTCCAGTATTTTATGTACCTCAGCCTTTATACAGTCCCTGACGTGGTCAGGTTGTCTGTAAAGCTTGTTCTTTACAGGCTGACTGTCACCAGTGTCCACCACATGGGTACACCAGTCAGTTTGACTAGGTATCAAGGAAAACATATGTGAAAATGATTGTAGAACCTGTCTACGTTCAGTCTGCTGATGGGCAGTGAGGTTGCCTCCAAGGGTCACTCCTTCAACTGAGCCATCTTCAGGGTTCTGAGACAACAGGTCTGGGAGAGGGTCACTCTCTTCCTCCTGTCCCTCATCTGTAGCCATGAGCAAGCCCATGTCTGCCCTGTCAACATATGCTTTAAGCCTGTTAACATGGAGTACCCTGTGGGGACTCCTGGGAGTTCCTAGGTCTACCAAGTAGGTGACCTCTCCCTTCTTTTCCAGGATTGTATGGGTTCCAGACCATTTGTCTTGGAGTGCTGCTGGGGCCACTGGCTCCAGCACCCATACCTTCTGTCCTGGCTGAAACTCAACCAAGACAGCCTTTTGGTCATGCCAAGCTTTCTGTAAAGCCTGGCTTGCCTCAAGGTTTTTGGATGCCTTCTCCATATACTCAGCCATCCTGGAGCGGAGACCAAGTACATAGTCCACTATGTCTTGCTTAGGCTTTTTGAGAGGTAACTCCCATCCTTCCTTCACTAAACACAGTGGGCCTCTTACAGGGTGCCCAAACAACAATTCAAAGGGGCTGTAGCCAACTCCTTTTTGTGGGACCTCTCTGTAAGCAAACAGAAGGCAGGGTAGAAGGATGTCCCATCTTCGCCTGAGCTTTTCAGGTAATCCTTTGATCATACCCTTTAGGGTCTTGTTGAATCTCTCAACAAGCCCATTGCATTGTGGGTGATAAGGGGTGGTGAACTTGTAGTTGACACCACATTCCTTCCACATAGCTGTCAAGTATCCTGACATAAAGTTGGTACCTCTGTCAGATACTACCTCCTTAGGAAACCCCACTCTGGAGAATACTCCCAGCAGGGCCCTGGCCACAACAGGAGCTGTAGTGGTCCTAAGGGGAATTGCCTCTGGATACCTGGTGGCATGATCCACTACCACCAGTATAAATCTGTGCCCAGATGCAGTGGGAGGATCCATGGGACCCACTATATCTATTCCCACTCTTTCAAAGGGGACCCCCACCACAGGTAGTGGTATTAGGGGGGCCTTTGTTGTGCCACCTGATTTGCCACTGGCTTGGCAGGTCACACAGGAGCGACAAAACTCCTTTGTATCTTCATTCATATGAGGCCAGTGAAAGTGAGGGACAAGCCTGTCCCAAGTCTTGTTCTGGCCTAAGTGTCCTGCTAAAGGAATATCATGGGCCAAGGTAAGAAGGAAGCCCCTAAATTGCAGAGGTATAACCAACCTCCTGGTAGCACCAGGCTTGGGGTCTCTAGCCTCTGAATAAAGGAGCCCTTAATCCCAATACACTTTATGGGTACCTTGAGCATTCCCAGCAGCCTCAGCAGCAGCCAGCTGTCTGAGGGGTTCAAGAGAGGGACAGGATAACTGAGCCTGCCTCAAGTCAGCCCTTGAAGGTCCCCCTGTCCCCAGAAACTCAACCTGATCAGGTTCAAGCTCTTCAGGGACAGTTCCTTCAGGGTCCTCTAGATCAGCTTCCTGGGAAGGCTGATCATCACTCTGAGGCAGGGGGGAAGGCACAGCCTTGACCCTCCTGTTCTTCTTCTTGGTAGGTGCTTGGTCCATTGTTCCAGGATCCAAGACCTGAGGTTCAGTGAGGCACTTTTTGGCCTGTGACCTGGTCACAGCAAGGACATGTGATGATATACCTAACATCTCTGCATGAGTCCTGTACTCCACTTCTAACCATAGAGAACTCTCTAGGTCATTGCCCAACAAACATTCTACTGGGAGGTCTGCACTAACCACAACCCTTTTGAGGCCAGTTACCCCTCCCCATGAGAAGTTAACAACTGCCACACTATGTGAAGTAGTGGCATTGCTGGCATTGGTCACCAGGTAGTTCTCACCTGGTATGTACTGTCCAGGGTCCACAAAGCCTGGTGTCACCATAGTGACACTGGCACATGTGTCCCTGTAGGCTTGAGCCACTTTTTCGTTAATTAAAGGAGTCTGTCTGTACTTGCCCAGGTTACTGGGGCTCACAGTCAGGGACAAATCAATGTCCCCATCACAGATCAAGACTGCCTGTGTCAGGGTTCTGTCTAAGTCAGAATCTCCTTCAGTTCCCATAGTGATTCCCACTACACCCTTTGTCTGGGGACCAACACTGCTAACAGTAGTACTGGGAGCAGGTGCCTTAGGGCAACAGTGTTGGGGGCTCCACCCTTCTTACAATCACTAGTCCAGTGAGTTGTATTCTTGCAATGATTGCACCAGGGTTTCTTTTGACCTTCTTTCTTCTTTCCCTTGGATTGTTGTTGGGACCCACCCTCCTTAGCAGTAGTTTGGGGCCCTGTTGAAGACTTCTGGTCTTTAGATTTCTGATCTCCACCCTTTTGGTCTGTTTTCTTCTGATCACCCCCTTGGCCCTGGTTCTGGTTCTTTTGCTTAACCCTGGTTCTGACCCATTTGTCTGCCTTCTTTCCCAATTCTTGGGGAGAGGTCAGATCAGAGTCAACCAAGTTTTGATGCAGTTGCTGGTTTTGACAGTTATTTAAAATCTGTTCTCTCATCATCAAATTATACAATCCTGTAAAATCAGATACCTTACTTCCCAGCAACCAACCCTCCAAAGCCTTAGTGGCACATTCAATGTATTCAGACCAGTCCTGAGTCTGTGTCTTTTGGGTGTCTCTGAACATTAACCTGTACTGTTCAGTGGTTAAGCCTAACCCATCAACTAGAACAGTCTTCAGGACTCTGTAATTTCTGACATCCTCTTCTCTAACAGTGAGGAGTCTGTCTCTGCCTCTTCCTTCAAAGGAGAGCCAGAGGATTGCTGCCCACTGGTCTTCAGGAACCTGCTGTACTTTGCAGGCTCTCTCAAGAGCAGTTATCCATTTGTGGATGTCATCCCCACTTTTGTAGGGGGGCACAACCTTAGACAGGTTCCTATTATCAAAGACCCTATCTTTGTCCTTAGGGACAATGCTGCCACCAGTGGGTATAGACCCACTCTCTCTAGGTTGCCTAGCCTTACTCAGTTTTTCTTCCATCAGGGCTACTTCTAGCTCCTGCTTCCTGATCCTCAGCTGGGCTTCCTGCATTCTGGCCTCATGTTCCCTCCTCTGAGGGGTGGTCATCCTTTTCCTGGAGTGACCTTGAGAGCCTCTAGAGGCATGCGAAGCATTGGAGTCACCTGAGCGATTCCTTTGCCTCCCAAGCCCCTGGTTAAGTCCACTGGGGAGATCCAATGGGATGATCCCATTGTCAGTCCCCAATAGCCTTAGTTTAGCTGGGCCAAGTATAACACTTGGCACTGGGCTAGTTCTCCCTTCATCATCACTACTCTCTGTATCTTCTCCAGTTTCCTCCTCTGTAGTATGGTTCTCATCTAAGGGATGGCTATTGGAAAGGGGTACTTCTGTAGCATCTTCAGAAGGGGGCCTCCTGTTCCTGACCCTAAGGGGGCTAACTGGGAAGCTTTCTTGAGCTCTCTCTGATTTTCATCATTTTGCAAGAGTTCTCTGAGCTCAGCAGAGGTAGGGTTCTTGGGCTGTTTAAGGCCTCTAAGAGTTGCCAAATGCCTGAGCTCATTCTGATTAAGGGTAGCAAAGATGGATGGTGCCCTCTGGGGGTCACTCTCAACAGAGATGGGTACAGTGGACCCCTATGCCCCAGCCATTGCTCTTAAGTGTGGGTGGATGTGTTGCAATCTACCTACACTTGGGTTTACCTACTAAACCTATCTAGTAGTTGTAATCAGGGTGTGCTACTCCCTTTGCTCTACAACAACTAAGTTCAGTAGAACTTATGTATATCTAATCTTGTTTTATATGTACCTACAGGTACCTATGTGATCTTTCAATTGGTAACCAAGAGATTACAATGGTAAAACACAGCAAGCTCAAATCCAACCGCTGCTCACCAATGTGAGAAGTTGGCCTGGTATATGATGCTCACTAGTTAAAGTGATCACCTTGTACCATGCCAAGCAACCCTTATGGTGTGGTTGTAAGTCAACCTTTTCGGACTAGCTGCCCTAGTGGTAGCGTAGGCTAAGCAGTCTTTGAGGCTAAACTCGTGAAGCGTGTTAAGCCAGCTGTTTTACCAAATGCAACCCCCTTTTATACCAATGAAAGGACACCACACAGATATATATTCAAAATATATATGTATTTATTTCTCAAAGTAACCCCTAGTCTCTTTATGAGCACAGGAGCACAAATCGTCAAACAAGATTACAGTAGAATACACAGAAGTTGCACTTTATATGGATAGGCCCTGGTGGCCGCTCGAACCATATACTAAAATAGTGGTATAAGTACCACGAACAGAAAAGGGAAAAGGCCTAGGGCCTCTAGAATCGCTGGGCCTACAAGGAGCTAACTTCAGTTAGTGACCAGGAGGTCCACGGGTGGCGTGTGCAGAGCAAATAGTCACACGCATGCTCCCATAGGTTTCAATGGGTGCGTAAAAAGTACAAAGTTACTGCAAAGAGGATCTTCCGGATGGACTAGGAACTCAAGATTTGGAACACAGGCACTAGAGATGTAATACTACACTTGGGCACAGGAGTGCCAGCTTTACCTCACCCACAGGAAGCGGGTGCATAGGCCTCGAAGTGCGTCGGGTTTCTTCTATCTGTTCCGTGGAGCCTGAAGACAAAGATGCTGCAGGCGGTCGGTCCGGGAGAGATGCAGTGGATCCAAGAGTGGATCGGAGATGTTGAAGACCTGTAAGCAGAGGGGACAGTGTTCACAGTCACTAGCCAGTGACCAGCGTGGCACCAGGTGGGTACCAGGCAATGTCAGGTGCAAACAGGAAGAAAGGTGTAGCTTGTCTCTGCAGCCACGTGGTCCCTGGAGGTCGACGATGCCCAGGAGTCGGTTCAAGAGCTGTCCCACACAGCCTCTCGCTGTCGGCTGTGTCGGCGACTTGATCGAAGCAAACAAACCTTGGTAAAAGCAATTGTTGTAGGAGATGAAATAAGCTGATGGTTCTGACCAGCAAGGTCAGAGGGACTGCTCCTTTGGAGGGGAGCAAGGGCCAGTCTGGAGGAACCAGAGCAGCAGTGTATTTTGTAAAGTTCGTTGCCAAGATGGCTACTAGCCAGCGGGCCAGCAACCGGTTAGGCGCGTCGAGTGGCAAAATGCAGAAGGACCCCACGCAGATCGTGGAGATGCTGGAGGGCTCACCTTTGGTGCAGGTGCTGCTCGAGGGTTGGGCTTCTCAGATCCCAAAGCACAACTTGGAGGGAGCCTCGGTTGTTGCACTTGTCAGCTTGTTGTAGTCGTTTCAAGATGGCTGGCTCCACGTGTCTCGGTGCCTCCACGGGTCTCCTCTTTTCAGGGACTGTGGATTGGGCAGTGAGAGGTCTGGAGGTCCAGGTCTTGTCAGTCTCTGGGCTCGGGCTCCGGCGGGAGGTGGCGGCAAAGCAGATGTTGATTCGCTGGATGGTGCTTGCGTTAGCAAGGTGGTCACTCCCTAACCACAGGGGAGATTTCCTTCAGTCTTCTGTGCAGCAGAATGTCGAAGTTCCCGTCTTCTTCTTAGTTTCAAGTTGATTCCAGGATGTCTGAAGTCTTAGGACACAGCTCCTACCTTTAAGCGGATTCTAGGGGCCGGACTACCTGCTAGGTCCCTCCCTATGGGTGGGACCAGGAAGGGGGGTGGTTACACCCCCAATCCTTTGTCCAGCTCGCCCCAGGCCCGGGACTGGTGTGCCCCAGGACCGGTTTGAACTGGCATATGCACCGAGGCTCCTTGTGAGCCACAGGCATGTCTGGTTTCTTTCAAGCCCTACCTGACCAATACACAAAATCCTGTCTGGGGTGGTGCATGCACCTCCCCTGGCAGGAAACCCTTTGTCCACACCTCCCAAGCTGGAAGGACTCCCAGCAGCAGGAGGGCAGACTTGTGTCTGTGGTGGCAGCATCCATTTTGTGGAGCTGAGGCTATGTCTGATTTTACCCGGGTTTCAGGTACTGTACATGTCGTGTCCCTCTAGAGGGGTGGAATGCTAACCCCGTTGCCAGAATTGGCGAGGGGTTAGTATTCCAATTCGTATGACACCTTACTCGACATGTTTTGATAAAGCCAAACCAAAGATAGCATTTAACCGCGAGGTTCATAATGCACTTAAGAGTATATGGTATGACGATATCTGGAAACAGTAGAAGGAAGTTGTTCCGACCACTGCAGACAGGCTCAGCTCATGCCAGAGCACCATCTCACATGGAACCAAGCACTCTGCCTTCAGGATTGTTAAGGCCTGCCATAGGAGTGACTTATAGGTTAACATGTGTCCCATTTAAGGTTAGGTATAGGTATACTACACCTAAGTAAGAGGTGATTACACCAACTTACCCCAGCTGAGTGATCAGCCAGTTGTGTCAAATTGTTAGGCCAAGCCTGGGGTGGCATAATACATGCTTCAGCCCCTGGCAGGCCTTGGGTACACCGATGCCCTGGGTACCTAGTGTACACTGGTACAGGGGCTGACAGGGTGATCCAACCAATTGGGTATGTACCTAGGGTACATGGAGTCCATTTTAAAGAGAGAACAGCCAGGCTGAGATCCTGAATAGCAGGATCTCAGGCCAACTAAGTCGAAAAACCAGCTAGACACTAGGCAAAAATTTGGGGGTAACCATAGTCAGATATCCACCTTCCTACACAACCCCCCCCCCCCCAAACGAAGGGAGATAAGGCTGACCTTGACCAGGTAAGCCTATATTGCCCAAGTGGCCATATAAGGAGGAACCAGCACTGGCATGGTTACCCCCTGTCTCATGGTCCACTAAGCAATCCCTCACCCTAAGGGTATCAGAGGATCTCCACCATAGGGAATCTCTACCTTTGGTGTGTCTTGGCAAAGTAAAAGGCTGGTGTTGAGATGGAGTTCTGAAGTGAGTGTCCTCAAAGTGAGGCCTCAGCTTCCTCCAATCCCCCTCCACCATGGATGTCTTTCTTTCCTTAACTGAGTTGAACTGTGCTCTCAGGGTCAGCCTCTGGCTACCTAAAGCTGGAGGCTGGGTCCCTTTTGTGGGCTTACTGGAGGGACAGGTCAGGTCTGGGGCCCTAAGGTCCCATGTTTGCCTGTACCCAACAGAATCCCTCTGGGGGAGGTCCCTAACTACCTGTAAAGGAGATCCCTCAGGAAGGTTTTTACCCATCACCTGACTAGGGCTACTAGCCAGGCAATCCTCATTCTTTTGATGGGGGGGTTCTTGTGGACAGGGGCCCTCTTGGGGTCCACTGGCCTCCCTGACCTCTGCAGCCCTGGGCTGACTGAGGCAGGGTAGAGAGAGGCAGGCTACCTGCACCAGACTGGGTCCCACCTTGGAAGGGGCCACTGACATCAGAGGCTCTGCCAGGCCAGGCCTGGCTACCTCTGGGGCAGTTCCTTCACAAGGGGTGAGGTCAGCTCCCTGAGGAGGCTGACTTTTTCCTAATGTCTGGGGAGAGGGAGACTTTTCTTCCTCCCCACTACTCTCTGTTTGTGTGGAGTGATCCATAGTTTCAGGCTTCACTACACCTATGTCAGTCTGAGTATAGGCTGAGACCATTACAGCCTTGCCAACCTTTTCAGGGGGGCACTCAGTTTGTGTTTGAGCTGTGACTGTCACAGCTCTGCCAGTCTCTACAGGGAAGTCTGTCTGTGCCTGGGCTGTGGCTACCACTGCCCTTCCAACCTTTCCAGGGAGGAAATCTATTTGGACAGGGGTTGTGAATGGCACAACCCCACTACCCTTTTGTGAAAGGCCTACCATTTTAGAATGGGTGTCTTGTTCAACTCCAGCCCAGGCTGAGAGTTCTAAGTCATTCCCTAGTAAGCAGTCCACAGGCAAGGTTGGGGACACTGCCACCCTTTTAGGGCCAGTGACACCTCCCCAGCTGAGACATACCTCTGCCATGGGATGACTGTTCTGTTTGCCATCAATGTTAGTCACCTGGTAGGAGAAACCAGGCAAAAGCTGCTCAGAGGGAACTAGCCAATGGGCCACCATTGTGATGCTAGCTCCAGTGTCTCTGTAGGCCTCAGCTTTGGTACCATTGATGTAGGGCTCCTGTCTGTACCTACCCAAAGTGTTGGGACAGGCAGTGAAGTTGGCAAACCCCATGCCACCATCACAGACAAGAGTAGTTGCTGTAGGGGAATTGGCTAAGCCAGGGTCCCCCTGTGTTCCCCAAGTAAACCCACCCAAATTTTTGGGGGCACTCCCACCACCTGGGGGATTACTGCTGACAGTAATAGGTGGTGTGACAGGAGTAATTGGAGGAACAGTTTTGTTTGTAGCCCTTGGGCAACTGCTGTCAGTTTTCCAATGCCCAGGAGTTTTACACTCATGGCAGTAAGGCTTTTTACCTGTGGTAGAGGAGGGAGCTTGGGACCCACCACCCTGTGTGGAGTTTTGGGGCCCTGAGGAAGATTTCTCTTTTGCTTTATCCCCACCCTTCTCTTGAGGTTTGGTGGTATCTTTCTTTTGGTCACCACCCTGATTCTTAGGCCTGATCCTGGTCCTGACCCATTTATCTGCCCTCTTTCCCAATTCTTGGGGAGAGGTCAAATCTGAGTCTACCAGGTGTTGATGGAGGAGCTGGTTTTGACAGTTACTTAAAATCTGTTCTCTCATCATCAAATTGTACAATCCTGTATAATCAGATACCTTACTCCCCAGCAACCAACCCTACAAAGCCTTAGTGGCACATTCGACATATTCAGACCAGTCCTGAGTCTGTGTCTTTTGGGTGTCTCTGAAAATTAACCTGTACTGTTCAGTGGTTAAGCCTAACCCATCAACCAGAACACTCTTCAGGACTCTGTAATTTCTGACATCCTCTTCTCTAACAGTGAGGAGTCTGTCTCTGCCTCTTCCTTCAAAGGAGAGCCAGAGGATTGCTGCCCACTGGTCTTCAGGAACCTGCTGTACTTTGCAGGCTCTCTCAAGAGCAGTTATCCATTTGTGGATATCATCCCCACTTTTGTAGGGGGGCACAACCTTAGACAGGTTCCTATTATCAAAGACCCTATCTTTGTCCTTAGGGACAATGCTGCCACCAGTGGGTATAGACCCACTCTCTCTAGGTTGCCTAGCCTTGTTCAGTTTTTCTTCCATCAGGGCTACCTCTAGCTCCTGCTTCCTGATCCTCAGCTGGGCTTCCTGCATTCTGGCCTCATGTTCCCTTCCTCTGAGGGGTGGTCATCCTTTTCCTGGAGTGACCTTGAGAGCCTCTAGAGGCATGCGAAGCATTGGAGTCACCTGAGCGATTCCCTTGCCTCCCAAGCCCCTGGTTAAGTCCACTGGGGAGATCCAATGGGATGATCCCATTGTCAGTCCCCAATAGCCTTAGTTTAGCAGGCCCACAGCCTCAATATGTCAAAAACCAGTGAAGCAAAAAGCAAAAATTTGGGGTGACCATAGGATAGCAGACCCTACTCTCCTACACATACCCACAACCATACACAAAACCACATACACAACCACACATACACACACACACACAACCACACCCATACCCACAACCGCACCCACAACCACACAACCACACACACAACCAAAACCACACAACCACACACACAACCACACACACAACCACACAAACAACCACACCCACACAACCAGAACCAACCACACAGACACAACCACACCCACACACACACAACCACACCCACATAACCACACACACACACAACCACACAAAAACAACCACACACACAAATACACACACACAACCACACACACAACCACATGCAACCACACAGGCAATCAGAACCACTCACACAACCACACACACACACAACCACACACACACACAACCACACACACAACCACACATACAACTACACACACAACCACAACCACATACAACCACACACACAACCACACACACACAACTACACACACACAACCACACACATACACAACCACAACAAACAAATACACACACAACCACACCCACAACCACACCTCCACAACCACACCCACAACCACACCCAAACAACCACACCCACCCACACACACAACCACACACCCACAACCACACCCACACACCCACAACCAGACCCACACAACCACAACCACACAACCACACCCAACCACACACACACAACCACACGCACACAACCACACACACACAACCACATACACAACCACACAAACCACCATGCACACACAACCACACCCACAACCACACCCAACCACACACACAACCATACACACAACCACACACACACAACCACACACACACACAACCACACACACAACCATACACAGCCACACAAACAACCACACACACAACCACACCCACAACCATATCCTCAACCACACCCACACAACCACACCCACACACTCACACACAACCATATACCCACAACCACACCCACACACCCACAACCACACCCACACCCACACAACCACACCCACCCACACAACCACACCCAACCACACCCACAGAACCACACACACAACCATACAACCACACAGAACCACACACACAACCACATACAGAACCACACGCACAACCACACCCAACCACACCCAACCACACAACCACACATATACCCAGCCACACAAAACCACACACCCAACCACACACAAACACACACAACCACACACACAACCACACAAACAACCACAGACACCCACCCACCCACAACCACACCCACAACCACAACCACAACCACACCCACACAACCAGAACCACACCCAACCACACCCACAACCACACACAACCAAACACAACCACACATACACAACCACACACACAACCTTACACACACAACCACACACACAACCACACACACAACCACACATACACAACCACACACACAACCACACATACAAGCACAACATACAACCACACACACAACCACACACATCCACACACAACCACACCCACAACCACACACACACACATCCACACACACACAACCACACACATACACAACCACACACACAGATCCACACACACAACCACACACACAACCACACAGACAACAACCACACACATACACAACCACACAAAGCCACACATACAACTACACATCCACATACACACTCACAACCACATCCACACCCATAACCGTACCCACAACCACACAACCAAACACACAACCACACACATGCAACCACACACACACAACCACACACACAACCACATTCACACAACCACACAAACCACCTGTAGGAGAGTAGGGTCTGCTATCCTATGGGCACCCCAAATATTTGCTTTTTGCTTCACTGGTTTTTGACATATTGAGGCTGTGGGCCTGCCAATCAGACCCCCAGCCTGCTGTTCTCTCTACTAAATTTACACTATGCACCCTAGGTGCATAACCAATTGGAAGTGGATCACCCTGTCAGCCCCTGTACCAGTGTACACTAGGTACCCAGGGCATTGGTGTACCCAAGGCCTGCCAGGGGCTGAAGCATGTATTATGCCACCCCAGGCTTGGCCTAACAATCTGACACAACTGGCTGATCACTCAGCTGGGGTAAGTTGGTGTAATCACCTCTTACTTAGGTGTAGTATATCTATACCTAACCTTAAATGGGACACCTGGTAACCTATAAGTCACTCCTATGGCAGGCCTTAACAATCCTGAAGGCAGAGTGCTTGCTTTCATGTGAGATGGTGCTCTGGCATGAGCTGAGCCTGTCTGCAGTGGTCGGAACAACTTCCTTCTACTGTTTCCAGATATCGTCATACCATATACTCTTAAGTGCATTATGAACCTCGCGGTTAAATGCTATCTTTGGTTTGGCTTTATCAAAACATGTCGAGTAAGGTGTCATACGAATTGGAATACTAACCCCTCGCCAATTCTGGCGACGGGGTTAGCATTCCACCCTTCTAGAGGGACACGACATGTACAGTACCTGTAACCCGGGTAAAATCAGACATAGCCTCAGCTCCACAAAATGGATGCTGCCACCACAGACACAAGTCTGCCCTCCTGCTGCTGGGAGTCCTTCCAGCTTGGGAGGTGTGGACAAAGGGTTTCCTGCCAGGGGAGGTGCATGCACCACCCCAGACAGGATTTTGTGTATTGGTCAGGTAGGGCTTGAAAGAAACCAGACATGCCTGTGGCTCACAAGGAGCCTCGGTGCATATGCCAGTTCAAACCGGTCCTGGGGCACACCAGTCCCGGGCCTGGGCGAGCTGGACAAAGGATTGGGGGTGTAACCACCCCCCTTCCTGGTCCCACCCATAGGGAGGGACCTAGCAGGTAGTCCGGCCCCTAGAATCCGCTTAAAGGTAGGAGCTGTGTCCTAAGACTTCAGACATCCTGGAATCAACTTGAAACTAAGAAGAAGACGGGAACTTCGACATTCTGCTGCACAGAAGACTGAAGGAAATCTCCCCTGTGGTCAGGGAGTGACCACCTTGCTAACGCAAGCACCATCCAGCGAATCAACGTCCGCTTTGCCGCCGCCTCCTGCCGGAGCCCGAGCCCAGAGACTGACAAGACCTGGACCTCCAGACCTCTCACCGCCCGATCCACAGTCCCTAAAAAGAGGAGACCCGTGGAGGCAACGAGACACGTGAGCCATCTTGGAACGACCACGACAAGCTGACAAGTGCAACAACCGAGGCTCCCTCCAAGTTGTGCTTTGGGATCTGAGAAGCCCAACCCTCGAGCAGCATCTGCACTAAAGGTGAGCCCTCCAGCATCTCCACGATCTGCGTGGGGCCCTTCTGCATTGTGCCACTCGACGCGCCTAACCGGTTGCTGGCCCGCTGGCCAGTAGCCATCTTGGCAACGAACTTTACAAAATACACTGCTGGTCTGGTTGCTCCAGACTGGCCCTTGCTCCCCTCCAAAGGAGCAGTCCCTCTGACCTTGCTGGTCAGAACCATCAGCTTAGTTCATCTCCTACAACAATTGCTTTTGCCAAGGCTTGTTTGCTTCAATCAAGTCGCCGACACCGCCGACAGCGAGAGCCTGCGTGGGACAGCTCGTGAACCGACTCCTGGATGTCGTCGACCTCCAGGGACCACGTGGCTGCAGAGACAAGCTACACCTTTCTTCCTGTTTGCACCCGACATTGCCTGGTACCCACCTGGTGCCACGCTGGTCACTGGCTAGTGACTGTGAACACTGTCCCCTCTGCTTACAGGTCTTCAACATCTCCGATCCACTCTTGAATCCACCGCATCTCTCCCGGACCGACCGCCTGCAGCATCTTTGTCTTCAGGCTCCACGGAACAGATAGAAGAAACCCGACGCACTTCGAGGCCTATGCACCCGCTTCCTGTGGGTGAGGTAAAGCTGGCACTCCTGTGCCCAAGTGTAGTATTACATCTCTAGTGCCTGTGTTCCAAATCTTGAGTTCCTAGTCCATCCGGAAGATCCTCTTTGCAGTAACTTTGTACTTTTTACGCACCCATTGAAACCTATTGGAACACGCGTGTGACTATTTGCTCTGCACACGCCACCCGTGGACCTCCTGGTCACTAACTGAAGTTAGCTCCTTGTAGGCCCAGCGATTCTAGAGGCCCTAGGCCTTTTCCCTTTTCTGTTCGTGGTATTTATACTACTATTTTAGTATATGGTTCGAGCGGCCACCAGGGCCTATCCATATAAAGTGCAACTTCTGTGTATTCTAAGGTAATCTTGTTTGACGATTTGTGCTCCTGTGCTCATAAAGAGACTAGGGGTTACTTTGAGAAATAAATACATATATATTTTGAATATATATCTGTGTGGTGTCCTTTCATTGGTATAAAAGGGGGTTACATTTGGTAAAACAGCTGGCTTAACACGCTTCACGAGTTTAGCCTCAAAGACTGCTTAGCCTACGCTACCACTAGAGCAGCTAGTCCGAAAAGGTTGACTTACAACCACACCATAAGGGTTGCTTGGCATGGTACAAGGTGATCACTTTAACTAGTGAGCATCATATACCAGGCCAACTTCTCACATTGGTGAGCAGCGGTTGGAATTGAGCTTGCTGTGTTTTACCATTGTAATCTCTTGGTTACCAATTGAAAGATCACATAGGTACCTGTAGGTACATATAAAACAAGATTAGATATACATAAGTTCTACTGAACTTAGTTGTTGTAGAGCAAAGGGAGTAGCACACCCTGACTACAACTACTAGATAGGTTTAGTAGGTAAACCCAAGTGTAGGTAGATTGCAACACATCCACCCACACTTAAGAGCAATGGCTGGGGCAGAGGGGTCCACTGTACCTATCTCTGTTGAGAGTGACCCCCAGAGGGCACCATCCATCTTTGCTACCCTTAACCAGAATGAGCTCAGGCATTTGGCAACTCTTAGAGGCCTTAAACAGCCCAAGAACCCTACCTCTGCTGAGCTCAGAGAACTCTTGCAAAATGATGAAAATCAGAGAGAGCTCAAGAAAGCTTCCCAGTTAGCCCCCTTAGGGTCAGGAACAGGAGGCCCCCCTTCTGAAGATGCTACAGAAGTACCCCTTTCCAATAGCCATCCCTTAGATGAGAACCATACTACAGAGGAGGAAAGTGGGGAGGATACAGAGAGTAGTGATGATGAAGGGAGAACTAGCCCAGTGCCAAGTGTTATACTTGGCCCAGCTAAACTAAGGCTATTGGAGACTGACAATGGGACCATCCCATTGGATCTCCCCAGTGGACTTAACCAGGGGCTTGGGAGGCAAAGGAATCGCTCAGGTGACTCCAATGCTTCTCATGCCTCTAGAGGCTCTCAAGGTCACTCCAGGAAAAGGATGACCACCCCTCAGAGGAGGGAACATGAGGCCAGAATGCAGGAAGCCCAGCTGAGGATCAGGAAGCAGGAGCTAGAAGTAGCCCTGATGGAAGAGAAACTGAACAAAGCTAGGCAACCTAGAGAGAGTGGGTCTATACCCACTGGTGGCAGCATTGTCCCTAAGGACAAAGATAGGGTCTTTGATAATAGGAACCTGTCTAAGGTTGTGCCCCCCTACAAAAGTGGGGATGACATCCACAAATGGATAACTGCTCTTGAGAGAGCCTGCAAAGTACAGCAGGTTCCTGAAGACCAGTGGGCAGCAATCCTCTGGCTCTCCTTTGAAGGAAGAGGCAGAGACAGACTCCTCACTGTTAGGGAAGAGGATGTCAGAAATTACAGAGTCCTGAAGAGTGTTCTGGTTGATGGGTTAGGCTTAACCACTGAACAGTACAGGTTAATGTTCAGAGACACCCAAAAGACACAGACTCAGGACTGGTCTGAATACATTGAATGTGCCACTAAGGCTTTGGAGGGTTGGTTGCTGGGAAGTAAGGTATCTGATTTTACAGGATTGTATAATTTGATGATGAGAGAACAGATTTCAAATAACTGTCAAAACCAGCAACTGCATCAACACTTGGTTGACTCTGATCTGACCTCTCCCCAAGAATTGGGAAAGAAGGCAGACAAATGGGTCAGAACCAGGGTTAAGCAAAAGAACCAGAACCAGGGCCAAGGGGGTGATCAGAAGAAAACAGACCAAAAGGGTGGAGATCAGAAATCTAAAGACCAGAAGTCTTCAACAGGCCCCAAACTACTGCTAAGGAGGGTGGGTCCCAACAACAAACTAAGGGAAAGAAGAAAGAAGGTCAAAAGAAACCCTGGTGCAATCATTGCAAGAATACAACTCACTGGACCAGTGATTGTAAGAAGGGTGGAGCCCCCAACACTGTTGCCCCTAAGGCACCTGCTCCCAGTACTACTGTTAGCAGTGTTGGTCCCCAGACAAAGGGTGTAGTGGGAATCACTATGGGAACTGAAGGAGATTCTGACTTAGACAGAACCCTGACACAGGCAGTCTTGATCTGTGATGGGGACATTGATTTGTCTCTGACTGTGAGCCCCAGTAACCTGGGCAATTACAGACAGACTCCTTTAATTAACGAAAAAGTGGCTCAAGCCTACAGGGACACATGTGCCAGTGTCACCATGGTCAGAAGTGGAGTACAGGACTCATGCAGAGATGTTAGGTATATCATCACATGTCCTTGCTGTGACCAGGTCACAGGCCAAAAAGTGCCTCACTGAACCTCAGGTCTTGGATCCTGGAACAATGGACCAAGCACCTACCAAGAAGAAGAACAGGAGGGTCAAGGCTGTGCCTTCCCCCCGCCTCAGAGTGATGATCAGCCTTCCCAGGAAGCTGATCTAGAGGACCCTGAAGGAACTGTCCCTGAAGAGCTGGAACCTGATCAGGTTGAGTTTCTGGGGACAGGGGGACCTTCAAGGGCTGACTTGAGGCAGGCTCAGTTATCCTGTCCCTCTCTTGAACCCCTCAGACAGCTGGCTGCTGCTGAGGCTGCTGGGAATGCTCAAGGTACCCATAAAGTGTATTGGGATGAAGGGCTCCTTTATTCAGAGGCTAGAGACCCCAAGCCTGGTGCTACCAGGAGGTTGGTTATACCTCTGCAATTTAGGGGCTTCCTTCTTACCTTGGCCCATGATATTCCTTTAGCAGGACACTTAGGCCAGAACAAGACTTGGGACAGGCTTGTCCCTCACTTTCACTGGCCTCATATGAATGAAGATACAAAGGAGTTTTGTCGCTCCTGTGTGACCTGCCAAGCCAGTGGCAAATCAGGTGGCACAACAAAGGCCCCCCTAATACCACTACCTGTGGTGGGGGTCCCCTTTGAAAGAGTGGGAATAGATATAGTGGGTCCCATGGATCCTCCCACTGCATCTGGGCACAGATTTATACTGGTGGTAGTGGATCATGTGTTGGACAGGCCACGTGAAGGGCTTGCTCCCTCCCCGCATGACAGGGCCCGAGCCCCGAGCCCCGGCCCTCCAGGTGTTACCCACAGAAACAACCTGCACCCCGTCCCCAGACGGGACTCCTGCCCCCGGACCTCTCTGTATCATGGGGCCGAACCACTACCGGCTCCCTCGCCCGGCCCGGCCGCCATCTTGGACACTGCACCACGAGGCCGCGTGGCCTCAGCTCGACCCTAACCCTGGGCCTGGCCAGGCCCCGACATCCCGGCACCACCATCCACCCAGGAGGTGAACGGACCACTTGGCAGGTCGATGGGAGAAAGAAGTGTCGATGGCTCTCCCCCGCCAGGTGCCGATCGCACCCCAGCTCCCCCGGGCGCTGGCTCCACCCCCCTGCTGGGTGTCTGGACTCCCTCATCCCGGACCTCCCGACCTCCAAGTGCGAGGGTCCGGACATCAAAGGGCGCCAGACCTATAACTGGGGCAGCTCCAGAGCAGGAAGGCAGTTGTATCCTGGGGTCGAGAGACACCGAGAAGAACTCATCCTTGACGGACTACCGGCGCTGCCGTAGCCCTGCCTTGTGAACTATCATCCTGCCTGCTGGCGCTGCCGCGGCCTTCTGCATCCTCCATCCTCGTCGGGACCTGCTGGCGCTGCCGCGGACCGTTGTAACTACCACCTTCATTGGGACCTGCTGGCGCTGCCGCGGACCGTTGTAACTACCACCTTCGTTGGGACCTGCTGGCGCTGCCGCGGACCGTTGTAACGACCACCTTCACCGGGACCTGCTGGCGCTGCCGCGGCCCGTCCAGCTAGAACACCGAGCTCGAGGATTGTGAGCTATCCATCATATCATCGCATCTACCAGTTTGGTAACAAGACTGTCCCGCTACCCCCTTTCCCAACCAAGAGACTAGAATCGAGGGGACCCCTGAGTCCTGACCTCCTTGTACCCTTCTATCGTACCTAAAGATTGCTTATAAAGAACGTTAAACCTTATCCTTGTGTGGTGTACATCTGTGGGGGGGAAGTTACTCGTCTGTACGATCGCTGGAGACGGCTCTCCCCGGAGACCTCTCCCCTTGTCCTCGGCCGACCCTCCCGGTCCGTCTAACATCATGCCACCAGGTATCCAGAGGCAATTCCCCTTAGGACCACTACAGCACCTGTTGTGGCCAGGGCCCTGCTGGGAGTATTCTCCAGAGTGGGGTTTCCTAAGGAGGTAGTATCTGACAGAGGTACCAACTTTATGTCAGGATACTTGACAGCTATGTGGAAGGAATGTGGTGTCAACTACAAGTTCACCACCCCTTATCACCCACAATGCAATGGGCTTGTTGAGAGATTCAACAAGACCCTAAAGGGTATGATCAAAGGATTACCTGAAAAGCTCAGGCGAAGATGGGATATCCTTCTACCCTGCCTTCTGTTTGCTTACAGAGAGGTCCCACAAAAGGGGGTTGGCTACAGCCCCTTTGAATTGTTGTTTGGGCACCCTGTAAGAGGCCCACTGTGTTTAGTGAAGGAAGGATGGGAGTTACCTCTCAAAAAGCCTAAACAAGACATAGTGGACTATGTACTTGGTCTCCGCACCAGGATGGCTGAGTATATGGAGAAGGCATCCAAAAACCTTGAGGCAAGCCAGGCCTTACAGAAAGCTTGGCATGACCAAAAGGCTGTCTTGGTTGAGTTTCAGCCAGGACAGAAGGTATGGGTGTTGGAGCCAGTGGCCCCAGAAGCACTCCAAGACAAATGGTCTGGACCCCATACAATCCTGGAAAAGAAGGGAGAGGTCACCTACTTGGTAGACCTAGGAACTCCCAGGAGTCCCCACAGGGTACTCCATGTTAACAGGCTTAAAGCATATGTTGACAGGGCAGACATGGGTTTGCTCATGGCTACAGATGAGGGACAGGAGGAAGAGAGTGACCCTCTCCCAGACCTGTTGTCTCAGAACCCTGAAGATGGCTCAGTTGAAGGAGTGACCCTTGGAGGCAACCTCACTGCCCATCAGCAGACTGAATGTAGACAGGTTCTACAATCATTTTCACATATGTTTTCCTTAATACCTAGTCAAACTGACTGGTGTACCCATGTGGTGGACACTGGTGACAGTCTGCCTGTAAAGAACAAGCTTTACAGACAACCTGACCACATCAGGGACTGTATAAAGGCTGAGGTACATAAAATGCTGGAATTAGGTGTCATTGAACCCTCAGAGAGCCCCTGGGCTAGCCCAGTGGTTCTGGTCCCCAAACCTCACACCAAAGATGGCAAGAGAGAGATGAGGTTCTTTGTGGATTACAGAGGACTCAATGCTGTCACCAGGACAGATGCACACCCTATTCCAAGGGCAGATGAGCTCATAGACAAACTAGCTTCTGCAAAGTTTTTGAGCACATTTGACTTAACAGCTGGCTATTGGCAAATCAGATTAGCTGAGGAGTCTAAGGCCAAAACAGCATTCTCAACCCCAGGTGGGCACTACCAGTTTGTGGTGATGCCCTTTGGTCTGAAGAATGCACCTACCACCTTCCAAAGGCTGGTGAACCAAGTCCTTACTGGGTTGGATGACTTTTGCGCAGCATATCTTGATGACATTGCTGTCTTTAGCTCCACCTGGGAGGATCACCTGATCCACCTGAAGAAGGCTCTTGAGGCTCTGCAAAGGGCAGGCCTCACTATCAAGGCTACTAAGTGCCAGATAGGGCAGAGTAAGGTTGTATATTTGGGCCACCTTGTAGGTGGAGGCCAAGTTCAACCACTGGAGAGTAAGATACAATCCATCAAGGCCTGGTCTCCTCCAACCACTCAGACTCAAGTTCGAGCTTTCTTGGGCTTGACTGGGTACTACAGGAAGTTTGTTAAGAACTATGGGTCCATTGTGACTCCTCTTAATGATCTGACATCCAAGAAGATGCCCAAAAAGGTTCAGTGGACAGTAAGCTGTCAAAAGGCATTTGATGACCTGAAGGAGGCCATGTGCTCTGCACCTATCCTGAAAAGTCCTGACTACTCCAAAGAGTTTATTGTCCAAACAGATGCTTCTGAGTTGGGTGTGGGAGCTGTGCTGTCACAACTTAATGTAGATGGTCAAGACCAACCCATTGCTTTTATTAGCAGAAGGTTGACCCCCAGAGAGAAGAATTGGTCAGCTATTGAGAGGGAGGCCTTTGCTGTGGTGTGGGCCCTGAAGAAGCTGAGGCCATCCTTGTTTTGCACTCACTTCAAGATTCAGACCGACCATAAGCCCCTCTTGTGGCTAAATCAGATGAAGGGTGAAAACCCCAAACTGCTTAGGTGGTCCATTTCCCTACAGGGGATGGACTTTACAGTGGAGCACCGGCCAGGTACTGACCATGGGAATGCAGATGGTCTCTCCAGGTACTTCCACTTAGGACATGAAGACGAGACTGGTCAAGGCTAGTTTAATGTCCCAGCGTTTGGGGGGGGGGGTTGTGTAGGAGAGTAGGGTCTGCTATCCTATGGTCACCCCAAATTTTTGCTTTTTGCTTCACTGGTTTTTGACATATTGAGGCTGTGGGCCTGCCAATCAGACCCCCAGCCTGCTGTTCTCTCTACTAAATTTACACTATGCACCCTAGGTGCATAACCAATTGGAAGTGGATCACCCTGTCAGCCCCTGTACCAGTGTACACTAGGTACCCAGGGCATTGGTGTACCCAAGGCCTGCCAGGGGCTGAAGCATGTATTATGCCACCCCAGGCTTGGCCTAACAATCTGACACAACTGGCTGATCACTCAGCTGGGGTAAGTTGGTGTAATCACCTCTTACTTAGGTGTAGTATACCTATACCTAACCTTAAATGGGACACCTGGTAACCTATAAGTCACTCCTATGGCAGGCCTTAACAATCCTGAAGGCAGAGTGCTTGGTTCCATGTGAGATGGTGCTCTGGCATGAGCTGAGCCTGTCTGCAGTGGTCGGAACAACTTCCTTCTACTGTTTCCAGATATCGTCATACCATATACTCTTAAGTGCATTATGAACCTCGCGGTTAAATGCTATCTTTGGTTTGGCTTTATCAAAACATGTCGAGTAAG
Organism: Triturus cristatus; assembly: GCF_964204655.1. NCBI lineage: Eukaryota > Metazoa > Chordata > Amphibia > Caudata > Salamandridae > Triturus > Triturus cristatus. Next base: position 1,051,297,201 of record NC_140579.1, read on the forward strand.
GTGTCATACGAATTGGAATACTAACCCCTCGCCAATTCTGGTGACGGGGTTAGCATTCCACCCTTCTAGAGGGACACGACATGTACAGTACCTGAAACCCGGGTAAAATCAGACATAGCCTCAGCTCCACAAAATGGATGCTGCCACCACAGACACAAGTCTGCCCTCCTGCTGCTGGGAGTCCTTCCAGCTTGGGAGGTGTGGACAAAGGGTTTCCTGCCAGGGGAGGTGCATGCACCACCCCAGACAGGATTTTGTGTATTGGTCAGGTAGGGCTTGAAAGAAACCAGACATGCCTGTGGCTCACAAGGAGCCTCGGTGCATATGCCAGTTCAAACCGGTCCTGGGGCACACCAGTCCCGGGCCTGGGGCGAGCTGGACAAAGGATTGGGGGTGTAACCACCCCCCTTCCTGGTCCCACCCATAGGGAGGGACCTAGCAGGTAGTCCGGCCCCTAGAATCCGCTTAAAGGTAGGAGCTGTGTCCTAAGACTTCAGACATCCTGGAATCAACTTGAAACTAAGAAGAAGACGGGAACTTCGACATTCTGCTGCACAGAAGACTGAAGGAAATCTCCCCTGTGGTCAGGGAGTGACCATCTTGCTAACGCAAGCACCATCCAGCGAATCAACATCCGCTTTGCCGCCACCTCCCGCCGGAGCCCGAGCCCAAAGACTGAAAAGACCTAGACCTCCAGACCTCTCACCACCCAATCCACAGTCCCTGAAAAGAGGAGACCCGTGGAGGCAACGAGACACGTGGAGCCAGCCATCTTGGAACGACCACGACAAGCTGACAAGTGCAACAACCGAGGCTCCCTCCAAGTTGTGCTTTGGGATCTGAGAAGCCCAACCCTCGAGCAGCATCTGCACCAAAGGTGAGCCCTCCAGCATCTCCACGATCTGCGTGGGGCCCTTATGCATTTTGCCACTCGATGCGCCTAACCGGTTGCTGGCCCGCTGGCTAGTAGCCATCTTGGTGACGAACTTTACAAAATACACCGCTGGTCTGGTTGCTCCAGACTGGCCCTTGCTCCCCTCCAAAGGAGCAGTCCCTCTGACCTTGCTGGTCAGAACCATCAGCTTATTTCATCTCCTACAACAATTGCTTTTGCCAAGGCTTGTTTGCTTTGATCAAGTCGACGACATTGCCGACAGCGAGAGCCTGCGTGGGACAGCTTGTGAACCGACTCCTGGACGTCGTCGACCTCCAGGGACCACGTGGCTGCAGAGACAAGCTACACCTTTCTTCCTGTTTGCACCCGACATTGCCTGGTACCCACCTGGTGCCACGCTGGTCACTGGCTAGTGACTGTGAACACTGTCCCCTCTGCTTACAGGTCTTCAACATCTCCGATCCACTCTTGGATCCACCGCATCTCTCCCGGACCGACCGCCTGCAGCATCTTTGTCTTCAGGCTCCACGGAACAGATAGAAGAAACCCGACGCACTTCGAGGCCTATGCACCCGCTTCCTGTGGGTGAGGTAAAGCTGGCACTCCTGTGCCCAAGTGTAGTATTACATCTCTAGTGCCTGTGTTCCAAATCTTGAGTTCCTAGTCCATCCGGAAGATCCTCTTTGCAGTAACTTTGTACTTTTTACGCACCCATTGAAACCCATGGGAACACGCGTGTGACTATTTGCTCTGCACACGCCACCCGTGGACCTCCTGGTCACTAACTGAAGTTAGCTCCTTGTAGGCCCAGCGATTCTAGAGGCCCTAGGCCTTTTCCCTTTTCTGTTCGTGGTACTTATACCACTATTTTAGTATATGGTTCGAGCGGCCACCAGGGCCTATCCATATAAAGTGCAACTTCTGTGTATTCTACGTTAATCTTGTTTGACGATTTGTGCTCCTGTGCTCATAAAGAGACTAGGGGTTACTTTGAGAAATAAATACATATATATTTTGAATATATATCTGTGTGGTGTCCTTTCATTGGTATAAAAGGGGGTTACATTTGGTAAAACAGCTGGCTTAACACCCTTCACGAGTTTAGCCTCAAAGACTGCTTAGCCTACGCTACCACTAGAGCAGCTAGTCCGAAAAGGTTGACTTACACCCACACCATAAGGGTTGCTTGGCATGGTACAAGGTGATCACTTTAACTAGTGAGCATCATATACCAGGCCAACTTCTCACACCACCACACACACACAACCACACCCACAATCACACACAACCACACACACAACCACAACCACAACCACATACACAACCACACACACACAACCACATACACACAACCACACACACAACCACACACAACCACACAAACAACCACACATACAACCACACCCACAACCATACGCTCAACCACACCCACACAACCACACCCACCCACACACATACACACACACAACCAAACACCCACAACCACACCCACACAACCACACCCATCCACACAACCACACCCAACCACACCCATAGAACCACACACAGAAACATACACACAACCACACAGAATCACACACACAACCACACACACAACCACACACACAACCACACACAACAACTCCCAACCACACACACACAACCACACACACACACAACCACACCCAACCACATACAAACACACACAACCACACACAAACACATGACAACCACACACACAAAACCACACACAACCACGCACACAACCACACAAACACCCACCCACCCACAACCACACCCACAACCACACCCACACAACCACACCCAACCACGCCCACAACCATCCACAACCATATACAAAACCACACACACAACCACACATACACACACACACCCACAACCACACCCACACCCACAACCGCACCCACAACCACACAACCACACACACAACCACAACCACACAACCACACACACAACCACACACACAACCACACAAACAACCACACCCACACAACCAGAACCAACCACACCCACAACCACACAGACACAACCATACCCACACACACACAACCACACCCACACAACCCCACACACACAACCACACAGAAACAACCACACACACACAACCACACACACACAACCACATACACAACCACACACATAGCCACACACACAACCACACGCAACCACACACGCAACCAGAACCACTCACACAACCACACACACACACAACCACATACACAACCACAAACAGACAACCCCACACACATAACCACACAAACAACCACACACACACAACCATACCCACAACCATACCCACAACCACGCCTGCACCCCCACACAACCACACACACCCCCCCACAACCATACCCATAACCACACCCACACCCAACCACACGCACACACACATCCACACACACAACCACAACACAACCACACACACACAACCTCACAAACAACCACACACACACAACCAAACACCCACACCCATACCCACACACCCACAACCACACCCACACAACCACACCCATCCACACAACCACACCCAACCACACCCACAGAACCACACACAGAAACATACACACAACCACACACAATCACACACACAACCACACACACAACCACACGCACAACCACACCCAACCACTCCCAACCACACACACACAACCACACACACACACAACCACACCCAACCACATACAAACACACACAACCACACACAAACACACACAACCACACACACAAAACCACACACAACCACGCACACAACCACACAAACACCCACCCACCCACAACCACACCCACAACCACACCCACACAACCACACCCAACCACACCCACAACCACCCACAACCATACACAAAACCACACACACAACCACACATACACACACACACCCACAACCACATCCACACCCACAACCGCACCCACAACCACACAACCACACAGACAACCACAACCACACAACCACACACACAACCACACACACAACCACACAAACAACCACACCCACACAACCAGAACCAACCACACCCACAACCACACAGACACAACCATACCCACACACACACAACCACACCCACACAACCCCACACACACAACCACACAGAAACAACCACACACACACAACCACACACACACAACCACATACACAACCACACACACAACCACACACACAACCACTCGCAACCACACACGCAACCAGAACCACTCACACAACCACACACACACACAACCACATACACAACCACACACAGTTAGCCCCACACATATAACCACACACAACCACACAAACAACCACACACACACAACCATACCCACAACCATACCCACAACCACGCCTGCACCCCCACACAACCACACCCCCCCACAACCATACCCATAACCACACCCACACCCAACCACAACCACACACACACACACACAACCACACACACATCCACACACACACAACCTCACAAACAACCACACACACAACCACACACACAACCACAACCACACACACACAACCCCAACCACAACCACACACACACACACACAACTACACACACAACCACACACAACCAGAACCACACACACAACCACATACACACAACCATACACACAACCACACACACACAACCACACACATACACAACCATACACACAACCACACAAACAACCACACACACACAACCATACTCACAACCATACCCACAACCACACCCACACAACCACACCTGCACACACACACAACCACACACATACAACCACATACCCACAACCACACACACACCCACAACCATACCCACAACCACACCCACACCCAACCACAACCACACACACACAACCACACAAACAACCACACACATAACCACACACACAACCACACCCACACAACCACACCCGCCCATACAACCACACCCAACCACACCCACAGAACCACACATAGAACCATACACACAACCACACAGAATCACACACACAACCACACACACAACCACATGCACAACCATACCCAACCACTCCCAACCACACACACACAACCACACACACACACAACCACACCCAACCACATACAAACACACACAACCACACACAAACACAAAAACCACACACACAAAACCACACACAACCACACACACAACCACACAAACACCCACACACCCACAACCACACCCACACAACCACACCCACACAACCACACCCAACCATACCCACAACCACCCACAACCCTACACACAACCACACACAAACACACATACACACACACCCCCACAACCACACCCACACCCACAACTGCACCCACAACCACACAACCACACACACAACCACAACCACACAACCACACACACAACCACACACACAACCACACAAACAACCGCACCCACACAACCAGAACCAACCACACCCACAACCACACAGACACAACCACACCCACACACACACAACCATACCCACACAACCACACACACACAACCACACACAAACAACCACACACCCACAGCCACACCCACACACACACAACCAAACCCACCCACACAACCACACCCGACCACACCCACAGAACCACACACACAACCATACACACAACCACACAAAACCACACACACAACCACATACAGAACCACACACACAACCACACCCAACCAAACACAACCACACAACCACACACATACACAGCCACACAAAACCACATACCCAACCACACACAAACACACACAACCACACACACAACCACACAAACAACCACACAGACATCACAACCACACCCAGACAACCAGAACCACACCCAACCACACTCACAACCACACACAACCACATATACACAACCACACACACACAACCACACACACAACCACATACACAACCACACACACACAACCATACACACAACCATACACACAACCACAACATACAACCACACACACAACCACACACATCCACACACACAACCACACCCATAACCACACACACACACACAACCACACACACACAACCACACACATACACAACCACACACACAGAACCACACCCACAACCACACACAACCACACACTCAACAACCACACACATACACAACCACACAAAGCTACACACACAACCACACATCCATATACACACCCACAACCACACCCATAACCATACTCACAACCACACAACCACACACACAACCACAAACACACAACCACACACACACAACCACACTCACACAACCACACAAACCACCACCCACACACAACCACAACCACAATCACACACAACCACACACACAACCACAACCACATACACAACCACACACACAACCACACACAACCACACAAACAACCACACATAAAACCACACCCACAACCATACCCTCAACCACACCCACACAACCACACCCACCCACACACACACAACCACACACCCACAACCACACCCACACACCCACAACCACACCCACACAACCACACCCACCCACACAACCACACCCAACCACACCCACAGAACCACACACACACTCAACCACACCCAACCACATACAACCACACACAACCACACACAAACATACACAACCACACACACAAAACCACACACAACCACACACACAACCACACAAACACCCACCCACCCACAACCACACCCACAAGCACACCCACACAACCACATCCAACCACACCCACAACCATACACAAAACCACACACACAACCACACATACACACACACACAACCACACCCACACTCACAACCGCACCCACAACCACACAACCACACACACAACCACAACCACACACACAACCACACAAACAACCACACCCACACAACCAGAACCAACCACACCCACAACCACACAGACACAACCACACCCACACTCACAACCACACCCACACAACCACACACACACACAACCACACACAAACAACCACACACACAACCACACACACACACAACCACACACACAACCACACACACAACCACACACACAACCACACACAACCACACACACAACCAGAACCACTCACACAACTACACACACAACCACACACACACACAACTACACACACAACCACACACACAACTACACACACACAACCACAACCCCGTACAACCATAACCACACACACACCCACACAACCACACACACACAACTACACACACACACACAACCACACACATACACAACCACAACACACAACGACACACAACCATACCCACAACCACACCCCCACAACCATATCCACAACCACACCCACACAACCACACCCACCCACACACACAACCACATACCCACAACCACACCCACACACCCACAACCAGACCCACACAACCACAACCACACAACCACACCCAACCACACACACACAACCACACACACACAAACACACACACACAACCATGCCCACAACCACACCCAATCACACACACAACCATACACACAACCACACACACACAACCACACACACACAACCACACACACAACCACACACAACCACACAAACAACCACACACAACCACACCCACAACCATACCCTCAACCACACCACCACACCCACACACGCACACAGAACCACATACCCAAAACCACACCCACACACCCACAACCACACCCACACCCACACCCACACAACCACACCCACCCACACAACCACACCCACCCACACAACCACACCCAACCACACCCACAGAACCACACACACAACCATACACACAACCACCCAGAACCACACACACAACCATATACAGAACCACACGCACAACCACACCCAACCATACCCAACCACACAACCACACACATACACAACCACACAAAACCACACACCCAACCACACACAAACACACGCAACCACACACACAACCACACAAACAACCACACAGACACCCACCCACCTACAACCACAACCACACCCACACAACCAGAACCACACCCAACCACACCCACAACCACACACAACTACATATACACAACCACACACACCCATACACACACAACCACACACACAACCACACACACAACCACACATACACAACCACACACACAACCACACACACAACCACAACATACAACCACACACACAACCACACACATCCACACACACAACCACACCCACAACCACACACACACACAACCACACACATACACAACCACACACACAGAACCACACCCACAACCACACACACAACCACACAGACAACAACCACACACATACACAACCACACAAAGCCACACACACAACCACACATCCACATACACACCCACAACCACACCTATACCCATAACCGTACCCACAACCATACAACCACACACACAACCACACACACACAACCACACACACACAACCACACTCACACAACCACACAAACCACCACACACACAAAACCACACCCACAATCACACACAACCATACACACAACGACAACCACATACACAACCACACAGACACAACCACACACACAACCACACACACAACCACACACAACCACACAAACAACCACACATACAACCACACCCACAACCATACCCTCAACCACACCCACACATCCACACCCACACCCACACACAACCACACACCCACAACCACACCCACACACCCACAACCACACCCACACAACCACACCCATCCACACAACCACACCCAACCACACCCACAGAACCACACACAGAACCATACACACAACCACACACACAACCACACGCACACCTACACCCGACCACTCCCAACCACACACACACAACCACACACACATACAACCACACCCAACCACATACAAACACACACAACCACACACAAACACACACAACCACACACACAAAACCACACACAACCACGCACACAACCACACAAACACCCACCCACCCACAACCACACCCACAACCACACCCATACAACCACACCCAACCACACCCACAACTACCCACAACCATACACAAAACTACACACACAACCACACATACACCCACACACCCACAACCACACCCACACCCACAACCGCACCCACAACCACACACACAACCACAACCACACAACCACACACACAACCACACAAACAACCACACCCACACAACCAGAACCAACCACACCCACAACCACACAGACACAACCACACCCATACACACACACAACCACACCCACACAACCACACACACACAACCACACACAAACAACCACACACTGACACAACCACACACACACAACCACACACACAACCACACACACAACCACATGCAACCACACACGCAACCAGAACCACTAACACAACCACACACACACACAACCACATACACAACCACACACACAACCCCACACACATAACCACACACAACCACACAAACAACCACACACACACAACCATACCTACAACCACACAACCACGCCTGCACCCCCACACAACCACACACACCCCCCCCACAACCATACCCACAACCACACCCACACCCAACCACAACCACACACACACACACAACCACACACACAACCACACACACGACCACACACACAACCTCACAAACAACCACAAACACACAACCACACACACAACCACAACCACACACACACAACCCCAACCACAACCATACACACACACACAACCACACACACAACCACACACACAACCACACACACAACCAGAACCACACACACAACCACACACACACAACCACACACACACAACCACACACACACAACCATACACACAACCACACAAACAACCACACACACACAACCATACCCACAACCATACCCACAACCATACCCACACAACCACACCTGCACACACACACAACCACATACACACACAACCACACACACAACCACACACATAACCACACACACAACCACAACCACACACACACAACCACAACCACACACACAACCATATACACAACCACACACACACAACCATACATACAACCACAGCCATACACACAACACACACAACCACAAACACAACACACACAACCACACAAACACTCACCCACCCACAACCACACCCACTCAACCACACAAAACCACACACACAACCACACATCCACACACACTCACAACCACACCCATGCCCACAATCGCACCCACAACCACACAACCACACAACCACACACACAACCACACACACAACCACACCCGCAACCACACACACACAACCACACACACAACCACACACATACACAACCACACACACAGAACCACACCCACAACCACACACACAACCACACACACAGAACCACACACATACACAACCACACAAAGCCACACACACAACCACTCACAACCACACATCCACACACACACCCACAATCACACACACACCCATAACCACACCTACAACCATACAACCACACACACAACCACACAAACACAACCACACACACACAACCACACACACAACCACACACACACAACCACACACAACTATACACACACCCACAACCACATACACAACCATATACAACCTCACACACACAACCACACACACAACCACACACAACCACACATACAACCATACCCAAAACCACACCCACACAACCACACACACACACACACACACACACACACACACACACAACCACATACCCACAACCACACCCACACACCCACAACCACACCCACACAACCACACCCACCCACACAACCACACCCAACCACACCCACAGAACCACACACAGAACCATACACACAACCACACAGAATCACACACACAACCACACGCACAACCACACCCAACCACTCCCAACCACACACACACAACCACACACACACACAACCACACCCAACCACATACAAACACACACAACCACACACAAACACACACAACCACACACACAAACCACACTGTTGGAAGGCGGACCTCAGGGGGATCAGAGAGACCACCCAGGGGGGCCCCCACACTGTACGAAGTAGCTGAGCACTGCTGAGAAGCCTCCTAGGAGAGGTATTTCTCCTATACCGTACTACCACAGTAACACCACCACACAGGACTCGAGGATGTTTATCAAGACGAGCAATTCTTTATCAGCATTTAGGGAGTTGCGGTTATCAATATATACAAGGGGGGATCGAGGGATCCGCAAGAGTCTCAAAGTCTTTTGGTCGGGACGGGGTAGCGGGACAGTCTTTAGTAGCAGCTGGGTACGAGGGTACCTTAGGCCCAGTTCTTGATCCTCAAGCTGGAGGGACTCCGTGTCTCGGAGTGGTCGAGCCGCGACGGCGTCAGCAGGGCTCTGGTGATCAGTTCGTGGAGCTCGAGCCGCGACTAGGTCAGCAGGGCTCTCAAGGTGGTTCAGTTCAGCTCGAGCCGCAACGACGTCAGCAGGGCTCTGGTGGAAGTTTCAGCGAGGTTGGGCCGCGACAGCGTCAGCAGGGCTCCGATGTTCCGTGAGGTTCCTTGTCTCAATAAGGTGGAGCCGCGACGCAGTCAGCAGGGCTCGTGGTAGTGTCAGCAAGAGTTCTTCTCCGCAGGGTCAGCCGCGATTCTATCAGCAGGGCTCTTGACTCCGGGATACAACTACTGACCCATTGCGGGGTTGCCCCAGATATAGGTCTGGAGCCCTTTGATGTCCGGACCTTTGTGCCTGGGGGGGCGGAGGGGCCGGGCTGGGAGAGGCCAGACGCCCAGCGGGAGAGGCGCCAGGCCCGGGGAGGCCGGAGGACGATCGCACCTAGGTGTTGAGGGATGGCGGGGGTCCCATCGAAACTCTCCTCCTCCGGGAGTGGTGAAGTGGCCATGCGGTGCCCCCTGGCCAGATCTTGGTGCCTCGATGTCGGGGCTTCGCTGGGGCCGAGGCCGGAGGGAGCCGGGCTGCGTGGGCGGGTGCGTGGAGCAAGCATGGGGGGACCCCGAAGGGATGAGGGGTCCCTGTGCGGCCTGGAAAAGGGGGCCGCTGCGGCGGGTGTAGGAAAACAGGTACAATCCAAAGGGGGCCTCGAAGGGAGGAGGGGTCCCTGGCGGCCTGAGAGGGCGGCCCGTGTAGGCCGGTGCGGGGGACGAGCACAATCCAAGAGGGTTAAGACCACGCCACGAGGCCGGGTCCAACAGGCGTCCCCCCCAGCCGAAGGCAGGGAGAGTCACCCATTTCCTTGGGGGTTCTCCTCATCGAGGCGGAAGAAGCGGGACAGGCCGTCGGCGTTGGCGTGGTCATTGCCGGGCCGGTGTTCAACAGAGAAGTTCATCCCTTGCAGCGAGATGGACCATCGCAGCAGCTTGGGGTTCTCGCCCCCTCATTTGCATTAACCACCGCAAGGGCCGGTGGTCGGTCTGGACCCGGAAGTGGGTGCCGAGGAGATAGGGCCGGAGCTTTTTGAGGGCCCACACTACAGTGAAGGCCTCCCGCTCGATGGTGCTCCACCGCTGCTCCCGGGGCAGCAGCCATTGGCTGATGAAGGCCACGGGTCTGTCTAGTCCCTCTGAATCTACCTGGGACAGGACGGCCCCAATTCCATATTCGGAGGCGTCCGTCTGCACCACGAACTCCTTGCTGTAGTCAGGGGCCTGTAGCACGGGGGCAGTGCACATCGCCGTTTTGAGAGTCTCGAAGGCCGTCTGGCAGCGGGGGGTCCAGTGTACCTTCTTGGGCTGCTTTTTTGACGTGAGCTCTGTGAGGGGGCCGACAATGCTCCCAGGCGTTCGATGCCCTGAAAGCGGCCATGTGTACTGCCCCCGTGCTCCAGGCCCCCCACTACTCCAAGGAGTTTGTGGTGCAAACTGATGCCTCCGAGCATGGTATTGGGGCAGTCCTGTCACAGGTGAATGACCAAGGCCTAGACCAGCCCGTAGCCTTCCTCAGCCGAAGGCTGTTACCCAGAGAACAGAAATGGAGCACCATTGAGCGCGAGGCGTTCGCCGTAGTCTGGGCCCTCAAGAAATTACGACCTTATCTGTTCGGCACCCATTTCAAAGTCCAAACCGACCATCGCCCCTTGCGATGGCTCATGCAGATGCGAGGAGAAAACTCCAAACTACTGCGGTGGTAAATCTCCCTCCAGGGGATGGATTTCACCATAGAGCATCGCCTTGGTACTGACCACGCCAACGCTGACGGCCTCTCCCAGTTCTTCCGCCTCAGCGAAGAGAACCCCCAAGAGGATGGGTAGTTCTCTCCGGCTTTCAGCTGGGGGGGACGCGTGTTAGACCCGGCCTTGTGGCGTGGCCATCCCTGACCCCTAGCCACACACCCTGACCCGTGCACCTCATTCAGCCCCTGAGTACACGGCCTAGCCGGTCCTTCCCGCCAGAACCCACACACACCCGACCCAGACTTCCCCGTCCGTGCCCTCCATCTTCCCAGCACCACAGGGCCCGCGTGCCCACTTCATGCACCTACGATGGCCGCCCGGCTCCAGTGCAACCCCGGCCTAGAGGCGCCGCCCCGGCTGGAGGACATCGCGCTCCCACGGAGAGAGAGAGGGAGGAGCAGTTTCCATCGCACCTCTGACCTCCACTTGGGAGATGGGTTTCGATCGGCCCTCAGGCCTCCCTGAGGACTGGCTCCACGCCGCTGCATGTCTGGGACTCCTCCCGACCCGGCCCTGAAAGGATCAAAGGACGACCTGGCAGGAAACTCCAACAAGCGACCCCCAGGTGCTAAGACCCCTGCCTACACAGACTCCAGACATCAAAGAGGAGTTGACCTATAACAAGGGGTGCTCTGGGACTATCTGGCAGATTCGACTCTGGAACGACGAGAGCCCTGCTGACGTGGTCGCGGCTCCCTTGCAACCTTGGAACACCTGAGCCCTGCTGAGTGACTTGCGGCTCCCCTGAAGATCGTAAGTCCTCCGACCTTGTGCTTGAACCCTGCTGAGAGACCCGCGGCTCCCCTGAAGATCGTAAGACCTCCGACCTTTTGCTTGAGCCCTGCTGAGTGACTCGCGGCTCCCCTGAAGATTGTAAGACCTCCGACCTTGTGCTTGAGCCCTGCTGAGTGACTCGCGGCTCCCCTGAAGATCGTAAGACCTCCGACCTTGTGCTTGAGCCCTGCTGAGTGACTCGCGGCTCCTGAAGACTCGCTCGGTCCGGCTGGACCCCAGTGACCACAGCGTATCCCCCAGCTCGAGGATTGTGAGCTGTGCGCTGGGTACGTCCCTGCATTGATCCAGATCCCCAAAGACTGTCCCGCTTGCCCCTATCCCTACCGAGTCTCTTTGAGCCCGTGCTCTATTTGTAAATATCCACCTTGTTGATCATAGAGATCCTACGAAGCTGATTAGATCAAGATCTGTTCCCAAGAACATACAGTGTGGTGTCTCTTTGTCGTGTGGTGCAGTGTGTACGATCCTAGACACGAGACTCTTCCCCTGAGGAGTCTCCCGCCAGTGCCCGGCTACGATACCCCGAGGGTAGGTCTCAGGGTGCTCAGGTACCCTCCCTGTCTCCTCTGAGGTCGCCTTCTAACACACACCCACAACCACACACACACAACCACAACCACACACAACCACACACACAACCACACAACCAAACACACACAACCACACACCCAACCACACACATACAACCACACACACAACCACAAGATACAATCACACACACAACCACACACAACCACACATACAGAACCACACCCACAACCACACACACAACCACACACAACCACACACATACAAAACCACACACACAACCACACATAACCACACATCCACACACACACCCACAACCACACACACACCCACAACCACACCCACAACCACACAACCACACACATAACCACAACCACACACACGCAACCACACACACACAACCACATAAACAACCACACACACACAACTACACCCACAACCTCACACAACCACACATACAACCATAACCACATACACAACCACACACATACAACCACACACACAACCACACACACACAACCACACACACAACCACACACAACCATGCAAACAACCACACACACAACCACACCCACAACCATACCCTCAACCATACCCACACAACCACACCCACACATACACAACCACACACCCACAACCATACCCACACACCCACAACCACACCCACACCCACACAAACACACCCACCCACACAACCACACCCAACCACACCCACAGAACCACACACACAACCATACACACAACCACACACAACCACACACACACAACCACACACACACAACCACACATACACAACCACATACACACAACCACAACCACATCCATGCACACAACCACACACACACAACCGCACACATAACCACATACACACAACCATGCACACAACCACACACTCACAACCACACACACACAACCACACACACAATCACACACACAACCCCAATCATACCCACAACCACACACACTCACACAGACACAACCACACACACACAACCACACGCAACCACACACACAACTACAGCCACACACACAACACACACAACCACACACACAACACACAAAACCACACACACACACCACACACACACAATCACACACACAACCACAAACACAACCACACACACACACACAACCACACACACAACCACATATAACACCACACAACCACACACATACACAACCACATAAAACCACAAACACAACCACACACAACCACACATCCACACACACCCACAACCAGACCTGTACCCACAACGCACCCATAACCACACAACCACACAACCACACACACAGCCACAAGCACACACACAAGCACACACACACAACCACACACAACCACACACACACAACCACACACACACAACCACACATACACACAACCACACACACACACAACCACACACACAACCACACACACACAACCACACACACAACCACAACCATACACACAACCACACAACCACACACACACACACAACCACACACACACTCAACCATATACCCACAACCACACCCACACAACCACACCCACAACCACACCCATACAACCACACCCACCCACACACACAACCACACACCCACAACCACACACACACCTACACCCACAACCACATCCACACAACCACACTGTGAGAAGTTGGCCTGGTATATGATGCTCACTAGTTAAAGTGATCACCTTGTACCATGCCAAGCAACCCTTATGGTGTGGTTGTAAGTCAACCTTTTCGGACTAGCTGCCCTAGTGGTAGCGTAGGCTAAGCAGTCTTTGAGGCTAAACTCGTGATGCGTGTTAAGCAAGCTGTTTTACCAATAGTAACCCCCTTTTATACCAATGAAAGGACACCACACAGATATATATTCAAAATATATATGTATTTATTTCTCAAAGTAACCCCTAGTCTCTTTATGAGCACAGGAGCACAAATCGTCAAACAAGATTATCACAGAATACACAGAAGTTGCACTTTATATGGATAGGCCCTGGTGGCCACTCGAACCATATACTAAAATAGTGGTATAAGTACCACGAACAGAAAAGGGAAAAGGCCTAGGGCCTCTAGAATCGCTGGGCCTACAAGGAGCTAACGTCAGTTAGTGACCAGGAGGTCCACGGGTGGCGTGTGCAGAGCAAATAGTCACACGCGTGCTCCCATAGGTTTCAATGGGTGCGTAAAAAGTACAAAGTTACTGCAAAAGGAATCTTCCGGATGACCTAGGAACTTAAGATTTGGAACACAGGCACTAGAGATGTAATACCACACTTGGGCACCGGAGTGCCAGCTTTACCTCACCCACAGGAAGCGGGTGCATAGGCCTCGAAGTGCGTCGGGTTTCTTCTATCTGTTCCGTGGGGCCTGTAGACAAAAGTGCTGCAGGCGGTCGGTCGGGAAGAGATGCAGTGGATCCAAGAGTGGATCGGAGATGTTGAAGACCTGTAAGCAGAGGGGACAGTGTTCACAGTCACTAGCCAGTGACCAGCGTGGCACCAGGTGGGTACCAGGCGATGTCGGGTGCAAACAGGAAGGAAGGTGTAGCTTGACTCTGCAGCCACGTGGTCCCTGAAGGTCGACGACGTCCAGGAGTCGAGTCACGAGCTGTCCCACGCAGGCTCTCACTGTCGGCGGTGTCGGCGACTTGATCGAAGCAAACAAGCCTTGGCAAAAGCAATTGCAGGAGGATTCGGAAATCAGCTGTTGGTTCTGACCAGCAAGGTCAGAGGGATTGCTCCTTTGGAGGGGAGCAAGGGCCAGTCTGGAGCAACCAGACCAGCGGTGTTTGTCGTAGATTTCGTCGCCAAGATGGCCACTAGCCAGCGGGCCAGCAACCGGTTAGGCGCGTCGAGTGGCAAAATGCAGAAGGGCCCCACGCAGATCGTGGAGATGCTGGAGGGCTCACCTTTGGTGCAGATGCTGCTCGGGGGTTGGGCTTCTCAGATCCCAAAGCACAACTTGGAGGGAGCCTCGGTTGTTGCACTTGTCAGCTTGTCGTAGTCGTTCCAAGATGGCTGGCTCCACGTGTCTCGGTGCCTCCACGGGTCTCCTCTTTTCAGGGACTGTGGATCGGGCGGTGAGAGGTCTGGAGGTCCAGGTCTTGTCAGTCTCTGGGCTCGGGCTCCGGCGGGAGGCGGCGGCAAAGCAGACGGTGATTCGCTGGATGGTGCTTGCGTTAGCAAGGTGGTCACTCCCTGACCACAGGGGAGATTTTCTTCAGTCTTCTGTGCAGCAGAATGTCGAAGTTCCCGTCTTCTTCTTGGTTTCAAGTTGATTCCAGGATGTCTAAAGTCTTAGGACACAGCTCCTACCTGTATTCGGATTCTAGGGGCCGGACTACCTGCTAGGTCCCTCCCTATGGGTGGGACCAGGAAGGGGGTGGTTACACCCCCAATCCTTTGTCCAGCTCGCCCCAGGCCCGGGACTGGTGTGCCCCAGGACCGGTTTGAACTGGCATATGCCCCGAGGCTCCTTGTGAGCCACAGGCATGTCTGGTTTCTTTCAAGCCCTACCTGACCAATACACAAAATCCTGTCTGGGGTGGTGCATGCACCTCCCCTGGCAGGAAACCCTTTGTCCACACCTCCCAAGCTGGAAGGACTCCCAGCAGCAGGAGGGCAGACTTGTGTCTGTGGTGGCAGCATCCATTTTGTGGAGCTGAGGCTATGTCTGATTTTACCCGGGTTTCAGGCACTGTACATGTCGTGTCCCTCTAGAAGGGTGGAATGCTAACCCCGTCGCCAGAATTGGCGAGGGGTTAGTATTCCAATTCGTATGACACCTTACTCGACATGTTTTGATAAAGCCAAACCAAAGATAGCATTTAACCGCGAGGTTCATAATGCACTTAAGAGTATATGGTATGACGATATCTGGAAACAGTAGAAGGAAGTTGTTCCGACCACTGCAGACAGGCTCAGCTCATGCCAGAGCACCATCTCACATGGAACCAAGCACTCTGCCTTCAGGATTGTTAAGGCCTGCCATAGGAGTGACTTATAGGTTACCAGGTGTCCCATTTAAGTTTAGGTATAGGTATACTACACCTAAGTAAGAGGTGATTACACCAACTTACCCCAGCTGAGTGATCAGCCAGTTGTGTCAGATTGTTAGGCCAAGCCTGGGGTGGCATAATACATGCTTCAGCCCCTGGCAGGCCTTGGATACACCAATGCCCTGGGTACCTAGTGTACACTGGTACAGGGGCTGACAGGGTGATCCAACCAATTGGGTATGTACCTAGGGTACATGGAGTCCATTTTACAGAGAGAGCAGATAGCCTGAGAGCCTGAATGGCAGGATCTCAGGCCAACTAAGTCGAAAAACCAGCTAGACACTAGGCAAAAATTTGGGGGTAACCATAGTCAGATATCCACCTTCCTACACAACCCCCCCCCAAACGAAGGGAGATAAGGCTGACCTTGACCAGGTAAGCCTATATTGCCCAAGTGGCCATATAAGGAGGAACCAGCACTGGCATGGTTACCCCCTGTCTCATGGTCCACTAAGCAATCCCTCACCCTAAGGGTATCAGAGGGTCTCCACCATAGGGAATCTCTACCTGTGGTGTGTCTTGGCAAAGTAAAAGGCTGGTGTTGAGATGGAGTACTGAAGTGAGTGTCCTCAAAGTGAGGCCTCAGCTTCCTCCAATCATCCTCCACCATGGATGCCTTTCTTTCTTTAACTGAGTTGCACTGTGCTCTCAGGGTCAGCCTCTGGCTACCTAAAGCTGGAGGCTGGGTCCCTTTTGTGGGCTTACTGGAGGGACAGGTCAGGTTTGGGGCCCTAAGGTCCCATGTTTGCCTGTGCCCAACAGAATCCCCCTGGGGGAGGTCCCTAACTACCTGTAAAGGAGATCCCTCAGGAATGTTTTTACCCATCACCTGACTAGGGCTACTAGCCAGGCAATCCTCATTCTTTTGATGGGGGGGTTCTTGTGGACAGGGGCCCTCTGGGGGTCCACTGGCCTCCCTGACCTCTGCAGCCCTGGGCTGACTGAGGCAGGGTAGAGAGAGGCAGGCTACCTGCACCAGACTGGATCCCACCTTGGAAGGGGCCACTGACATCAGAGGCTCTGCCAGGCCAGGCCTGGCTACCTCTGGGGCAGTTCCTTCACAAGGGGTGAGGTCAGATCCCTGAGGAGGCTGACCTTTTCCTAATGTCTGGGGAGAGGGAGACTTTTCTTCCTCCCCACTACTCTCAGTTTGTGTGGAGTGATCCATTGTTTCAGGCTTCACTACACCTATGTCAGTCTGAGTATAGGCTGAGACCATTACAGCCTTGCCAACCTTTTCAGGGGGGCACTCAGTTTGTGTTTGAGCTGTGACTGTCACAGCTCTGCCAGTCCCTACAGGGAAGTCTGTCTGTGCCTGGGCTGTGGCTACCACTGCCCTTCCAACCTTTTCAGGGAGGAAATCTATTTGGACAGGGGTTGTGAATGGCACAACCCCCCTACCCTTTTGTGAAAGGCCTACCATTTTAGAATGGGTGTCTTGTTCAACTCCAGCCCAAGCTGAGAGTTCTAAGTCATTCCCCAGTAAGCAGTCTACAGGCAAGGTTGGGGACACTGCTACCCTTTTAGGGCCAGTGACCCCTCCCCAGCTGAGACATACCTCTGCCATGGGATGACTGTTCTGTTTGCCATCAATGTTAGTCACCTGGTAGGAGAAACCGGGCAAAAGCTGCTCAGAGGGAACTAGCCAATGGGCCACCATTGTGATGCTAGCCCCAGTGTCTCTGTAGGCCTCAGCTTTTGTACCATTGATGTAGGGCTCCTGTCTGTACCTACCCAAAGTGTTGGGACAGGCAGTGAAGTTGGCAAACCCCATGCCACCATCACAGACAAGAGTGGTTGCTGTAGGGGAATTGGCTAAGCCAGGGTCCCCCTGTGTTCCCCAAGTAAACCCACCCAGATTTCTGGGGGCACTCCCACCACCTGGGGGATTACTGCTGACAGTAATAGGTGGTGTGACAGGAGTAATTGGAGGAACAGTTTTGTTTTTAGCCCTTGGGCAACCGCTGTCAGTTTTCCAATGCCCAGGAGTTTTACACTCATGGCAGTAGGGCTTTTTAGCTGTGGTAGAGGAGGGAGCTTGGGACCCACCACCCTGTGTGGAGTTTTGGGGCCCTGAGGAAGGTTTCTCTTTTTCTTTATCCCCACCCTTCTCTTGAGGCTTGGTGGTATCTTTCTTTTGGTCACCACCCTGGTTTTTAGGCCTGATCCTGGTCCTGACCCATTTATCTGCCCTCTTTCCCAATTCTTGGGGAGAGGTCAAATCTGAGTCTACCAGGTGTTGATGGAGAAGCTGGTTTTGACAATTACTTAAAATCTGCTCTCTCATCATCAAATTGTACAATCCTGTATAATCAGACACCTTACTTCCCAGCAACCAACCCTCCAAAGCCTTAGTGGCACATTCCACATATTCAGACCAGTCCTGAGTCTGTGTCTTCTGGGTGTCTCTGAACATTAACCTGTACTGTTCAGTGGTTAAGCCTAACCCATCAACTAGGACACTCTTCAGGACTCTGTAATTTCTGACATCCTCTTCTCTAACAGTGAGGAGTCTATCTCTGCCTCTCCCCTCAAAGGAGAGCCATAAGATTGCTGCCCACTGGTCTTCAGGAACCTGCTGCACTTTGCAGGCTCTCTCAAGAGCAGTCATCCATTTGTGGATGTCATCCCCACTTTTGTAGGGGGGCACAATCTTGGACAGGTTCCTATTGTCAAAGACCCTATCTTTGTCCCTAGGGACATTGCTGCCACCAGTGGGTATAGACCCACTCTCTCTATGCTGCCTAGCCTTGCTCAGTTTTTCTTCCATCAGGGCTACTTCTAGCTCCTGCTTCCTGATCCTCAGCTGGGCTTCCTGCATTCTGGCCTCATGTTCCCTCCTCTGAGGGGTGGTCAGTCTCCTTCTGGAGTGACCTTGAGAGCCTCTAGAGCCATGGGAAGCATTGGAGTCACCTGAGCGATTCCTTTGCCTTCCAAGCCCTGTGTTAAGTCCACTGGGGAGATCCAATGGGGTGAACCCACTGTCAGTCCCCAATAGCCTTAGTTTAGCTGGGCCAAGTATAACACTTGGCACTGGGCTAGTTCTCCCTTCATCCCCACTCACATCTGTATCCCCATCACTTTCTTCCTCTGTGGTAGGCATCCCATCTAAGGGGTGACTATTGGGAAGGGGTACTTCAGTGGCATCTTCAGAAGGGGGGCCTCCTGTTCCTGTCCCTAAGGGGGCTAACTGGGAAGCTTTCTTGAGTGCTCTCTGATTCTCATCATTCTGTAAGAGCTCTCTGAGCTCAGCAGAGTTTGGGTTCTTGGGCTGTTTAAGGCCTCTAAGAGTTGCCAAATGCCTGAGCTCATTCTGATTAAGGGTAGCAAAGCTGGATGGTGCCCTCTGGGGGTCACTCTCAACAGAGATGGGTACAGTGGACCCCTCTGCCCCGGCCATTGCTCTTAAGTGTGGGTGGATGTGTTGCAATCTACCTACACTTGGGTTTACCTACTAAACCTATCTAGTAGTTGTAGTCAGGGTGTGCTACTCCCTTTGCTCTACAACAACTAAGTTCAGTAGAACTTAAGTATATCTAATCTTGTTTTATATGTACCTACAGGTACCTATGTGATCTTTCAATTGGTAACCAAGAGATTACAATGGTAAAACACAGCAAGCTCAAATCCAACCGCTGCTCACCAATGTGAGAAGTTGGCCTGGTATATGATGCTCACTAGTTAAAGTGATCACCTTGTACCATGCCAAGCAACCCTTATGGTGTGGTTGTAAGTCAACCTTTTCGGACTAGCTGCCCTAGTGGTAGCGTAGGCTAAGCAGTCTTTGAGGCTAAACTCGTGATGCGTGTTAAGCAAGCTGTTTTACCAATAGTAACCCCCTTTTATACCAATGAAAGGACACCACACAGATATATATTCAAAATATATATGTATTTATTTCTCAAAGTAACCCCTAGTCTCTTTATGAGCACAGGAGCACAAATCGTCAAACAAGATTATCACAGAATACACAGAAGTTGCACTTTATATGGATAGGCCCTGGTGGCCACTCGAACCATATACTAAAATAGTGGTATAAGTACCACGAACAGAAAAGGGAAAAGGCCTAGGGCCTCTAGAATCGCTGGGCCTACAAGGAGCTAACGTCAGTTAGTGACCAGGAGGTCCACGGGTGGCGTGTGCAGAGCAAATAGTCACACGCGTGCTCCCATAGGTTTCAATGGGTGCGTAAAAAGTACAAAGTTACTGCAAAAGGAATCTTCCGGATGACCTAGGAACTTAAGATTTGGAACACAGGCACTAGAGATGTAATACCACACTTGGGCACCGGAGTGCCAGCTTTACCTCACCCACAGGAAGCGGGTGCATAGGCCTCGAAGTGCGTCGGGTTTCTTCTATCTGTTCCGTGGGGCCTGTAGACAAAAGTGCTGCAGGCGGTCGGTCGGGAAGAGATGCAGTGGATCCAAGAGTGGATCGGAGATGTTGAAGACCTGTAAGCAGAGGGGACAGTGTTCACAGTCACTAGCCAGTGACCAGCGTGGCACCAGGTGGGTACCAGGCGATGTCGGGTGCAAACAGGAAGGAAGGTGTAGCTTGACTCTGCAGCCACGTGGTCCCTGAAGGTCGACGACGTCCAGGAGTCGAGTCACGAGCTGTCCCACGCAGGCTCTCACTGTCGGCGGTGTCGGCGACTTGATCGAAGCAAACAAGCCTTGGCAAAAGCAATTGCAGGAGGATTCGGAAATCAGCTGTTGGTTCTGACCAGCAAGGTCAGAGGGATTGCTCCTTTGGAGGGGAGCAAGGGCCAGTCTGGAGCAACCAGACCAGCGGTGTTTGTCGTAGATTTCGTCGCCAAGATGGCCACTAGCCAGCGGGCCAGCAACCGGTTAGGCGCGTCGAGTGGCAAAATGCAGAAGGGCCCCACGCAGATCGTGGAGATGCTGGAGGGCTCACCTTTGGTGCAGATGCTGCTCGGGGGTTGGGCTTCTCAGATCCCAAAGCACAACTTGGAGGGAGCCTCGGTTGTTGCACTTGTCAGCTTGTCGTAGTCGTTCCAAGATGGCTGGCTCCACGTGTCTCGGTGCCTCCACGGGTCTCCTCTTTTCAGGGACTGTGGATCGGGCGGTGAGAGGTCTGGAGGTCCAGGTCTTGTCAGTCTCTGGGCTCGGGCTCCGGCGGGAGGCGGCGGCAAAGCAGACGGTGATTCGCTGGATGGTGCTTGCGTTAGCAAGGTGGTCACTCCCTGACCACAGGGGAGATTTTCTTCAGTCTTCTGTGCAGCAGAATGTCGAAGTTCCCGTCTTCTTCTTGGTTTCAAGTTGATTCCAGGATGTCTAAAGTCTTAGGACACAGCTCCTACCTGTATTCGGATTCTAGGGGCCGGACTACCTGCTAGGTCCCTCCCTATGGGTGGGACAAGGAAGGGGGGTGGTTACACCCCCAATCCTTTGTCCAGCTCGCCCCAGGCCCGGGACTGGTGTGCCCCAGGACCGGTTTGAACTGGCATATGCCCCGAGGCTCCTTGTGAGCCACAGGCATGTCTGGTTTCTTTCAAGCCCTACCTGACCAATACACAAAATCCTGTCTGGGGTGGTGCATGCACCTCCCCTGGCAGGAAACCCTTTGTCCACACCTCCCAAGCTGGAAGGACTCCCAGCAGCAGGAGGGCAGACTTGTGTCTGTGGTGGCAGCATCCATTTTGTGGAGCTGAGGCTATGTCTGATTTTACCCGGGTTTCAGGCACTGTACATGTCGTGTCCCTCTAGAAGGGTGGAATGCTAACCCCGTCGCCAGAATTGGCGAGGGGTTAGTATTCCAATTCGTATGACACCTTACTCGACATGTTTTGATAAAGCCAAACCAAAGATAGCATTTAACCGCGAGGTTCATAATGCACTTAAGAGTATATGGTATGACGATATCTGGAAACAGTAGAAGGAAGTTGTTCCGACCACTGCAGACAGGCTCAGCTCATGCCAGAGCACCATCTCACATGGAACCAAGCACTCTGCCTTCAGGATTGTTAAGGCCTGCCATAGGAGTGACTTATAGGTTACCAGGTGTCCCATTTAAGTTTAGGTATAGGTATACTACACCTAAGTAAGAGGTGATTACACCAACTTACCCCAGCTGAGTGATCAGCCAGTTGTGTCAGATTGTTAGGCCAAGCCTGGGGTGGCATAATACATGCTTCAGCCCCTGGCAGGCCTTGGATACACCAATGCCCTGGGTACCTAGTGTACACTGGTACAGGGGCTGACAGGGTGATCCAACCAATTGGGTATGTACCTAGGGTACATGGAGTCCATTTTACAGAGAGAGCAGATAGCCTGAGAGCCTGAATGGCAGGATCTCAGGCCAACTAAGTCGAAAAACCAGCTAGACACTAGGCAAAAATTTGGGGGTAACCATAGTCAGATATCCACCTTCCTACACACACCCAAACAACCACACAGAACCACACACATAACCACACACACAACCACACGCACAACCACACCCAACCACACCCAACCACACAACCACACACACAACCACACACACAACCACACCTAACCACATACAAACACATCCAATCACACACTGTTAGACGGCTGTAGGAAGGTGGATATCTGACTATGGTTACCCCCAAATTTTTGCCTAGTGTCTAGCTGGTTTTTCGACTTAGTTGGCCTGAGATCCTGCCATTCAGGATCTCAGCCTGGCTGTTCTCTCTTTAAAATGGACTCCATGTACCCTAGGTACATACCCAATTGGTTGGATCACCCTGTCAGCCCCTGTACCAGTGTACACTAGGTACCCAGGGCATTGGTGTACCCAAGGCCTGCCAGGGGCTGCAGCATGTATTATGCCACCCCAGGCTTGGCCTAACAATCTGACACAACTGGCTGATCACTCAGCTGGGGTAAGTTGGTGTAATCACCTCTTACTTAGGTGTAGTATACCTATACCTAACCTTAAATGGGACACCTGGTAACCTATAAGTCACTCCTATGGCAGGCCTTAACAATCCTGAAGGCAGAGTGCTTGGTTCCATGTGAGATGGTGCTCTGGCATGAGCTGAGCCTGTCTGCAGTGGTCGGAACAACTTCCTTCTACTGTTTCCAGATATCGTCATACCATATACTCTTAAGTGCATTATGAACCTCGCGGTTAAATGCTAACTTTGGTTTGGCTTTATCAAAACATGTCGAGTAAGGTGTCATACGAATTGGAATACTAACCCCTCGCCAATTCTGGCGACGGGGTTAGCATTCCACCCTTCTAGAGGGACACGACATGTACAGTACCTGAAACCCGGGTAAAATCAGACATAGCCTCAGCTCCACAAAATGGATGCTGCCACCACAGACACAAGTCTGCCCTCCTGCTGCTGGGAGTCCTTCCAGCTTGGGAGGTGTGGACAAAGGGTTTCCTGCCAGGGGAGGTGCATGCACCACCCCAGACAGGATTTTGTGTATTGGTCAGGTAGGGCTTGAAAGAAACCAGACATGCCTGTGGCTCACAAGGAGCCTCGGTGCATATGCCAGTTCAAACCGGTCCTGGGGCACACCAGTCCCGGGCCTGGGGCGAGCTGGACAAAGGATTGGGGGTGTAACCACCCCCCTTCCTGGTCCCACCCATAGGGAGGGACCTAGCAGGTAGTCCGGCCCCTAGAATCCGCTTAAAGGTAGGAGCTGTGTCCTAAGACTTCAGACATCCTGGAATCAACTTGAAACTAAGAAGAAGACGGGAACTTCGACATTCTGCTGCACAGAAGACTGAAGAAAATCTCCCCTGTGGTCAGGGAGTGACCACCTTGCTAACGCAAGCACCATCCAGCGAATCACCGTCTGCTTTGCCGCCGCCTCCCGCCGGAGCCCGAGCCCAGAGACTGACAAGACCTGGACCTCCAGACCTCTCACCGCCCGATCCACAGTCCCTGCAAAGAGGAGACCCGTGGAGGCACCGAGACACGTGGAGCCAGCCATCTTGGAACGACTACGACAAGCTGACAAGTGCAACAACCGAGGCTCCCTCCAAGTTGTGCTTTGGGTCCTGAGAAGCCCAACCCTCGAGCAGCATCTGCACCAAAGGTGAGCCCTCCAGCATCTCCACGATCTGCGTGGGGCCCTTCTGCATTTTGCCACTCGACGCGCCTAACCGGTTGCTGGCCCGCTGGCTAGTGGCCATCTTGGCGACGAAATCTACGACAAACACCGCTGGTCTGGTTGCTCCAGACTGGCCCTTGCTCCCCTCCAAAGGAGCAATCCCTCTGACCTTGCTGGTCAGAACCAACAGCTGATTTCCGAATCCTCCTACAATTGCTTTTGCCAAGGCTTGTTTGCTTCGATCAAGTCGCCGACACCGCCGACAGCGAGAGCCTGCGTGGGACAGCTCGTGAGCCGACTCCTGGACGTCGTCGACCTTCAGGGACCACGTGGCTGCGGAGACAAGCTACCCCTCATCACCTGTTTGCACCCGACATCGCCTGGTACCCATCTGGTGCCACGCTGGTCACTGGCTAGTGACTGTGAACACTGTCCCCTCTGCTTACAGGTCTTCAACATCTCCGATCCACTCTTGGATCCACTGCATCTCTTCCCGACCGACCGCCTGCAGCATCTTTGTCCCAGGCTCAACGGAACAGATAGAAGAAACCCGACGCACTTTGAGGCCTATGCACCCGCTTCCTGTGGGTGAGGTAAAGCTGGTACTCCGGTGCCCATGTGTAGTAATACATCTCTAGTGCCTGTGTTCCAAATCTTAAGTTCCTAGGTCATCCGGAAGATTCCTTTTGCAGTAACTTTGTACTTTTTACGCACCCATTGAAACCTATGGGAGCACGCGTGTGACTATTTGCTCTGCACACGCCACCCGTGGACCTCCTGGTCACTAACTGACGTTAGCTCCTTGTAGGCCCAGCGATTCTAGAGGCCCTAGGCCTTTTCCCTTTTCTGTTCGTGGTACTTATACCACTATTTTAGTATATGGTTTGAGTGGCCACCAGGGCCTATCCATATAACGTGCAACTTCTGTGTATTCTGTGATAATCTTGTTTGACGATTTGTGCTCCTGTGCTCATAAAGAGACTAGGGGTTACTTTGAGAAATAAATACATATATATTTTGAATATATATCTGTGTGGTGTCCTTTCATTGGTATAAAAGGGGGTTACTATTGGTAAAACAGCTTGCTTAACACGCTTCACGAGTTTAGCCTCAAAGACTGCTTAGCCTACGCTACCACTAGGGCAGCTAGTCCGAAAAGGTTGACTTACAACCACACCATAAGGGTTGCTTGGCATGGTACAAGGTGGTCACTAGAACTAGTGAACAGCATATACCAGGCCAACTTCTCACATTGGTGAGCAGCGGTTGGATTTGAGCTTGCTGTGTTTTACCATTGTAATCTCTTGGTTACCAATTGAAAGATCACATAGGTACCTGTAGGTACATATAAAACAAGATTAGATATACATAAGTTCTACTGAACTTAGTTGTTGTAGAGCAAAGGGAGTAGCACACCCTGACTACAACTACTAGATAGGTTTAGTAGGTAAACCCAAGTGTAGGTAGATTGCAACACATCCACCCACACTTAAGAGCAATGGCTGGGGCAGAGGGGTCCACTGTACCCATCTCTGTCGAGAGTGACCCCCAGAGGGCACCATCCATCTTTGCTACCCTTAATCAGAATGAGCTCAGGCATTTGGCAACTCTTAGAGGCCTTAAACAGACCAAGAACCCAAACTCTGCTGAGCTCAGAGAGCTCTTACAGAATGATGAGAATCAGAGAGCACTCAAGAAAGCTTCCCAGTTAGCCCCCTTAAGGTCAGGAACAGGAGGCCCCCCTTCTGAAGATGCCACAGAGGTACCCCCTTCCAATAGTCACCCCTTAGATGGGATGCCTACCACAGAGGAAGAAAGTGATGGGGATACAGATGTGAGTGGGGATGAAGGGAGAACTAGCCCAGTGCCAAGTGTTATACTTGGCCCAGCTAAACTAAGGCTATTGGGGACTGACAGTGGGTTCACCCCATTGGATCTCCCCAGTGGACTTAACACAGGGCTTGGAAGGCAAAGGAATCGCTCAGGTGACTCCAATGCTTCCCATGGCTCTAGAGGCTCTCAAGGTCACTCCAGAAGGAGACTGACCACCCCTCAGAGGAGGGAACATGAGGCCAGAATGCAGGAAGCCCAGCTGAGGATCAGGAAGCAGGAGCTAGAGGTAGCCCTGATGGAAGAAAAACTGAGGAAGGCTAGGCAACCTAGAGAGAGTGGGTCTATACCCGCTGGTGGCAGCATTGTCCCTAAGGACAAAGATAGGGTCTTTGATAATAGGAACCTGTCTAAGGTTGTGCCCCCCTACAAAAGTGGGGATGACATCCACAAATGGATAACTGCTCTTGAGAGAGCCTGCAAAGTACAGCAGGTTCCTGAAGACCAGTGGGCAGCAATCCTCTGGCTCTCCTTTGAAGGAAGAGGCAGAGACAGACTCCTCACTGTTAGAGAAGAGGATGTCAGAAACTACAGAGTCCTGAAGAGTGTTCTGGTTGATGGGTTAGGCTTAACCACTGAACAGTACAGGTTAATGTTCAGAGATACCCAAAAGACACAGACTCAGGACTGGTCTGAATATGTTGAATGTGCCACTAAGGCTTTGGAGGGTTGGTTGCTGGGAAGTAAGGTATCTGATTATACAGGATTGTACAATTTGATGATGAGAGAACAGATTTTAAGTAACTGTCAAAACCAGCTCCTCCATCAACACCTGGTAGACTCAGATTTGACCTCTCCCCAAGAATTGGGAAAGAGGGCAGATAAATGGGTCAGGACCAGGATCAGGCCTAAGAATCAGGGTGGTGACCAAAAGAAAGATACCACCAAACCTCAAGAGAAGGGAGGGGATAAGGCAAAAGAGAAATCTTCCTCAGGGCCCCAAAACTCCACACAGGGTGGTGGGTCCCAAGCTCCCTCCTCTACCACAGGTAAAAAGCCTTACTGCCATGAGTGTAAAACTCCTGGGCATTGGAAAACTGACAGCAGTTGCCCAAGGGCTACAAACAAAACTGTTCCTCCAATTACTCCTGTCACACCACCTATTACTGTCAGCAGTAATCCCCCAGGTGGTGGGAGTGCCCCCAGAAATCTGGGTGGGTTTACTTGGGGAACACAGGGGGACCCTGGCTTAGCCAATTCCCCTACAGCAACCACTCTTGTCTGTGATGGTGGCATGGGGTTTGCCAACTTCACTGCCTGTCCCAACACTTTGGGTAGGTACAGACAGGAGCCCTACATCAATGGTACAAAAGCTGAGGCCTACAGAGACACTGGGGCTAGCATCACAATGGTGGCCCATTGGCTAGTTCCCTCTGAGCAGCTTTTGCCCGGTTTCTCCTACCAGGTGACTAACATTGATGGCAAACAGAACAGTCATCCCATGGCAGAGGTATGTCTCAGCTGGGGAGGTGTCACTGGCCCTAAAAGGGTAGCAGTGTCCCCAACCTTGCCTGTAGACTGCTTACTGGGGAATGACTTAGAACTCTCAGCTTGGGCTGGAGTTGAACAAGACACCCATTCTAAAATGGTAGGCCTTTCACAAAAGGGTAGGGGGGTTGTGCCATTCACAACCCCTGTCCAAATAGATTTCCTCCCTGAAAAGGTTGGAAGGGCAGTGGTAGCCACAGCCCAGGCACAGACAGACTTCCCTGTAGGGACTGGCAGAGCTGTGACAGTCCCAGCTCAAACACAAACTGAGTGCCCCCCTGAAAAGGTTGGCAAGGCTGTAATGGTCTCAGCCTATACTCAGACTGACATAGGTGTAGTGAAGCCTGAAACAATGGATCACTCCACACAAACTGAGAGTAGTGGGGAGGAAGAAAAGTCTCCCTCTCCCCAGACATTAGGAAAAGGTCAGCCTCCTCAGGGATCTGACCTCACCCCTTGTGAAGGAACTGCCCCAGAGGTAGCCAGGCCTGGCCTGGCAGAGCCTCTGATGTCAGTGGCCCCTTCCAAGGTGGGATCCAGTCTGGTGCAGGTAGCCTGCCTCTCTCTACCCTGCCTCAGTCAGCCCAGGGCTGCAGAGGTCAGGGAGGCCAGTGGACCCCCAGAGGGCCCCTGTCCACAAGAACCCCCCCATCAAAAGAATGAGGATTGCCTGGCTAGTAGCCCTAGTCAGGTGATGGGTAAAAACATTCCTGAGGGATCTCCTTTACAGGTAGTTAGGGACCTCCCCCAGGGGGATTCTGTTGGGCACAGGCAAACATGGGACCTTAGGGCCCCAAACCTGACCTGTCCCTCCAGTAAGCCCACAAAAGGGACCCAGCCTCCAGCTTTAGGTAGCCAGAGGCTGACCCTGAGAGCACAGTGCAACTCAGTTAAAGAAAGAAAGGCATCCATGGTGGAGGATGATTGGAGGAAGCTGAGGCCTCACTTTGAGGACACTCACTTCAGTACTCCATCTCAACACCAGCCTTTTACTTTGCCAAGACACACCACAGGTAGAGATTCCCTATGGTGGAGACCCTCTGATACCCTTAGGGTGAGGGATTGCTTAGTGGACCATGAGACAGGGGGTAACCATGCCAGTGCTGGTTCCTCCTTATATGGCCACTTGGGCAATATAGGCTTACCTGGTCAAGGTCAGCCTTATCTCCCTTCGTTTGGGGGGGGGTTGTGTAGGAAGGTGGATATCTGACTATGGTTACCCCCAAATTTTTGCCTAGTGTCTAGCTGGTTTTTCGACTTAGTTGGCCTGAGATCCTGCCATTCAGGCTCTCAGGCTATCTGCTCTCTCTGTAAAATGGACTCCATGTACCCTAGGTACATACCCAATTGGTTGGATCACCCTGTCAGCCCCTGTACCAGTGTACACTAGGTACCCAGGGCATTGGTGTATCCAAGGCCTGCCAGGGGCTGAAGCATGTATTATGCCACCCCAGGCTTGGCCTAACAATCTGACACAACTGGCTGATCACTCAGCTGGGGTAAGTTGGTGTAATCACCTCTTACTTAGGTGTAGTATACCTATACCTAAACTTAAATGGGACACCTGGTAACCTATAAGTCACTCCTATGGCAGGCCTTAACAATCCTGAAGGCAGAGTGCTTGGTTCCATGTGAGATGGTGCTCTGGCATGAGCTGAGCCTGTCTGCAGTGGTCGGAACAACTTCCTTCTACTGTTTCCAGATATCGTCATACCATATACTCTTAAGTGCATTATGAACCTCGCGGTTAAATGCTATCTTTGGTTTGGCTTTATCAAAACATGTCGAGTAAGGTGTCATACGAATTGGAATACTAACCCCTCGCCAATTCTGGCGACGGGGTTAGCATTCCACCCTTCTAGAGGGACACGACATGTACAGTGCCTGAAACCCGGGTAAAATCAGACATAGCCTCAGCTCCACAAAATGGATGCTGCCACCACAGACACAAGTCTGCCCTCCTGCTGCTGGGAGTCCTTCCAGCTTGGGAGGTGTGGACAAAGGGTTTCCTGCCAGGGGAGGTGCGTGCACCACCCCAGACAGGATTTTGTGTATTGGTCAGGTAGGGCTTGAAAGAAACCAGACATGCCTGTGGCTCACAAGGAGCCTCGGTGCATATGCCAGTTCAAACCGGTCCTGGGGCACACCAGTCCCGGGCCTGGGGCGAGCTGGACAAAGGATTGGGGGTGTAACCACCCCCCTTCCTGGTCCCACCCTTAGGGAGGGACCTAGCAGGTAGTCCGGCCCCTAGAATCCGCTTAAAGGTAGGAGCTGTGTCCTAAGACTTCAGACATCCTGGAATCAACTTGAAACTAAGAAGAAGACGGGAACTTCGACATTCTGCTGCACAGAAGACTGAAGAAAATCTCCCCTGTGGTCAGGGAGTGACCACCTTGCTAACGCAAGCACCATCCAGCGAATCAACGTCTGCTTTGCCGCCGCCTCCCGCCGGAGCCCGAGCCCAGAGACTGACAAGACCTGGACCTCCAGACCTCTCACCGCCCGATCCACAGTCCCTGCAAAGAGGAGACCCGTGGAGGCACCGAGACACGTGGAGCCAGCCATCTTGAAACGACTACGACAAGCTGACCAGTGCAACAACCGAGGCTCCCTCCAAGTTGTGCTTTGGGTCCTGAGAAGCCCAACCCTCGAGCAGCATCTGCACCAAAGGTGAGCCCTCCAGCATCTCCACGATCTGCGTGGGGCCCTTCTGCATTTTGCCACTCGACGCGCCTAACCGGTTGCTGGCCCGCTGGCTAGTGGCCATCTTGGCGACGAAATCTACAACAAACACCGCTGGTCTGGTTGCTCCAGACTGGCCCTTGCTCCCCTCCAAAGGAGCAATCCCTCTGACCTTGCTGGTCAGAACCAACAGCTGATTTCCGAATCCTCTTACAATTGCTTTTGCCAAGGCTTGTTTGCTTCGATCAAGTCGCCGACACCGCCGACAGCGAGAGCCTGCGTGGGACAGCTCGTGAGCCGACTCCTGGACGTCGTCGACCTTCAGGGACCACGTGGCTGCGGAGACAAGCTACCCCTCATCACCTGTTTGCACCCGACATCGCCTGGTACCCACCTGGTGCCACGCTGGTCACTGGCTAGTGACTGTGAACACTGTCCCCTCTGCTTACAGGTCTTTAACATCTCCGATCCACTCTTGGATCCACTGCATCTCTTCCCGACCGACCGCCTGCAGCATCTTTGTCCCAGGCTCAACGGAACAGATAGAAGAAACCCGACGCACTTTGAGGCCTATGCACCCGCTTCCTGTGGGTGAGGTAAAGCTGGTACTCCGGTGCCCATGTGTAGTAATACATCTCTAGTGCCTGTGTTCCAAATCTTAAGTTCCTAGGTCATCCGGAAGATTCCTTTTGCAGTAACTTTGTACTTTTTACGCACCCATTGAAACCTATGGGAGCACGCGTGTGACTATTTGCTCTGCACACGCCACCCGTGGACCTCCTGGTCACTAACTGACGTTAGCTCCTTGTAGGCCCAGCGATTCTAGAGGCCCTAGGCCTTTTCCCTTTTCTGTTCGTGGTACTTATACCACTATTTTAGTATATGGTTCGAGTGGCCACCAGGGCCTATCCATATAAAGTGCAACTTCTGTGTATTCTGTGATAATCTTGTTTGACGATTTGTGCTCCTGTGCTCATAAAGAGACTAGGGGTTACTTTGAGAAATAAATACATATATATTTTGAATATATATCTGTGTGGTGTCCTTTCATTGGTATAAAAGGGGGTTACTATTGGTAAAACAGCTTGCTTAACACGCATCACGAGTTTAGCCTCAAAGACTGCTTAGCCTACGCTACCACTAGGGCAGCTAGTCCGAAAAGGTTGACTTACAACCACACCATAAGGGTTGCTTGGCATGGTACAAGGTGGTCACTAGAACTAGTGAACAGCATATACCAGGCCAACTTCTCACATTGGTGAGCAGCGGTTGGATTTGAGCTTGCTGTGTTTTACCATTGTAATCTCTTGGTTACCAATTGAAAGATCACATAGTTACCTGTAGGTACATATAAAACAAGATTAGATATACATAAGTTCTACTGAACTTAGTTGTTGTAGAGCAAAGGGAGTAGCACACCCTGACTACAACTACTAGATAGGTTTAGTAGGTAAACACAAGTGTAGGTAGATTGCAACACATCCACCCACACTTAAGAGCAATGGCCGGGGCAGAGGGGTCCACTGTACCCATCTCTGTTGAGAGTGACCCCCAGAGGGCAACATCCAGCTTTGCTACCCTTAACCAGAATGAGCTCAGGCATTTGGCAACTCTTAGAGGCCTTAAACAGCCCAAGAACCCTACCTCTGCTGAGCTCAGAGAACTCTTACAAAATGATGAGAATCAGAGAGAACTCAGGAAAGCTTCCCAGTTAGCCCCCTTAGGGTCAGGAACAGGAGGCCCCCCTTCTGAAGATGCCACAGAGGTACCCCCTTTCAATAGTCACCCCTTAGATGGGATGCCTACCACAGAGGAAGAAAGTGATGGGGATACAGATGTGAGTGGGGATGAAGGGAGAACTAGCCCAGTGCCAAGTGTTATACTTGGCCCAGCTAAACTAAGGCTATTGGGGACTGACAGTGGGTTCACCCCATTGGATCTCCCCAGTGGACTTAACACAGGGCTTGGAAGGCAAAGGAATCGCTCAGGTGACTCCAATGCTTCCCATGGCTCTAGAGGCTCTCAAGGTCACTCCAGAAGGAGACTGACCACCCCTCAGAGGAGGGAACATGAGGCCAGAATGCAGGAAGCCCAGCTGAGGATCAGGAAGCAGGAGCTAGAAGTAGCCCTGATGGAAGAAAAACTGAGCAAGGCTAGGCAGCATAGAGAGAGTGGGTCTATACCCACTGGTGGCAGCAATGTCCCTAGGGACAAAGATAGGGTCTTTGACAATAGGAACCTGTCCAAGATTGTGCCCCCCTACAAAAGTGGGGATGACATCCACAAATGGATGACTGCTCTTGAGAGAGCCTGCAAAGTGCAGCAGGTTCCTGAAGACCAGTGGGCAGCAATCTTATGGCTCTCCTTTGAGGGGAGAGGCAGAGATAGACTCCTCACTGTTAGAGAAGAGGATGTCAGAAATTACAGAGTCCTGAAGAGTGTCCTAGTTGATGGGTTAGGCTTAACCACTGAACAGTACAGGTTAATGTTCAGAGACACCCAGAAGACACAGACTCAGGACTGGTCTGAATATGTGGAATGTGCCACTAAGGCTTTGGAGGGTTGGTTGCTGGGAAGTAAGGTGTCTGATTATACAGGATTGTACAATTTGATGATGAGAGAGCAGATTTTAAGTAATTGTCAAAACCAGCTTCTCCATCAACACCTGGTAGACTCAGATTTGACCTCTCCCCAAGAATTGGGAAAGAGGGCAGATAAATGGGTCAGGACCAGGATCAGGCCTAAAAACCAGGGTGGTGACCAAAAGAAAGATACCACCAAGCCTCAAGAGAAGGGTGGGGATAAAGAAAAAGAGAAACCTTCCTCAGGGCCCCAAAACTCCACACAGGGTGGTGGGTCCCAAGCTCCCTCCTCTACCACAGCTAAAAAGCCCTACTGCCATGAGTGTAAAACTCCTGGGCATTGGAAAACTGACAGCGGTTGCCCAAGGGCTAAAAACAAAACTGTTCCTCCAATTACTCCTGTCACACCACCTATTACTGTCAGCAGTAATCCCCCAGGTGGTGGGAGTGCCCCCAGAAATCTGGGTGGGTTTACTTGGGGAACACAGGGGGACCCTGGCTTAGCCAATTCCCCTACAGCAACCACTCTTGTCTGTGATGGTGGCATGGGGTTTGCCAACTTCACTGCCTGTCCCAACACTTTGGGTAGGTACAGACAGGAGCCCTACATCAATGGTACAAAAGCTGAGGCCTACAGAGACACTGGGGCTAGCATCACAATGGTGGCCCATTGGCTAGTTCCCTCTGAGCAGCTTTTGCCCGGTTTCTCCTACCAGGTGACTAACATTGATGGCAAACAGAACAGTCATCCCATGGCAGAGGTATGTCTCAGCTGGGGAGGGGTCACTGGCCCTAAAAGGGTAGCAGTGTCCCCAACCTTGCCTGTAGACTGCTTACTGGGGAATGACTTAGAACTCTCAGCTTGGGCTGGAGTTGAACAAGACACCCATTCTAAAATGGTAGGCCTTTCACAAAAGGGTAGGGGGGTTGTGCCATTCACAACCCCTGTCCAAATAGATTTCCTCCCTGAAAAGGTTGGAAGGGCAGTGGTAGCCACAGCCCAGGCACAGACAGACTTCCCTGTAGGGACTGGCAGAGCTGTGACAGTCACAGCTCAAACACAAACTGAGTGCCCCCCTGAAAAGGTTGGCAAGGCTGTAATGGTCTCAGCCTATACTCAGACTGACATAGGTGTAGTGAAGCCTGAAACAATGGATCACTCCACACAAACTGAGAGTAGTGGGGAGGAAGAAAAGTCTCCCTCTCCCCAGACATTAGGAAAAGGTCAGCCTCCTCAGGGATCTGACCTCACCCCTTGTGAAGGAACTGCCCCAGAGGTAGCCAGGCCTGGCCTGGCAGAGCCTCTGATGTCAGTGGCCCCTTCCAAGGTGGGATCCAGTCTGGTGCAGGTAGCCTGCCTCTCTCTACCCTGCCTCAGTCAGCCCAGGGCTGCAGAGGTCAGGGAGGCCAGTGGACCCCCAGAGGGCCCCTGTCCACAAGAACCCCCCCATCAAAAGAATGAGGATTGCCTGGCTAGTAGCCCTAGTCAGGTGATGGGTAAAAACATTCCTGAGGGATCTCCTTTACAGGTAGTTAGGGACCTCCCCCAGGGGGATTCTGTTGGGCACAGGCAAACATGGGACCTTAGGGCCCCAAACCTGACCTGTCCCTCCAGTAAGCCCACAAAAGGGACCCAGCCTCCAGCTTTAGGTAGCCAGAGGCTGACCCTGAGAGCACAGTGCAACTCAGTTAAAGAAAGAAAGGCATCCATGGTGGAGGATGATTGGAGGAAGCTGAGGCCTCACTTTGAGGACACTCACTTCAGTACTCCATCTCAACACCAGCCTTTTACTTTGCCAAGACACACCACAGGTAGAGATTCCCTATGGTGGAGACCCTCTGATACCCTTAGGGTGAGGGATTGCTTAGTGGACCATGAGACAGGGGGTAACCATGCCAGTGCTGGTTCCTCCTTATATGGCCACTTGGGCAATATAGGCTTACCTGGTCAAGGTCAGCCTTATCTCCCTTCGTTTGGGGGGGGGTTGTGTAGGAAGGTGGATATCTGACTATGGTTACCCCCAAATTTTTGCCTAGTGTCTAGCTGGTTTTTCGACTTAGTTGGCCTGAGATCCTGCCATTCAGGCTCTCAGGCTATCTGCTCTCTCTGTAAAATGGACTCCATGTACCCTAGGTACATACCCAATTGGTTGGATCACCCTGTCAGCCCCTGTACCAGTGTACACTAGGTACCCAGGGCATTGGTGTACCCAAGGCCTGCCAGGGGCTGCAGCATGTATTATGCCACCCCAGGCTTGGCCTAACAATCTGACACAACTGGCTGATCACTCAGCTGGGGTAAGTTGGTGTAATCACCTCTTACTTAGGTGTAGTATACCTATACCTAACCTTAAATGGGACACCTGGTAACCTATGAGTCACTCCTATGGCAGGCCTTAACAATCCTGAAGGCAGAGTGCTTGGTTCCATGTGAGATGGTGCTCTGGCATGAGCTGAGCCTGTCTGCAGTGGTCGGAACAACTTCCTTCTACTGTTTCCAGATATCGTCATACCATATACTCTTAAGTGCATTATGAACCTCGCGGTTAAATGCTATCTTTGGTTTGGCTTTATCAAAACATGTCGAGTAAGGTGTCATACGAATTGGAATACTAACCCCTCGCCAATTCTGGCGACGGGGTTAGCATTCCACCCTTCTAGAGGGACACGACATGTACAGTACCTGAAACCCGGGTAAAATCAGACATAGCCTCAGCTCCACAAAATGGATGCTGCCACCACAGACACAAGTCTGCCCTCCTGCTGCTGGGAGTCCTTCCAGCTTGGGAGGTGTGGACAAAGGGTTTCCTGCCAGGGGAGGTGCGTGCACCACCCCAGACAGGATTTTGTGTATTGGTCAGGTAGGGCTTGAAAGAAACCAGACATGCCTGTGGCTCACAAGGAGCCTCGGTGCATATGCCAGTTCAAACCGGTCCTGGGGCACACCAGTCCCGGGCCTGGGGCGAGCTGGACAAAGGATTGGGGGTGTAACCACCCCCCTTCCTGGTCCCACCCTTAGGGAGGGACCTAGCAGGTAGTCCGGCCCCTAGAATCCGCTTAAAGGTAGGAGCTGTGTCCTAAGACTTCAGACATCCTGGAATCAACTTGAAACTAAGAAGAAGACGGGAACTTCGACATTCTGCTGCACAGAAGACTGAAGAAAATCTCCCCTGTGGTCAGGGAGTGACCACCTTGCTAACGCAAGCACCATCCAGCGAATCACCGTCTGCTTTGCCGCCGCCTCCCGCCGGAGCCCGAGCCCAGAGACTGACAAGACCTGGACCTCCAGACCTCTCACCGCCCGATCCACAGTCCCTGAAAAGAGGAGACCCGTGGAGGCACCGAGACACGTGGAGCCAGCCATCTTGAAACGACTACGACAAGCTGACCAGTGCAACAACCGAGGCTCCCTCCAAGTTGTGCTTTGGGTCCTGAGAAGCCCAACCCTCGAGCAGCATCTGCACCAAAGGTGAGCCCTCCAGCATCTCCACGATCTGCGTGGGGCCCTTCTGCATTTTGCCACTCGACGCGCCTAACCGGTTGCTGGCCCGCTGGCTAGTGGCCATCTTGGCGACGAAATCTACGACAAACACCGCTGGTCTGGTTGCTCCAGACTGGCCCTTGCTCCCCTCCAAAGGAGCAATCCCTCTGACCTTGCTGGTCAGAACCAACAGCTGATTTCCGAATCCTCCTACAATTGCTTTTGCCAAGGCTTGTTTGCTTCGATCAAGTCGCCGACACCGCCGACAGCGAGAGCCTGCGTGGGACAGCTCGTGAGCCGACTCCTGGACGTCGTCGACCTCCAGGGACCACGTGGCTGCGGAGACAAGCTACCCCTCATCACCTGTTTGCACCCGACATCGCCTGGTACCCACCTGGTGCCACGCTGGTCACTGGCTAGTGACTGTGAACACTGTCCCCTCTGCTTACAGGTCTTCAACATCTCCGATCCACTCTTGGATCCACTGCATCTCTTCCCGACCGACCGCCTGCAGCATCTTTGTCCCAGGCTCAACGGAACAGATAGAAGAAACCCGACGCACTTTGAGGCCTATGCACCCGCTTCCTGTGGGTGAGGTAAAGCTGGTACTCCGGTGCCCATGTGTAGTAATACATCTCTAGTGCCTGTGTTCCAAATCTTAAGTTCCTAGGTCATCCGGAAGATTCCTTTTGCAGTAACTTTGTACTTTTTACGCACCCATTGAAACCTATGGGAGCACGCGTGTGACTATTTGCTCTGCACACGCCACCCGTGGACCTCCTGGTCACTAACTGACGTTAGCTCCTTGTAGGCCCAGCGATTCTAGAGGCCCTAGGCCTTTTCCCTTTTCTGTTCGTGGTACTTATACCACTATTTTAGTATATGGTTCGAGTGGCCACCAGGGCCTATCCATATAAAGTGCAACTTCTGTGTATTCTGTGATAATCTTGTTTGACGATTTGTGCTCCTGTGCTCATAAAGAGACTAGGGGTTACTTTGAGAAATAAATACATATATATTTTGAATATATATCTGTGTGGTGTCCTTTCATTGGTATAAAAGGGGGTTACTATTGGTAAAACAGCTTGCTTAACACGCATCACGAGTTTAGCCTCAAAGACTGCTTAGCCTACGCTACCACTAGGGCAGCTAGTCCGAAAAGGTTGACTTACAACCACACCATAAGGGTTGCTTGGCATGGTACAAGGTGGTCACTAGAACTAGTGAACAGCATATACCAGGCCAACTTCTCACACCCCCCCATCAAAAGAATGAGGATTGCCTGGCTAGTAGCCCTAGTCAGGTGATGGGTAAAAACATTCCTGAGGGATCTCCTTTACAGGTAGTTAGGGACCTCCCCCAGAGGGATTCTGTTGGGTACAGGCAAACATGGGACCTTAGGGCCCCAGACCTGACCTGTCCCTCCAGTAAGCCCACAAAAGGGACCCAGCCTCCAGCTTTAGGTAGCCAGAGGCTGACCCTGAGAGCACAGTGCAACTCAGTTAAGGAAAGAAAGGCATCCATGGTGGAGGATGATTGGAGGAAGCTGAGGCCTCACTTTGAGGACACTCACTTCAGTACTCCATCTCAACACCAGCCTTTTACTTTGCCAAGACACACCAAAGGTAGAGATTCCCTATGGTGGAGACCCTCTGATACCCTTAGGGTGAGGGATTGCTTAGTGGACCATGAGACAGGGGGTAACCATGCCAGTGCTGGTTCCTCCTTATATGGCCACTTGGGCAATATAGGCTTACCTGGTCAAGGTCAGCCTTATCTCCCTTCGTTTGGGGGGGGGTTGTGTAGGAAGGTGGATATCTGACTATGGTTACCCCCAAATTTTTGCCTAGTGTCTAGCTGGTTTTTCGACTTAGTTGGCCTGAGATCCTGCCATTCAGGATCTCAGCCTGGCTGTTCTCTCTTTAAAATGGACTCCATGTACCCTAGGTACATACCCAATTGGTTGGATCACCCTGTCAGCCCCTGTACCAGTGTACACTAGGTACCCAGGGCATTGGTGTACCCAAGGCCTGCCAGGGGCTGCAGCATGTATTATGCCACCCCAGGCTTGGCCTAACAATCTGACACAACTGGCTGATCACTCAGCTGGGGTAAGTTGGTGTAATCACCTCTTACTTAGGTGTAGTATACCTATACCTAACCTTAAATGGGACACCTGGTAACCTATAAGTCACTCCTATGGCAGGCCTTAACAATCCTGAAGGCAGAGTGCTTGGTTCCATGTGAGATGGTGCTCTGGCATGAGCTGAGCCTGTCTGCAGTGGTCGGAACAACTTCCTTCTACTGTTTCCAGATATCGTCATACCATATACTCTTAAGTGCATTATGAACCTCGCGGTTAAATGCTAACTTTGGTTTGGCTTTATCAAAACATGTCGAGTAAGGTGTCATACGAATTGGAATACTAACCCCTCGCCAATTCTGGCGACGGGGTTAGCATTCCACCCTTCTAGAGGGACACGACATGTACAGTACCTGAAACCCGGGTAAAATCAGACATAGCCTCAGCTCCACAAAATGGATGCTGCCACCACAGACACAAGTCTGCCCTCCTGCTGCTGGGAGTCCTTCCAGCTTGGGAGGTGTGGACAAAGGGTTTCCTGCCAGGGGAGGTGCATGCACCACCCCAGACAGGATTTTGTGTATTGGTCAGGTAGGGCTTGAAAGAAACCAGACATGCCTGTGGCTCACAAGGAGCCTCGGTGCATATGCCAGTTCAAACCGGTCCTGGGGCACACCAGTCCCGGGCCTGGGGCGAGCTGGACAAAGGATTGGGGGTGTAACCACCCCCCTTCCTGGTCCCACCCATAGGGAGGGACCTAGCAGGTAGTCCGGCCCCTAGAATCCGCTTAAAGGTAGGAGCTGTGTCCTAAGACTTCAGACATCCTGGAATCAACTTGAAACTAAGAAGAAGACGGGAACTTCGACATTCTGCTGCACAGAAGACTGAAGAAAATCTCCCCTGTGGTCAGGGAGTGACCACCTTGCTAACGCAAGCACCATCCAGCGAATCACCGTCTGCTTTGCCGCCGCCTCCCGCCGGAGCCCGAGCCCAGAGACTGACAAGACCTGGACCTCCAGACCTCTCACCGCCCGATCCACAGTCCCTGCAAAGAGGAGACCCGTGGAGGCACCGAGACACGTGGAGCCAGCCATCTTGGAACGACTACGACAAGCTGACAAGTGCAACAACCGAGGCTCCCTCCAAGTTGTGCTTTGGGTCCTGAGAAGCCCAACCCTCGAGCAGCATCTGCACCAAAGGTGAGCCCTCCAGCATCTCCACGATCTGCGTGGGGCCCTTCTGCATTTTGCCACTCGACGCGCCTAACCGGTTGCTGGCCCGCTGGCTAGTGGCCATCTTGGCGACGAAATCTACAACAAACACCGCTGGTCTGGTTGCTCCAGACTGGCCCTTGCTCCCCTCCAAAGGAGCAATCCCTCTGACCTTGCTGGTCAGAACCAACAGCTGATTTCCGAATCCTCCTACAATTGCTTTTGCCAAGGCTTGTTTGCTTCGATCAAGTCGCCGACACCGCCGACAGCGAGAGCCTGCGTGGGACAGCTCGTGAGCCGACTCCTGGACGTCGTCGACCTTCAGGGACCACGTGGCTGCGGAGACAAGCTACCCCTCATCACCTGTTTGCACCCGACATCGCCTGGTACCCATCTGGTGCCACGCTGGTCACTGGCTAGTGACTGTGAACACTGTCCCCTCTGCTTACAGGTCTTCAACATCTCCGATCCACTCTTGGATCCACTGCATCTCTTCCCGACCGACCGCCTGCAGCATCTTTGTCCCAGGCTCAACGGAACAGATAGAAGAAACCCGACGCACTTTGAGGCCTATGCACCCGCTTCCTGTGGGTGAGGTAAAGCTGGTACTCCGGTGCCCATGTGTAGTAATACATCTCTAGTGCCTGTGTTCCAAATCTTAAGTTCCTAGGTCATCCGGAAGATTCCTTTTGCAGTAACTTTGTACTTTTTACGCACCCATTGAAACCTATGGGAGCACGCGTGTGACTATTTGCTCTGCACACGCCACCCGTGGACCTCCTGGTCACTAACTGACGTTAGCTCCTTGTAGGCCCAGCGATTCTAGAGGCCCTAGGCCTTTTCCCTTTTCTGTTCGTGGTACTTATACCACTATTTTAGTATATGGTTTGAGTGGCCACCAGGGCCTATCCATATAACGTGCAACTTCTGTGTATTCTGTGATAATCTTGTTTGACGATTTGTGCTCCTGTGCTCATAAAGAGACTAGGGGTTACTTTGAGAAATAAATACATATATATTTTGAATATATATCTGTGTGGTGTCCTTTCATTGGTATAAAAGGGGGTTACTATTGGTAAAACAGCTTGCTTAACACGCTTCACGAGTTTAGCCTCAAAGACTGCTTAGCCTACGCTACCACTAGGGCAGCTAGTCCGAAAAGGTTGACTTACAACCACACCATAAGGGTTGCTTGGCATGGTACAAGGTGGTCACTAGAACTAGTGAACAGCATATACCAGGCCAACTTCTCACAACGGCGACCTCAGAGGAGCCCGGAAAGGGGGTCCTGACTACCCTGAGACCCACCCTCAAAGTATCGTAGCCGGGCACTGGCGGGAGATTCCCCAGGGGGAGGATTCTCGCAACTAGGATCGTACTTCTGGCACCACACGACACAGAGGGACTGTAGGAGAGTAGGGTCTGCTATCCTATGGTCACCCCAAATTTTTGCTTTTTGCTTCACTGGTTTTTGACATATTGAGGCTGTGGGCCTGCCAATCAGACCCCCAGCCTGCTGTTCTCTCTACTAAATTAAAACTATGCACCCTAGGTGCATAACCAATTGGAAGTGGATCACCCTGTCAGCCCCTGTACCAGTGTACACTAGGTACCCAGGGCATTGGTGTACCCAAGGCCTGCCAGGGGCTGCAGCATGTATTATGCCACCCCAGGCTTGGCCTAACAATCTGACACAACTGGCTGATCACTCAGCTGGGGTAAGTTGGTGTAATCACCTCTTACTTAGGTGTAGTATACCTATACCTAACCTTAAATGGGACACCTGGTAACCTATAAGTCACTCCTATGGCAGGCCTTAACAATCCTGAAGGCAGAGTGCTTGGTTCCATGTGAGATGGTGCTCTGGCATGAGCTGAGCCTGTCTGCAGTGGTCGGAACAACTTCCTTCTACTGTTTCCAGATATCGTCATACCATATACTCTTAAGTGCATTATGAACCTCGCGGTTAAATGCTATCTTTGGTTTGGCTTTATCAAAACATGTCGAGTAAGGTGTCATACGAATTGGAATACTAACCCCTCGCCAATTCTGGCGACGGGGTTAGCATTCCACCCTTCTAGAGGGACACGACATGTACAGTACCTGAAACCCGGGTAAAATCAGACATAGCCTCAGCT
This sequence comes from Triturus cristatus, assembly GCF_964204655.1. Lineage (NCBI taxonomy): Eukaryota > Metazoa > Chordata > Amphibia > Caudata > Salamandridae > Triturus > Triturus cristatus. The sequence continues at coordinate 1,051,341,018 of NC_140579.1, forward strand.
CCACCAAATGGATGCTGCCACCACAGACACAAGTCTGCCCTCCTGCTGCTGGGAGTCCTTCCAGCTTGGGAGGTGTGGACAAAGGGTTTCCTGCCAGGGGAGGTGCATGCACCACCCCAGACAGGATTTTGTGTATTGGTCAGGTAGGGCTTGAAAGAAACCAGACATGCCTGTGGCTCACAAGGAGCCTCGGTGCATATGCCAGTTCAAACCGGTCCTGGGGCACACCAGTCCCGGGCCTGGGGCGAGCTGGACAAAGGATTGGGGGTGTAACCACCCCCCTTCCTGGTCCCACCCATAGGGAGGGACCTAGCAGGTAGTCCGGCCCCTAGAATCCGCTTAAAGGTAGGAGCTGTGTCCTAAGACTTCAGACATCCTGGAATCAACTTGAAACTAAGAAGAAGACGGGAACTTCGACATTCTGCTGCACAGAAGACTGAAGAAAATCTCCCCTGTGGTCAGGGAGTGACCACCTTGCTAACGCAAGCACCATCCAGCGAATCACCGTCTGCTTTGCCGCCGCCTCCCGCCGGAGCCCGAGCCCAGAGACTGACAAGACCTGGACCTCCAGACCTCTCACCGCCCGATCCACAGTCCCTGAAAAGAGGAGACCCGTGGAGGCACCGAGACACGTGGAGCCAGCCATCTTGGAACGACTACGACAAGCTGACCAGTGCAACAACCGAGGCTCCCTCCAAGTTGTGCTTTGGGTCCTGAGAAGCCCAACCCTCGAGCAGCATCTGCACCAAAGGTGAGCCCTCCAGCATCTCCACGATCTGCGTGGGGCCCTTCTGCATTTTGCCACTCGACGCGCCTAACCGGTTGCTGGCCCGCTGGCTAGTGGCCATCTTGGCGACGAAATCTACGACAAACACCGCTGGTCTGGTTGCTCCAGACTGGCCCTTGCTCCCCTCCAAAGGAGCAATCCCTCTGACCTTGCTGGTCAGAACCAACAGCTGATTTCCGAATCCTCCTGCAATTGCTTTTGCCAAGGCTTGTTTGCTTCGATCAAGTCGCCGACACCGCCGACAGCGAGAGCCTGCGTGGGACAGCTCGTGAGCCGACTCCTGGACGTCGTCGACCTTCAGGGACCACGTGGCTGCGGAGACAAGCTACCCCTCATCACCTGTTTGCACCCGACATCGCCTGGTACCCACCTGGTGCCACGCTGGTCACTGGCTAGTGACTGTGAACACTGTCCCCTCTGCTTACAGGTCTTCAACATCTCCGATCCACTCTTGGATCCACTGCATCTCTTCCCGACCGACCGCCTGCAGCATCTTTGTCCCAGGCTCAACGGAACAGATAGAAGAAACCCGACGCACTTTGAGGCCTATGCACCCGCTTCCTGTGGGTGAGGTAAAGCTGGTACTCCGGTGCCCATGTGTAGTATTACATCTCTAGTGCCTGTGTTCCAAATCTTAAGTTCCTAGGTCATCCGGAAGATTCCTTTTGCAGTAACTTTGTACTTTTTACGCACCCATTGAAACCTATGGGAGCACGCGTGTGACTATTTGCTCTGCACACGCCACCCGTGGACCTCCTGGTCACTAACTGACGTTAGCTCCTTGTAGGCCCAGCGATTCTAGAGGCCCTAGGCCTTTTCCCTTTTCTGTTCGTGGTACTTATACCACTATTTTAGTATATGGGTTGAGTGGCCACCAGGGCCTACCCATATAAAGTGCAACTTCTGTGTATTCTGTGATAATCTTGTTTGACGATTTGTGCTCCTGTGCTCATAAAGAGACTAGGGGTTACTTTGAGAAATAAATACATATATATTTTGAATATATATCTGTGTGGTGTCCTTTCATTGGTATAAAAGGGGGTTACTATTGGTAAAACAGCTTGCTTAACACGCATCACGAGTTTAGCCTCAAAGACTGCTTAGCCTACGCTACCACTAGGGCAGCTAGTCCAAAAAGGTTGACTTACAACCACACCATAAGGGTTGCTTGGCATGGTACAAGGTGGTCACTAGAACTAGTGAACAGCATATACCAGGCCAACTTCCCACATTGGTGAGCAGCGGTTGGATTTGAGCTTGCTGTGTTTTACCATTGTAATCTCTTGGTTACCAATTGAAAGATCACATAGGTACCTGTAGGTACATATAAAACAAGATTAGATATACTTAAGTTCTACTGAACTTAGTTGTTGTAGAGCAAAGGGAGTAGCACACCCTGACTACAACTACTAGATAGGTTTAGTAGGTAAACCCAAGTGTAGGTAGATTGCAACACATCCACCCACACTTAAGAGCAATGGCTGGGGCAGAGGGGTCCACTGTACCCATCTCTGTTGAGAGTGACCCCCCGAGGGCACCATCCATCTTTGCTACCCTTAATCAGAATGAGCTCAGGCATTTGGCAACTCTTAGAGGCCTTAAACAGCCCAAGAACCCAAACTCTGCTGAGCTCAGAGAGCTCTTACAGAATGATGAGAATCAGAGAGCACTCAAGAAAGCTTCCCAGTTAGCCCCCTTAGGGTCAGGAACAGGAGGCCCCCCTTCTGAAGATACTACAGAGGTACCCAGTCCCAATAGTCACCCCTTAGATGGGATGCCTACCACAGAGGATGAGAGTGAAAAGGATACTGACAGTAGTGAGGATGAAGGGAGAACTAGCCCAGTGCCAAGTATTATACTTGGCCCAGCTAAACCAAGGCTATTGGGGACTGACAGTGGGTTCAACCCACTGGATCTCCCCAGTGGACTTAACACAGGGCTTGGAAGGCAAAGGAATCGCTCAGGTGACTCCAATGCTTCCCATGGCTCTAGAGGCTCTCAAGGTCACTCCAGGAGAAGGATGACCACCCCTCAGAGGAGGGAACATGAGGCCAAGATGCAAGAGGCCCAGCTGAGGATCAGGAAGCAGGAGCTAGAAGTAGCCCTGATGGAAGAGAAACTTAGCAAGGCTAGACAGCATAAAGAGAGTGGGTCTATACCCACTGGTGGCAGCATTGTCCCTAAGGACAAAGATAGGGTTTTCGACAATAGAAACCTGTCTAAGGTTGTGCCCCCCTACAAAAGTGGGGATGACATCCACAAGTGGATAACTGCTCTTGAGAGAGCCTGCAAAGTACAGCAGGTTCCTGAAGATCAGTGGGCAGCAATCCTCTGGCTCTCCTTTGAAGGAAGAGGCAGAGACAGACTCCTCACTGTTAGAGAAGAGGATGTCAGAAACTACAGAGTCCTGAAGAGTGTTCTGGTAGATGGGTTAGGCTTAACCACTGAACAGTACAGGTTAATGTTCAGAGACACCCAAAAGACACAGACTCAGGACTGGTCTGAATACATTGAATGTGCCACTAAGGCTTTGGAGGGTTGGTTGCTGGGAAGTAAGGTATCTGATTTTACAGGATTGTATAATTTGATGATGAGAGAGCAGATTTTAAATAACTGTCAAAACCAGCAACTGCATCAACACTTGGTTGACTCTGATCTGACCTCTCCCCAAGAATTGGGAAAGAAGGCAGACAAATGGGTCAGAACCAGGGTTAAGCAAAAGAACCAGAACCAGGGCCAAGGGGGTGATCAGAAGAAAACAGACCAAAAGGGTGGAGATCAGAAATCTAAAGACCAGAAGTCTTCAACAGGGCCCCAAACTACTGCTAAGGAGGGTGGGTCCCAACAACAGTCCAAAAAGAAGAAAGAAGGTCAAAAGAAACCCTGGTGCAGTCATTGCAAAAATACAACTCACTGGACTAGTGATTGCAAAAAGGGTGGAGCCCCCAACACGGTTGCCCCTAAGGCACCTGCTCCCAGTACTACTGTTAGCAGTGTTGGTCCCCAGACAAAGGGTGTAGTGGGAATCACTATGGGAACTGAAGGAGATTCTGACTTAGACAGAACCCTTACACAGGCAGTCTTGATCTGTGATGGGGACATTGATTTGTCCCTGACTGTGAGCCCCAGTAACCTGGGCAAGTACAGACAGACTCCTTTAATTAATGACAAAGTGGCTCAAGCCTACAGGGACACATGTGCCAGTGTCACTATGGTGACACCAGGCTTTGTGGATCCTGGACAGTACATACCAGGTGAGAACTACCTGGTGACCAATGCCAGCAATGCCACTACTTCACATAGTGTGGCAGTTGTTAACTTCTCATGGGGAGGGGTAACTGGCCTCAAAAGGGTTGTGGTTAGTGCAGACCTCCCAGTAGAATGTTTGTTGGGCAATGACCTAGAGAGTTCTCTATGGTCAGAAGTGGAGTACAGGACTCATGCAGAGATGTTAGGTATATCATCACATGTCCTTGCTGTGACCAGGTCACAGGCCAAAAAGTGCCTCACTGAACCTCAGGTCTTGGATCCTGGAACAATGGACCAAGCACCTACCAAGAAGAAGAACAGGAGGGTCAAGGCTGTGCCTTCCCCCCTGCCTCAGAGTGATGATCAGCCTTCCCAGGAAGCTGATCTAGAGGACCCTGAAGGAACTGTCCCTGAAGAGCTTGAACCTGATCAGGTTGAGTTTCTGGGGACAGGGGGACCTTCAAGGGCTGACTTGAGGCAGGCTCAGTTATCCTGTCCCTCTCTTGAACCCCTCAGACAGCTGGCTGCTGCTGAGGCTGCTGGGAATGCTCAAGGTACCCATAAAGTGTATTGGGATGAAGGGCTCCTTTATTCAGAGGCTAGAGACCCCAAGCCTGGTGCAACCAGGAGGTTGGTCATACCTCTGCAATTTAGGGGCTTCCTTCTTACCTTGGCCCATGATATTCCTTTAGCAGGACACCTAGGCCAGAACAAGACCTGGGACAGACTTGTCCCTCACTTTCACTGGCCTCATATGAATGAAGATACAAAGGAGTTTTGTCGCTCCTGTGTTACCTGCCAAGCCAGTGGCAAATCAGGTGGCACAACAAAGGCCCCCCTAATACCACTACCTGTGGTGGGGGTCCCCTTTGAAAGAGTGGGAATAGACATAGTGGGTCCCATGGATCCTCCCACTGCATCTGGGCACAGATTTATACTGGTGGTAGTGGATCATGCCACCAGGTATCCAGAGGCAATTCCCCTTAGGACCACTACAGCTCCTGTTGTGGCCAGGGCCCTGCTGGGAGTATTCTCCAGAGTGGGGTTTCCTAAGGAGGTAGTATCTGACAGAGGTACCAACTTTATGTCAGGATACTTGACAGCTATGTGGAAGGAATGTGGTGTCAACTACAAGTTCACCACCCCTTATCACCCACAATGCAATGGGCTTGTTGAGAGATTCAACAAGACCCTAAAGGGTATGATCAAAGGATTACCTGAAAAGCTCAGGCGAAGATGGGATATCCTTCTACCCTGCCTTCTGTTTGCTTACAGAGAGGTCCCACAAAAAGGAGTTGGCTACAGCCCCTTTGAATTGTTGTTTGGGCACCCTGTGAGAGGCCCACTGTGTTTGGTGAAGGAAGGATGGGAGTTACCTCTCAAAAAGCCTAAGCTAGACATAGTGGACTATGTACTTGGTCTCCGCTCCAGGATGGCTGAGTATATGGAGAAGGCATCTAAAAACCTTGAGGCAAGCCAGGCCTTACAGAAAGCTTGGCATGACCAAAAGGCTGTCTTGGTTGAGTATCAGCCAGGACAGAAGGTATGGGTGTTGGAGCCAGTGGCCCCAGCAGCACTCCAAGACAAATGGTCTGGACCCCATACAATCCTGGAAAAGAAGGGAGAGGTCACCTACTTGGTCGACCTAGGAACTCCCAGGAGTCCCCACAGGGTACTCCATGTTAACAGGCTTAAAGCATATGTTGACAGGGCAGACATGGGCTTGCTCATGGCTACAGATGAGGGACAGGAGGAAGAGAGTGACCCTCTCCCAGACCTGTTGTCTCAGAACCCTGAAGATGGCTCAGTTGAAGGAGTGACCCTTGGAGGCAACCTCACTGCCCATCAGCAGACTGAATGTAGACAGGTTCTACAATCATTTTCACATATGTTTTCCTTGATACCTAGTCAAACTGACTGGTGTACCCATGTTGTGGACACTGGTGACAGTCTGCCTGTAAAGAACAAACTTTACAGACAACCTGACCACGTCAGGGACTGTATAAAGGCTGAGGTACATAAAATGCTGGAATTAGGTGTCATTGAACCCTCAGAGAGCCCCTGGGCTAGCCCAGTGGTTCTGGTCCCCAAACCTCACACCAAAGATGGCAAGAGAGAGATGAGGTTCTGTGTGGACTACAGAGGACTCAATGCTGTCACCAGGACAGATGCACACCCTATTCCAAGGGCAGATGAGCTCATAGACAAACTAGCTTCTGCAAAGTTTTTGAGCACATTTGACTTGACAGCTGGCTATTGGCAAATCAGGTTAGCTGAGGAGTCTAAGGCCAAAACAGCATTCTCAACCCCAGGTGGGCATTATCAGTTTGTGGTGATGCCCTTTGGTCTGAAGAATGCACCTGCCACCTTCCAAAGGCTGGTGAACCAAGTCCTTACTGGGTTGGATGACTTTTGCGCAGCATATCTTGATGACATTGCTGTCTTTAGTTCCACCTGGGAGGATCACCTGATCCACCTGAAGAAGGCTCTTGAGGCTCTGCAAAGGGCAGGCCTCACTATCAAGGCTACTAAGTGCCAGATAGGGCAGAGTAAGGTTGTGTATTTGGGCCACCTTGTAGGTGGGGGCCAAGTTCAACCACTGGAGAGTAAGATACAGTCCATCAAGGATTGGTCCCCTCCAACCACCCAGACTCAAGTTCGAGCTTTCTTGGGCTTGACTGGGTATTACAGGAAGTTTGTTAAGAACTATGGATCCATTGTGACTCCTCTTAATGATCTGACATCCAAGAAGATGCCCAAAAAGGTTCAGTGGACAGTAAGCTGTCAAAAGGCATTTGATGACCTGAAGGAGGCCATGTGCTCTGCACCTATCCTGAAAAGTCCTGACTACTCCAAAGAGTTTATTGTCCAAACAGATGCTTCTGAGTTGGGTGTGGGAGCTGTGCTGTCACAACTTAATGTAGATGGTCAAGACCAACCCATTGCTTTTATTAGCAGAAGGTTGACCCCCAGAGAGAAGAATTGGTCAGCTATTGAGAGGGAGGCCTTTGCTGTGGTGTGGGCCCTGAAGAAGCTGAGGCCATACTTGTTTGGCACTCACTTCAAGATTCAGACCGACCATAAGCCCCTCTTGTGGCTAAATCAGATGAAGGGTGAAAACCCCAAACTGCTTAGGTGGTCCATTTCCCTACAGGGGATGGACTTTACAGTGGAGCACCGGCCAGGTACTGACCATGGGAATGCAGATGGTCTCTCCAGGTACTTCCACTTAGGACATGAAGACGAGACTGGTCAAGGCTAGTTTAATGTCCCAGCGTTTGGGGGGGGGTTGTGTAGGAGAGTAGGGTCTGCTATCCTATGGTCACCCCAAATTTTTGCTTTTTGCTTCACTAGTTTTTGACATATTGAGGCTGTGGGCCTGCCAATCAGACCCCCAGCCTGCTGTTCTCTCTACTAAATTAAAACTATGCACCCTAGGTGCATAACCAATTGGAAGTGGATCACCCTGTCAGCCCCTGTACCAGTGTACACTAGGTACCCAGGGCATTGGTGTACCCAAGGCCTGCCAGGGGCTGCAGCATGTATTATGCCACCCCAGGCTTGGCCTAACAATCTGACACAACTGGCTGATCACTCAGCTGGGGTAAGTTGGTGTAATCACCTCTTACTTAGGTGTAGTATACCTATACCTAACCTTAAATGGGACACCTGGTAACCTATAAGTCACTCCTATGGCAGGCCTTAACAATCCTGAAGGCAGAGTGCTTGGTTCCATGTGAGATGGTGCTCTGGCATGAGCTGAGCCTGTCTGCAGTGGTCGGAACAACTTCCTTCTACTGTTTCCAGATATCGTCATACCATATACTCTTAAGTGCATTATGAACCTCGCGGTTAAATGCTATCTTTGGTTTGGCTTTATCAAAACATGTCGAGTAAGGTGTCATACGAATTGGAATACTAACCCCTCGCCAATTCTGGCGACGGGGTTAGCATTCCACCCTTCTAGAGGGACACGACATGTACAGTACCTGAAACCCGGGTAAAATCAGACATAGCCTCAGCTCCACCAAATGGATGCTGCCACCACAGACACAAGTCTGCCCTCCTGCTGCTGGGAGTCCTTCCAGCTTGGGAGGTGTGGACAAAGGGTTTCCTGCCAGGGGAGGTGCATGCACCACCCCAGACAGGATTTTGTGTATTGGTCAGGTAGGGCTTGAAAGAAACCAGACATGCCTGTGGCTCACAAGGAGCCTCGGTGCATATGCCAGTTCAAACCGGTCCTGGGGCACACCAGTCCCGGGCCTGGGGCGAGCTGGACAAAGGATTGGGGGTGTAACCACCCCCCTTCCTGGTCCCACCCATAGGGAGGGACCTAGCAGGTAGTCCGGCCCCTAGAATCCGCTTAAAGGTAGGAGCTGTGTCCTAAGACTTCAGACATCCTGGAATCAACTTGAAACTAAGAAGAAGACGGGAACTTCGACATTCTGCTGCACAGAAGACTGAAGAAAATCTCCCCTGTGGTCAGGGAGTGACCACCTTGCTAACGCAAGCACCATCCAGCGAATCACCGTCTGCTTTGCCGCCGCCTCCCGCCGGAGCCCGAGCCCAGAGACTGACAAGACCTGGACCTCCAGACCTCTCACCGCCCGATCCACAGTCCCTGAAAAGAGGAGACCCGTGGAGGCACCGAGACACGTGGAGCCAGCCATCTTGGAACGACTACGACAAGCTGACCAGTGCAACAACCGAGGCTCCCTCCAAGTTGTGCTTTGGGTCCTGAGAAGCCCAACCCTCGAGCAGCATCTGCACCAAAGGTGAGCCCTCCAGCATCTCCACGATCTGCGTGGGGCCCTTCTGCATTTTGCCACTCGACGCGCCTAACCGGTTGCTGGCCCGCTGGCTAGTGGCCATCTTGGCGACGAAATCTACGACAAACACCGCTGGTCTGGTTGCTCCAGACTGGCCCTTGCTCCCCTCCAAAGGAGCAATCCCTCTGACCTTGCTGGTCAGAACCAACAGCTGATTTCCGAATCCTCCTGCAATTGCTTTTGCCAAGGCTTGTTTGCTTCGATCAAGTCGCCGACACCGCCGACAGCGAGAGCCTGCGTGGGACAGCTCGTGAGCCGACTCCTGGACGTCGTCGACCTTCAGGGACCACGTGGCTGCGGAGACAAGCTACCCCTCATCACCTGTTTGCACCCGACATCGCCTGGTACCCACCTGGTGCCACGCTGGTCACTGGCTAGTGACTGTGAACACTGTCCCCTCTGCTTACAGGTCTTCAACATCTCCGATCCACTCTTGGATCCACTGCATCTCTTCCCGACCGACCGCCTGCAGCATCTTTGTCCCAGGCTCAACGGAACAGATAGAAGAAACCCGACGCACTTTGAGGCCTATGCACCCGCTTCCTGTGGGTGAGGTAAAGCTGGTACTCCGGTGCCCATGTGTAGTATTACATCTCTAGTGCCTGTGTTCCAAATCTTAAGTTCCTAGGTCATCCGGAAGATTCCTTTTGCAGTAACTTTGTACTTTTTACGCACCCATTGAAACCTATGGGAGCACGCGTGTGACTATTTGCTCTGCACACGCCACCCGTGGACCTCCTGGTCACTAACTGACGTTAGCTCCTTGTAGGCCCAGCGATTCTAGAGGCCCTAGGCCTTTTCCCTTTTCTGTTCGTGGTACTTATACCACTATTTTAGTATATGGTTTGAGTGGCCACCAGGGCCTACCCATATAAAGTGCAACTTCTGTGTATTCTGTGATAATCTTGTTTGACGATTTGTGCTCCTGTGCTCATAAAGAGACTAGGGGTTACTTTGAGAAATAAATACATATATATTTTGAATATATATCTGTGTGGTGTCCTTTCATTGGTATAAAAGGGGGTTACTATTGGTAAAACAGCTTGCTTAACACGCATCACGAGTTTAGCCTCAAAGACTGCTTAGCCTACGCTACCACTAGGGCAGCTAGTCCAAAAAGGTTGACTTACAACCACACCATAAGGGTTGCTTGGCATGGTACAAGGTGGTCACTAGAACTAGTGAACAGCATATACCAGGCCAACTTCCCACAGGGACCACACTGGGTATTCTCAGAACAAGCTTTATCAAACAGGTATCACTGCAAATATGTACAAGGTGAGCACGGGCTCAAGAGTCTCGGAAAGGTAGGGGGTAGCGGGACTGTCTCTGGTAACGGTTCAAAGCAGGGACGTACCCGGCGCACAGCTCACAATCCTCGAGCTGGGGGATACGTGGTCGGAGGTGGGGTCCGGCGGGACCGTGAGAGTCTGGGGGAGCCGCGAGTCACTCAGCAGGGCTCAGGTACAAGTTCGGAGGTCTTACGATCTTCAGGGAGCCGCGAGTCACTCAGCAGGGCTCAGGTACAAGTTCGGAGGTCTTACGATCTTCAGGGAGCCGCGAGTCACTCAGCGGGCTCAGGTACAAGTTCGGAGGTCTTACGATCTTCAGGGAGCCGCGAGTCACTCAGCAGGGCTCAGGTGAGTTCCAGTTCCAGGAGCCGCGACCACGTCAGCAGGCTCTCGTTGTTCCAGCGTCGAATCTGCCGGACAGCCCCAGAGCACCCCTTGTTATAGTTCGACCCCTCTTTGATGTCCGGAGTCTGTGCAGGCAGGGGTCTTGTCACCTGGGGGTCGCTTGTCGGGATTTCCTGCTATAGTCTTTTGATCCTTTCAGGGCCGGGTCGGGAGGAGTCCCAGACACCCAGCAGGCGTGGAGCCAGCCCTCAGGGAGGCCGGAGGGCCGATCGAAACCCATCATCCCGGGGGAGTTCAGAGGTGCGATAGAAACTGCTCCTCCCTCTCTCATCCCCTGGAAGCGTGATGTCCTCCAGCCGGAGTGGCGCCTCTATGCCCGGGTCGCGCTGGGGCCGGGCGGCCATCTTGGTGCATGAAGTGGGCACGCGGGCCCGGGGTGGCCGAAAGGGGAGAGGCCAGGGACGGAGATGTCCGGGTCGGTGCGGGTGTCCTGGTGGGGAGGTTCGGCCGGGCCGGGGGCTTGGGCTGTAGGTACCAGGTTTCGGTGGTGCGGGGGCACGGAGGGCCATTCTACGAGGCCGGGTCCAACACGCGTCCCCCCCAGCTGAAAGCCGGAGAGAACTGCCCATCAGCTTGGGGGGTTCTCTTCGCTGAGGCGGAAGAACCGGGAGAGGCCGTAAGCATTGGCGTGGTCCGTACCAGGGCGGTGTTCCACGGTGAAATCCATCCCCTGGAGGGAGATTGACCACCGCAGTAGCTTGGGGTTTTCTCCTCGCATCTGCATGAGCCAACGTAAGGGCCGATGGTCAGTTTGGACTCTGAAATGGGTGCCAAACAGGTAGGGTCGTAACTTTTTGAGTGCCCAGACCACGGCAAAGGCTTCGCGCTCTATGGTGCTCCATCTTTGTTCTCGGGGCAACAGCCGCCGACTGAGGAAGGCGACGGGCTGGTCTAGGCCTTGGTCATTTACTTGGGACAGGATGGCCCCAATGCCATGCTCGGAGGCATCGGTTTGGACTATGAACTCCTTGGCGTAGTCGGGAGCCCGGAGGACGGGGGCAGTACACATGGCCCTTTTTAGGGCATCGAAAGCTTCCTGGCAGGCAGCCGTCCACTGCACTTTCTTTGGCTGTTTTTTAGACGTGAGTTCTGTGAGAGGGCCGACAAGGCTGCCATACCCCCGAATGAATCTTCGGTAGTAGCCCGTGAGTCCCAGAAAGGCTCGGACCTCCGTCTGGGTGATGGGTGGTTCCCAGGCCAGGATGGCGTCGATCTTTGGCTGTAGCGGGGCGACCTGGCCACTCCCGACCTGGTGCCCCAAGTAGAACACGGATCCTTGCCCGATCTGGCACTTGCTGGCTTTTACTGTGAGGCCTGCCTGGCGCAGGGCGATTAGCACCCTTCGGAGGTGCTGGAGGTGCTCACTCCACTCTGAACTGAAGACAGCGATGTCGTCCAGGTATGCCGCGCTGAACTGTTCTAGCCCGGCCAGGACTCTATTCACCAGTCGCTGGAAAGTGGCCGGGGCATTTTTCATCCCGAAGGGCATTACGCGGAAGCGGTAGTGCCCATCGGGGGTGGAGAAAGCGGACCGCTCTTTGGCCCCTTCGGTGAGCGCAATCTGCCAGTATCCGCAGGTGAGGTCGAATGTGCTGAGGAACCGGGCTGCCCCTAGTCGGTCAATGAGTTCGTCGGCTCGTGGAATGGGGTGGGCATCGGCTCGGGTAACGTCATTGAGCCCCCGGTAGTCTACGCAGAATCGGAGCTCGGGGGCGACACCGGGGGCCGCTGCCTTCGGGACCAGGACCACGGGGCTGGCCCAGGGACTGTCAGAGGGCTCGATCACCCCCAGGGTCAACATCTTCGAGACTTCCGCTTGAATGCAGGACCGGACCCGGTCAGGAACCCGGTAGGCTCGGTGTCTCACCGGCGGGCTGTCCCCGGTGTCCACATCATGAACACACCAGTCGGTGACCCGGGGGGTCAGGGAGAAGAGGTCAGAAAATTGTCTTAGGAGCTGGCGGCAGTCCGCTTGTTGCTGGGCAGTGAGGGCTGGGGAGAGGTTCACTCCTTCCACGGAGCCATCCTGCTCCTTGATACACAGGAGGTCCGGGAGGGGATCCGACTCATCTTCGGCCCCGTCATCGGTGGCCAGCAGGAGGCTCAGTTCTGTCCGCTGGAAGTGAGGCTTGAGGCGGTTCACGTGCAGGACCCGGAGGGGATCCCGAGGCGACTGGACGTCCACCAAGTAGGTGACTTGGCTCTTCTTCTCGACCACTTTGTAGGGCCCAGTCCATCGGTCCTGGAGAGCGCCAGGCTTCACCGGGGCCATGACCCACACCTGCTGGCCCGGCTGGAACTCGACCAGAGTAGCATTCTGGTCGTACCAGCGCTTCATTTCTTCTTGACTCGCCTCCAGGTTGGCCTCGGCCAGTTCTCGGAACCTCCTGGTCTGGTTCCGGAGGGCCAGGACATATTGGAACACATCTCGGGGGGTGGCCTGGGGTGCTGCCTCCCACCCTTCCTTAACTAAACTGAGGGGACCTCGGACGGGGTGCCCATAGAGTAATTCAAACGGGCTGAACCCTAAGGACTTCTGGGGGACCTCCCGGTAAGCGAACAAGAGGCAGGGGAGCAGGACGTCCCACTTACGCCGGAGGGGCTCTTCTAGGCCAGCGATCATCCCTTTCAAAGTCCTATTAAACCTCTCTACTAGGCCGTTCCCTTGGGGATGGTACGGGGTGGTGAACTTATAGGACACCCCACATTGTTGCCACAGGGACGTCATATACCTGGATATAAAATTAGTGCCGCGATCGCTCACGACCTCGCGGGGGAAACCCACCCTGGAGAAGATCCCCATCAGGGCCCGGCCCACCACGGGGGCCGTAATGGTGCGTAGGGGAATAGCCTCTGGGTAGCGGGTGGCGTGGTCCACTAGGATCAAGATGAAACGGTGACCTTGGGATGTGGGGGGGTCCAGTGGCCCCACGATGTCGATCCCGACTCGTTCGAAGGGGGTACTGACGACCGGGAAGGGTTGGAGGGGAGCCTTGCGCTTCCCCCCACTCTTCCCACTGGCTTGGCACGTGGGGCAGTGTAGGAAGGTGGATATCTGACTATGGTTACCCCCAAATTTTTGCCTAGTGTCTAGCTGGTTTTTCGACTTAGTTGGCCTGAGATCCTGCCATTCAGGCTCTCAGGCTATCTGCTCTCTCTGTAAAATGGACTCCATGTACCCTAGGTACATAACCAATTGGAAGTGGATCACCCTGTCAGCCCCTGTACCAGTGTACACTAGGTACCCAGGGCATTGGTGTACCCAAGGCCCGCCAGGGGCTGCAGCATGTATTATGCCACCCCAGGCTTGGCCTAACAACCTGACACAACTGGCTGATCACTCAGCTGGGGTAAGTTGGTGTAATCACCTCTTACTTAGGTGTAGTATACCTATACCTAACCTTAAATGGGACACCTGGTAACCTATAAGTCACTCCTATGGCAGGCCTTAACAATCCTGAAGGCAGAGTGCTTGGTTCCATGTGAGATGGTGCTCTGGCATGAGCTGAGCCTGTCTGCAGTGGTCGGAACAACTTCCTTCTACTGTTTCCAGATATCGTCATACCATATACTCTTAAGTGCATTATGAACCTCGCGGTTAAATGCTATCTTTGGTTTGGCTTTATCAAAACATGTCGAGTAAGGTGTCATACGAATTGGAATACTAACCCCTCGCCAATTCTGGCGACGGGGTTAGCATTCCACCCTTCTAGAGGGACACGACATGTACAGTACCTGAAACCCGGGTAAAATCAGACATAGCCTTAGCTCCACAAAATGGATGCTGCCACCACAGACACAAGTCTGCCCTCCTGCTGCTGGGAGTCCTTCCAGCTTGGGAGGTGTGGACAAAGGGTTTCCTGCCAGGGGAGGTGCGTGCACCACCCCAGACAGGATTTTGTGTATTGGTCAGGTAGGGCTTGAAAGAAACCAGACATGCCTGTGGCTCACAAGGAGCCTCGGGGCATATGCCAGTTCAAACCGGTCCTGGGGCACACCAGTCCCGGGCCTGGGGCGAGCTGGACAAAGGATTGGGGGTGTAACCACCCCCCTTCCTGGTCCCACCCATAGGGAGGGACCTAGCAGGTAGTCCGGCCCCTAGAATCCGAATAAAGGTAGGAGCTGTGTCCTAAGACTTCAGACATCCTGGAATCAACTTGAAACTAAGAAGAAGACGGGAACTTCGACATTCTGCTGCACAGAAGACTGAAGAAAATCTCCCCTGTGGTCAGGGAGTGACCACCTTGCTAACGCAAGCACCATCCAGCGAATCAACGTCTGCTTTGCCGCCGCCTCCCGCCGGAGCCCGAGCCCAGAGACTGACAAGACCTGGACCTCCAGACCTCTCACCGCCCGATCCACAGTCCCTGCAAAGAAGAGACCCGTGGAGGCACCGAGACACGTGGAGCCAGCCATCTTGAAACGACCACGACAAGCTGACCAGTGCAACAACCGAGGCTCCCTCCAAGTTGTGCTTTGGGTCCTGAGAAGCCCAACCCTCGAGCAGCATCTGCACCAAAGGTGAGCCCTCCAGCATCTCCACGATCTGCGTGGGGCCCTTCTGCATTTTGCCACTCGACGCGCCTAACCGGTTGCTGGCCCGCTGGCTAGTGGCCATCCTGGCGACGAAATCTACGACAAACACCGCTGGTCTGGTTGCTCCAGACTGGCCCTTGCTCCCCTCCAAAGGAGCAATCCCTCTGACCTTGCTGGTCAGAACCAACAGCTGATTTCCGATTCCTCCTACAATTGCTTTTGCCAAGGCTTGTTTGCTTCGATCAAGTCGCCGACACCGCCGACAGCGAGAGCCTGCGTGGGACAGCTCGTGAGCCGACTCCTGGACGTCGTCGACCTTCAGGGACCACGTGGCTGCGGAGACAAGCTACCCCTCATCACCTGTTTGCACCCGACATCGCCTGGTGCCCACCTGGTGCCACGCTGGTCACTGGCTAGTGACTGTGAACACTGTCCCCTCTGCTTACAGGTCTTCAACATCTCCGATCCACTCTTGGATCCACTGCATCTCTTCCCGACCGACCGCCTGCAGCATCTTTGTCCCAGGCTCAACGGAACAGATAGAAGAAACCCGACGCACTTTGAGGCCTATGCACCCGCTTCCTGTGGGTGAGGTAAAGCTGGTACTCCGGTGCCCATGTGTAGTAATACATCTCTAGTGCCTGTGTTCCAAATCTTAAGTTCCTAGGTCATCCGGAAGATTCCTTTTGCAGTAACTTTGTACTTTTTACGCACCCATTGAAACCTATGGGAGCCCGCGTGTGACTATTTGCTCTGCACACGCCACCCGTGGACCTCCTGGTCACTAACTGACGTTAGCTCCTCGTAGGCCCAGCGATTCTAGAGGCCCTAGGCCTTTTCCCTTTTCTGTTCGTGGTACTTATACCACTATTTTAGTATATGGTTCGAGTGGCCACCAGGGCCTATCCATATAAAGTGCAACTTCTGTGTATTCTGTGATAATCTTGTTTGACGATTTGTGCTCCTGTGCTCATAAAGAGACTAGGGGTTACTTTGAGAAATAAATACATGTATATTTTGAATATATATCTGTGTGGTGTCCTTTCATTGGTATAAAAGGGGGTTACTATTGGTAAAACAGCTTGCTTAACACGCATCACGAGTTTAGCCTCAAAGACTGCTTAGCCTACGCTACCACTAGGGCAGCTAGTCCAAAAAGGTTGACTTACAACCACACCATAAGGGTTGCTTGGCATGGTACAAGGTGGTCACTAGAACTAGTGAACAGCATATACCAGGCCAACTTCTCACATTGGTGAGCAGCGGTTGGATTTGAGCTTGCTGTGTTTTACCATTGTAATCTCTTGGTTACCAATTGAAAGATCACATAGGTACCTGTAGGTACATATAAAACAAGATTAGATATACTTAAGTTCTACTGAACTTAGTTGTTGTAGAGCAAAGGGAGTAGCACACCCTGACTACAACTACTAGATAGGTTTAGTAGGTAAACCCAAGTGTAGGTAGATTGCAACACATCCACCCACACTTAAGAGCAATGGCCGGGGCAGAGGGGTCCACTGTACCCATCTCTGTTGAGAGTGACCCCCAGAGGGCACCATCCAGCTTTGCTACCCTTAATCAGAATGAGCTCAGGCATTTGGCAACTCTTAGAGGCCTTAAACAGCCCAAGAACCCAAACTCTGCTGAGCTCAGAGAGCTCTTACAGAATGATGAGAATCAGAGAGCACTCAAGAAAGCTTCCCAGTTAGCCCCCTTAGGGTCAGGAACAGGAGGCCCCCCTTCTGAAGATGCCACTGAAGTACCCCTTCCCAATAGTCACCCCTTAGATGGGATGCCTACCACAGAGGATGAGAGTGAAAAGGATACTGACAGTAGTGAGGATGAAGGGAGAACTAGCCCAGTGCCAAGTGTTATACTTGGCCCAGCTAAACCAAGGCTATTGGGGACTGACAGTGGGGTCAACCCACTGGATCTCCCCAGTGGACTTAACCCAGGGCTTGGAAGGCAAAGGAATCGCTCAGGTGACTCCAATGCTTCCCATGGCTCTAGAGGCTCTCAAGGTCACTCCAGGAGAAGGATGACCACCCCTCAGAGGAGGGAACATGAGGCCAAGATGCAAGAGGCTCAGCTGAGGATCAGGAAGCAGGAGCTAGAAGTAGCCCTGATGGAAGAAAAACTGAGCAAGGCTAGGCAGCATAGAGAGAGTGGGTCTATACCCACTGGTGGCAGCAATGTCCCTAGGGACAAAGATAGGGTCTTTGACAATAGGAACCTGTCCAAGATTGTGCCCCCCTACAAAAGTGGGGATGACATCCACAAATGGATGACTGCTCTTGAGAGAGCCTGCAAAGTGCAGCAGGTTCCTGAAGACCAGTGGGCAGCAATCTTATGGCTCTCCTTTGAGGGGAGAGGCAGAGATAGACTCCTCACTGTTAGAGAAGAGGATGTCAGAAATTACAGAGTCCTGAAGAGTGTCCTAGTTGATGGGTTAGGCTTAACCACTGAACAGTACAGGTTAATGTTCAGAGACACCCAGAAGACACAGACTCAGGACTGGTCTGAATATGTGGAATGTGCCACTAAGGCTTTGGAGGGTTGGTTGCTGGGAAGTAAGGTGTCTGATTATACAGGATTGTACAATTTGATGATGAGAGAGCAGATTTTAAGTAATTGTCAAAACCAGCTTCTCCATCAACACCTGGTAGACTCAGATTTGACCTCTCCCCAAGAATTGGGAAAGAGGGCAGATAAATGGGTCAGGACCAGGATCAGGCCTAAAAACCAGGGTGGTGACCAAAAGAAAGATACCACCAAGCCTCAAGAGAAGGGTGGGGATAAAGAAAAAGAGAAACCTTCCTCAGGGCCCCAAAACTCCACACAGGGTGGTGGGTCCCAAGCTCCCTCCTCTACCACAGCTAAAAAGCCCTACTGCCATGAGTGTAAAACTCCTGGGCATTGGAAAACTGACAGCGGTTGCCCAAGGGCTAAAAACAAAACTGTTCCTCCAATTACTCCTGTCACACCACCTATTACTGTCAGCAGTAATCCCCCAGGTGGTGGGAGTGCCCCCAGAAATCTGGGTGGGTTTACTTGGGGAACACAGGGGGACCCTGGCTTAGCCAATTCCCCTACAGCAACCACTCTTGTCTGTGATGGTGGCATGGGGTTTGCCAACTTCACTGCCTGTCCCAACACTTTGGGTAGGTACAGACAGGAGCCCTACATCAATGGTACAAAAGCTGAGGCCTACAGAGACACTGGGGCTAGCATCACAATGGTGGCCCATTGGCTAGTTCCCTCTGAGCAGCTTTTGCCCGGTTTCTCCTACCAGGTGACCAACATTGATGGCAAACAGAACAGTCATCCCATGGCAGAGGTATGTCTCAGCTGGGGAGGGGTCACTGGCCCTAAAAGGGTAGCAGTGTCCCCAACCTTGCCTGTAGACTGCTTACTGGGGAATGACTTAGAACTCTCAGCTTGGGCTGGAGTTGAACAAGACACCCATTCTAAAATGGTAGGCCTTTCACAAAAGGGTAGGGGGGTTGTGCCATTCACAACCCCTGTCCAAATAGATTTCCTCCCTGAAAAGGTTGGAAGGGCAGTGGTAGCCACAGCCCAGGCACAGACAGACTTCCCTGTAGGGACTGGCAGAGCTGTGACAGTCACAGCTCAAACACAAACTGAGTGCCCCCCTGAAAAGGTTGGCAAGGCTGTAATGGTCTCAGCCTATACTCAGACTGACATAGGTGTAGTGAAGCCTGAAACAATGGATCACTCCACACAAACTGAGAGTAGTGGGGAGGAAGAAAAGTCTCCCTCTCCCCAGACATTAGGAAAAGGTCAGCCTCCTCAGGGATCTGACCTCACCCCTTGTGAAGGAACTGCCCCAGAGGTAGCCAGGCCTGGCCTGGCAGAGCCTCTGATGTCAGTGGCCCCTTCCAAGGTGGGATCCAGTCTGGTGCAGGTAGCCTGCCTCTCTCTACCCTGCCTCAGTCAGCCCAGGGCTGCAGAGGTCAGGGAGGCCAGTGGACCCCCAGAGGGCCCCTGTCCACAAGAACCCCCCCATCAAAAGAATGAGGATTGCCTGGCTAGTAGCCCTAGTCAGGTGATGGGTAAAAACATTCCTGAGGGATCTCCTTTACAGGTAGTTAGGGACCTCCCCCAGGGGGATTCTGTTGGGCACAGGCAAACATGGGACCTTAGGGCCCCAAACCTGACCTGTCCCTCCAGTAAGCCCACAAAAGGGACCCAGCCTCCAGCTTTAGGTAGCCAGAGGCTGACCCTGAGAGCACAGTGCAACTCAGTTAAAGAAAGAAAGGCATCCATGGTGGAGGATGATTGGAGGAAGCTGAGGCCTCACTTTGAGGACACTCACTTCAGTACTCCATCTCAACACCAGCCTTTTACTTTGCCAAGACACACCACAGGTAGAGATTCCCTATGGTGGAGACCCTCTGATACCCTTAGGGTGAGGGATTGCTTAGTGGACCATGAGACAGGGGGTAACCATGCCAGTGCTGGTTCCTCCTTATATGGCCACTTGGGCAATATAGGCTTACCTGGTCAAGGTCAGCCTTATCTCCCTTCGTTTGGGGGGGGGTTGTGTAGGAAGGTGGATATCTGACTATGGTTACCCCCAAATTTTTGCCTAGTGTCTAGCTGGTTTTTCGACTTAGTTGGCCTGAGATCCTGCCATTCAGGCTCTCAGGCTATCTGCTCTCTCTGTAAAATGGACTCCATGTACCCTAGGTACATAACCAATTGGAAGTGGATCACCCTGTCAGCCCCTGTACCAGTGTACACTAGGTACCCAGGGCATTGGTGTACCCAAGGCCCGCCAGGGGCTGCAGCATGTATTATGCCACCCCAGGCTTGGCCTAACAACCTGACACAACTGGCTGATCACTCAGCTGGGGTAAGTTGGTGTAATCACCTCTTACTTAGGTGTAGTATACCTATACCTAACCTTAAATGGGACACCTGGTAACCTATAAGTCACTCCTATGGCAGGCCTTAACAATCCTGAAGGCAGAGTGCTTGGTTCCATGTGAGATGGTGCTCTGGCATGAGCTGAGCCTGTCTGCAGTGGTCGGAACAACTTCCTTCTACTGTTTCCAGATATCGTCATACCATATACTCTTAAGTGCATTATGAACCTCGCGGTTAAATGCTATCTTTGGTTTGGCTTTATCAAAACATGTCGAGTAAGGTGTCATACGAATTGGAATACTAACCCCTCGCCAATTCTGGCGACGGGGTTAGCATTCCACCCTTCTAGAGGGACACGACATGTACAGTACCTGAAACCCGGGTAAAATCAGACATAGCCTCAGCTCCACAAAATGGATGCTGCCACCACAGACACAAGTCTGCCCTCCTGCTGCTGGGAGTCCTTCCAGCTTGGGAGGTGTGGACAAAGGGTTTCCTGCCAGGGGAGGTGCGTGCACCACCCCAGACAGGATTTTGTGTATTGGTCAGGTAGGGCTTGAAAGAAACCAGACATGCCTGTGGCTCACAAGGAGCCTCGGGGCATATGCCAGTTCAAACCGGTCCTGGGGCACACCAGTCCCGGGCCTGGGGCGAGCTGGACAAAGGATTGGGGGTGTAACCACCCCCCTTCCTGGTCCCACCCATAGGGAGGGACCTAGCAGGTAGTCCGGCCCCTAGAATCCGAATAAAGGTAGGAGCTGTGTCCTAAGACTTCAGACATCCTGGAATCAACTTGAAACTAAGAAGAAGACGGGAACTTCGACATTCTGCTGCACAGAAGACTGAAGAAAATCTCCCCTGTGGTCAGGGAGTGACCACCTTGCTAACGCAAGCACCATCCAGCGAATCAACGTCTGCTTTGCCGCCGCCTCCCGCCGGAGCCCGAGCCCAGAGACTGACAAGACCTGGACCTCCAGACCTCTCACCGCCCGATCCACAGTCCCTGCAAAGAAGAGACCCGTGGAGGCACCGAGACACGTGGAGCCAGCCATCTTGAAACGACCACGACAAGCTGACCAGTGCAACAACCGAGGCTCCCTCCAAGTTGTGCTTTGGGTCCTGAGAAGCCCAACCCTCGAGCAGCATCTGCACCAAAGGTGAGCCCTCCAGCATCTCCACGATCTGCGTGGGGCCCTTCTGCATTTTGCCACTCGACGCGCCTAACCGGTTGCTGGCCCGCTGGCTAGTGGCCATCCTGGCGACGAAATCTACGACAAACACCACTGGTCTGGTTGCTCCAGACTGGCCCTTGCTCCCCTCCAAAGGAGCAATCCCTCTGACCTTGCTGGTCAGAACCAACAGCTGATTTCCGATTCCTCCTACAATTGCTTTTGCCAAGGCTTGTTTGCTTCGATCAAGTCGCCGACACCGCCGACAGCGAGAGCCTGCGTGGGACAGCTCGTGAGCCGACTCCTGGACGTCGTCGACCTTCAGGGACCACGTGGCTGCGGAGACAAGCTACCCCTCATCACCTGTTTGCACCCGACATCGCCTGGTACCCACCTGGTGCCACGCTGGTCACTGGCTAGTGACTGTGAACACTGTCCCCTCTGCTTACAGGTCTTCAACATCTCCGATCCACTCTTGGATCCACTGCATCTCTTCCCGACCGACCGCCTGCAGCATCTTTGTCCCAGGCTCAACGGAACAGATAGAAGAAACCCGACGCACTTTGAGGCCTATGCACCCGCTTCCTGTGGGTGAGGTAAAGCTGGTACTCCGGTGCCCATGTGTAGTAATACATCTCTAGTGCCTGTGTTCCAAATCTTAAGTTCCTAGGTCATCCGGAAGATTCCTTTTGCAGTAACTTTGTACTTTTTACGCACCCATTGAAACCTATGGGAGCCCGCGTGTGACTATTTGCTCTGCACACGCCACCCGTGGACCTCCTGGTCACTAACTGACGTTAGCTCCTCGTAGGCCCAGCGATTCTAGAGGCCCTAGGCCTTTTCCCTTTTCTGTTCGTGGTACTTATACCACTATTTTAGTATATGGTTCGAGTGGCCACCAGGGCCTATCCATATAAAGTGCAACTTCTGTGTATTCTGTGATAATCTTGTTTGACGATTTGTGCTCCTGTGCTCATAAAGAGACTAGGGGTTACTTTGAGAAATAAATACATGTATATTTTGAATATATATCTGTGTGGTGTCCTTTCATTGGTATAAAAGGGGGTTACTATTGGTAAAACAGCTTGCTTAACACGCATCACGAGTTTAGCCTCAAAGACTGCTTAGCCTACGCTACCACTAGGGCAGCTAGTCCAAAAAGGTTGACTTACAACCACACCATAAGGGTTGCTTGGCATGGTACAAGGTGGTCACTAGAACTAGTGAACAGCATATACCAGGCCAACTTCTCACAGGCAGGACTTGCAGTGGGCTTCTACCGCTGCTTTCATCTTAGGCCAATAAAAATGGGTCACGAGACGGCTGTAGGTCTTGTCCTGACCCAGGTGACCGGCGAGGGGGACATCGTGGGCTAAGCCCAGGAGGAAATCCCGGAAGCGGAGAGGTACCACCAGTACCCGTCCGGATCCCAGCTCCACTGATTTCTGCTCACTATACAGGACGTTATTCTCCCAATAGATTCGGTGCGTTCCGGTCTGGTCACCTGCGGCTTGGCCCTCGGCCTGGCGCCGCAGCCCGACCAGGGAAGGACAGGTGGCTTGCTCCCGGCAAAATTCTTCTCGGGTGGGCCCGCCCTCGTGGCGCCAATGGGCCAACTCGGGTAGATCCCCCAACTCGGGGACCGGGGCGGGGTCGGATGGTGCGGGTTCGTCGCTGACGACGGACCCTTCCGATGGGGGAACGGGAGGACCCTCGGCGGGGACGGTGCTGGCTACTTTGACCGGGGTGCTCTCGATTTCTCTCCGGGGAGTGAGTCGGGCTGTCATAGATCGGGTGGTGGCACACACCCACTCGGGGAGTCCCATCATTCCTAGGTGGGCCTTGCGCTCTACGTGCTTCCAGGGGGAACTCTCCAGGTCGTTCCCTAAGAGGCAGTCGACCGGCTGGGAGGTTCTTACGGCCACCTTGAGTTTGCCTATCACCCCTCCCCACTCAAATGGCACCAGGGCCTCCTGACACATACTTTCCCTATTGTCTGCAGATATTACGGGGCAAAAGACATTGGGGAGGATCTGCTCCTCGGGAACTAGGTGCCTGAGGACACCGGTGATACTGGCCCTGGTGTCCCGCAGGGCCTCTACCTGGTGGCCATTGATCTTGACGAGCTGCCCATATTTCTGTGTGTTGGACGGTAGGAGGCTACCAGGGATCATTTCCCTATCTCCCAGGGATACTAGGGCCATCGCGGCTGGTTCCCACTCCTCGGCTTCCTCAACCTCCTCCCCTAGGGCTACGTTGGCTATCTGTCTCGCAGGGGTGACTTGGGTGGCCATGGGGCACTCTGGGTCATTGGCGTAGTGCCCGGGTTTCTGGCAGCGGAAACAGGTGACGGTCACCCGGTGTCCCCGTCTCCCAGGGGGCCCTGTTACTGGTGGGGGGGGCGCCGGGAAAGGTGGAGGTGGTGTCTTCGGGGGGCTAGGCTGGGATTCCCTCGGCCCTCCCTGGTTCCCTCCCCCTCTCTGGCGGGGTGGTCCCTGACTGGTTCGGGGGTACTCTCCTACCATGCCCCGGGAGACCCGGGTGTTGGTCCAGCGGTCGGCCTCCACGGCCAGCTTCCGGGGATCTGTGAGCTTGCTATCCAGCAGATGTTGACGTAGCTCTACGAAGCAGTTCGCAGCCAGATGTTCCCATAACATGAGGTCAGTGAGTTCGGCAAGGGTGGTGACTTTGCTGCCCTTGACCCACCCATCGAAGGCCCGACTAAAAAAGTTTACATACTCCACCCAGGTGGTGCCCGGGATCTTCCTGCAGTCCCGGAACCGTTGGCGGTACATTTCTGGGGTGAGGCCGTATCTTGTGAGGAGAGCCTCTTTCATGTGGCTGTAGGAGGTCTGCAGGGATAGGGGTAGGTCGAGCAGGGTGTCCCTTCCTTCGCTCAGAAACCGTCCCCACAACCCCGCCCCCCAGTCCTTCTGTGGAATCCGATGGGAGGTCATGGCGACCTCGTAGGCCCGAAACCATTGCTGAATGTCATCGTTTTTATAATATTCTTTGACCACATCCTTGGGGATGTGGACCTTCTGTTCCGCTGGGGGGGCCGTCTCTCGGTTCCCCGAGGGCCTCCCGTCCTCATTTCGGGCCTTGAGCTCGAGTTCCTTTAAGCTCCGTTCGTGCTCCAGTTGGAGCTTTCTTCCTTCGTGCTCCCGTTGGAGCTTCTTTTCTTCCAGTTCGCCTTGTACACGCATTTGCTCTACTGCTAGCTTCTTCTCCGCTAACTTCAATTCGCCCTCGATTTTGAGTTTGGCTAACTCGAGTTCATGACTGCGGCTTCTCTCTCTGTCCGCGAGCTCTTCCGGGGATAGGCCCCCGTCTGGTACGATGCCTCGCACCTGATTGCTACTGCTTTCATTTTGGGGGGGTTCGGCTTCGTCGGGGCGCTCCCCCGTGCCTTCCGGGCGGGAGGCCCCGGTCTCCACCCAAGTTTTCAGTGCTTTCTGCAAGTCTTCTTTAGTGTTGAGGCCAGTGGTAGCGATTTTAAGTTCTTTGCAAAATTGTTTTAGCTCTTTGTGTGTGTATTCTTCCAGATGCTCCACCTGGAACACTCTGTTGGCGTTGGTTTCTGCGGAGCTCGTGGCGCTTCCTTCTGCCATCTTTGTTGGTCGTGCGTCCGTCGTTTACTGTACGATCTCTAGGTGATGGGCCCGAATCCCGTCGCTTGCCACCAATGTTAGACGGCGACCTCAGAGGAGCCCGGAAAGGGGGTCCTGACTACCCTGAGACCCACCCTCAAAGTATCGTAGCCGGGCACTGGCGGGATATTCCCCAGGGGGAGGATTCTCGCAACTAGGATCGTACTTCTGGCACCACACGACACAGAGGGACCACACTGGGTATTCTCAGAACAAGCTTTATCAAACAGGTATCACTGCAAATATGTACAAGGTGAGCACGGGCTCAAGAGTCTCGGAAAGGTAGGGGGTAGCGGGACTGTCTCTGGTAACGGTTCAAAGCAGGGACGTACCCGGCGCACAGCTCACAATCCTCGAGCTGGGGGATACGTGGTCGGAGGTGGGGTCCGGCGGGACCGTGAGAGTCTGGGGGAGCCGCGAGTCACTCAGCAGGGCTCAGGTACAAGTTCGGAGGTCTTACGATCTTCAGGGAGCCGCGAGTCACTCAGCAGGGCTCAGGTGAGTTCCAGTTCCAGGAGCCGCGACCACGTCAGCAGGCTCTCGTTGTTCCAGCGTCGAATCTGCCGGACAGCCCCAGAGCACCCCTTGTTATAGTTCGACCCCTCTTTGATGTCCGGAGTCTGTGCAGGCAGGGGTCTTGTCACCTGGGGGTCGCTTGTCGGGATTTCCTGCTATAGTCTTTTGATCCTTTCAGGGCCGGGTCGGGAGGAGTCCCAGACACCCAGCAGGCGTGGAGCCAGCCCTCAGGGAGGCCGGAGGGCCGATCGAAACCCATCGTCCCGGGGGAGTTCAGAGGTGCGATAGAAACTGCTCCTCCCTCTCTCATCCCCTGGAAGCGTGATGTCCTCCAGCCGGAGTGGCGCCTCTATGCCCGGGTCGCGCTGGGGCCGGGCGGCCATCTTGGTGCATGAAGTGGGCACGCGGGCCCGGGGTGGCCGAAAGGGGAGAGGCCAGGGACGGAGATGTCCGGGTCGGTGCGGGTGTCCTGGTGGGGAGGTTCGGCCGGGCCGGGGGCTTGGGCTGTAGGTACCAGGTTTCGGTGGTGCGGGGGCACGGAGGGCCATTCTACGAGGCCGGGTCCAACACACACAAACACACACAACCACACACACAACCACACACACAACAACGCACACACAACCACACAAACACCCACCCACCCACAACCACAACCACAACCACACCCACACAACCACAACCACACCCAACCACACCCACAACCATACACACAACCACACATACACAACCACACACCCAACCACACACACACAACCAACACACAACCAAACATACAACCACAACATACAACCACACACACAACCACACACAACCATACACACACAACCACACACACAACCACACACACAACCACACAACCACACACAGAACCACACACAACCACACACACAACCACACACACAACCACACAAACACTCACCCACCCACAACCACACCTACACACATACACAACACAAAACCACACACACAACCACACATCCAAACACACTCACAACCACACCCACATCCACAACTGCACCCACAACCACATAACCACACAACCACCCACACAACCACACACACACACAAGCACACACAACCACACACACAACTACACACACACAACCACAACCACATACAACCACACACACAACCACACACACACAACCACACACATACATAACCACACACATACACAACCACAACACACAACCACACATACAACCATACCCACAACCACACCCCCACAACCACACCCACAACCACACCCACACAACCACACCCACCCACACACACAACCACACACCCACAACCACACCCACACACCCACAACCAGACCCACACAACCACACAACCACACCCATCCAAACACACACAACCACACACACACAACCACACACACAACCACACAAACCACCACACATGCACAACCACACCCACAACCACACCCAACCACACCCACAACCATACACACAACCACACACACACAACCAAACCCACACATGCACATACAACCACATACCCACAACCACACCCACACACCCACAACCACACCCACACCCACACAACCACACCTACCCACACAACCACACCCAACCACACCCACAGAACCACACACACAACCATACACACAACCACACAGAACCACACACACAATCACATACAGAACCACACGCACAACCACACCCAACCACACCCAACCACGCACATACACAACCACACAAAACCACACACACAACCACACACAACCACACATCCACACCCACACCCACAACCACATACACACAAGCACACACACACAACTACACACACAACCACACACACAACCACACATACAACCACAACATACAACCACACACACAACTGCACACAACCACACACACACAACCACACACACAACCACACACACAACCACACACAGAACCACACACAACCACACACACAACCACACACACAACCACACAAACACTCACCCACCCACAACCACACCTACACACATACACAACACAAAACCACACACACAACCACACATCCAAACACACTCACAACCACACCCACATCCACAACTGCACCCACAACCACACAACCACACAACCACCCACACAACCACACACACAAGCACACATACAACCACACACACACACAAGCACACACAATCACAACCACACACACACACAACCACACACAACCACACACACAACTACACACACACAACCACAACCACATACAACCACAACCACACACACAACCACACAACCACAACTACACCCACACACCCACAACCGGACCCACACAACCACAACCACACAACCACACCCATCCACATACACACAACCACACACACACAACTACACACACAACCAC
Organism: Triturus cristatus; assembly: GCF_964204655.1. Classification (NCBI taxonomy): domain Eukaryota; kingdom Metazoa; phylum Chordata; class Amphibia; order Caudata; family Salamandridae; genus Triturus; species Triturus cristatus. The sequence continues at coordinate 1,051,368,690 of NC_140579.1, forward strand.
ACAAACCACCACACATGCACAACCACACCCACTACCACACCCAACCATACACACAACCATACACACAACCACACACACACAACCACACCCACACATGCATATATAACCACATACCCACAACCACACCCACACACCCACAACCACACCCACACCCACACAACCACACCTACCCACACAACCACACCCAACCACACCCACAGAACCACACACACAACCATACACACAACCACACAGAACCACACACACAATCACATACAGAACCACACGCACAACCATACCCAACCACACACAACCACACAACCACACACATACACAACCACACAAAACCACACACACAACCACACACAACCACACATCCACACCCACACCCACAACCACACAACCACACACACAACCACAACCACACAACCACAAGAGGATGGGTAGTTCTCTCCGGCTTTCAGCTGGAAGGGACGTGTGTTAGACTCGGCCTTGTGGCGTGGCCATCCCTGACCCCCTAGCCACACACCCTGACCCGTGCACCTCATTCAGCCCCTGAGTACACGGCCTAGCCAGTCCTTCCCGCCAGAACCCACACACACCCGACCCAGACTTCCCCGTCCGTGCCCTCCATCTTCCCAGCACCACAGGGCCCGCGTGCCCACTTCATGCACCTACGATGGCCGCCCGGCTCCAGTGCAACCCCGGCCTAGAGGTGCCGCCCCGGCTGGAGGACATCGCGCTCCCACGGAGAGAGAGAGGGAGGAGCAGTTTCCATCGCACCTCTGACCTCCCCTTGGGAGATGGGTTTCGATCGGCCCTCCGGCCTCCCTGAGGGCTGGCTCCACGCCGCTGCGTGTCTGGGACTCCTCCCGACCCGGCCCTGAAAGGATCAAAGGACGACCTGGCAGGAAACTCCAACAAGCGACCCCCAGGTGCTAAGACCCCTGCCTACACAGACTCCAGACATCAAAGAGGAGTTGACCTATAACAAGGGGTGCTCTGGGACTATCTGGCAGATTCAACTCTGGAACGACGAGAGCCCTGCTGAATGACCACACACACACAACCACACACACAACCACACACCTAACCACACACACAACCACACACAACCACACACGCAACCAGAACCACTCACACAACCACACACACACACAACCACACACACACACAACCACACACACAACCACACACACAACTACACACACACAACCACAACCACGTACAACCATAACCACACACACACCCACACAACCACACACACACAACTACACACACACACAACCACACACATACACAACCACAACACACAACCACACACAACCATACCCATAACCACACCCCCACAACCATACCCACAACAACACCCACACAACCACACCCACCCACACACACAACCACATACCCACAACCACACCCACACACCCACAACCAGACCCACACAACCACAACCACACAACCACACCCAACCACACACACACAACCACACACACACAACCACACACACAACCACACAAACCACCACACAAGCACAACCACGCCCACAACCACACCCAACCACACACACAACCATACACACAACCACACACACACAACCACACACACACACAACCACACACACAACCACACACAACCACATAAACAACCACACACAACCACACCCACAACCATACCCTCAACCACACCCACACAACCACACCCACACACGCACACACAACCACATACCCAAAACCACACCCACACACCCACAACCACACCCACACCCACACAACCACACCCACCCACACAACCACACCCACCCACACAACCACACCCAACCACACCCACAGAACCACACACACAACCATACACACAACCACCCAGAACCACACACACAACCATATACAGAACCACACGCACAACCACACCCAACCACACCCAACCACACAACCACACACATACACAACCACACAAAACCACACACAACCACACACAACCACACATCCACACCCACACCCACAACCACACAACCACACACACAACCACAACCACACAACCACAAGAGGATGGGTAGTTCTCTCCGGCTTTCAGCCTTGTGGCGTGGCCATCCCTGACCCCTAGCCACACACCCTGACCCGTGCACCTCATTCAGCCCCTGAGTACACGGCCTAGCCGGTCCTTCCCGCCAGAACCCACACACACCCGACCCAGACTTCCCCGTCCGTGCCCTCCATCTTCCCAGCACCACAGGGCCCGCGTGCCCACTTCATGCACCTACGATGGCCGCCCGGCTCCAGTGCAACCCCGGCCTAGAGGTGCCGCCCCGGCTGGAGGACATCGCGCTCCCACGGAGAGAGAGAGGGAGGAGCAGTTTCCATCGCACCTCTGACCTCCCCTTGGGAGATGGGTTTCGATCGGCCCTCCGGCCTCCCTGAGGGCTGGCTCCACGCCGCTGCGTGTCTAGGACTCCTCCCGACCCGGCCCTGAAAGGATCAAAGGACGACCTGGCAGGAAACTCCAACAAGCGACCCCCAGGTGCTAAGACCCCTGCCTACACAGACTCCAGACATCAAAGAGGAGTTGACCTATAACAAGGGGTGCTCTGGGACTATCTGGCAGATTCGACTCTGGAACGACGAGAGCCCTGCTGAATGACCACACACACACAACCACACACACAACCACACACACAACCACACACAACCACACACGCAACCAGAACCACTCACACAACCACACACACACACAACCACACACACACACAACCACACACACAACCACACACACAACTACACACACACAACCACAACCATGTACAACCATAACCACACACACACCCACACAACCACACACACACAACTACACACACACACAACCACACACATACACAACCACAACACACAACCACACACAACCATACCCATAACCACACCCCCACAACCATACCCACAACCTCACCCACACAACCACACCCACCCACACACACAACCACATACCCACAACCACACCCACACACCCACAACCAGACCCACACAACCACAACCAAACAACCACACCCAACCACACACACACAACCACACACACACAACCACACACACACAACCACACACACAACCACACAAACCACCACACAAGCACAACCACGCCCACAACCACACCCAACCACACACACAACCATACACACAACCACACACACACAACCACACACACACACAACCACACACACAACCACACACAACCACACAAACAACCACACACAACCCCACCCACAACCATACCCTCAACCACACCCACACAACCACACCCACACACGCACACACAACCACATACCTAAAACCACACCCACACACCCACAACCACACCCACACCCACACAACCACACCCACCCACACAACCACACCCACCCACCCAACCACACCCAACCACACCCACAGAACCACACACACAACCATACACACAACCACCCAGAACCACACACACAACCATATACAGAACCACACGCACAACCACACCCAACCACACCCAACCACACAACCACACACATACCCAGCCACACAAAACCACACACCCAATCACACACAAACACACGCAACCACACACACAACCACACAAACAACCACACAGACACCCACCTACCCACAACCACACCCACCACCACACCCACTCAACCAGAACCACACCCAACCACACCCACAACCACACACAACTACATATACACAACCACACACACACCCATACACACACAACCACACACACAACCACACACACAACCACACATACACAACCACACACACAACCACACACACAACCATAACATACAACCACACACACAACCACACATATCCACACACACAACCACACCCACAACCACACACACACAACCACACACATACACAACCACACACACAGAACCACACCCACAACCACACACACAACCACACAGACAACAACGACACACATACACAACCACACAAAGCCACACACACAACCACACATCCACATACACACCCACAACCACACCCATACCCATAACCATACCCACAACCATACAACCACACACACAACCACACACACACAACCACACACACACAACCACACACACAACCACACTCACACAACCACACAAACCACCACACACACAAAACCACACCCATAATCACACACAACGACAACCACATACACAACCACACACACACAACCACACACACACAACCACACACACAACCACAAACAACCACACATACAACCACACCCACAACCATATCCTCAACCACACCCACACAACCACACCCACACACAACCACAACACCCACAACCACACCCACACACCCACAACCACACCCACACAACCACACCCATCCACACAACCACACCCAACCATACCCACAGAACCACACACAGAACCATACACACAACCACACAGAATCACATACACAACCACACACACAACCACACAAACACACACAACCACACCCAACCACATACAAACACACACAACCCTACACAAACACACACAACCACACACACAAAACCACACACAACCACGCACACAACCACACAAACACCCACCCACCCACAACCACACCCACAACCACACCCACACAACCACCCCCAACCACACCCACAACTACCCACAACCATACACAAAACCACACACACAACCACACATACACCCACACACCCACAACCACACCCACACCCACAACCGCACCCACAACCACACACACAACCACAACCACACACACAACCACACACAACCACACAAACAACCACACCCACACAACCAGAACCAACCACACCCACAACCACACAGACACAACCACACCCATACACACACACAACCACACCCACACAACCACACACACACAACCACACACAAACAACCACACACACACAACCACACACACACAACCACACACACAACCACACACACAACCACATGCAACCACACACGCAACCAGAACCACTAACACAACCACACACACACACAACCACATACACAACCACACACACACAACACCACACACATAACCACACACAACCACACAAACAACCACCCACACAACCATACCCACAACCACACAACCACGCCTGCACCCCCACACAACCACACACACACCCCCACAACCATACCCACAACCACACCCACACCCAACCACAACCACACACACACACAACCACACACACAACCACACACACACAACCTCACAAACAACCACAAACACACAACCACGCACACAACCACAACCACACACAACCCCAACCACAACCATACACACACACACACAACCACACACACAACCACACACACAACCAGAACCACACACACAACCACACACACACACAACCACACACACACAACCACACACACACAACCATACACACAACCACATAAACAACCACACACACACAACCATACCCACAACCATACCCACAACCACACCCACACAACCACACCTGCACACACACACAACCACATACACACACAACCACACATACAACCACACACATAACCACACACACAACCACAACCACACACACACAACCACAACCACACACACAACCATATACACAACCACACACACACACAACCATACATACAACCACAGCCATACACACAACACACACAACCACAAACACAACACACAAAACCACACACACAACCACACAAACACTCACCCACCCACAACCACACCCACTCAACCACACAAAACCACACACACAACCACACATCCACACACACTCACAACCACACCCACGCCCACAACCGCACCCACAACCACACAACCACACAACCACACACACAACCACACACACAACCACACACACAACCACACCCACACACACACAACCACACACACAACCACACACATACACAACCACACACACAGAACCACACCCACAACCACACCCACAACCACACACAACCACACACACACACAACCACACAAAGCCACACACACAACCACTCACAACCACACATCCACACACACACCCACAATCACACACACACCCATAACCACACCTTCAACCACACAACCACACACAGAACCACACAAACACAACCACACACAACCACACCCACAACCACACACACACAACCACACAAATCACCACACATGCACAACCACACCCACAACCACATACAACCACACACACAACCACAACCACATACACAACCACACACACACAACCACACACACAACCACACAGACACAATCACACACAACCATACACACACCCACAACCACATACACAACCATATACAACCACACACACACAACCACACACACAACCACACAAACAACTACACATACAACCATACCCACAACCATACCATCAACCACACCCACACAACCACACCACACACACACACACACACACACACAACCACACACACACAACCATACCCACACACCCACAACCACACCCATACAACCACACCCACCCACACAACCACACCCAACCACACCCACAGAACCACACACAGAACCATACACACAACCACACAGAATCACACACACAACCACACACACAACCACACGCACAACCACACCCAACCACTCCCAACCACATACACACAACCACACACACACACAACCACACCCAACCACATACAAACACACACAACCACACACAAACACACACAACCGCACACACAAACCACACTGTTGGAAGGCGGACCTCAGGGGGGTCAGAGAGACCACCCAGGGGGCCCCCACACTGTACGAAGTAGCTGAGCGCTGCTGAGAAGCCTCCTAGGAGAGGTCCTTCTCCTATACCGTACTAGCACAGTAACACCACCACACAGGACTCGAGGATGTTTATCAAGACGAGCAATTCTTTATCAGCATTTAGGGAGTTGCGGTTATCAATATATACAAGGGGGGATCGAGGGATCCGCAAGAGTCTCAAAGTCTTTTGGTTGGGACGGGGTAGCGGGACAGTCTTTAGTAGCAGCTGGGTACGAGGGTACCTTAGGCCCAGTTCTTGATCCTCAAGCTGGAGGGACTCCGGGTCTCGGAGTGGTCGAGCCGCGACAGCGTCAGCAGGGCTCTGGTGATCAGTTTGTGGAGCTCGAGCTGCGACTAGGTCAGCAGGGCTCTCAAGGTGGTTCAGTTCAGCTCGAGCCGCGACGACGTAAGCAGGGCTCTGGTGGAAGTTTCAGCGAGGTTGGGCCGCGACAGCGTCAGCAGGGCTCCGATGTTCCGTGAGGTTCCTTGTCTCAATAAGGTGGAGCCGCGACGCAGTCAGCAGGGCTCGTGGTAGTGTCAGCAAGAGTTCTTCTCCGTAGGGTCAGCCGCGATTCTATCAGCAGGGCTCTTGACTCTGGGATACAACTACTGACCCATTGCGGGGTTGCCCCAGATATAGGTCTGGAGCCCTTTGATGTCCGGACCCTTGTGCCTGGGGGGGCGGAGGGGCCGGGCTGGGAGAGGCCAGACGCCCAGTGGGAGAGGCGCCAGGCCCGGGGAGGCCAGAGGACGATCGCACCTAGGTGTTGAGGGACGGCGGGGGTCCCATCGAAACTCTCCTCCTCCGGGAGTGGTGAAGTGGCCATGCGGTGCCCCCTGGCCAGATCTTGGTGCCTCGATGTCGGGGCTTCGCTGGGGCCAAGGCTGGAGGGAGCCGGGCTGCGTGGGCGGGTGCGTGGAGCAAGCATGGGGGGACCCCAAAGGGATGAGGGGTCCCTGTGCGGTCTGGAAAAGAGGGCCACTGCGGCGGGTGTAGGAAATCGGGTACAATCCAAAGGGGGCCTCGAAGGGGGGAGGGGTCCCTGGTGGCCTGAGAGGGCGGCCTGTGTAGGCCGGTGTGGGGGACGAGCACAATCCAAGAGGGTTAAGACCACGCCACGAGGCCGGGTCCAACAGGCGTCCCCCCCAGCCGAAGGCAGGGAGAGTCACCCATTTCCTTGGGGGTTCTCCTCGTCGAGGCGGAAGAAGCGGGACAGGCCGTCGGCGTTGGCGTGGTCATTGCCGGGCCGGTGTTCAACAGAGAAGTTCATCCCTTGCAGCGAGATGGACCATCGCAGCAGCTTGGGGTTCTCGCCCCTCATTTGCATTAACCACCGCAAGGGCCGGTGGACGGTCTGGACCCGGAAGTGGGTGATGAGGAGATAGGGCCGGAGCTTTTTGAGGGCCCACACTACAGTGAAGGCCTCCCGCTCGATGGTGCTCCACCGCTGCTCCCGGGGCAGCAGCCGTTGGCTGATGAAGGCCACGGGTCTGTCGAGTCCCTCCGAATCTACCTGGGACAGGACGGCCCCAATTCCATATTCGGAGGCATCCGTCTGCACCACGAACTCCTTGCTGTAGTCAGGGGCCTGTAGCACGGGGGCAGTGCACATCGCCGTTTTGAGAGTCTCGAAGGCCGTCTGGCAGCGGGGGGTCCAGTGTACCTTCTTGGGCTGCTTTTTTGACGTGAGCTCTGTGAGGGGGCCGACAATGCTCCCAGGCGTTCGATGCCCTGAAAGCGGCCATGTGTACTGCCCCCGTGCTCCAGGCCCCCCACTACTCCAAGGAGTTTGTAGTGCAAACTGATGCCTCCGAGCATGGCATTGGGGCAGTCCTGTCACAGGTGAATGACCAAGGCCTAGACCAGCCCGTAGCCTTCCTCAGCCGAAGGCTGTTACCCAGAGAACAGAAATGGAGCACCATTGAGCGCGAGGCGTTCGCCGTAGTCTGGGCCCTCAAGAAATTACGACCTTATCTGTTCGGCACCCATTTCAAAGTCCAAACCGACCATCGCCCCTTGCGATGGCTCATGCAGATGCGAGGAGAAAACTCCAAACTACTGCGGTGGTCAATCTCCCTCCAGGGGATGGATTTCACCATAGAGCATCGCCTTGGTACTGACCACGCCAACGCTGACGGCCTCTCCCAGTTCTTCCGCCTCACCGAAGAGAACCCCCAAGAGGATGGGTAGTTCTCTCCGGCTTTCAGCTGGGGGGGACGCGTGTTAGACCCGGCCTTGTGGCGTGGCCATCCCTGACCCCTAGCCACACACCCTGACCCGTGCACCTCATTCAGCCCCTGAGTACATGGCCTAGCCGGTCCTTCCCACCAGAACCCACACACACCAGACCCAGACTTCCCCGTCCGTGCCCTCCATCTTCCCAGCACCACAGGGCCCGCGTGCCCACTTCATGCACCTACGATGGCTGCCCGGCTCCAGTGCAACCCCGGCCTAGAGGCGCCGCCCCGGCTGGAGGACATCGCGCTCCCACGGAGAGAGAGAGGGAGGAGCAGTTTCCATCGCATCTCTGACCCCCCCTTGGGAGATGGGTTTCGATCGGCCCTCCGGCCTCCCTGAGGGCTGGCTCCACGCCGCTGCGTGTCTGGGACTCCTCCCGACCCGGCCGTGAAAGGATCAAAGGACGACCTGGCAGGAAACTCCAACAAGCGACCCCCAGGTGCTAAGACCCCTGCCTACACAGACTCCAGACATCAAAGAGGAGTTGACCTATAATAAGGGGTGCTCTGGGACTATCTGGCAGATTCGACTCTGGAACGACGAGAGCCCTGCTGACGTGGTCGCGGCTCCCTTGCAACCTTGGAACACCTGAGCCCTGCTGAAAGACTCGCGGCTCCCCTGAAGATCGTATGACCTCCGACCTTGTGCTTGAACCCTGCTGTGAGAAGTTGGCCTGGTATATGATGCTCACTAGTTAAAGTGATCACCTTGTACCATGCCAAGCAACCCTTATGGTGTGGTTGTAAGTCAACCTTTTCGGACTAGCTGCCCTAGTGGTAGCGTAGGCTAAGCAGTCTTTGAGGCTAAACTCGTGAAGCGTGTTAAGCAAGCTGTTTTACCAATAGTAACCCCCTTTTATACCAATGAAAGGACACCACACAGATATATATTCAAAATATATATGTATTTATTTATCAAAGTAACCCCTAGTCTCTTTATGAGCACAGGAGCACAAATCGTCAAACAAGATTATCACAGAATACACAGAAGTTGCACTTTATATGGATAGGCCCTGGTGGCCACTCAAACCATATACTAAAATAGTGGTATAAGTACCACGAACAGAAAAGGGAAAAGGCCTAGGGCCTCTAGAATCGCTGGGCCTACAAGGAGCTAACGTCAGTTAGTGACCAGGAGGTCCACGGGTGGCGTGTGCAGAGCAAATAGTCACACGCGTGCTCCCATAGGTTTCAATGGGTGCGTAAAAAGTACAAAGTTACTGCAAAAGGAATCTTCCGGATGACCTAGGAACTTAAGATTTGGAACACAGGCACTAGAGATGTATTACTACACATGGGCACCGGAGTACCAGCTTTACCTCACCCACAGGAAGCGGGTGCATAGGCCTCAAAGTGCGTCGGGTTTCTTCTATCTGTTCCGTTGAGCCTGGGACAAAGATGCTGCAGGCGGTCGGTCCGGGAGAGATGCAGTGGACCCAAGAGTGGATCAGAGATGTTGAAGACCTGTAAGCAGAGGGGACAGTGTTCACAGTCACTAGCCAGTGACCAGCGTGGCACCAGGTGGGTACCAGGCGATGTCGGGCGCAAACAGGTGATGAGGGGTAGCTTGTCTCCGCAGCCACGTGGTCCCTGAAGGTCGACGACGTCCAGGAGTCGGCTCACGAGCTGTCCCACGCAGGCTCTCGCTGTCGGCGGTGTCGGCGACTTGATCGAAGCCAACAAGCCTTGGCAAAAGCAATTGCAGGAGGATTCGGAAATCAGCTGTTGGTTCTGACCAGCAAGGTCAGAGGGATTGCTCCTTTGGAGGGGAGCAAGGGCCAGTCTGGAGCAACCAGACCAGCGGTGTTTGTCGTAGATTTCGTCGCCAAGATGGCCACTAGCCAGCGGGCCAGCAACCGGTTAGGCGCGTCGAGTGGCAAAATGCAGAAGGGCCCCACGCAGATCGTGGAGATGCTGGAGGGCTCACCTTTGGTGCAGAAGCTGCTCGAGGGTTGGGCTTCTCAGGACCCAAAGCACAACTTGGAGGGAGCCTCGGTTGTTGCACTGGTCAGCTTGTCGTAGTCGTTCCAAGATGGCTGGCTCCACGTGTCTCGGTGCCTCCACGGGTCTCCTCTTTGCAGGGACTGTGGATCGGGCGGTGAGAGGTCTGGAGGTCCAGGTCTTGTCAGTCTCTGGGCTCGGGCTCCGGCGGGAGGCGGCGGCAAAGCAGACGGTGATTCGCTGGATGGTGCTTGCGTTAGCAAGGTGGTCACTCCCTGACCACAGGGGAGATTTTCTTCAGTCTTCTGTGCAGCAGAATGTCGAAGTTCCCGTCTTCTTCTTAGTTTCAAGTTGATTCCAGGATGTCTGAAGTCTTAGGACACAGCTCCTACCTTTAAGCGGATTCTAGGGGCCGGACTACCTGCTAGGTCCCTCCCTATGGGTGGGACCAGGAAGGGGGGTGGTTACACCCCCAATCCTTTGTCCAGCTCGCCCCAGGCCCGGGACTGGTGTGCCCCAGGACCGGTTTGAACTGGCATATGCCCCGAGGCTCCTTGTGAGCCACAGGCATGTCTGGTTTCTTTCAAGCCCTACCTGACCAATACACAAAATCCTGTCTGGGGTGGTGCACGCACCTCCCCTGGCAGGAAACCCTTTGTCCACACCTCCCAAGCTGGAAGGACTCCCAGCAGCAGGAGGGCAGACTTGTGTCTGTGGTGGCAGCATCCATTTTGTGGAGCTGAGGCTATGTCTGATTTTACCCGGGTTTCAGGCACTGTACATGTCGTGTCCCTCTAGAAGGGTGGAATGCTAACCCCGTCGCCAGAATTGGCGAGGGGTTAGTATTCCAATTCGTATGACACCTTACTCGACATGTTTTGATAAAGCCAAACCAAAGATAGCATTTAACCGCGAGGTTCATAATGCACTTAAGAGTATATGGTATGACGATATCTGGAAACAGTAGAAGGAAGTTGTTCCGACCACTGCAGACAGGCTCAGCTCATGCCAGAGCACCATCTCACATGGAACCAAGCACTCTGCCTTCAGGATTGTTAAGGCCTGCCATAGGAGTGACTTATAGGTTACCAGGTGTCCCATTTAAGTTTAGGTATAGGTATACTACACCTAAGTAAGAGGTGATTACACCAACTTACCCCAGCTGAGTGATCAGCCAGTTGTGTCAGATTGTTAGGCCAAGCCTGGGGTGGCATAATACATGCTTCAGCCCCTGGCAGGCCTTGGATACACCAATGCCCTGGGTACCTAGTGTACACTGGTACAGGGGCTGACAGGGTGATCCAACCAATTGGGTATGTACCTAGGGTACATGGAGTCCATTTTACAGAGAGAGCAGATAGCCTGAGAGCCTGAATGGCAGGATCTCAGGCCAACTAAGTCGAAAAACCAGCTAGACACTAGGCAAAAATTTGGGGGTAACCATAGTCAGATATCCACCTTCCTACACAACCCCCCCCCAAACGAAGGGAGATAAGGCTGACCTTGACCAGGTAAGCCTATATTGCCCAAGTGGCCATATAAGGAGGAACCAGCACTGGCATGGTTACCCCCTGTCTCATGGTCCACTAAGCAATCCCTCACCCTAAGGGTATCAGAGGGTCTCCACCATAGGGAATCTCTACCTGTGGTGTGTCTTGGCAAAGTAAAAGGCTGGTGTTGAGATGGAGTACTGAAGTGAGTGTCCTCAAAGTGAGGCCTCAGCTTCCTCCAATCATCCTCCACCATGGATGCCTTTCTTTCTTTAACTGAGTTGCACTGTGCTCTCAGGGTCAGCCTCTGGCTACCTAAAGCTGGAGGCTGGGTCCCTTTTGTGGGCTTACTGGAGGGACAGGTCAGGTTTGGGGCCCTAAGGTCCCATGTTTGCCTGTGCCCAACAGAATCCCCCTGGGGGAGGTCCCTAACTACCTGTAAAGGAGATCCCTCAGGAATGTTTTTACCCATCACCTGACTAGGGCTACTAGCCAGGCAATCCTCATTCTTTTGATGGGGGGGTTCTTGTGGACAGGGGCCCTCTGGGGGTCCACTGGCCTCCCTGACCTCTGCAGCCCTGGGCTGACTGAGGCAGGGTAGAGAGAGGCAGGCTACCTGCACCAGACTGGATCCCACCTTGGAAGGGGCCACTGACATCAGAGGCTCTGCCAGGCCAGGCCTGGCTACCTCTGGGGCAGTTCCTTCACAAGGGGTGAGGTCAGATCCCTGAGGAGGCTGACCTTTTCCTAATGTCTGGGGAGAGGGAGACTTTTCTTCCTCCCCACTACTCTCAGTTTGTGTGGAGTGATCCATTGTTTCAGGCTTCACTACACCTATGTCAGTCTGAGTATAGGCTGAGACCATTACAGCCTTGCCAACCTTTTCAGGGGGGCACTCAGTTTGTGTTTGAGCTGTGACTGTCACAGCTCTGCCAGTCCCTACAGGGAAGTCTGTCTGTGCCTGGGCTGTGGCTACCACTGCCCTTCCAACCTTTTCAGGGAGGAAATCTATTTGGACAGGGGCTGTGAATGGCACAACCCCCCTACCCTTTTGTGAAAGGCCTACCATTTTAGAATGGGTGTCTTGTTCAACTCCAGCCCAAGCTGAGAGTTCTAAGTCATTCCCCAGTAAGCAGTCTACAGGCAAGGTTGGGGACACTGCTACCCTTTTAGGGCCAGTGACCCCTCCCCAGCTGAGACATACCTCTGCCATGGGATGACTGTTCTGTTTGCCATCAATGTTAGTCACCTGGTAGGAGAAACCGGGCAAAAGCTGCTCAGAGGGAACTAGCCAATGGGCCACCATTGTGATGCTAGCCCCAGTGTCTCTGTAGGCCTCAGCTTTTGTACCATTGATGTAGGGCTCCTGTCTGTACCTACCCAAAGTGTTGGGACAGGCAGTGAAGTTGGCAAACCCCATGCCACCATCACAGACAAGAGTGGTTGCTGTAGGGGAAGTGGCTAAGCCAGGGTCCCCCTGTGTTCCCCAAGTAAACCCACCCAGATTTCTGGGGGCACTCCCACCACCTGGGGGATTACTGCTGACAGTAATAGGTGGTGTGACAGGAGTAATTGGAGGAACAGTTTTGTTTTTAGCCCTTGGGCAACCGCTGTCAGTTTTCCAATGCCCAGGAGTTTTACACTCATGGCAGTAGGGCTTTTTAGCTGTGGTAGAGGAGGGAGCTTGGGACCCACCACCCTGTGTGGAGTTTTGGGGCCCTGAGGAAGGTTTCTCTTTTTCTTTATCCCCACCCTTCTCTTGAGGCTTGGTGGTATCTTTCTTTTGGTCACCACCCTGGTTTTTAGGCCTGATCCTGGTCCTGACCCATTTATCTGCCCTCATTCCCAATTCTTGGGGAGAGGTCAAATCTGAGTCTACCAGGTGTTGATGGAGAAGCTGGTTTTGACAATTACTTAAAATCTGCTCTCTCATCATCAAATTGTACAATCCTGTATAATCAGACACCTTACTTCCCAGCAACCAACCCTCCAAAGCCTTAGTGGCACATTCCACATATTCAGACCAGTCCTGAGTCTGTGTCTTCTGGGTGTCTCTGAACATTAACCTGTACTGTTCAGTGGTTAAGCCTAACCCATCAACTAGGACACTCTTCAGGACTCTGTAATTTCTGACATCCTCTTCTCTAACAGTGAGGAGTCTATCTCTGCCTCTCCCCTCAAAGGAGAGCCATAAGATTGCTGCCCACTGGTCTTCAGGAACCTGCTGCACTTTGCAGGCTCTCTCAAGAGCAGTCATCCATTTGTGGATGTCATCCCCACTTTTGTAGGGGGGCACAATCTTGGACAGGTTCCTATTGTCAAAGACCCTATCTTTGTCCCTAGGGACATTGCTGCCACCAGTGGGTATAGACCCACTCTCTCTATGCTGCCTAGCCTTGCTCAGTTTTTCTTCCATCAGGGCTACTTCTAGCTCCTGCTTCCTGATCCTCAGCTGGGCTTCCTGCATTCTGGCCTCATGTTCCCTCCTCTGAGGGGTGGTCAGTCTCCTTCTGGAGTGACCTTGAGAGCCTCTAGAGCCATGGGAAGCATTGGAGTCACCTGAGCGATTCCTTTGCCTTCCAAGCCCTGTGTTAAGTCCACTGGGGAGATCCAATGGGGTGAACCCACTGTCAGTCCCCAATAGCCTTAGTTTAGCTGGGCCAAGTATAACACTTGGCACTGGGCTAGTTCTCCCTTCATCCCCACTCACATCTGTATCCCCATCACTTTCTTCCTCTGTGGTAGGCATCCCATCTAAGGGGTGACTATTGGGAAGGGGTACTTCAGTGGCATCTTCAGAAGGGGGGCCTCCTGTTCCTGTCCCTAAGGGGGCTAACTGGGAAGCTTTCTTGAGTGCTCTCTGATTCTCATCATTCTGTAAGAGCTCTCTGAGCTCAGCAGAGTTTGGGTTCTTGGGCTGTTTAAGGCCTCTAAGAGTTGCCAAATGCCTGAGCTCATTCTGATTAAGGGTAGCAAAGCTGGTTGGTGCCCTCTGGGGGTCACTCTCGACAGAGATGGGTACAGTGGACCCCTCTGCCCCGGCCATTGCTCTTAAGTGTGGGTGGATGTGTTGCAATCTACCTACACTTGGGTTTACCTACTAAACCTATCTAGTAGTTGTAGTCAGGGTGTGCTACTCCCTTTGCTCTACAACAACTAAGTTCAGTAGAACTTATGTATATCTAATCTTGTTTTATATGTACCTACAGGTACCTATGTGATCTTTCAATTGGTAACCAAGAGATTACAATGGTAAAACACAGCAAGCTCAAATCCCACCGCTGCTCACCAATGTGAGAAGTTGGCCTGGTATATGATGCTCACTAGTTAAAGTGATCACCTTGTACCATGCCAAGCAACCCTTATGGTGTGGTTGTAAGTCAACCTTTTCGGACTAGCTGCCCTAGTGGTAGCGTAGGCTAAGCAGTCTTTGAGGCTAAACTCGTGAAGCGTGTTAAGCAAGCTGTTTTACCAATAGTAACCCCCTTTTATACCAATGAAAGGACACCACACAGATATATATTCAAAATATATATGTATTTATTTATCAAAGTAACCCCTAGTCTCTTTATGAGCACAGGAGCACAAATCGTCAAACAAGATTATCACAGAATACACAGAAGTTGCACTTTATATGGATAGGCCCTGGTGGCCACTCAAACCATATACTAAAATAGTGGTATAAGTACCACGAACAGAAAAGGGAAAAGGCCTAGGGCCTCTAGAATCGCTGGGCCTACAAGGAGCTAACGTCAGTTAGTGACCAGGAGGTCCACGGGTGGCGTGTGCAGAGCAAATAGTCACACGCGTGCTCCCATAGGTTTCAATGGGTGCGTAAAAAGTACAAAGTTACTGCAAAAGGAATCTTCCGGATGACCTAGGAACTTAAGATTTGGAACACAGGCACTCGAGATGTATTACTACACATGGGCACCGGAGTACCAGCTTTACCTCACCCACAGGAAGCGGGTGCATAGGCCTCAAAGTGCGTCGGGTTTCTTCTATCTGTTCCGTTGAGCCTGGGACAAAGATGCTGCAGGCGGTCGGTCTGGGAGAGATGCAGTGGACCCAAGAGTGGATCGGAGATGTTGAAGACCTGTAAGCAGAGGGGACAGTGTTCACAGTCACTAGCCAGTGACCAGCGTGGCACCAGGTGGGTACCAGGCGATGTCGGGCGCAAACAGGTGATGAGGGGTAGCTTGTCTCCGCAGCCACGTGGTCCCTGAAGGTCGACGACGTCCAGGAGTCGGCTCACGAGCTGTCCCACGCAGGCTCTCGCTGTCGCCGGTGTCGGCGACTTGATCGAAGCCAACAAGCCTTGGCAAAAGCAATTGCAGGAGGATTCGGAAATCAGCTGTTGGTTCTGACCAGCAAGGTCAGAGGGATTGCTCCTTTGGAGGGGAGCAAGGGCCAGTCTGGAGCAACCAGACCAGCGGTGTTTGTCGTAGATTTCGTCGCCAAGATGGCCACTAGCCAGCGGGCCAGCAACCGGTGAGGCGCGTCGAGTGGCAAAATGCAGAAGGGCCCCACGCAGATCGTGGAGATGCTGGAGGGCTCACCTTTGGTGCAGATGCTGCTCGAGGGTTGGGCTTCTCAGGACCCAAAGCACAACTTGGAGGGAGCCTCGGTTGTTGCACTGGTCAGCTTGTCGTAGTCGTTCCAAGATGGCTGGCTCCACGTGTCTCGGTGCCTCCACGGGTCTCCTCTTTGTAGGGACTGTGGATCGGGCGGTGAGAGGTCTGGAGGTCCAGGTCTTGTCAGTCTCTGGGCTCGGGCTCCGGCGGGAGGCGGCGGCAAAGCAGACGGTGATTCGCTGGATGGTGCTTGCGTTAGCAAGGTGGTCACTCCCTGACCACAGGGGAGATTTTCTTCAGTCTTCTGTGCAGCAGAATGTCGAAGTTCCCGTCTTCTTCTTAGTTTCAAGTTGATTCCAGGATGTCTGAAGTCTTAGGACACAGCTCCTACCTTTAAGCGGATTCTAGGGGCCGGACTACCTGCTAGGTCCCTCCCTATGGGTGGGACCAGGAAGGGGGGTGGTTACACCCCCAATCCTTTGTCCAGCTCGCCCCAGGCCCGGGACTGGTGTGCCCCAGGACCGGTTTGAACTGGCATATGCCCCGAGGCTCCTTGTGAGCCACAGGCATGTCTGGTTTCTTTCAAGCCCTACCTGACCAATACACAAAATCCTGTCTGGGGTGGTGCACGCACCTCCCCTGGCAGGAAACCCTTTGTCCACACCTCCCAAGCTGGAAGGACTCCCAGCAGCAGGAGGGCAGACTTGTGTCTGTGGTGGCAGCATCCATTTTGTGGAGCTGAGGCTATGTCTGATTTTACCCGGGTTTCAGGCACTGTACATGTCGTGTCCCTCTAGAAGGGTGGAATGCTAACCCCGTCGCCAGAATTGGCGAGGGGTTAGTATTCCAATTCGTATGACACCTTACTCGACATGTTTTGATAAAGCCAAACCAAAGATAGCATTTAACCGCGAGGTTCATAATGCACTTAAGAGTATATGGTATGACGATATCTGGAAACAGTAGAAGGAAGTTGTTCCGACCACTGCAGACAGGCTCAGCTCATGCCAGAGCACCATCTCACATGGAACCAAGCACTCTGCCTTCAGGATTGTTAAGGCCTGCCATAGGAGTGACTTATAGGTTACCAGGTGTCCCATTTAAGTTTAGGTATAGGTATACTACACCTAAGTAAGAGGTGATTACACCAACTTACCCCAGCTGAGTGATCAGCCAGTTGTGTCAGATTGTTAGGCCAAGCCTGGGGTGGCATAATACATGCTTCAGCCCCTGGCAGGCCTTGGATACACCAATGCCCTGGGTACCTAGTGTACACTGGTACAGGGGCTGACAGGGTGATCCAACCAATTGGGTATGTACCTAGGGTACATGGAGTCCATTTTACAGAGAGAGCAGATAGCCTGAGAGCCTGAATGGCAGGATCTCAGGCCAACTAAGTCGAAAAACCAGCTAGACACTAGGCAAAAATTTGGGGGTAACCATAGTCAGATATCCACCTTCCTACACCTGCTGAGAGACTCGCGGCTCCCCTGAAGATCGTAAGACCTCCGACCTTTTGCTTGAGCCCTGCTGAGTGACTCGCGGCTCCCCTGAAGATCGTAAGACCTCCGACCTTGTGCTTGAGCCCTGCTGAGTGACTCACGGCTCCCCTGAAGATCGTAAGACCTCCGACCTTGTGCTTGAGCCCTGCTGAGTGACTCGCGGCTCCTGAAGACTCGCTCGGTCTGGCTGGACCCCAGTGACCACAGCGTATCCCCCAGCTCGAGGATTGTGAGCTGTGCGCTGGGTACGTCCCTGCATTGATCCGGATCCCCAAAGACTGTCCCGCTTCCCCCTATCCCTACCGAGACTCTTTGAGCCCGTGCTCTATTTGTAAATATCCACCTTGTTGATCATAGAGATCCTACGAAGCTGATTAGATAAAGATCTGTTCCCAAGAACATACAGTGTGGTGTCTCTTTGTCGTGTGGTGCAGTGTGTACGATCCTAGACACGAGACTCTTCCCCTGAGGAGTCTCCCGCCAGTGCCCGGCTACGATACCCCGAGGGTAGGTCTCAGGGTGCTCAGGTACCCTCCCTGTCTCCTCTGAGGTCGCCTTCTAACACACAGCCACAACCACACACACACAACCACAACCACACACAACCACAACCACACACACAACCACACAACCAAACACACACAACCACACACCCAACCACACACATACAACCACACACACAACCACAACATACAATCACACACACAACCACACACAACCACACATACAGAACCACACCCACAACCACACACACAACCACACACATACAAAACCACACAAAACCACACACACAACCACACATAACCACACATCCACACACATACCCACAACCACACACACCCACAACCACACCCACAACCACACACATAACCACAACCACACACACGCAACCACACACACACAACCACATAAACAACCACACAAACACAACTACACCCACAACCTCACACAACCACACATACAACCATAACCACATACACAACCACACACACACAACCACACACACAACCACACACACACAACCACACACACAACCACACACAACCATGCAAACAACCACACACACAACCACACCCACAACCATACCCTCAACCATACCCACACAACCACACCCACACACACATACACAACCACACACCCACAACCATACCCACACACCCACAACCACACCCACACAAACACACCTATCCACACAACCACACCCAACCACACCCATAGAACCACACACACAACCATACACACAACCACACACACACAACCACACACACACAACCACACATACACAACCACATACACACACATACACACAACCACACCCACAACCATGCACACAACCACACACACACACACACACAACTGCACACATAACCACCTACACACAACCATGCACACAACCACACACTCACAACCACACACACACAACCACACACACAATCACACACACAACCCCAATCACACCCACAACCACACAGACACACAGACACAACCACACACACACAACCACACGCAACCACACACACAACTACAGCCACACACACAACACATACAACCACACACACAACGCACAAAACCACACACACCACACACACACACAACCACACACACAACCACAAACACAACCACACACACAACCACACACACACAACCACACACACAACCACATATAACACCACACAACCACACACATACACAACCACATAAAACCACAAACACAACCACACACAACCACACATCCACACACACCCACAACCACACCTGTACCCACAACGCACCCATAACCACACAACCACACAACCACACACACAGCCACAAGCACACACACAAGCACACACACACACAACCACACACAACCACACACACACAACCACACACACACAACCACACATACACACAACCACACAACCACACACACACACACAACCACACACACAACCACACACACACAACCACACACACAACCACAACCACACACACAACCACACAACCACACACACACAACCACACACACTCAACCACACACCCACAACCACACCCACACAACCACACCCACAACCACACCCATACAACCACACCCACCCACACACACAACCACACACCCACAACCACACACACACCTACACCCACAACCACATCCACACAACCACACCCAAACAACCACACAGAACCACACACATAACCACACACACAACCACACACACAACCACACCCAACCACACCCAACCACACAACCACACACACAACCACACACACAACCACACCTAACCACATACAAACACATCCAATCACACACAAACACACACAACCACACACACAACCACACACACAACAACGCACACACAACCACACAAACACCCACCCACCCACAACCACAACCACACCCACACAACCACAACCACACCCAACCACACCCACAACCATACACACAACCACACATACACAACCACACACACAACCACACACACACAACCACACACACACACACAAGCACACACACACAACTACACATACAACCACACACACACAACCACACACACAACCACACACACAACCACACAACCACACACAGAACCACACACAACCACACACACAACCACACACACAACCACACAAACACTCACCCACCCACAACCACACCTACACACATACACAACACAAAACCACACACACAACCACACATCCAAACACACTCACAACCACATCCACATCCACAACTGCACCCACAAACACACAACCACACAACCACCCACACAACCACACACACAAGCACACACAACCACACACACACACAAGCACACACAATCACAACCACACACACACACAACCACACACAACCACACACACAACTACACACACACAACCACAACCACATACAACCACAACCACACACACAACCACACACACACAACCACACATATACATAACCACACGCATACACAACCACAAGACACAACCACACATACAACCATACCCACAACCACACCCCCACAACCACACCCACAACCATGCCCACACAACCACACCCACCCACACACACAACCACACACCCACAACCACACCCACACACCCACAACCAGACCCACACAACCACAACCACACCCATCCACACACACACAACCACACACACACAACCACACACACAACCACACAAACTACCAAACATGCACAACCACACCCACAACCACACCCAACCACACACACAACCATACACACAACGACACCCACACAACCACACCCACACATGCACACACAACCACATACCCACAACCACACCCACATACCCACAACCACACCCACACCCACACAACCACACCTACCCACACAACCACACCCAACCACACCCACAGAACCACACACACAACCATACACACAACCACACAGAACCACACACACAATCACATACAGAACCACACGCACAACCATACCCAACCACACCCAACCACACACATACACAACCACACAAAACCACACACACAACCACACACAACCACACATCCACACCCACACCCACAACCACACACACACACAAACAAGCACACACACACAACTACACACACAACCACACACACAACCACACATACAACCACAACATACAACCACACACACAACCACACACACACAACCACACACACAACCACACACACAACCACACAACCACACACAGAACCACACACAACCACACACACAACCACACACACAACCACAAAAACACTCAGCCACCCACAACCACACCTACATACATACACAACACAAAACCACACACACAACCACACATCCAAACACACTCACAACCACACCCACATCCACAACTGCACCCACAACCACACAACCACACAACCACCCACACAACCACACACACAAGCACACACACAACCACACACACACACAAGCACACACAATCACAACCACACACACACACAACCACACACAACCACACACAACTACACACACACAACCACAACCACATACAACCACAACCACACACACAACCACACACAAACAACCACACACATACATAACCACACACATACACAACCATAACACACAACCACACATACAACCATACCCACAACCACACCCCCACAACCACACCCACAACCACACCCACACAACCACACCCACCCACACACACAACCTCACAACCACACCCACACACCCACAACCAGACCCACACAACCACAACCACACAACCACACCCATCCACACACACACAACCACATACACACAACCACACACACAACCACACAAACCACCACACATGCACAACCACACCCACAACCACACCCAACCACACACACAACCATACACACAACCACACACACACACAACCACACCCACACATGCACATACAACCACATACCCACAACCACACCCACACACCCACAACCACACCCACACCCATACAACCACACCTACCCACACAACCACACCCAACCACACCCACAGAACCACACACACAACCATACACACAACCACACAGAACCACACACACAATCACATACAGAACCACACGCACAACCATACCCAACCACACCCAACCACACAACCACACACATACACAACCACACAAAACCACACACACAACCACACACAACCACACATCCACACCCACACCCACAACCACACAACCACACCCACAACCACAACCACACAACCACAAGAGGATGGGTAGTTCTCTCTGGCTTTCAGCTGGAGGGGACGCGTGTTAGACCCGGCCTTGTGGCGTGGCCATCCCTGACCCCTAGCCACACACCCTGACCCGTGCACCTCATTCAGCCCCTGAGTACACGGCCTAGCCGGTCCTTCCCGCCAGAACCCACACACACCCGACCCAGACTTCCCCGTCCGTGCCCTCCATCTTCCCAGCACCACAGGGCCCGCGTGCCCACTTCATGCACCTACAATTCAGCCCGGCTCCAGTGCAACCCCGGCCTAGAGGCGCCGCCCCGGCTGGAGGACATCGCGCTCCCACGGAGAGAGAGGGGGAGGAGCACTTTCCATCGCACCTCTGACCTCCCCTTGGGAGATGGGTTTCGATCGGCCCTCCGGCCTCCCTGAGGGCTGGCTCCACGCCACTGCGTGTCTGGGACTCCTCCCGACCCGGCCCTGAAAGGATCAAAGGACGACCTGGCAGGAAACTCCAACAAGCGACCCCCAGGTGCTAAGACCCCTGCCTACACAGACTCCAGACATCAAAGAGGAGTTGAACTATAACAAGGGGTGCTCTGGGACTATCTGGCAGATTCGACTCTGGAACGACGAGAGCCCTGCTGAGTGACTCGCGGCTCCCCTGAAGATCGTAAGACCTCCGACCTTGTGCTTGAACCCTGCTGAGAGACTCGCGGCTCCCCTGAAGATCGTAAGACCTCCGACCTTTTGCTTGAGCCCTGCTGAGTGACTCGCGGCTCCCCTGAAGATCGTAAGACCTCCGACCTTGTGCTTGAGCCCTGCTGAGTGACTCACGGCTCCCCTGAAGATCGTAAGACCTCCGACCTTGTGCTTGAGCCCTGCTGAGTGACTCGCGGCTCCTGAAGACTCGCTCGGTCCGGCTGGACCCCAGTGACCATAGCGTATCCCCCAGCTCGAGGATTGTGAGCTGTGCGCTGGGTATGTCCCTGCATTGATCCGGATCCCCAAAGACTGTCCCGCTTCCCCCATCCCTACCGAGACTCTTTGAGCCCGTGCTCTATTTGTAAATATCCACCTTGTTGATCATAGAGATCCTACGAAGCTGATTAGATAAAGATCTGTTCCCAAGAACATACAGTGTGGTGTCTCTTTGTCGTGTGGTGCAGTGTGTACGATCCTAGA
This sequence comes from Triturus cristatus, assembly GCF_964204655.1. Taxonomy (NCBI): domain Eukaryota; kingdom Metazoa; phylum Chordata; class Amphibia; order Caudata; family Salamandridae; genus Triturus; species Triturus cristatus. The sequence goes on from NC_140579.1 coordinate 1,051,392,938, forward strand.
CACGAGACTCTTCCCCTGAGGAGTCTTCTGCCAGTGCCCGGCTACGATACCCTGAGGGTAGGTCTCAGGGTGCTCAGGTACCCTCCCTGTCTCCTCTGAGGTCGCCTTCTAACACACACCCACAACCACACACACACAACCACACACAACCACAACCACACACACAACCACACAACCAAACACACACAACCACACACCCAACCACACACATACAACCACACACACAACCACAACATACAATCACACACACAACCACACATACAGAACCACACCCACAACCACACACACAACCACACACAACCACACACATACAAAACCACACAAAACCACACCCACAACCACACATAACCACACATCCACACACACACCCACAACCACACACACACCCACAACCACTCCCACAACCACACAACCACACACACAACCACAACCACACACACGCAACCACACACACACAACCACATAAACAACCACACACACACAACTACACCCACAACCTCACACAACCACACATACAACCATAACCACATACACAACCACACACACACAACCACACACACAACCACACACACACAACCACACACACAACCACACACAACCACACACACAACCACACACAACCATGCAAACAACCACACACACAACCACACCCACAACCATACCCTCAACCATACCCACACAACCACACCCACACACACATACACAACAACCCACAACCATACCCACACACCCACAACCACACCCACACCCACACAAACACACCCACCCACACAACCACACCCAACCACACCCACAGAACCACACACACAACCATACACACAACCACACACAACCACACACACACAACCACACACACACAACCACACATACACAACCACATACACACACATACACACAACCACACACACAACCATGCACACAACCACACACACACACAACCGCACACATAACCACATACACACAACCATGCACACAACCACACACTCACAACCACACACACACAACCACACACACACTCACACACAACCCCAACCCCAATCACACCCACAACCACACACACACACACAGACACAACCACACACACAACCACACGCAACCACACACACAACTACAGCCACACACACAACACACACAACCACACACACAACACACAAAACCACACACACACCAAACACACACAACCACACACACAACCACAAACACAACCACACACACAACCACACACACACAACCACACACACAACCACATATAACACCACACAACCACACACATACACAACCACATAAAACCACACACACAACAACACACAATCACACATCCACACACACCCATAACCACACCTGCACCCACAACGCACCCATAACCACACAACTACACACACAGCCACAAGCACACACACAAGCACACACATACACACAACCACACACAACCACACACACACAACCACACACACAACCACACATACACACAACCACACACACACACAACCACACACACAACCACACACACACAACCACACACACAACCACAACCACACACACAACCACACAACCACACACACACACAACCACACACACACTCAACCACACACCCACACCCACACCCACACAACCACACCCACAACCACACCCATACAACCACACCCACCCACCCACACAACCACACACCCACAACCACACACACACCTACACCCACAACCACATCCACACAACCACACCCACACAACCACATAGAACCACACACATAACCACACACACAACCACATGCACAACCACACCCAACCACACAACCACACAGACAACCACACCTAACCACATACAAACACATCCAATCACACACAAACACACACAACCACACACGCAACCACACACACAACAACACACACACAACCACACAAACACCCACCCACCCACAACCACACCCACACAACCACAACCACACCCACAACCATATACACAAACACACATACACAACCCCACACAAAACCACACACACACAACCACACACACACACACACACAAGCACACACACATAACCACACACACAACCACACACACAACCACACATACAACCACAACATACAACCACACACACAACCACATACAACCACACACAGACAACCACACACACAACCACACACACAACCACGCACACACAACCACACACATACACAATACACAACCACACACAACCATACTCACAACCACACCCACACCCACAACCACACACACAACCACACAACCACACAACCACACACACAACCACACACACAACCACACACACACACACAAGCACACATAACCACATACACACACACACACAACCACACACACACACACAACCACACCCACATAACCACACCCACCAACACAACCACACCCAACCACACACACAGAACCATACACACAACCACACAGAACCACACACACAACCACACACACAACCACATGCACAACCACACCCAACCACTCAAAACCACACAACCACACACACACAACAAAACACACACACAACCACACACAACCACATACAAACACACACAACCACACACAACCACACACACAAAACCACATACAACCATGCACACACAACCACACAAACACCCACCCACCCTCAACCACACCCACAATCACACCCACACAACCACAACCACACCCAACCACACCCACAACCACCCACAACCATACACACAACCACACATACACAACCACTCACACACAACCACACATACACAACCACACACACACAACCATACACACACAACTACACACACACAACCACACACACAACCACATATACAACCACACCATACAACCATACACACAACCACACACACACACAACCACAACCACAATCACACACACAAAACTACACACACACAACCACACACATACACAACCACACAAAACCACATACACAACCACACATACACATACACACACACCCACAACCACACCCACACCCACAACCGCACCCACACAACCACACCCACCAACACAACCACACCCAACCACACCCACAGAACCATACACACAACCATACAGAACCACACACACAACCACGCACACAACCACATGCACAACCACACCCAACCACTCAAAACCACACAACCACACACACACAACCACACACAACCACATACAAACACACACAACCACACACAAACACACACAACCACACACACAAAACCACACACAACCATGCACATACAACCACACAAACACCCACCCACCCTCAACCACACCCACAACCACACCCACACAACCACAACCACACCCAACCACACCCACAACCACACACAACCACACATACACAACCACACACACACAACCACACATATACAACCACACACACACACACACCCACACACACACAACTACACACACACAACCACACAAACAACCACATATACAACCACACCATACAACCATACACACACCACACACCCACACAACCACAACCACAATCACACACACAAAACTACACACACAACCACACAAAACCACACACACAACCACACATACACACATACCCACAACCACACCCATACCCACAACCGCACCCACAACCACACAACTACACACACAACCACAACCACACAACCACACACACAATCACACAAACAACCACACCCACACAACCAGAACCAACCACACCCACAACCACACAGACACTACCACACCCACAGACACACAACCATACACACACAACCACACACACAACCACACCCACCCACACACATACAACCACACACACAACCACACAGAAACAACCACATATAAACAACCACCCACACACAACCACACACACAACCACACACACAACCCCACCCACAACCACACACAACCACACACACAACCAGAACCACACACACAACCACATACACACAACCACATACACAACCACGCACACACAACCCCACACACACAACCACACAAACAACCACACACACACAACCATACCCACAACCATACCCACAACCACACCCACACAACCACGCCTGCACACACAGACAACCACACCCCCCCCCACAACCATACTCACAACCACACCCTCACCCAACCACAACCACACACACACACAACCACACACACAACCACACACACACAACCTCACAAACAACCACACACACAACCACACACACAACCACAACCACATACACACACACACAACCATACATACAACACACACAACCACACACAACCACACACACAACCAGAGCCACACACACACAACCACACACACACAACCACAAACACAACCACACACACACAACCACACACACACAACCACACACACAACAACACAAACAACCACACATACACAACCATACCCACAACCATACCCACAACCACACCCAAACAACCACACCTGCACACACACACAACCACACACACACAACCACACACCCACAACCACACACACACACACAACCATACCCACAACCACACCCAACCACAACCACACACACACAACCACACACACAACCACACACACAACCACACACACAACCACACACACACAACCATACACACAACCACAAACACACAACCACACACACAACCACAGCCACACACACAACACACACAACCACACACACAACACATAAAACCACACACACAACCCCACACACACAACCATACAAACATTCACCCACCCACAACCACACCGACACACATACACAACCACACAAAACCACACACACAACCACACATCCACACACACTCACAACCACACCCAAACCCACAACCGCACCCACAACCACACAACCACACAACCACACACACAACCACAACCACACACAAGCACACACATAACCACACATACAACCACACCCACAACCACACACACACAACCACACACACACACAACCACACACATACACAACCACACCCACAACCACACACAACCACACACACACATACACAACCACACAAAGCCACATACACAACCACACATACCCATGACCACACACACACCCATAACTGCACCTACAACCACACAACCACACACACAACCACACAAATGCAACCACACACACACAACCACACACACAACCACACAAACCACCACACAGCCACAACCACACCCACAACCACACTCAACCACACACACAACCACAACCACATACACAAGCACACACACACAAGCACACACACAAGCACACACCCAATCACACACACAACCACACACACAACCACACACAACCACACAAACAACAACACACACAACCACACCCACAACCATACCCTCAACCACACCCACACAACCACACCCACACACACACACACACAACCACACACCCACAACCACACACACACACCCACAACCACACAACCACACATACCCACACAACCACACCCAACCACACCCACAGAACCACACACACAACCATACACAGAACCACACACAACCACACACACAACCACACACACAACCACACAAACACTCATCCACCCACAACCACACCCACACACATACACAACAACACAAAACCACACACACAACCACACATCCAAACACACTCACAACCACACCCACAACTGCACCCACAACCACACAACCACACAACCACACACACAACCACACATACAAGCACACACACAACCACACATACACACAAGCACACACAATCACACACACAACCACACACACACAACCACACACACAACTACACACACAACCACAACCACATACAACTACAACCACACACACAACCACACAACCACACACACACAACCACACATATACATAACCACACACATATACAACCACAACACACAACCACACATACAACCATACCCACAACCACACCCCCACAACCATACCCACAACCACACCCACACAACCACACCCACCCACACACACAACCACACACCCACAACCACACCCACACACCCACAACCAGACCCACACAACCACAACCACACAACCACACCCATCCACACACACACAACCACACACACAACCACACATACAACCACACAAACCACCACACATGCACAACCACACCCACAACCACACCCAACCACACACACAACCATACACATAACCACACACACACAACCACACCCACACACGTACACACAACCACATACCTACAACCACACCCACACACCCACAACCACACCCACACCCACACCCACACAACCACACCTACCTACACAACCACACCCAACCACACCCATAGAACCACACACACAACCATACACACAACCACACAGAACCACACACACAATCACATATAGAACCACATGCACAACCATACCCAACCACACAACCACACACATACACAACCACACAAAACCACAAACACAACCACACACAACCACACATCCACACCCACACCCACAACCACACAACCACACACACAACCACATACACAACCACGCACACACAACCCCACACACACAACCACACAAACAACCACACATACACAACCATACCCACAACCATACCCACAACCACACCCACACAACCACGCCTGCACACACAGACAACCACACACCCCCACACAACCATACTCACAACCACACCCAACCACAACCACACACACACACAACCACACACACAACCACACACACAACCACACACACAACCACACACACACAACCTCACAAACAACCACACACACAACCACACACAACCACAACCACACACACACACAACCATACATACAAAACACACAACCACACACAACCACACACACAACCAGAACCACACACACACAACCACACACACACAACCACAAACACAACCACACACACACAACCACACACACAACAACACAAACAACCACACACACAACCATACCCACAACCATACCCACAACCACACCCAAACAACCACAACTGCACACACACACAACCACACCCACACAACCACACACCCACAACCACACACACACACAACCATACCCACAACCACACCCAACCACAACCACACACACACAACCACACACTCAACCACACACACAACCACACACACATAACCACAACCACACACACACAACCATACACATAACCACAAACACACAACCACACACACAACCACAGCCACACACACAACCACACACACAACACACAAAACCACACACACAACCCCACACACACAACCATACAAACACTCACCCACCCACAACCACACCAACACACATACACAACCACACAAAACCACACACACAACCACACATCCACACACACTCACAACCACACCCACACCCACAACCGCACCCACAACCACACAACCACACACACAACCACAACCACACACAAGCACACACATAACCATACACAACCACACCCACAACCACACACACACAACCACACACACACTACCACACATATACACAACCACACCCACAACCACACACAACCACACACACACATACACAACCACACTAAGCCACATACACAACCACACATCCACACACACCCACAACCACACACATACCCATAACTGCACCTACAACCACACAACCACACACACAACCACACAAATGCAACCACACACACACAACCATACCCACAACCACACACACACAACCACACAAACCACCACACAGCCACAACCACACCCACAACCACACTCAACCACACACACAACCACAACCACATACACAACCACACACACACAACCACACACACAAGCACACACACAATCACACACACAACCACACACAACCACACAAACAACAACACACACAACCACACCCGCAACCATACCCTCAACCACACCCACACAACCACACCCACACACACACACACACACAACCACACACCCACAACCACACCCACACACCCACAACCACACAACCACACATACCCACACAACCACACCCAACCACACCCACAGAACCACACACACAACCATACACAGAACCACACACAACCACACACACAATCACACACACAACCACACAAACATTCATCCACCCACAACCACACCCACACACATACACAACAACACAAAACCACACACACAACCACACATCCAAACACACTCACAACCACACCCACACCCACAACTGCACCCACAACCACACAACCACACACACAACCACACACACAAGCACACACACAACCACACACACACACAACCACACACAACCACACAAACAACAACACACACAACCACACCCACAACCATACCCTCAACCACACCCACACAACCACACCCACACACACACACACACACACAACCACACACCCACAACCACACCCACATACCCACAACCACACAACCACACATACCCACACAACCACACCCAACCACACCCACAGAACCACACACACAACCATACACAGAACCACACACAACCACACACAACCACACACACAACCACACAAACATTCATCCACCCACAACCACACCCACACACATACACAACAACACAAAACCACACACACAACCGCACATCCAAACACACTCACAACCACACCCACAACCACAACCACACACACAACCACACAACCACACACACACAACCACACACATACATAACCACACACATACACAACCACAACACACAACCACACATACAACCATACCCACAACCACACCCCCACAACCATACCCACAACCACACCCACACAACCACACCCACCCACACACACAACCACACACCCACAACCACACCCACACACCCACAACCAGACCCACACAACCACAACCACACAACCACACCCATCCACACACACACAACCACACACACAACCACACACACAACCACACACACAACCACACATGCACAACCACAACCACACCCAACCACACACACAACCATACACACAACCACACCCACACAACCACACCCATACACGCACACACAACCACATACCCACAACCACACCCACACACCCACAACCACACCCACACCCACACAACCACACCTACCCACACAACCACACCCAACCACACCCATAGAACCACACACACAACCATACACACAACCACATAGAACCACACACACAATCATATACATACATAACCACACACATACACAACCACAACACACAACCACACATACAACCATACCCACAACCACACCCCCACAACCATACCCACAACCACACCCACACAACCACACCCACCCACACACACAACCACACACCCACAACCACACCCACACACCCACAACCAGACCCACACAACCACAACCACACAACCACACCCATCCACACACACACAACCACACACACAACCACACACACAACCACACACACAACCACACATGCACAACCACAACCACACCCAACCACACACACAACCATACACACAACCACACCCACACAACCACACCCATACACGCACACACAACCACATACCCACAACCATACCCACACACCCACAACCACACCCACACCCACACAACCACACCTACCCACACAACCACACCCAACCACACCCATAGAACCACACACACAACCATACACACAACCACATAGAACCACACACACAATCATATACAGAACCACATGCACAACCATACCCAACCACACCCAACCACACAACCACACACATACACAACCACACAAAACCACACACACAACCACACACAACCACTCATTGTGAGAAGTTGGCCTGGTATATGATGCTCACTAGTTAAAGTGATCACCTTGTACCATGCCAAGCAACCCTTATGGTGTGGTTGTAAGTCAACCTTTTCGGACCAGCTGCCCTAGTGGTAGCGTAGGCTAAGCAGTCTTTGAGGCTAAACTCGTGATGCGTGTTAAGCAAGCTGTTTTACCAATAGTAACCCCCTTTTATACCAATGAAAGGACACCACACAGATATATATTCAAAATATATATGTATTTATTTCTCAAAGTAACCCCTAGTCTCTTTATGAGCACAGGAGCACAAATCGTCAAACAAGATTATCACAGAATACACAGAAGTTGCACTTTATATGGATAGGCCCTGGTGGCCACTCGAACCATATACTAAAATAGTGGTATAAGTACCACGAACAGAAAAGGGAAAAGGCCTAGGGCCTCTAGAATCGCTGGGCCTACAAGGAGCTAACGTCAGTTAGTGACCAGGAGGTCCACGGGTGGCGTGTGCAGAGCAAATAGTCACACGCGTGCTCCCATAGGTTTCAATGGGTGCGTAAAAAGTACAAAGTTACTGCAAAGGAGATCTTCCGGGTTGACTAGGAACTTAAGATTTGGAACACAGGCACTAGAGATGTATTACTACACATGGGCACCGGAGTACCAGCTTTACCTCACCCACAGGAAGCGGGTGCATAGGCCTCGAAGTGCGTCGGGTTTCTTCTATCTGTTCCGTGGGGCCTGTAGACAAAAGTGCTGCAGGCGGTCGGTCGGGAAGAGATGCAGTGGATCCAAGAGTGGATCGGAGATGTTGAAGACCTGTAAGCAGAGGGGACAGTGTTCACAGTCACTAGCCAGTGACCAGCGTGGCACAAGGTGGGTACCAGGCGATGTCGGGTGCAAACAGGTGATGAGGGGTAGCTTGTCTCCGCAGCCACGTGGTCCCTGAAGGTCGACGACGTCCAGGAGTCGGCTCACGAGCTGTCCCACGCAGGCTCTCGCTGTCGGCGGTGTCGGCGACTTGATCGAAGCAAACAAGCCTTGGCAAAAGCAATTGTAGGAGGATTCGGAAATCAGCTGTTGGTTCTGACCAGCAAGGTCAGAGGGATTGCTCCTTTGGAGGGGAGCAAGGGCCAGTCTGGAGCAACCAGACCAGCGGTGTTTGTCGTAGATTTCGTCGCCAAGATGGCCACTAGCCAGCGGGCCAGCAACCGGTTAGGCGCGTCGAGTGGCAAAATGCAGAAGGGCCCCACGCAGATCGTGGAGATGCTGGAGGGCTCACCTTTGGTGCAGATGCTGCTCGAGGGTTGGGCTTCTCAGGACCCAAAGCACAACTTGGAGGGAGCCTCGGTTGTTGCACTTGTCAGCTTGTCGTAGTCGTTCCAAGATGGCTGGCTCCACGTGTCTCGGTGCCTCCACGGGTCTCCTCTTTTCAGGGACTGTGGATCGGGCGGTGAGAGGTCTGGAGGTCCAGGTCTTGTCAGTCTCTGGGCTCGGGCTCCGGCGGGAGGCGGCGGCAAAGCAGACGGTGATTCGCTGGATGGTGCTTGCGTTAGCAAGGTGGTCACTCCCTGACCACAGGGGAGATTTTCTTCAGTCTTCTGTGCAGCAGAATGTCGAAGTTCCCGTCTTCTTCTTAGTTTCAAGTTGATTCCAGGATGTCTGAAGTCTTAGGACACAGCTCCTACCTTTATTCGGATTCTAGGGGCCGGACTACCTGCTAGGTCCCTCCCTATGGGTGGGACCAGGAAGGGGGGTGGTTACACCCCCAATCCTTTGTCCAGCTCGCCCCAGGCCCGGGACTGGTGTGCCCCAGGACCGGTTTGAACTGGCATATGCACCGAGGCTCCTTGTGAGCCACAGGCATGTCTGGTTTCTTTCAAGCCCTACCTGACCAATACACAAAATCCTGTCTGGGGTGGTGCACGCACCTCCCCTGGCAGGAAACCCTTTGTCCACACCTCCCAAGCTGGAAGGACTCCCAGCAGCAGGAGGGCAGACTTGTGTCTGTGGTGGCAGCATCCATTTTGTGGAGCTGAGGCTATGTCTGATTTTACCCGGGTTTCAGGTACTGTACATGTCGTGTCCCTCTAGAAGGGTGGAATGCTAACCCCGTCGCCAGAATTGGCGAGGGGTTAGTATTCCAATTCGTATGACACCTTACTCGACATGTTTTGATAAAGCCAAACCAAAGATAGCATTTAACCGCGAGGTTCATAATGCACTTAAGAGTATATGGTATGACGATATCTGGAAACAGTAGAAGGAAGTTGTTCCGACCACTGCAGACAGGCTCAGCTCATGCCAGAGCACCATCTCACATGGAACCAAGCACTCTGCCTTCAGGATTGTTAAGGCCTGCCATAGGAGTGACTCATAGGTTACCAGGTGTCCCATTTAAGGTTAGGTATAGGTATACTACACCTAAGTAAGAGGTGATTACACCAACTTACCCCAGCTGAGTGATCAGCCAGTTGTGTCAGATTGTTAGGCCAAGCCTGGGGTGGCATAATTCATGCTTCAGCCCCTGGCAGGCCTTGGATACACCAATGCCCTGGGTACCTAGTGTACACTGGTACAGGGGCTGACAGGGTGATCCACTTTCAATTGGTTATGCACCTAGGGTGCATAGTTTTAATTTAGTAGAGAGAACAGCAGGCTGGGGGTCTGATTGGCAGGCCCACAGCCTCAATATGTCAAAAACCAGTGAAGCAAAAAGCAAAAATTTGGGGTGACCATAGGATAGCAGACCCTACTCTCCTACACAACCCCCCCCCAAACGCTGGGACATTAAACTAGCCTTGACCAGTCTCGTCTTCATGTCCTAAGTGGAAGTACCTGGAGAGACCATCTGCATTCCCATGGTCAGTACCTGGCCGGTGCTCCACTGTAAAGTCCATCCCCTGTAGGGAAATGGACCACCTAAGCAGTTTGGGGTTTTCACCCTTCATCTGATTTAGCCACAAGAGGGGCTTATGGTCGGTCTGAATCTTGAAGTGAGTGCCAAACAAGTATGGCCTCAGCTTCTTCAGGGCCCACACCACAGCAAAGGCCTCCCTCTCAATAGCTGACCAATTCTTCTCTCTGGGGGTCAACCTTCTGCTAATAAAAGCAATGGGTTGGTCTTGACCATCTACATTAAGTTGTGACAGCACAGCTCCCACACCCAACTCAGAAGCATCTGTTTGGACAATAAACTCTTTGGAGTAGTCAGGACTTTTCAGGATAGGTGCAGAGCACATGGCCTCCTTCAGGTCATCAAATGCCTTTTGACAGCTTACTGTCCACTGAACCTTTTTGGGCATCTTCTTGGATGTCAGATCATTAAGAGGAGTCACAATGGACCCATAGTTCTTAACAAACTTCCTGTAGTACCCAGTCAAGCCCAAGAAAGCTCGAACTTGAGTCTGGGTGGTTGGAGGGGACCAGTCCTTGATGGATTGTATCTTACTCTCCAGTGGTTGAACTTGGCCTCCACCTACAAGGTGGCCCAAATATACAACCTTACTCTGCCCTATCTGGCACTTAGTAGCCTTGATAGTGAGGCCTGCCCTTTGCAGAGCCTCAAGAGCCTTCTTCAGGTGGATCAGGTGATCCTCCCAGGTGGAACTAAAGACAGCAATGTCATCAAGATATGCTGCACAAAAGTCATCCAACCCAGTAAGGACTTGGTTCACCAGCCTTTGGAAGGTGGCAGGTGCATTCTTCAGACCAAAGGGCATCACCACAAACTGATAATGCCCACCTGGGGTTGAGAATGCTGTTTTGGCCTTAGACTCCTCAGCTAATCTGATTTGCCAATAGCCAGCTGTCAAGTCAAATGTGCTCAAAAACTTTGCAGAAGCTAGTTTGTCTATGAGCTCATCTGCCCTTGGAATAGGGTGTGCATCTGTCCTGGTGACAGCATTGAGTCCTCTGTAGTCCACACAGAACCTCATCTCTCTCTTGCCATCTTTGGTGTGAGGTTTGGGGACCAGAACCACTGGGCTAGCCCAGGGGCTCTCTGAGGGTTCAATGACACCTAATTCCAGCATTTTATGTACCTCAGCCTTTATACAGTCCCTGACGTGGTCAGGTTGTCTGTAAAGTTTGTTCTTTACAGGCAGACTGTCACCAGTGTCCACAACATGGGTACACCAGTCAGTTTGACTAGGTATCAAGGAAAACATATGTGAAAATGATTGTAGAACCTGTCTACATTCAGTCTGCTGATGGGCAGTGAGGTTGCCTCCAAGGGTCACTCCTTCAACTGAGCCATCTTCAGGGTTCTGAGACAACAGGTCTGGGAGAGGGTCACTCTCTTCCTCCTGTCCCTCATCTGTAGCCATGAGCAAGCCCATGTCTGCCCTGTCAACATATGCTTTAAGCCTGTTAACATGGAGTACCCTGTGGGGACTCCTGGGAGTTCCTAGGTCCACCAAGTAGGTGACCTCTCCCTTCTTTTCCAGGATTGTATGGGGTCCAGACCATTTGTCTTGGAGTGCTGCTGGGGCCACTGGCTCCAACACCCATACCTTCTGTCCTGGCTGATACTCAACCAAGACAGCCTTTTGGTCATGCCAAGCTTTCTGTAAGGCCTGGCTTGCCTCAAGGTTTTTAGATGCCTTCTCCATATACTCAGCCATCCTGGAGCGGAGACCAAGTACATAGTCCACTATGTCTAGCTTAGGCTTTTTGAGAGGTAACTCCCATCCTTCCTTCACCAAACACAGTGGGCCTCTCACAGGGTGCCCAAACAACAATTCAAAGGGGCTGTAGCCAACTCCTTTTTGTGGGACCTCTCTGTAAGCAAACAGAAGGCAGGGTAGAAGGATATCCCATCTTCGCCTGAGCTTTTCAGGTAACCCTTTGATCATACCCTTTAGGGTCTTGTTGAATCTCTCAACAAGCCCATTGCATTGTGGGTGATAAGGGGTGGTGAACTTGTAGTTGACACCACATTCCTTCCACATAGCTGTCAAGTATCCTGACATAAAGTTGGTACCTCTGTCAGATACTACCTCCTTAGGAAACCCCACTCTGGAGAATACTCCCAGCAGGGCCCTGGCCACAACAGGAGCTGTAGTGGTCCTAAGGGGAATTGCCTCTGGATACCTGGTGGCATGATCCACTACCACCAGTATAAATCTGTGCCCAGATGCAGTGGGAGGATCCATGGGACCCACTATGTCTATTCCCACTCTTTCAAAGGGAACCCCCACCACAGGTAGTGGTATCAGGGGGGCCTTTGTTGTGCCACCTGATTTGCCACTGGCTTGGCAGGTAACACAGGAGCGACAAAACTCCTTTGTATCTTCATTCATATGAGGCCAGTGAAAGTGAGGGACAAGTCTGTCCCAGGTCTTGTTCTGGCCTAGGTGTCCTGCTAAAGGAATATCATGGGCCAAGGTAAGAAGGAAGCCCCTAAATTGCAGAGGTATAACCAACCTCCTGGTTGCACCAGGCTTGGGGTCTCTAGCCTCTGAATAAAGGAGCCCTTCATCCCAATACACTTTATGGGTACCTTGAGCATTCCCAGCAGCCTCAGCAGCAGCCAGCTGTCTGAGGGGTTCAAGAGAGGGACAGGATAACTGAGCCTGCCTCAAGTCAGCCCTTGAAGGTCCCCCTGTCCCCAGAAACTCAACCTGATCAGGTTCAAGCTCTTCAGGGACAGTTCCTTCAGGGTCCTCTAGATCAGCTTCCTGGGAAGGCTGATCATCACTCTGAGGCAGGGGGGAAGGCACAGCCTTGACCCTCCTGTTCTTCTTCTTGGTAGGTGCTTGGTCCATTGTTCCAGGATCCAAGACCTGTGGTTCAGTGAGGCACTTTTTGGCCTGTGACCTGGTCACAGCAAGGACATGTGATGATATACCTAACATCTCTGCATGAGTCCTGTACTCCACTTCTGACCATAGAGAACTCTCTAGGTCATTGCCCAACAAACATTCTACTGGGAGGTCTGCACTAACCACAACCCTTTTGAGGCCAGTTACCCCTCCCCATGAGAAGTTAACAACTGCCACACTATGTGAAGTAGTGGCATTGCTGGCATTGGTCACCAGGTAGTTCTCACCTGGTATGTACTGTCCAGGGTCCACAAAGCCTGGTGTCACCATAGTGACACTGGCACATGTGTCCCTGTAGGCTTGAGCCACTTTGTCATTAATTAAAGGAGTCTGTCTGTACTTGCCCAGGTTACTGGGGCTCACAGTCAGGGACAAATCAATGTCCCCATCACAGATCAAGACTGCCTGTGTCAGGGTTCTGTCTAAGTCAGAATCTCCTTCAGTTCCCATAGTGATTCCCACTACACCCTTTGTCTGGGGACCAACACTGCTAACAGTAGTACTGGGAGCAGGTGCCTTAGGGGCAACAGTGTTGGGGGCTCCACCCTTTTTGCAATCACTAGTCCAGTGAGTTGTATTTTTGCAATGATTGCACCAGGGTTTCTTTTGACCTTCTTTCTTCTTTTTGGACTGTTGTTGGGACCCACCCTCCTTAGCAGTAGTTTGGGGCCCTGTTGAAGACTTCTGGTCTTTAGATTTCTAATCTCCACCCTTTTGGTCTGTTTTCTTCTGATCACCCCCTTGGCCCTGGTTCTGGTTCTTTTGCTTAACCCTGGTTCTGACCCATTTGTCTGCCTTCTTTCCCAATTCTTGGGGAGAGGTCAGATCAGAGTCAACCAAGTGTTGATGCAGTTGCTGGTTTTGACAGTTATTTAAAATCTGTTCTCTCATCATCAAATTATACAATCCTGTAAAATCAGATACCTTACTTCCCAGCAACCAACCCTCCAAAGCCTTAGTGGCACATTCAATGTATTCAGACCAGTCCTGAGTCTGTGTCTTTTGGGTGTCTCTGAACATTAACCTGTACTGCTCAGTGGTTAAGCCTAACCCATCAACTAGAACACTCTTCAGGACTCTGTAGTTTCTGACATCCTCTTCTCTAACAGTGAGGAGTCTGTCTCTGCCTCTTCCCTCAAAGGAGAGCCAGAGGATTGCTGCCCACTGATCTTCAGGAACCTGCTGTACTTTGCAGGCTCTCTCAAGAGCAGTTATCCACTTGTGGATGTCATCCCCACTTTTGTAGGGGGGCACAACCTTAGACAGGTTTCTATTGTCGAAAACCCTATCTTTGTCCTTAGGGACTATGCTGCCACCAGTGGGTATAGACCCACTCTCTTTATGCTGTCTAGCCTTGCTAAGTTTCTCTTCCATCAGGGCTACTTCTAGCTCCTGCTTCCTGATCCTCAGCTGGGCCTCTTGCATCTTGGCCTCATGTTCCCTCCTCTGAGGGGTGGTCATCCTTCTCCTGGAGTGACCTTGAGAGCCTCTAGAGCCATGGGAAGCATTGGAGTCACCTGAGCGATTCCTTTGCCTTCCAAGCCCTGTGTTAAGTCCACTGGGGAGATCCAGTGGGTTGAACCCACTGTCAGTCCCCAATAGCCTTGGTTTAGCTGGGCCAAGTATAACACTTGGCACTGGGCTAGTTCTCCCTTCATCCTCACTACTGTCAGTATCCTTTTCACTCTCATCCTCTGTGGTAGGCATCCCATCTAAGGGGTGACTATTGGGAAGGGGTACTTCAGTGGCATCTTTAGAAGGGGGGCCTCCTGTTCCTGTCCCTAAGGGGGCTAACTGGGAAGCTTTCTTGAGTGCTCTCTGATTCTCATCATTCTGTAAGAGCTCTCTGAGCTCAGCAGAGTTTGGGTTCTTGGGCTGTTTAAGGCCTCTAAGAGTTGCCAAATGCCTGAGCTCATTCTGATTAAGGGTAGCAAAGCTGGATGGTGCCCTCTGGGGGTCACTCTCAACAGAGATGGGTACAGTGGACCCCTCTGCCCCGGCCATTGCTCTTAAGTGTGGGTGGATGTGTTGCAATCTACCTACACTTGGGTTTACCTACTAAACCTATCTAGTAGTTGTAGTCAGGGTGTGCTACTCCCTTTGCTCTACAACAACTAAGTTCAGTAGAACTTAAGTATATCTAATCTTGTTTTATATGTACCTACAGGTACCTATGTGATCTTTCAATTGGTAACCAAGAGATTACAATGGTAAAACACAGCAAGCTCAAATCCAACCGCTGCTCACCAATGTGAGAAGTTGGCCTGGTATATGATGCTCACTAGTTAAAGTGATCACCTTGTACCATGCCAAGCAACCCTTATGGTGTGGTTGTAAGTCAACCTTTTCGGACCAGCTGCCCTAGTGGTAGCGTAGGCTAAGCAGTCTTTGAGGCTAAACTCGTGATGCGTGTTAAGCAAGCTGTTTTACCAATAGTAACCCCCTTTTATACCAATGAAAGGACACCACACAGATATATATTCAAAATATATATGTATTTATTTCTCAAAGTAACCCCTAGTCTCTTTATGAGCACAGGAGCACAAATCGTCAAACAAGATTATCACAGAATACACAGAAGTTGCACTTTATATGGATAGGCCCTGGTGGCCACTCGAACCATATACTAAAATAGTGGTATAAGTACCACGAACAGAAAAGGGAAAAGGCCTAGGGCCTCTAGAATCGCTGGGCCTACAAGGAGCTAACGTCAGTTAGTGACCAGGAGGTCCACGGGTGGCGTGTGCAGAGCAAATAGTCACACGCGTGCTCCCATAGGTTTCAATGGGTGCGTAAAAAGTACAAAGTTACTGCAAAGGAGATCTTCCGGGTTGACTAGGAACTTAAGATTTGGAACACAGGCACTAGAGATGTATTACTACACATGGGCACCGGAGTACCAGCTTTACCTCACCCACAGGAAGCGGGTGCATAGGCCTCGAAGTGCGTCGGGTTTCTTCTATCTGTTCCGTGGGGCCTGTAGACAAAAGTGCTGCAGGCGGTCGGTCGGGAAGAGATGCAGTGGATCCAAGAGTGGATCGGAGATGTTGAAGACCTGTAAGCAGAGGGGACAGTGTTCACAGTCACTAGCCAGTGACCAGCGTGGCACCAGGTGGGTACCAGGCGATGTCGGGTGCAAACAGGTGATGAGGGGTAGCTTGTCTCCGCAGCCACGTGGTCCCTGAAGGTCGACGACGTCCAGGAGTCGGCTCACGAGCTGTCCCACGCAGGCTCTCGCTGTCGGCGGTGTCGGCGACTTGATCGAAGCAAACAAGCCTTGGCAAAAGCAATTGTAGGAGGATTCGGAAATCAGCTGTTGGTTCTGACCAGCAAGGTCAGAGGGATTGCTCCTTTGGAGGGGAGCAAGGGCCAGTCTGGAGCAACCAGACCAGCGGTGTTTGTCATAGATTTCGTCGCCAAGATGGCCACTAGCCAGCGGGCCAGCAACCGGTTAGGCGCGTCGAGTGGCAAAATGCAGAAGGGCCCCACGCAGATCGTGGAGATGCTGGAGGGCTCACCTTTGGTGCAGATGCTGCTCGAGGGTTGGGCTTCTCAGGACCCAAAGCACAACTTGGAGGGAGCCTCGGTTGTTGCACTTGTCAGCTTGTCGTAGTCGTTCCAAGATGGCTGGCTCCACGTGTCTCGGTGCCTCCACGGGTCTCCTCTTTTCAGGGACTGTGGATCGGGCGGTGAGAGGTCTGGAGGTCCAGGTCTTGTCAGTCTCTGGGCTCGGGCTCCGGCGGGAGGCGGCGGCAAAGCAGACGGTGATTCGCTGGATGGTGCTTGCGTTAGCAAGGTGGTCACTCCCTGACCACAGGGGAGATTTTCTTCAGTCTTCTGTGCAGCAGAATGTCGAAGTTCCCGTCTTCTTCTTAGTTTCAAGTTGATTCCAGGATGTCTGAAGTCTTAGGACACAGCTCCTACCTTTATTCGGATTCTAGGGGCCGGACTACCTGCTAGGTCCCTCCCTATGGGTGGGACCAGGAAGGGGGGTGGTTACACCCCCAATCCTTTGTCCAGCTCGCCCCAGGCCCGGGACTGGTGTGCCCCAGGACCGGTTTGAACTGGCATATGCACCGAGGCTCCTTGTGAGCCACAGGCATGTCTGGTTTCTTTCAAGCCCTACCTGACCAATACACAAAATCCTGTCTGGGGTGGTGCACGCACCTCCCCTGGCAGGAAACCCTTTGTCCACACCTCCCAAGCTGGAAGGACTCCCAGCAGCAGGAGGGCAGACTTGTGTCTGTGGTGGCAGCATCCATTTTGTGGAGCTGAGGCTATGTCTGATTTTACCCGGGTTTCAGGTACTGTACATGTCGTGTCCCTCTAGAAGGGTGGAATGCTAACCCCGTCGCCAGAATTGGCGAGGGGTTAGTATTCCAATTCGTATGACACCTTACTCGACATGTTTTGATAAAGCCAAACCAAAGATAGCATTTAACCGCGAGGTTCATAATGCACTTAAGAGTATATGGTATGACGATATCTGGAAACAGTAGAAGGAAGTTGTTCCGACCACTGCAGACAGGCTCAGCTCATGCCAGAGCACCATCTCACATGGAACCAAGCACTCTGCCTTCAGGATTGTTAAGGCCTGCCATAGGAGTGACTCATAGGTTACCAGGTGTCCCATTTAAGGTTAGGTATAGGTATACTACACCTAAGTAAGAGGTGATTACACCAACTTACCCCAGCTGAGTGATCAGCCAGTTGTGTCAGATTGTTAGGCCAAGCCTGGGGTGGCATAATACATGCTTCAGCCCCTGGCAGGCCTTGGATACACCAATGCCCTGGGTACCTAGTGTACACTGGTACAGGGGCTGACAGGGTGATCCACTTTCAATTGGTTATGCACCTAGGGTGCATAGTTTTAATTTAGTAGAGAGAACAGCAGGCTGGGGGTCTGATTGGCAGGCCCACAGCCTCAATATGTCAAAAACCAGTGAAGCAAAAAGCAAAAATTTGGGGTGACCATAGGATAGCAGACCCTACTCTCCTACACACATCAACACCCACACCCACAAACAAACCCACACCCACAACCACACCCACAACCACACACACACAACCACACAAACAACCACACACACACAACCACACCCACAACCATTCGCAACCACACGCACAACAACAACCACATACACAACCACACACTCACAACCACACACACAACCACACACACAACCACACACACAACCACACAAACTACCACACACACAACCACACCCACAACCATACCCACACACCCACAACTACACCCACACCCACACAACCACACCCACCCACACAACCACACCCAACCACACCCACAGAACCACACACACAACCACACACAACCACACATACACAACCACACACACAACCACAAACACACAACCACACACACACAACCACACACACACACAACCACAACCACACACACACAACTACACACACAACCACACACACAACCACACATACAACCACAACATCCAACCACACACACAACCACACACAACCACACTTATACAACCACACATACAACCACACATACACAGCCACACAAAACCACACAGACAACCACACACAACCACACATACACACACACACAACCACAACCACACCCACAACCACACCCACAACCACACAACCACATACACAACCAAAACCACACAACCACACACACAACCACACAAACAACCACACCCACACAGCTATACCTACAACCTTACCCCCACAAGCACACCCACAACCACACCCACACAACCATACCCACCCACACACATAACCATACACCCACAACCACACCCACACACCCACAACCACACCCACACAACCACAACCACACAACCACACCCAACCAGACATACACACCCATACACACAACCACACACACACAACCACACACACACAACCACACAAACCACCACACATGCACAACCGCACCCACAACCACACACAACCACACACACAACCACATACACAACCACACACACACAACCATACACACAACCATACACACACAATCACACATAACCAACTATACACACACACAACCACACACATACACAACCACATAAAACCACACACCCAACCACACATCCACACACACCCACAAACACACCTGCACCCACAACACACCCATATCCACACAACCACACAACCACACAACCACACACACAACCACAAGCTCACACACAAGTACACACACAACCACACACACACACACACAACCACACACAACCACACACACAACCACAAACACACAACCACACACATACAACCACTCAAAGCCACATACACAACCAAACATCCACATACACACCCGCAACCACACCCACACCCATAACCGCACCCACAACCACACAACCACACACACATCCACACACATGCAACCACACACACACAACCACACACACACAACCACACACACACAACCACACAAACCACCACACACACACAACCACACCCACAACCACACACTTAACCACAACCACATACACAACCACACACACACAACCACACACACACAACCACACACACAACCACACCCACAACCATACCCTCAACCACACCAACACAACCACACCCACATACACACATACCCTCATACCGACAACCACACCCACACACCCACAACCACACCCACAACCATACCCACACACCCACAACTACACCCACACCCACACAACCACACCCACCCACACAACCACACCCAACCACACCCACAGAACCACACACACAACCACACACAACCACACATACACAACCACACACACAACCACAAACACACAACCACACACACACAACCACACACACACACAACCACAACCACACACACACAACTACACACACAACCACACACACAACCACACATACAACCACAACATCCAACCACACACACAACCACACACAACCACACTTATACAACCACACATACAACCACACACACACAACCACACACATACAACCACACACATACACAGCCACACAAAACCACACAGACAACCACACACAACCACACATACACACACACAACCACAACCACACCCACAACCACACCCACAACCACACAACCACACCCACAACCACACACACAACCACACATCCACACTTACTAACAACCACACCCACACCCACAACCGCACCCACAACCACACAACCACACACACAACCACAACCACACACACAAGCACACACATAATCACACACACAACCACACCCACAACCACACACACACAACCACACACACACAACCACACACATACACAACCACATCCACAACCACACACACAACCACACACACACATACACAACCACACAAAGCCACATACACAACCACACACAACCACACATCCACACACACCCACGACCACACACACACCCATAACTGCACCTATAACCACACAACCCCACACACACTCACAACCACACCCACAACCGCACCCACAACCACACAACCACACACACAACCACAACCACACACACAAGCACACACATAATCACACACACAACCACACCCACAACCACACACACACAACCACACACACACAACCACACACATACACAACCACATCCACAACCACACACACAACCACACACACACATACACAACCACACAAAGCCACATACACAACCACACAGAACCACACATCCACACACACCCACGACCACACACACACCCATAACTGCACCTACAACCACACAACCACACACACAACCACACAAATGCAACCACACACACACAACCACACACACAACCACACACACACAACCACACAAACCACCACACAGCCACAACCACACCCACAACCTCACACAACCACACACACAACCACAACCACATACACAACCACACACACACAACCACACACACAAGCACACACACAATCACACACACACAACCACACACACAACCACACACAACCACACAAACAACAACACACACAACCACACCTACAACCATACCCTCAACCACACCCACACAACCACACCCACACACACACACAACCACACACCCACAACCACACCCACACACCCACAACCACACAACCACACATACCCACACAACCACACCCAACCACACCCACAGAACCACACACACAACCATACACAGAACCACACACAACCACACACACAACCACACACACAACCACACAAACACTCACCCACCCACAACCACACCTACACACATATACAACAACACAAAACCACACACACAACCACACATCCAAACACCCTCACAACCACACCCACATCCACAACTGCACCCACAACCACACAACCACACAACCACCCACACAACCACACACACAAGCACACACACAACCACACACACACACAAGCACACACAATCACAACCACACACACACAACCACACACAACCACACACACAACTACACACCCACAACCACAACCACATACAACCACAACCACACACACAACCACACACACACAACCACACACATACATAACCACACACATACACAACCATAACACACAACCACACATACAACCATACCCACAACCACACCCCCACAACCACACCCACAACCACACCCACACAACCACACCCACCCACACACACAACCACACACCCACAACCACACCCACACACCCACAACCAGACCCACACAACCACAACCACACAACCACTCCCATCCACACACACACAACCACACACACAACCACACACAACCACACAAACCACCACACATGCACAACCACACCCACAACCACACCCAACCACACACACAACCATACACACAACCACCCACACACAACCACACCCACACATGCACACACAACCACATACCCACAACCACACCCACACACCCACAACCACACCCACACAACCACACCTACCCACACAACCACACCCAACCACACCCACAGAACCACACACACAACCATACACACAACCACACAGAACCACACACACAATCACATACAGAACCACACACACAACCATACCCAACCACACCCAACCACACAACCACACACATACACAACCACACAAAACCACACACACAACCACACACAACCACACATCCACACCCACACCCACAACCACACAACAACACACATACAACCACAACCACACAACCACACACAACCACACAAACAACCACACCCACACAACCAGAACCAACCACACCCACAACCACACAGACACACCCACAGACACATAACCACACACACATAACAACACACACAACCACACACACCACACACATACAACCACACAGACACAACCACGCACAAACAACCACACACACACAACCACACATACACAACCACACACACAACCACACACACAACCACACCAACACATATACACAACCACACAAAACCACACTCACAACCACACACACTCACAACCACACCCACAACCGCACCCACAACCACACAACCACACACACAACCACAACCACACACACAAGCTCACACATAATCACACACACAACCACACCCACAACCACACACACACAACCACACACACACAACCACACACATACACAACCACATCCACAACCACACACATAACCACACACACACATACACAACCACACACAACGACACATCCACACACACCCACGACCACACACACACCCATAACTGCACCTATAACCACACAACCACACAAATGCAACCACACACACACAACCACACACACAACCACACACACACAACCACACAAACCACCACACAGCCACAACCACACTCATAACCACACACAACCACACACACAACCACAACCACATACACAACCACACACACAACCACACACACAAGCACACACACAATCACACACACACAACCACACACACAACCACACACAACCACACAAACAACAACACACACAACCACACCCACAACCATACCCTCAACCACACCCACACAACCACACCCACACTCACACACACAACCACACACCCACAACCACACACACACAACCACACACACAACCATACCCACAACCACACACACAACCAGAACCACACACACAACCACACACACAACCACACATACCCATAGACACACAACCACACACACAACCACACAGACACAACCACACACACACATAACCACTCACACAACCACACACAACCACTCACACAACCACACACACAGCCACACACACACAGCCACACAAACTACCCCACACACAACCACACCCACACACAACCACACACACAACCAGAACCACACACATAACCACACACACACAACCACACACACAACCACACACACAACTACACACACACAACCACAACCACATACAACCACAACTACACACACAACCACACACACACAACCACACACATACATAACCACACACATACACAACCACAACACACAACCACACATACAACCATACCCACAACCACACCCCCACAACCATACCCACAACCACACTCATACAACCACACCCACCCACACACACAACCACACACCCACAACCACACCCACACACCCACAACCAGACCCACACAACCCCAACCACACAACCACACCCATCCACACACACACAACAAAAATGAATGTGGAGTCCCCCAAGGCTCGTCCCTGTCCCCACTTTTGTTTAATTTGTACTTACGACCCTTGTTATTTTCATTAAAAAAGTTTAGCGCCTTAAATTTTAACTATGCAGATGATCTGCAACTGATCTTCTGTCTGGACTCCCCTGGCGCTGCCACCGAATTTCGGGAGGTCATGGTTCACATTCAGAGATGGATGGGCCTAAATCATCTGAAACTCAACCCAGGCAAAACTGAACTGATTTTGCCTGGGAAGAGTGAACTGCATTGGGGACCACACTTCTGGCCTCCAGAAATGGGAGATCCTCCAGCTAAATCCCAAACAGTTAAGAGCTTAGGTATCACTTTTAATGAAGATCTTTCGCTCAAAAGCCAGGTAGGGACTGTGGTATCTGCAAGTTTCTTCCAACTTTGCAAGATTAAGAAGATCGCCCACCTTTTAACCCACCCTGCTCTGATTCAGGTCATCATTGCTCTTGTGCTGTCCCGTTTGGATTATTCCAATAGTTTATATCTGGGCCTACCGGCGGGGCAGCTCAAGAGACTCCAACTGGTTCAGAACCAAGCGGCCAGGTTGATCTGTAAAATTCCTAAGTGGCAGTCTATTAGACCTGGACTGGCCAGTCTCCACTGGCTGCCTGTAGCGCAGAGAGCAGCATTTAAAGCGGGATGCATTATCTTCAGGGCTCTACAAGGTAAGGGCCCTGGATTCATTAGCTGCTTGCTGGTCAGTTACACTCCCTCCCGTGCTCTCCGTTCTGGCCAAAAGAATTTGTTAGTCGTGCCCCGGATCAGGAAACAACGTCAGGGAGGAGGATCTTTCCACTTCCTAGCTTCCTCCCTGTGGAACTCCTTGCCACTGCCACTAAGACTCCACGAAGATCTGTTAGCCTTTAGACAGGCTTTTAAGACTTGGCTCTTTAAGCAAGCTTATCCTTAGTTAAATTTTCTTTTTTTTCTGTCACATGTTATGTTTTGCTAGTCTTCCACAGCGCCATGAAGCCTACGGGCGTACGTGCGCTTAATAAATTTAATTTAACATAACATAACATAACAACCACACACACACAACCACACACACAACCACACAAACCACCACACATGCACAACCACACCCACAACCACACCCAACCACACACACAACCATACACATAACCACACACACACAACCACACCCACACATGCACACACAACCACATACCCACAACCACACCCACACACCCACAACCACACCCACACAACCACACCTACCCACACAACCACACCCAACCACACCCACACAACCACACACACAACCATACACACAACCACACAGAACCACACACACAATCACATACAGAACCACATGCACAACCAAACCCAACCACACCCAACCACACAACCACACACATACACAACCACACAAAACCACACACACAACCACACACAACCACACATCCACACACACCCACAAACATACCCACACCCACAACCACACCCACAACCACACCCAACCACACACACAACCATACACACAACCACACACACACAACCACACCCACACATGCACACACAACCACATACCCACAACCACACCCACACAACCACACCTACCCACACAACCACACCCAACCACACCCACAGAACCACACACACAACCATACACAGAACCACACAGAACCACACACAAAATCACATACAGAACCACACGCACAACCATACCCAACCACACCCAACCACACAACCACACACATACACAACCACACACAACCACACAAACAACCACACACACACAACCACACCCACAACCACCCGCAACCACACGCACAACAACCACATATACAACCATGCACTCACAACCACACACACAACCACACACACAACCACACACACAACTACACAAACTACCACACACACAACCACACCCACAACCATACCCTCAACCACACCCACACAACCACACCCAAACATGCACACACACACACACAGAACCACACACCCACAACCACACCCCCACACCCATAACTATACCCACACCCACACAACCACACCCACCCACACAACCACACACAACCACACCCACAGAACCACACACACAACCACACACAACCAAACATACACAACCACACACACAACCACAAACACACAACCGCACACACACACAACCACACACACACAACTACACACACAACCACACACACAACCACACATACAACCACAACATCCAACCATACACACAACCACACACAACCACACACACACAACCACACATACAACCACACACACAACCACACACATACAACCACACACATACACAGCCACACAAAACCATACAGACAACCACACACAATCACACATACACACACATACAACCACAACCACACCCACAACCACACCCACAACCACACAACCACACACACAACCACAACCATACAACCACACACACAACCACACAAACAACCATACCCACACAGCCATACCTACAACCACACCCCCACACCCACAACCACACCCACACAACCACACCCACCCACAAAACCACAACCACACAATCACACCCAACCATACACACAACCACACACACACAACCACACACACACAACCACACAAACCACCACACATACACAACCACACCCACAACCACACACAACCACACACACAACCACTTACACAACCACACACACACAACCATACACACAACCACACACACACAACCACACACAACCACATACAAACACACACAACCACACACAACCACACACACAAATCCACACACAACCATGCACACACAACCACACAAACACCCACCCACCCTCAACCACTCCCACAACCACAACCACACAACCACAACCACACCTAACCACACCCACAATGACCCACAACCATACACACAACCCCACATACACAACCACACACACAACCACACATACACAACCATACACACAACCACACACACACAACCACACATACAACCACACATACAACCACACCATACAACCACACACACAACCACACACAACCACACACACACAACCACAACCACAATCACACACACACAACCACACACACACAACCATACACATACACAACCACACAAAACCACACATACAACCACACATACACACATACCCACAACCACACCCACAACCACACAACCACACACACAACCACACAACCACACACAACCACACAAACAACCACACCCACACAACCAGAACCAACCACACCCACAACCACACAGACACACCCACAGACACACAACCACACACACACAACAACACACACAACCACACACACCATACACATACAACCACACACACAACCACACAGACACAACCACACACAAGCAACCACACACACACACAACCACACATACACAACCACACACACAACCACACACACAACCACACCGACACACATACACAACCACACAAAACCACACACACAACCACACATCCACACACACTCACAACCACACCCACACCCACAACCGCACCCACAACCACACAACCACACAACCACACACACAACCACAACCACACACACAAGCACACACATAACCACGCACACAACCACACCCACAACCACACACACACAACCACACACACACAACCACACACATACACAACCACACCCACAACCACACACACAACTACACACACACATACACAATCACACAAAGCCACATACACAACCACACACGACCACACATCCACACACACCCACGACCACACACACACCCATAACTGCACCTACTACCACACAACCACACACACAACCACACAAATGCAACCACACACACACAACCATACACACAACCATACACACACAACCACACAAACCACCACACAGCCACAACCACACCCACAACCACACACAACCACACACACAACCACAACCACATACACAACCACACACACAACCACACACACAAGCACACACACAATCACACACACACAACCACACACACAACCACACACAACCACACAAACAACAACACACACAACCACACCCACAACCATACCCTCAACCACACCCGCACACCCACACCCACACACACACACAACCACACACCCACAACCACACCCACACACCCACAACCACACAACCACACATACCCACACAACCACACCCAACTACACCCACAGAACCACACACACAACCATATACAGAACCACACACAACCACACACACAACCACACACACAACCACACAAACACTCACCCACCCACAACCACATCCACAAACATCCACAACAACACAAAACCACACACACAACCACACACACAAGCACACACACAACCACACACGCACACAAGCACACACAATCACACACACACACAACCACACACACACACAACCACACACAACCACATACACAACTACACACACAACCACAACCACATACAACCACAACCACACACAAAACCACACAACCACACACACACAACCACACACATACATAACCACACACATACACAACCACAACACACAACCACACATACAACCATACCCACAACCACACCCCCACAACCACACCCACAACCATACCCACACAACCACACCCACCCACACACACAACCAAACACCCACAACCACACCCACACACCCACAACCAGACCCACACAACCACAACCACACAACCACACCCATCCACACACACACACAACCACACACACACATCCACACACACAACCACACAAACCACCACACATGCACAACCACACCCACAACCACACCCAACCACACACACAACCATACACACAACCACACACACATAACTACACCCACACACACAACCACATACCCACAACCACAGCCACACACCCACAACCACACCCACACAACCACACCTACCCACACAACCACACCCAACCACACCCACAGAACCACACACACAACCATACACACAACCACACAGAACCACACACACAATCATATACAGAACCACACGCACAACCATACCCAACCACACCCAACCACACAACCACACACATACACAACCACACAAAACCACACACACAACCACACACAACCACACATCCAGACACACACCCACAAACACACCCACACCCACAACCACACCCACAACCACACACACACAACCACACAAACAACCACACACACACAACCACACCCGCAACCACACGCACAACAACAACCACATACACAACCACACACTCACAAGCACACACGCAACCACACACACAACCACACACAACCACACATACACAACCACACACACAACCACAAACACACAACCACACACACACAACCACACACACACACACAACCACACACACACAACTACACACACAACCACACACACAGCCACACACACAACCACACACACAACCACACAAACAACCACACCCACACAGCCATACCTACAACCACACCCCACAACCACACCCACACAACCACACCCACCCACACACATAACCATACACCCACAACCACACCCACACACCCACAACCACACCCACACAACCACAACCACACAACCACACAACCACACCCAATCAGACACACACACCCATACACACAACCACACACACACAACCACACACACACACAACCACACAAACCTCCACACATGCACAACCACACACACAACCACACACAACCACACACACAACCACATACACAACCACACACACACAACCATACACACAACCACACACACACAGTCACACATAACCAACCACACACACACACACAACCACACACATACACAACCACATAAAACCACACACCCAACCACACATCCACACCCACCCACAAACACACCTGCACCCACAACACACCCATATCCACACAACCACACAACCACACAACCACACACAACCACAAGCTCACACACAAGCACACACACAACCACACACACAACCACAAACACACAACCACACACACACACAACCACACAAAGCCACATACACAACAACATATCCACATACACACCCGCAACCATACCCACACCCATAACCACACCCACAACCACACAACCACACACATCCACACACATGCAACCGCACACACACAATCACACACACACAACCACACAAACCACCACACACACACACAACCACACCCACAACCACACACAACCACACACTTAACCACAACCACATACACAACCACACACACACAACCACACACACACAACCACACACACAATCACACACAACCACACAAACAACCACACACACAACCACACCCACAACCATACAATCAACCACACCAACACAACCACACCCACACATACCCACATACCCACAACCACACCCACACACCCACAACCACACCCACACAACCACACCCACCCACACAACCACATCCAACCACACCCACAGAACCACACACAGAACCATACACACAACCACACAGAACCACACACACAACCACACACACACACAACCACACACAACCACATAATAAAAAAACACAACCACACACAACCACACACACACACAACCACACAAACACCCACCCACCCTCAACCACTCCTACAACCACACACACACAACCACAACCACACCCAACCACATCCACAACCACCCACAACCATACACACAACCACACATACACAACCACACACACAACCACACACACACAACCACACACACAACCACACACACAACCACACACACAACCACACATACAACCACACCATACAACCACACACACAACCACACACAACCACACACATACAACCACAACCACAATCACACACACACAACCACACACACACAACCACACACATACACAACCACACAAAACCGCACATACAACCACACATGCACACACACCCACAACCACACCCACAACCACACAACCACACACACAACCACAACCACACAACCACACACAACCACACAAACAACCACACCCACACAACCAGAACCAACCACACCCACAACCACACAGACACACCCACAGACACACAACCACACACACACAACAACACACACAACCACACACACCACACCCATACAACCACACACAACCACACAGACACAACCACACCCAACCACACACACACAACCACACATACACAACCACACACACAACCATACACACAACCACACCCACAACCACACGCAACCACACACACAACCAGAACCACATACACAACCACACACACACAACCCCACACACACAACCACCCCCACAACCACACAAACAACCACACAAACACAACCATACCCACAACCATACCCACAACCACACCCACACATCCACGCCTGCACACACACAACCACACCCCCACCCCCACAACCATACCCACAACCACACCCACAGCCAACCACACACACAATCTCACACACAACCACACACACAACCTCACAAACAATCACACACACACAACCACACACATAACCACAACCACACACACAACCACAACCACACACACACAACCATACATACAACCACACACACAACCACACATACAACCAGAACCACACACACAACCACACACACACAACCACACACAACCACACACACAACCACACAAACAACCACACACACACAAACATACCCACAACTATACCCACAACAACACCTGCACACACACAACCACACACACACAACCACACCTACACCCAACCACACACACACACAACCACACACACAACAACACACACAACCACACACACACAACCACAACCACACACACAACCATACACACAACCACACACACACAACCACACACACGACCAGAGCCACACACACAACCACATACAACACACTAAACCACACACATGACCACACACACAACCACACAAACACTCACCCACCCACAACCACACCCACACACATACACAACCACACAAAACCACACACACAACCACACATCCACACACACTCACAACCACACCCACACCCACAACCGCACCCACAACCACACAACCACACACACTACCACAACCACATACACAAGCACACACACAACCACACACACAACCACACCCACACCCACACCCACACACACAACCACACACACAACCACACACACAACCACACACACAGAACCACACCCACAACCACACACATACACAACCACACAAAGCCACACACAACCACACACAACCACACATCCACACACACCCACAACCACACACACACCCATAACCGCACCTACAACCACACAACAACACACAACCACACAAATGCAACCACACACACACAGCCACACACACAACCACACAAACCACCACACATGCACAACCACACCCACAACCACACACAACCACACACACAACCACAACCACACACACAACCACACACATACAACCACACACACAACCACACACACAACCATACACACAACCATATCCTCAACCACACCCACACAACCACACCCACACACACACACACACAACCACACACCCACAACCACACCCACACACCCACAACCACACAACCACACATACCCACACAACCACACCCAACCACACCCACAGAACCACACACACAACCATACACACAACCACACAGAACCACACACACAACCACACAAACACTCACTCACCCACAACCACACCCACACACATACACAACCACACACACAACCACACATCCAAACACACTCACAACCACACCCACAACCGCACCCACAACCACACAACCACACAACCACACACACAACCACACACACAAGCACACACACACACAAGCACACACAGACACAAACCACCACACACACACAACCACACCCACAACCACACACAACCACACACTTAACCACAACCACATACACAACCACACACACACAACCACACACACACAACCACACACACAACCACACACAACCACACAAACAACCACACTTAAAACGACACCCACAACCATACCCTCAACCACACCCATACAACCACACCCACACACACATAACCACACACCCACAACCTTACCCACACACCCACAACCACACCCACACAACCACACCCACTCACATAACCACACCCAACCACACCCAACCACACCCACAGAACCACACACAGAACCATACACACAACCACACAGACACAACCACATATACACGCACACACAACCACATACCCACAACCACACCCACACACCCACAACCACACCACACCCACACCCACACAACCACACCTACCCACACAACCACACACAACCACACCCATAGAACCACACTCACAACCATACACACAACCACACAGAACCACACACACAATCACATACAGAACCACACGCACAACCATACCCAACCACACCCAACCACACAACCACACACATACACAACCACACAAAACCACACACACAACCACACACAACCACACATCCACACATACCCACAAACACACCCACACCCACAACCACGTCCACAACCACACATACACAACCACACAAACAACCACACACCCAACCACACCCACAACCACCCACAACCACCCGCAACCACATGCACAACAACCACATACACAACCACACACTCACAACCACACACACAACCACACACACAACCACACACACAACCACACAAACTACCACACACACAACCACACCCACAACCATACCCTCAACCACACCCACACAACCAAACATGCACACACACACACAGAACCACACACCCACAACCACACCCACATACCCACAACTACACCCACACCCACACAACCACACCCACCCACACAACCACACCCAACCACACCCATAGAACCACACACACAACCACACACAACCACACATACACAACTACACACACAACCACAAACACACAACCACACACACACAACCACACACACACACACACACACACACACACAACCACACATACACAACTACACACACAACCACACACACAACCACACATAAAACCACAACATCCAACCACACACACAACCACACACAACCACACACACACAACCACACATACAACCACACACACACAACCACACACATACAACCACACACATACACAGCCACACAAAACCACACAGACAACCACACACAACCACACATACACACACACACCCACACCCACACCCACAACCACACAACCACACACACAACCACAACCACACAACCACACACACAACGACACACACAACCACACAAACAACCACACCCACACAGCCATATCTACAACCACACCCCCACAACCACACCCACAACCACACCCACACAACCACACCCACCCACACACATAACCATACACCCACAACCACACCCACACACCCACAACCACAACCACACAACCACAACCACACAACCACACCCAACCAGACACACACACCCATACACACAACCACACACACACAACCACACACACACAACCACACACACACAACCACACACACAACCACACAAACCACCACACATGCACAACCACACCCACAACCACATACAACCACATACACAACCACATACACAACCACACTCACACAACCATACACACAACCACACACACACAATCACACATAACCAACCACACACACAACCACACACATACACAACCACATAAAACCACACACCCAACCACACATCCACACACACCCACAAACACACCTGCACCCACAACACACCCATATCCACACAACCACACAACCACACCCACACACCCACAACCACAACCACACAACCACACAACCACACCCAACCAGACACACACACCCATACACACAACCACACACACACAACCACACACACACAACCACACACACAACCACACAAACCACCACACATGCACAACCACACCCACAACCACATACAACCACATACACAACCACATACACAACCACACTCACACAACCATACACACAACCACACACACACAATCACACATAACCAACCACACACACAACCACACACATACACAACCACATAAAACCACACACCCAACCACACATCCACACACACCCACAAACACACCTGCACCCACAACACACCCATATCCACACAACCACACAACCACACACACAACCACAAGCTCACACACAAGCACACACACAACCACACACACACACACACAACCACACACAACCACACACACAACCACAAACACACAACCACACACACACACACAACCACACAAAGCCACATACACAACCACACTTCCACATACACACCCGCAACCACACCCACACCCATAACCGCACCCACAACCACACTGTAGGAGAGTAGGGTCTGCTATCCTATGGTCACCCAAATTTTTGCTTTTTGCTTCACTGGTTTTTGACATATTGAGGCTGTGGGCCTGCCAATCAGACCCCCAGCCTGCTGTTCTCTCTACTAAATTAAAACTATGCACCCTAGGTGCATAACCAATTGGAAGTGGATCACCCTGTCAGCCCCTGTACCAGTGTACACTAGGTACCCAGGGCATTGGTGTACCCAAGGCCTGCCAAGGGCTGCAGCATGTATTATGCCACCCCAGGCTTGGCCTAACGATTTGACACAACTGGCTGATCACTCAGCTGGGGTAAGTTGGTGTAATCACCTCTTACTTAGGTGTAGTATACCTATACCTAACCTTAAATGGGACACCTGGTAACCTATAAGTCACTCCTACAGCAGGCCTTAACAATCCTGAAGGCAGAGTGCTTGGTTCCATGTGAGATGGTGCTCTGGCATGAGCTGAGCCTGTCTGCAGTGGTCGGAACAACTTCCTTCTACTGTTTCCAGATATCGTCATACCATATACTCTTAAGTGCATTATGAACCTCGCGGTTAAATGCTATCTTTGGTTTGGCTTTATCAAAACATGTCGAGTAAGGTGTCATACGAATTGGAATACTAACCCCTCGCCAATTCTGGCGACGGGGTTAGCATTCCACCCTTCTAGAGGGACACGACATGTACAGTACCTGAAACCCGGGTAAAATCAGACATAGCCTCAGCTCCACAAAATGGATGCTGCCACCACAGACACAAGTCTGCCCTCCTGCTGCTGGGAGTCCTTCCAGCTTGGGAGGTGTGGACAAAGGGTTTCCTGCCAGGGGAGGTGCGTGCACCACCCCAGACAGGATTTTGTGTATTGGTCAGGTAGGGCTTGAAAGAAACCAGACATGCCTGTGGCTCACAAGGAGCCTCGGTGCATATGCCAGTTCAAACCGGTCCTGGGGCACACCAGTCCCGGGCCTGGGGCGAGCTGGACAAAGGATTGGGGGTGTAACCACCCCCCTTCCTGGTCCCACCCATAGGGAGGGACCTAGCAGGTAGTCCGGCCCCTAGAATCCGAATAAAGGTAGGAGCTGTGTCCTAAGACTTCAGACATCCTGGAATCAACTTGAAACTAAGAAGAAGACGGGAACTTCGACATTCTGCTGCACAGAAGACTGAAGAAAATCTCCCCTGTGGTCAGGGAGTGACCACCTTGCTAACGCAAGCACCATCCAGCGAATCACCGTCTGCTTTGCCGCCGCCTCCCGCCGGAGCCCGAGCCCAGAGACTGACAAGACCTGGACCTCCAGACCTCTCACCGCCCGATCCACAGTCCCTGCAAAGAGGAGACCCGTGGAGGCACCGAGACACGTGGAGCCAGCCATCTTGGAACGACTACGACAAGCTGACAAGTGCAACAACCGAGGCTCCCTCCAAGTTGTGCTTTGGGTCCTGAGAAGCCCAACCCTCGAGCAGCATCTGCACCAAAGGTGAGCCCTCCAGCATCTCCACGATCTGCGTGGGGCCCTTCTGCATTTTGCTACTCGACGCGCCTAACCGGTTGCTGGCCCGCTGGCTAGTGGCCATCTTGGCGACGAAATCTACGACAAACACCGCTGGTCTGGTTGCTCCAGACTGGCCCTTGCTCCCCTCCAAAGGAGCAGTTCCTCTGACCTTGCTGGTCAGAACCATCAGCTTAAACTCCTTGCCTACAACAATTGCTTTTGCCAAGGCTTGTTTGCTTCGATCAAGTTGCCGACACCGCCGACAGCGAGAGCCTGCGTGGGACAGCTCGTGACTCGACTCCTGGACGTCGTCGACCTTCAGGGACCACGTGGCTGCAGAGTCAAGCTACACCTTCCTTCCTGTTTGCACCCGACATCGCCTGGTACCCACCTGGTGCCACGCTGGTCACTGGCTAGTGACTGTGAACACTGTCCCCTCTGCTTACAGGTCTTCAACATCTCCGATCCACTCTTGGATCCACTGCATCTCTTCCCGACCGACCGCCTGCAGCACTTTTGTCTACAGGCCCCACGGAACAGATAGAAGAAACCCGACGCACTTCGAGGCCTATGCACCCGCTTCCTGTGGGTGAGGTAAAGCTGGTACTCCGGTGCCCATGTGTAGTAATACATCTCTAGTGCCTGTGTTCCAAATCTTAAGTTCCTAGGTCATCCGGAAGATTCCTTTGGCAGTAACTTTGTACTTTTTACGCACCCATTGAAACCTATGGGAGCACGCGTGTGACTATTTGCTCTGCACACGCCACCCGTGGACCTCCTGGTCACTAACTGACGTTAGCTCCTTGTAGGCCCAGCGATTCTAGAGGCCCTAGGCCTTTTCCCTTTTCTGTTCGTGGTACTTATACCACTATTTTAGTATATGGTTTGAGTGGCCACCAGGGCCTATCCATATAACGTGCAACTTCTGTGTATTCTGTGATAATCTTGTTTGACGATTTGTGCTCCTGTGCTCATAAAGAGACTAGGGGTTACTTTGAGAAATAAATACATATATATTTTGAATATATATCTGTGTGGTGTCCTTTCATTGGTATAAAAGGGGGTTACTATTGGTAAAACAGCTTGCTTAACACGCTTCACGAGTTTAGCCTCAAAGACTGCTTAGCCTACGCTACCACTAGGGCAGCTAGTCCGAAAAGGTTGACTTACAACCACACCATAAGGGTTGCTTGGCATGGTACAAGGTGATCACTTTAACTAGTGAGCATCATATACCAGGCCAACTTCTCACATTGGTGAGCAGCGGTTGGATTTGAGCTTGCTGTGTTTTACCATTGTAATCTCTTGGTTACCAATTGAAAGATCACATAGGTACCTGTAGGTACATATAAAACAAGATTAGATATACATAAGTTCTACTGAACTTAGTTGTTGTAGAGCAAAGGGAGTAGCACACCCTGACTACAACTACTAGATAGGTTTAGTAGGTAAACCCAAGTGTAGGTAGATTGCAACACATCCACCCACACTTAAGAGCAATGGCCGGGGCAGAGGGGTCCACTGTACCCATCTCTGTTGAGAGTGACCCCCAGAGGGCACCATCCAGCTTTGCTACCCTTAATCAGAATGAGCTCAGGCATTTGGCAACTCTTAGAGGCCTTAAACAGCCCAAGAACCCAAACTCTGCTGAGCTCAGAGAGCTCTTACAGAATGATGAGAATCAGAGAGCACTCAAGAAAGCTTCCCAGTTAGCCCCCTTAGGGACAGGAACAGGAGGCCCCCCTTCTAAAGATGCCACTGAAGTACCCCTTCCCAATAGTCACCCCTTAGATGGGATGCCTACCACAGAGGATGAGAGTGAAAAGGATACTGACAGTAGTGAGGATGAAGGGAGAACTAGCCCAGTGCCAAGTGTTATACTTGGCCCAGCTAAACCAAGGCTATTGGGGACTGACAGTGGGTTCAACCCACTGGATCTCCCCAGTGGACTTAACACAGGGCTGGGAAGGCAAAGGAATCGCTCAGGTGACTCCAATGCTTCCCATGGCTCTAGAGGCTCTCAAGGTCACTCCAGGAGAAGGATGACCACCCCTCAGAGGAGGGAACATGAGGCCAAGATGCAAGAGGCCCAGCTGAGGATCAGGAAGCAGGAGCTAGAAGTAGCCCTGATGGAAGAGAAACTTAGCAAGGCTAGACAGCATAAAGAGAGTGGGTCTATACCCACTGGTGGCAGCATTGTCCCTAAGGACAAAGATAGGGTTTTCGACAATAGAAACCTGTCTAAGGTTGTGCCCCCCTACAAAAGTGGGGATGACATCCACAAGTGGATAACTGCTCTTGAGAGAGCCTGCAAAGTACAGCAGGTTCCTGAAGATCAGTGGGCAGCAATCCTCTGGCTCTCCTTTGAAGGAAGAGGCAGAGACAGACTCCTCACTGTTAGAGAAGAGGATGTCAGAAACTACAGAGTCCTGAAGAGTGTTCTAGTTGATGGGTTAGGCTTAACCACTGAGCAGTACAGGTTAATGTTCAGAGACACCCAAAAGACACAGACTCAGGACTGGTCTGAATACATTGAATGTGCCACTAAGGCTTTGGAGGGTTGGTTGCTGGGAAGTAAGGTATCTGATTTTACAGGATTGTATAATTTGATGATGAGAGAACAGATTTTAAATAACTGTCAAAACCAGCAACTGCATCAACACTTGGTTGACTCTGATCTGACCTCTCCCCAAGAATTGGGAAAGAAGGCAGACAAATGGGTCAGAACCAGGGTTAAGCAAAAGAACCAGAACCAGGGCCAAGGGGGTGATCAGAAGAAAACAGACCAAAAGGGTGGAGATCAGAAACCTAAAGACCAGAAGTCTTCAACAGGGCCCCAAACTACTGCTAAGGAGGGTGGGTCCCAACAGTCCAAGAAGAAGAAAGAAGGTCAGAAGAAACCCTGGTGCAATCATTGTAAAAATACAACTCACTGGACTAGTGATTGCAAAAAGGGTGGAGCCCCCAACACTGTTGCCCCTAAGGCACCTGCTCCCAGTACTACTGTTAGCAGTGTTGGTCCCCAGACAAAGGGTGTAGTGGGAATCACTATGGGAACTGAAGGAGATTCTGACTTAGACAGAACCCTTACACAGGCAGTCTTGATCTGTGATGGGGACATTGATTTGTCCCTGACTGTGAGCCCCAGTAACCTGGGCAAGTACAGACAGACTCCTTTAATTAATGACAAAGTGGCTCAAGCCTACAGGGACACATGTGCCAGTGTCACTATGGTGACACCAGGCTTTGTGGATCCTGGACAGTACATACCAGGTGAGAACTACCTGGTGACCAATGCCAGCAATGCCACTACTTCACATAGTGTGGCAGTTGTTAACTTCTCATGGGGAGGGGTAACTGGCCTCAAAAGGGTTGTGGTTAGTGCAGACCTCCCAGTAGAATGTTTGTTGGGCAATGACCTAGAGAGTTCTCTATGGTCAGAAGTGGAGTACAGGACTCATGCAGAGATGTTAGGTATATCATCACATGTCCTTGCTGTGACCAGGTCACAGGCCAAAAAGTGCCTCACTGAACCTCAGGTCTTGGATCCTGGAACAATGGACCAAGTACCTACCAAGAAGAAGAACAGGAGGGTCAAGGCTGTGCCTTCCCCCCTGCCTCAGAGTGATGATCAGCCTTCCCAGGAAGCTGACCTAGAGGACCCTGAAGGAACTGTCCCTGAAGAGCTTGAACCTGATCAGGTTGAGTTTCTGGGGACAGGGGGACCTTCAAGGGCTGACTTGAGGCAGGCTCAGTTATCCTGTCCCTCTCTTGAACCCCTCAGACAGCTGGCTGCTGCTGAGGCTGCTGGGAATGCTCAAGGTACCCATAAAGTGTATTGGGATGAAGGGCTCCTTTATTCAGAGGCTAGAGACCCCAAGCCTGGTGCAACCAGGAGGTTGGTTATACCTCTGCAATTTAGGGGCTTCCTTCTTACCTTGGCCCATGATATTCCTTTAGCAGGACACCTAGGCCAGAACAAGACCTGGGACAGACTTGTCCCTCACTTTCACTGGCCTCATATGAATGAAGATACAAAGGAGTTTTGTCGCTCCTGTGTTACCTGCCAAGCCAGTGGCAAATCAGGTGGCACAACAAAGGCCCCCCTGATACCACTACCTGTGGTGGGGGTTCCCTTTGAAAGAGTGGGAATAGACATAGTGGGTCCCATGGATCCTCCCACTGCATCTGGGCACAGATTTATACTGGTGGTAGTGGATCATGCCACCAGGTATCCAGAGGCAATTCCCCTTAGGACCACTACAGCTCCTGTTGTGGCCAGGGCCCTGCTGGGAGTATTCTCCAGAGTGGGGTTTCCTAAGGAGGTAGTATCTGACAGAGGTACCAACTTTATGTCAGGATACTTAACAGCTATGTGGAAGGAATGTGGTGTCAACTACAAGTTCACCACCCCTTATCACCCACAATGCAATGGGCTTGTTGAGAGATTCAACAAGACCCTAA
The DNA here is from genome assembly GCF_964204655.1 of Triturus cristatus. Classification (NCBI taxonomy): domain Eukaryota; kingdom Metazoa; phylum Chordata; class Amphibia; order Caudata; family Salamandridae; genus Triturus; species Triturus cristatus. Next base: position 1,051,435,916 of record NC_140579.1, read on the forward strand.
AGGGTATGATCAAAGGATTACCTGAAAAGCTCAGGCGAAGATGGGACATCCTTCTACCCTGCCTTCTGTTTGCTTACAGAGAGGTCCCACAAAAAGGAGTTGGCTACAGCCCCTTTGAATTGTTGTTTGGGCACCCTGTGAGAGGCCCACTGTGTTTGGTGAAGGAAGGATGGGAGTTACCTCTCAAAAAGCCTAAGCTAGACATAGTGGACTATGTACTTGGTCTCCGCTCCAGGATGGCTGAGTATATGGAGAAGGCATCTAAAAACCTTGAGGCAAGCCAGGCCTTACAGAAAGCTTGGCATGACCAAAAGGCTGTCTTGGTTGAGTATCAGCCAGGACAGAAGGTATGGGTGTTGGAGCCAGTGGCCCCAGCAGCACTCCAAGACAAATGGTCTGGACCCCATACAATCCTGGAAAAGAAGGGAGAGGTCACCTACTTGGTGGACCTAGGAACTCCCAGGAGTCCCCACAGGGTACTCCATGTTAACAGGCTTAAAGCATATGTTGACAGGGCAGACATGGGCTTGCTCATGGCTACAGATGAGGGACAGGAGGAAGAGAGTGACCCTCTCCCAGACCTGTTGTCTCAGAACCCTGAAGATGGCTCAGTTGAAGGAGTGACCCTTGGAGGCAACCTCACTGCCCATCAGCAGACTGAATGTAGACAGGTTCTACAATCATTTTCACATATGTTTTCCTTGATACCTAGTCAAACTGACTGGTGTACCCATGTTGTGGACACTGGTGACAGTCTGCCTGTAAAGAACAAACTTTACAGACAACCTGACCACGTCAGGGACTGTATAAAGGCTGAGGTACATAAAATGCTGGAATTAGGTGTCATTGAACCCTCAGAGAGCCCCTGGGCTAGCCCAGTGGTTCTGGTCCCCAAACCTCACACCAAAGATGGCAAGAGAGAGATGAGGTTCTGTGTGGACTACAGAGGACTCAATGCTGTCACCAGGACAGATGCACACCCTATTCCAAGGGCAGATGAGCTCATAGACAAACTAGCTTCTGCAAAGTTTTTGAGCACATTTGACTTGACAGCTGGCTATTGGCAAATCAGGTTAGCTGAGGAGTCTAAGGCCAAAACAGCATTCTCAACCCCAGGTGGGCATTATCAGTTTGTGGTGATGCCCTTTGGTCTGAAGAATGCACCTGCCACCTTCCAAAGGCTGGTGAACCAAGTCCTTACTGGGTTGGATGACTTTTGCGCAGCATATCTTGATGACATTGCTGTCTTTAGTTCCACCTGGGAGGATCACCTGATCCACCTGAAGAAGGCTCTTGAGGCTCTGCAAAGGGCAGGCCTCACTATCAAGGCTACTAAGTGCCAGATAGGGCAGAGTAAGGTTGTGTATTTGGGCCACCTTGTAGGTGGGGGCCAAGTTCAACCACTGGAGAGTAAGATACAGTCCATCAAGGATTGGTCCCCTCCAACCACCCAGACTCAAGTTCGAGCTTTCTTGGGCTTGACTGGGTATTACAGGAAGTTTGTTAAGAACTATGGATCCATTGTGACTCCTCTTAATGATCTGACATCCAAGAAGATGCCCAAAAAGGTTCAGTGGACAGTAAGCTGTCAAAAGGCATTTGATGACCTGAAGGAGGCCATGTGCTCTGCACCTATCCTGAAAAGTCCTGACTACTCCAAAGAGTTTATTGTCCAAACAGATGCTTCTGAGTTGGGTGTGGGAGCTGTGCTGTCACAACTTAATGTAGATGGTCAAGACCAACCCATTGCTTTTATTAGCAGAAGGTTGACCCCCAGAGAGAAGAATTGGTCAGCTATTGAGAGGGAGGCCTTTGCTGTGGTGTGGGCCCTGAAGAAGCTGAGGCCATACTTGTTTGGCACTCACTTCAAGATTCAGACCGACCATAAGCCCCTCTTGTGGCTAAATCAGATGAAGGGTGAAAACCCCAAACTGCTTAGGTGGTCCATTTCCCTACAGGGGATGGACTTTACAGTGGAGCACCGGCCAGGTACTGACCATGGGAATGCAGATGGTCTCTCCAGGTACTTCCACTTAGGACATGAAGACGAGACTGGTCAAGGCTAGTTTAATGTCCCAGCGTTTGGGGGGGGGTTGTGTAGGAGAGTAGGGTCTGCTATCCTATGGTCACCCCAAATTTTTGCTTTTTGCTTCACTGGTTTTTGACATATTGAGGCTGTGGGCCTGCCAATCAGACCCCCAGCCTGCTGTTCTCTCTACTAAATTAAAACTATGCACCCTAGGTGCATAACCAATTGGAAGTGGATCACCCTGTCAGCCCCTGTACCAGTGTACACTAGGTACCCAGGGCATTGGTGTACCCAAGGCCTGCCAAGGGCTGCAGCATGTATTATGCCACCCCAGGCTTGGCCTAACGATTTGACACAACTGGCTGATCACTCAGCTGGGGTAAGTTGGTGTAATCACCTCTTACTTAGGTGTAGTATACCTATACCTAACCTTAAATGGGACACCTGGTAACCTATAAGTCACTCCTACAGCAGGCCTTAACAATCCTGAAGGCAGAGTGCTTGGTTCCATGTGAGATGGTGCTCTGGCATGAGCTGAGCCTGTCTGCAGTGGTCGGAACAACTTCCTTCTACTGTTTCCAGATATCGTCATACCATATACTCTTAAGTGCATTATGAACCTCGCGGTTAAATGCTATCTTTGGTTTGGCTTTATCAAAACATGTCGAGTAAGGTGTCATACGAATTGGAATACTAACCCCTCGCCAATTCTGGCGACGGGGTTAGCATTCCACCCTTCTAGAGGGACACGACATGTACAGTACCTGAAACCCGGGTAAAATCAGACATAGCCTCAGCTCCACAAAATGGATGCTGCCACCACAGACACAAGTCTGCCCTCCTGCTGCTGGGAGTCCTTCCAGCTTGGGAGGTGTGGACAAAGGGTTTCCTGCCAGGGGAGGTGCGTGCACCACCCCAGACAGGATTTTGTGTATTGGTCAGGTAGGGCTTGAAAGAAACCAGACATGCCTGTGGCTCACAAGGAGCCTCGGTGCATATGCCAGTTCAAACCGGTCCTGGGGCACACCAGTCCCGGGCCTGGGGCGAGCTGGACAAAGGATTGGGGGTGTAACCACCCCCCTTCCTGGTCCCACCCATAGGGAGGGACCTAGCAGGTAGTCCGGCCCCTAGAATCCGAATAAAGGTAGGAGCTGTGTCCTAAGACTTCAGACATCCTGGAATCAACTTGAAACTAAGAAGAAGACGGGAACTTCGACATTCTGCTGCACAGAAGACTGAAGAAAATCTCCCCTGTGGTCAGGGAGTGACCACCTTGCTAACGCAAGCACCATCCAGCGAATCACCGTCTGCTTTGCCGCCGCCTCCCGCCGGAGCCCGAGCCCAGAGACTGACAAGACCTGGACCTCCAGACCTCTCACCGCCCGATCCACAGTCCCTGCAAAGAGGAGACCCGTGGAGGCACCGAGACACGTGGAGCCAGCCATCTTGGAACGACTACGACAAGCTGACAAGTGCAACAACCGAGGCTCCCTCCAAGTTGTGCTTTGGGTCCTGAGAAGCCCAACCCTCGAGCAGCATCTGCACCAAAGGTGAGCCCTCCAGCATCTCCACGATCTGCGTGGGGCCCTTCTGCATTTTGCCACTCGACGCGCCTAACCGGTTGCTGGCCCGCTGGCTAGTGGCCATCTTGGCGACGAAATCTACAACAAACACCGCTGGTCTGGTTGCTCCAGACTGGCCCTTGCTCCCCTCCAAAGGAGCAGTTTCTCTGACCTTGCTGGTCAGAACCATCAGCTTAAACTCCTTGCCTACAACAATTGCTTTTGCCAAGGCTTGTTTGCTTCGATCAAGTCGCCGACACCGCCGACAGCGAGAGCCTGCGTGGGACAGCTCGTGACTCGACTCCTGGACGTCGTCGACCTTCAGGGACCACGTGGCTGCAGAGTCAAGCTACACCTTCCTTCCTGTTTGCACCCGACATCGCCTGGTACCCACCTGGTGCCACGCTGGTCACTGGCTAGTGACTGTGAACACTGTCCCCTCTGCTTACAGGTCTTCAACATCTCCGATCCACTCTTGGATCCACTGCATCTCTTCCCGACCGACCGCCTGCAGCACTTTTGTCTACAGGCCCCACGGAACAGATAGAAGAAACCCGACGCACTTCGAGGCCTATGCACCCGCTTCCTGTGGGTGAGGTAAAGCTGGTACTCCGGTGCCCATGTGTAGTAATACATCTCTAGTGCCTGTGTTCCAAATCTTAAGTTCCTAGGTCATCCGGAAGATTCCTTTGGCAGTAACTTTGTACTTTTTACGCACCCATTGAAACCTATGGGAGCACGCGTGTGACTATTTGCTCTGCACACGCCACCCGTGGACCTCCTGGTCACTAACTGACGTTAGCTCCTTGTAGGCCCAGCGATTCTAGAGGCCCTAGGCCTTTTCCCTTTTCTGTTCGTGGTACTTATACCACTATTTTAGTATATGGTTTGAGTGGCCACCAGGGCCTATCCATATAACGTGCAACTTCTGTGTATTCTGTGATAATCTTGTTTGACGATTTGTGCTCCTGTGCTCATAAAGAGACTAGGGGTTACTTTGAGAAATAAATACATATATATTTTGAATATATATCTGTGTGGTGTCCTTTCATTGGTATAAAAGGGGGTTACTATTGGTAAAACAGCTTGCTTAACACGCTTCACGAGTTTAGCCTCAAAGACTGCTTAGCCTACGCTACCACTAGGGCAGCTAGTCCGAAAAGGTTGACTTACAACCACACCATAAGGGTTGCTTGGCATGGTACAAGGTGATCACTTTAACTAGTGAGCATCATATACCAGGCCAACTTCTCACACACACACACATCCACACATATGCAACCATACACACACAACCACACACACACAACCACACAAACCACCACACCCACACACCCACACCCACAACCACACACAACCACACACTTAACCACAACCACATACACAACCACACACACACAACCACACACACACAACCTGTTGGACAGGCCACACGAAGGGCTTGCTCCCTCCCCGCACGACAGGGCCCGAGCCCCGGCCCTCCAGGTGTTACCCACAGAAACAACCCGCACCCCGTCCCCAGACGGGACTCCGGCCCCCGGACCTCTCTGTATCATGGGGCCGAACCACTACCGGCTCCCTCGCCCGGCCCGGCTGCCATCTTGGACACTTGACCACGAGGCCGCGTGGCCTCAGCTCGACCCTAACCCTGGGCCTGGCCAGGCCCCGACATCCCGGCACCACCATCCACCCAGGAGGTGAACGGACCACTTGGCAGGTCGATGGGAGAAAGAAGTGTCGATGGCTCTCCCCCGCCAGGTGCCGATCGCCCCCCAGCTCCCCCGGGCGCTGGCTCCACCCCCCTGCTGGGTGTCTGGACTCCCTCATCCCGGACCTCCCGACCTCCAAGTGCGAGGGTCCGGACATCAAAGGGCGCCAGACCTATAACTGGGGCAGCTCCAGAGCAGGAAGGCAGTTGTATCCTGGAGTCGAGAGACACCGAGAGAACTCAGCCTTGACGGACTACTGGCGCTGCCGTAGCCCGCTCTTGTGAACCATCGTCCTGCCTGCTGGCGCTGCCGCGGCCTTCTACAACATCCATCCTCGTCGGGACCTGCTGGCGCTGCCGCGGCCCGTTGTAACGACCATCCTCACCGGGACCTGCTGGCGCTGCCGCGGACTGTACATCGACCATCTTTCCGGGACCTGCTGGTGCTACCGCGGACCGTGTACCGACCATCTCCACCGGGACCTGCTGGCGCTGCCGCGGCCCGTACCAACTAAGCTCGAGGATTGTGAGCTAATCATCATCTCATCCAAACTACCTGACTGGTAGACAGACTGTCCCGCTACCCCTTACCCTGCTTTGAGAGACTTGAATCGAGGGGACCCCTGAGTCCAGACCTCCTTGTACCATTCAACCGTACCCTAAGAAGTGCTTATAAAGAACCCTGAACCTTATCCGTGTGTGGTATCCGTCTGTGGGGGGGAAAGTTACTTGTCTGTACGATCGCTGGAGACGGCTCTCCCCGGAGACCTCTCCTCCTGACCCCGGCCGACCCTCCCGGTCCGTCTATCCTTTCTAACATTGGTGGCCAGCGGCGCGATCCGAATCAACGCGTAATCGTACAGAGAGTAGCTCACCCCACGACAAAAACACGATGTCAGCCAAAGATAGCAACTCCACCGAGAAATTCCAAATGGATAAATTAGAAGAATACAACCACCGCGAACTGAGACAATTCTGCATAGAACTTGGCATTGCTACCACCGGCCTGAGTACCAAAGATGATCTAAAGCACGCCCTAGAGTCGTGGACAGAAACTGGGGTCGCCGGACCCTCCGACCAAAGCAGCATCACACCAGAGGGGAACGCCATGGCTCCCGAGGAGCGGGGAACGGGCCTCTCGCAGGAGGAGATCCGAGAAAGAGAAAGAACCAGATTGCACGAGTTGGAAATGGCACGACTCAAGATGGATGGGGAACTCAAGTTAGCTGAACAGAAACTCAACCTCGAGCACATGCGGCTCCGAGATGAACGAGAAGAGAAACAGAGACAGAGAGAGCTGGAGGAGAAAAAAATAACGCTCGAGCACGAGCGCAAACTGGCGGAAATAGAACTTCGGAAACAGAATAAGGACCTGGGGGTGCCTGAGCGACCACACACCCCGGGGCCAATCGAGAAAAAAGTCCACATCCCCAAGGATGTTGTCCGCGAGTATGTCCGAGAAGACGACATACAACAGTGGTTTAAAGCCTACGAGATCGCCATGACCTCCCACCGGATCGACCGGAGTGATTGGGGAGCCGGACTTTGGGGGAGGTTTATCAACGAGGGTCGCGATGCCCTACTGCAGCTCCCAGATCACCAAATGTCGTCCTACGACCACATGAAGGCTGCCCTCCTCACCCGCTACGGCCTCACACCCGAGATGTACCGCCAGAGGTTCAGAGATTGCACCCGGATCCCAGGTACAACTTGGGTAGAATACGTGAACTATTTCAGCCGTGCCTTCGAGGGTTGGATAAAGGGGAGCCAGGTCACCACCTACGAACAACTCTTTAACCTGATGGTATGGGAGCACCTGTCGAACAACTGCTTCGTCGAGCTCAGGCAGCACCTCCTCGACAGTAAGCTGACTGACCCCCGGCAGCTCGCCGCCGAAGCTGACCGATGGGAAAGCACCCGAGTGGGCCGGAGGGGGCCACACGAACAGAACAGAAACAACCAAGGCCAGCACCGTCCTCGGGGAGGAGGAGGGGGCCAGGGGTGAGGGAGAGACGCCTTGCCCGCAACACCCGTGGCCAGCACCCCGGCTCCGGCCGGTCGGGGCAACCCCCCGTGGCGTCCTGGGGTCCGAGCCAACGTCACGTGCCACTGATGCCAGCGAGTCGGCCACTACGCCAATGACCCGAGCTGCCCGCAGAACCAAACACCCAAGCCCCGCCAGGTAGCTGCCGCCGCCCTGGGGGAAGAGCGATCATTGGAGGAACCAGAGGAGTATGAGCCGGCCCAGCAAGAGTGGGAACCGGCCGCCATGGTCCTGGCGTGCTTAGGGGGAAGAGACATGGTCCCGCGGGCTCCCCTACCCGCTAACACCAGGAAATACGGTCAGTGGGTGACCATTAATGGACAGCGAGCCGAGGCCTTGCGTGACACAGGCGCCAGTGTGACGGCCGTCCGCTGTCACCTGGTGAAGCCCGAGCAGATCCTGCCGAACATTCTCTGCCCCGTCCGCTCGGCAGACAACTCTGAAAGTATGTGTCAAATGGCCTGCGTCCCATTCCAATGGGGAGGGGTCTCCGGCCTGTTGAAGGTGACGGTCCGGGACGATGCCCCCGTGGACTGCCTCCTGGGGAATGACCTCGAGAGTTCCCCGTGGGCCACCGTTGAGAGAAGAGAGCACCTGGGGATGCTGGGCCTCCCGGACTGGGCCTGCATAACCACCCGGTCCATGGCCGCCCGTGCCGTCCCTCGATCAGAAGAACCAGAATGGCCAGCACCTCCGCCCCCGGTCGCCCCAGTAGAAGACAACGACGAGGCCAGCCTCCCAGACCCGACGACCGAAGGGGACGCGCAACCCCAGGACCTTCCTGACCTGGCTCAGTGGCGTCAAGAAGGGGGGCCCACCCAAGAACAGTTCCGCCAGGAACAAAAGACCTGTCCCTCCCTTGAGGGACTCCGCCAACAAGCCAGCGCCCAGAACGCAGGGGACTCCACCGGAACTCACTGGGTCTACTGGGATAACGACCTGCTATACAGCGAGCAAAGAATCGCCGAGCTGGGGGCCGGTCGAGTACTGGTGGTACCTCTCCGCTTCAGAGACTTTCTGCTCAACCTGGCCCACGATGTCCCCCTGGCTGGACACCTGGGCCAGGATAAAACGTACAGCCGCCTAGTGACCCACTTTTTCTGGCCGAAAATGAGGAACGACGTCCTGAACCACTGCCGATCTTGCCCCACATGCCAAGCCAGCGGGAAGAGTGGTCGGAAGCTGAAAGCCCCTCTGCAACCCTTCCCTGTGGTCACCACCCCGTTCGAGAGGGTGGGGATAGACATCGTGGGGCCTCTGGACCCCCGCACGGCACAAGGACACAGGTTCATCTTAGTACTGGTGGACCATGCCACCCGCTACCCCGAGCGTTACAACAAACAAATGATGGACGGAATGCTGACAATGCAAACATTCTCCCCCAGTCAAGAGATCTGGGTTAAATCCATCGTTCTTTTGCCCACTACACCACCCCAGTTTAGACATGGCCATATGCAAATCAGTCTTGACCCTGTGCCTCATGGGAACAGTCCAGCCCGAACTGCCAAGCCATGTCTTCCCTGGACCGGAATCAAGCATCCTAGGACCGGTTTCTGGCTATCAGCCGTCATCAGCCAGGATAGCTTGACTCCAGTGGCGTAGTGAGCACGGGTCCCACGTCTGGGAATACCCATCCCACTTAGGGCAAAAAGCGTTACAACAAACAAATGATGGACGGAATGCTGACAATGCAAACATTCTCCCCCAGTCAAGAGATCTGGGTTAAATCCATCGTTCTTTTGCCCACTACACCACCCCAGTTTAGACATGGCCATATGCAAATCAGTCTTGACCCTGTGCCTCATGGGAACAGTCCAGCCCGAACTGCCAAGCCATGTCTTCCCTGGACCGGAATCAAGCATCCTAGGACCGGTTTCTGGCTATCAGCCGTCATCAGCCAGGATAGCTTGACTCCAGTGGCGTAGTGAGCACGGGTCCCACGTCTGGGAATACCCATCCCACTTAGGGCAAAAAGCGTTACAACAAACAAATGATGGACGGAATGCTGACAATGCAAACATTCTCCCCCAGTCAAGAGATCTGGGTTAAATCCATCGTTCTTTTGCCCACTACACCACCCCAGTTTAGACATGGCCATATGCAAATCAGTCTTGACCCTGTGCCTCATGGGAACAGTCCTGCCCGAACTGCCAAGCCATGTCTTCCCTGGACCGGAATCAAGCATCCTAGGACCGGTTTCTGGCTATCAGCCGTCATCAGCCAGGATAGCTTGACTCCAGTGGCATAGTGAGCACGGGTCCCACGTCTGGGAATACCCATCCCACTTAGGGCAAAAAGCGTTACAACAAACAAATGATGGACGGAATGCTGACAATGCAAACATTCTTCCCCAGTCAAGAGATCTGGGTTAAATCCATCGTTCTTTTGCCCACTACACCACCCCAGTTTAGACATGGCCATATGCAAATCAGTCTTGACCCTGTGCCTCATGGGAACAGTCCAGCCCGAACTGCCAAGCCATGTCTTCCCTGGACCGGAATCAAGCATCCTAGGACCGGTTTCTGGCTATCAGCCGTCATCAGCCAGGATAGCTTGACTCCAGTGGCGTAGTGAGCACGGGTCCCACGTCTGGGAATACCCATCCCACTTAGGGCAAAAAGCGTTACAACAAACAAATGATGGACGGAATGCTGACAATGCAAACATTCTCCCCCAGTCAAGAGATCTGGGTTAAATCCATCGTTCTTTTGCCCACTACACTGGGGTGAATGTATGACATTGTTCTGCATTCTGTCCATCAACTGTTGTTTTTGCATTTGTCACCCCGAGTGGTAAGGGTATGCCCAGACGTGGGTCCCTTGCTCTCCATGCCACTGGAATCAAGCTATCCTGGCTGAAGAGGGGTGAAACCCCGAAACCGGTCCTAGGATGCTTGTTTCCAGTCCAGGGAGGACCTGGCTTGGCAGATCGGGCTTGACTGTTCCTATGAGGCACAGGGTCAAGACTTATTTGCATATGGCTGGGTTCAAACTGGAACGGCATGGTGAGCAAAAAAACGATGGATTTAGGCCCAGATCTCTGTACTGGGGTGAATGTATGACATTGTTCTGCATTCTGTCCATCAACTGTTGTTTTTGCATTTGTCACCCGCTACCCCGAGGCGGTGCCCCTACGGACCGTGACAGCTCCGGTGGTTGGCCGGGCCCTAATGGGGATCTTCTCCCGGGTAGGCTTCCCCCGAGAAGTCGTCAGCGACCGAGGCACGAACTTTATATCCAAATATATGAAGTCCCTCTGGCAACAATGCGGGGTCACCTACAGATTCACGACCCCCTATCACCCCCAAGGGAACGGACTAGTGGAGCGTTTTAACCGCTCCCTCAAGGGGATGATTGGGGGATTGGAAGAGCCCCTCCGTCGCCAGTGGGATGTACTACTCCCGTGCCTCCTCTTCGCCTACCGAGAAGTTCCCCAGAAGTCCCTCGGTTTTAGCCCTTTCGAACTCCTGTACGGGCACCCTGTGCGAGGGCCCCTCAGCCTAGTAAAAGAAGGTTGGGAGATGGCCCCCCTGAAGACCCCTCCAGACGTCTTCAACTACATCCTGGCCCTACGCAATCAGACCCGGCGCTTCAGAGGGATGGCCAAGGCGAACCTCGAGGCCAGCCAGGAGGACATGAAGAGGTGGTATGATCACAATGCCTCCTCCGTTGAGTTCGAGCCTGGGCAACAAGTATGGGTGATGTCCCCCACCGAACCATGTGCCTTGCAGGATAAGTGGACGGGGCCCTTCAAAGTGGTCGAGCGCAAAAGCCCCGTCACTTACCTCATCGACCTGGGGACCTCCCGGAACCCCCTCCGGGTCCTCCACACCAACCGACTCAAACCACACTTTGTGCGCTCAGAACTCAGCCTCCTGATGGCTACGGACAGTGGGGCAGAGGAAGACTCCGAACCCCTTCCGGATCTTCTGAAGACTCAGGAGAATGACGGCTCCGTGGACGGGGTCCGGCTATCTGACGCCCTCACTTCGGAGCAACGCCAGGGCTGCCGAAACCTCCCGCTGCGGTTCGCTACACTGTTCTCCCTCACCCCCGGGGTCACCCCTTGGTGTTTGCACGACGTGGACACCGGGGACAGCCCCCCTGTCCGACACCGGGCCTACCGCGTACCAGATCGGGTACGGGCCTGCATACAGGAGGAAGTGGCCAAGATGCTCACAATCGGGGTCATCGAGCCCTCGGACAGTCCCTGGGCCAGTCCGGTGGTATTGGTTCCCAAAGCCGCTGCCCCCGGCACCGCACCTGAACTGAGATTCTGCGTCGACTACCGGGGCTTGAACGCTGTCACCCGGACCGACGCTCATCCGATTCCCCGAGCAGACGAGCTGATCGACCGGCTGGGGGCCGCCCGCTACCTTAGTATCTTCGACCTGACAGCGGGCTACTGGCAGATCGGCCTCACACCCAGGGCTCAGGAACGGTCAGCCTTCTCTACCCCCGATGGCCACTACCAATTCAAGGTCATGCCCTTCGGCATGAAAAATGCCCCCGCCACGTTTCAACGCCTCGTGAACCAGGTCTTGGCGGGGCTCGAAGAGTTCAGCGCTGCCTATCTGGACGATATCGCTGTATACAGCCGCCACTGGCCCGACCACCTCCATCACCTCCACGAGGTCCTACAGGCCCTCCAGCGGGCCGGCCTCACAATTAAGGCCGGCAAGTGCCAAATTGGCCAAGGGTCTGTGACCTACCTTGGGCACCAAGTGGGAAGCGGGCTGGTGGCCCCGCTACAACTTAAGATTGCTGCCATCCAGTCCTGGCAGCCCCCCGTCACCCAGACCGAGGTCCGAGCCTTCTTGGGGCTCACCGGCTACTACCGGCGGTTCGTGAAAGACTATGGCAGCATCGTGGGGCCCCTCACGGGTCTCACGTCCAAGAACCAGCCGAAGCGGATTAACTGGACCCCCGATTGTCAAGCGGCCTTCGAGAAACTGAAGGCCGCCCTGTGCACCGCCCCTGTGCTCCAGGCCCCCGATTACAGTCGGGAATTCGTAGTACAGACCGACGCCTCCGACCACGGCATCGGAGCCGTCCTTTCTCAGTTAAACCCCGAGGGTCATGACCAGCCGGTGGCCTTCATCAGTCGACGTCTCCTGGCCCGAGAACAGCGCTGGAGCACCATTGAGAGGGAGGCCTTCGCAGTGGTGTGGGGCCTCAAAAAGCTCCGGCCTTATCTCTTCGGTACCCACTTCCGGGTACAAACCGACCATCGACCCCTGCAGTGGCTGATGCAGATGCGGGGAGAGAACCCAAAACTCTTGCGCTGGTCCATTTCCCTGCAGGGAATGGACTTCACTGTGGAGCACCGGCCCGGCCAAGACCACGCCAACGCGGATGGCCTGTCCCGCTTTTTCCGCCTCGACGAAGAGAGTCCCCAAGGAGATGGGTGACTCTCCCCGCCTTCAGCTGGGGGGGACGCATGTTGGACAGGCCACACGAAGGGCTTGCTCCCTCCCCGCACGACAGGGCCCGAGCCCCGGCCCTCCAGGTGTTACCCACAGAAACAACCCGCACCCCGTCCCCAGACGGGACTCCGGCCCCCGGACCTCTCTGTATCATGGGGCCGAACCACTACCGGCTCCCTCGCCCGGCCCGGCTGCCATCTTGGACACTTGACCACGAGGCCGCGTGGCCTCAGCTCGACCCTAACCCTGGGCCTGGCCAGGCCCCGACATCCCGGCACCACCATCCACCCAGGAGGTGAACGGACCACTTGGCAGGTCGATGGGAGAAAGAAGTGTCGATGGCTCTCCCCCGCCAGGTGCCGATCGCCCCCCAGCTCCCCCGGGCGCTGGCTCCACCCCCCTGCTGGGTGTCTGTACTCCCTCATCCCGGACCTCCCGACCTCCAAGTGCGAGGGTCCGGACATCAAAGGGCGCCAGACCTATAACTGGGGCAGCTCCAGAGCAGGAAGGCAGTTGTATCCTGGAGTCGAGAGACACCGAGAGAACTCAGCCTTGACGGACTACTGGTGCTGCCGTAGCCCGCTCTTGTGAACCATCGTCCTGCCTGCTGGCGCTGCCGCGGCCTTCTACAACATCCATCCTCGTCGGGACCTGCTGGCGCTGCCGCGGCCTGTTGTAACGACCATCCTCACCGGGACCTGCTGGCGCTGCCGCGGACCGTACATCGACCATCTTTCCGGGACCTGCTGGTGCTACCGCGGACCGTGTACCGACCATCTCCACCGGGACCTGCTGGCGCTGCCGCGGCCCGTACCAACTAAGCTCGAGGATTGTGAGCTAATCATCATCTCATCCAAACTACCTGACTGGTAGACAGACTGTCCCGCTACCCCTTACCCTGCTTTGAGAGACTTGAATCGAGGGGACCCCTGAGTCCAGACCTCCTTGTACCATTCAACCGTACCCTAAGAAGTGCTTATAAAGAACCCTGAACCTTATCCGTGTGTGGTATCCGTCTGTGGGGGGGAAAGTTACTTGTCTGTACGATCGCTGGAGATGGCTCTCCCCGGAGACCTCTCCTCCTGACCCCGGCCGACCCTCCCGGTCCGTCTATCCTTTCTAACACAACCACACACACAATCACACACAACCACACAAACAACCACACACACAACCACACCCACAACCATACCCTCAACTACACCAACACAACCACACCCACACACACACATACCCACATACCCACAACCACACCCACACACCCACAACCACACCCACACAACCACACCCACCCACACAACCACATCCAACCACACCCACAGAACCACACACAGAACCATACACACAACCACACACAACCACACACACAACCACACACACAACCACACACACACAACCACACACAACCACATACAAACACACACAACCACACACAAACACACACAACCACACACACACAAATCCACACACAACCACACACACACAACCACACAAACACCCAACCACCCTCAACCACTCCCACAACCACAACCACACAACCACAACCACACCCAACCACACCCACAACCACCCACAACCATACACACAACCACACATACACAACCACACACACAACCATACATACACAACCACACACACAACCATACACACACAACCACACACAAAACCACACATACAACCACACCATACAACCACACACACGACCACACACAACCACAACCACAATCACACACACACAACCACACACACATCTACACACATACACAACCACACAAAACCACACATACAACCACACATACACACACACCCACAACCACACCCACACCCACAACCACACAACCACACACACAACCACAACCACACAACCACACACAACCACACAAACAACCACACCCACACAACCAGAACCAACCACACCCACAACCACACAGACACACCCACAGACACACAACCACACACACCACACACATACAACCACACACACCACCACACAGACACAACCACACACAAACAACCATACACACACAACCACACATACACAACCACACACACAACTACACACACAACCACACCCACAACCACACGCAACCACACACACAACCAAAACCACACACACAACCACACACACAACCACAAACACAACCACACACACACAACCCCACACACACAACTACACACACAACCACACAAACAACCACACAAACACAACCATACCCACAACCATACCCACAACCACACCCACACATCCACCCCTGCACACACACAACCACACACACACCCCCACAACCATACCCACAACCACACCCACACCCAACCACAACCACACACACAACCTCACACACAACCACACACACAACCTCACAAACAATCAAACACACACAACCACACACACAAGCACAACCACACACACAACCACAACCACACACACACACAACCATATATACAACCACACACACACAACCACACACAACCACACATACAACCAGAACCACACACACAACCACACACACACAACCACACACACAACCACACACACAACCACACAAACAACCACACACACAAACATACCCACAACCATACCCACAACCACACCTGCACACACCCACAACCACACACACACCCACAACCATACCCTCAACCACACCCACACAACCACACCCACACACACACATAACCACACACCCACAACCTTACCCACACACCCACAACCACACCCACACAACCACACCCACCCACACAACCACACCCACAGAACCACACACAGAACCATACACACAACCACACAGACACAACCACATACACACACACACACAACCACATACCCACAACCACACCCACACACCCACAACCACACCCACACCCATACCCACACAACCACACCTACCCACACAACCACACACAACCACACCCATAGAACCACACTCACAACCATACACACAACCACACAGAACCACACACACAATCACATACAGAACCACACGCACAACCATACCCAACCACACCCAACCACACAACCACACACATACACAACCACACAAAACCACACACACAACCACACACAACCACACATCCACACATACCCACAAACACACCCACACCCACAACCACGTCCACAACCACACATACACAACCACACAAACAACCACACACACAACCACACCCACAACCACCCGCAACCACACACACAACAACAACCACATACACAACCACACACTCACAACCACACACACAACCACACACACAACCACACACACAACCACACAAACTACCACACACACAACCACACCCACAACCATACCCTCAACCACACCCACACAACCAAACATGCACACACACACACAGAACCACACACCCACAACCACACCCACATACCCACAACTACACCCACACCCACACAACCACACCCACCCACACAACCACACCCAACCACACCCACAGAACCACACACACAACCACACACAACCACACATACACAACCACACACAACCACAAACACACAACCACACACACACAACCACACACACACACACACACAACCACACATACACAACTACACACACAACCACACACACAACCACACATAAAACCACAACATCCAACCACACACACAACCACACACAACCACACACACACAACCACACATACAACCACACACACACAACCACACACATACAACCACACATATACACAGCCACACAAAACCACACAGACAACCACACACAACCACACATACACACACACAACCACACCCACACCCACAACCACACAACCACACACACAACCACAACCACACAACCACACACACAACGACACACACAACCACACAAACAACCACACCCACACAGCCATATCTACAACCACACCCCCACAACCATACCCATAATCACACCCACACAACCACACCCACCCACACACATAACCATACACCCACAACCACACCCACATACCCACAACCACAACCACACAACCACAACCACACAACCACACCCAACCAGACACACACACCCATACACACAACCACACACACACAACCACACACACACAACCACACACACAACCACACAAACCACCACACATGCACAACCACACCCACAACCACATACAACCACATACACAACCACATACACAACCACACTCACACAACCATACACACAACCACACACACACAATCACACATAACCAACCACACACACAACCACACACATACACAACCACATAAAACCACACACCCAACCACACATCCACACACACCCACAAACACTCCTGCACCCACAACATACCCATATCCACACAACCACACAACCACACAACCACACACACAACCACAAGCTCACACACAAGCACACACACAACCGCAAGCTCACACACAAGCACACACACAACCATACACACACACACACAACCACACACAACCACACAACCACAACCACACCCAACCACACCCACAACCACCCACAACCATACACACAACCACACATACACAACCACACACACAACCATACATACACAACCACACACACAACCATACACACACAACCACACACACAAACACACCTACAACCACACCATACAACCACACACACGACCACACACAACCACAACCACAATCACACACACACAACCACACACACACACAACCACACACATACACAACCACACAAAACCACACATACAACCACACATACACACACACCCACAACCACACCCACACCCACAACCACACAACCACACACACAACCACAACCACACAACCACACACAACCACACAAACAACCACACCCACACAACCAGAACCAACCACACCCACAACCACACAGACACACCCACAGACACACAACCACACACACCACACACATACAACCACACACACCACCACACAGACACAACCACACACAAACAACCACACACACACAACCACACATACACAACCACACACACAACTACACACACAACCACACCCACAACCACACGCAACCACACACACAACCAAAACCACACACACAACCACACACACAACCACATACACAACCACACACACACAACCCCACACACACAACTACACACACAACCACACAAACAACCACACAAACAACCACACAAACACAACCATACCCACAACCATACCCACAACCACACCCACACATCCACCCCTGCACACACACAACCACACACACACCCCCACAACCATACCCACAACCACACCCACACCCAACCACAACCACACACACAACCTCACACACAACCACACACACAACCTCACAAACAATCAAACACACACAACCACACACACAAGCACAACCACACACACAACCACACACACACACAACCATATATACAACCACACACACACAACCACACACAACCACACATACAACCAGAACCACACACACAACCACACACACAACCACACACACAACCACACAAACAACCACACACACAAACATACCCACAACCATACCCACAACCACACCTGCACACACCCACAACCACACACACACCCACAACCATACCCTCAACCACACCCACACAACCACACCCACACACACACATAACCACACACCCACAACCTTACCCACACACCCACAACCACACCCACACAACCACACCCACCCATACAACCACACCCAACCACACCCACAGAACCACACACAGAACCATACACACAACCACACAGACACAACCACATACACACACACACACAACCACATACCCACAACCACACCCACACACCCACAACCACACCCACACCCACACAACCACACCTACCCACACAACCACACACAACCACACCCATAGAACCACACTCACAACCATACACACAACCACACAGAACCACACACACAATCACATACAGAACCACACGCACAACCATACCCAACCACACCCAACCACACAACCACACACATACACAACCACACAAAACCACACACACAACCACACACAACCACACATCCACACATACCCACAAACACACCCACACCCACAACCACGTCCACAACCACACATACACAACCACACAAACAACCACACACACAACCACACCCACAACCACCCGCAACCACACGCACAACAACAACCACATACACAACCACACACTCACAACCACACACACAACCACACACACAACCACACACACAACCACACAAACTACCACACACACAACCACACCCACAACCATACCCTCAACCACACCCACACAACCAAACATGCACACACACACACAGAACCACACACCCACAACCACACCCACATACCCACAACTACACCCACACCCACACAACCACACCCACCCACACAACCACACCCAACCACACCCACAGAACCACACACACAACCACACACAACCACACATACACAACCACACACACAACCACAAACACACAACCACACACACACAACCACACACACACACAACCACACATACACAACTACACACACAACCACACACACAACCACACATAAAACCACAACATCCAACCACACACACAACCACACACAACCACACACACACAACCACACATACAACCACACACACAAAACCACACAGACAACCACACACAACCACACATACACACACACAACCACACCCACACCCACAACCACACAACCACACACACAACCACAACCACACAACCACACACACAACGACACACACAACCACACAAACAACCACACCCACAGAGCCATATCTACAACCACACCCCCACAACCACACCCATAACTACACCCACACAACCACACCCACCCACACACATAACCATACACCCACAACCACACCCACATACCCACAACCACAACCACACAACCACAACCACACAACCACACCCAACCAGACACACACACCCATACACACAACCACACACACACAACCACACACACACAACCACACACACAACCACACAAACCACCACACATGCACAACCACACCCACAACCACATACAACCACATACACAACCACATACACAACCACACTCACACAACCATACACACAACCACACACACACAATCACACATAACCAACCACACACACAACCACACACATACACAACCACATAAAACCACACACCCAACCACACATCCACACACACCCACAAACACACCTGCACCCACAACACACCCATATCCACACAACCACACAACCACACAACCACACACACAACCACAAGCTCACACACAAGCACACACACAACCACACACACACACACACAACCACACACAACCACACACACAACCACAAACACACAACCACACACACACACAACCACACAAAGCCACATACACAACCACACTTCCACATACACACCCGCAACCACACCCACACCCATAACCGCACCCACAACCTCACACACAAGCACACACACAACCACACACACACACACACAACCACACACAACCACACACACAACCACAAACACACAACCACACACACACACAACCACACAAAGCCACATACACAACCACACTTCCACATACACACCCGCAACCACACCCACACCCATAACCGCACCCACAACCACACACACATCCACACACATGCAACCATACACACACAACCACACACACACACAACCACACAAACCACCACACACACACACCCACACCCACAACCACACACAACCACACACTTAACCACAACCACATACACAACCACACACACACAACCACACACACACAACCACACACACAATCACACACAACCACACAAACAACCACACACACAACCACACCCACAACCATACCCTCAACCACACCAACACAACCACACCCACACACACACATACCCACATACCCACAACCACACCCACACACCCACAACCACACCCACACAACCACACCCACCCACACAACCACATCCAACCACACCCACAGAACCACACACAGAACCATACACACAACCACACAGAACCACACACACAACCACACACACACAACCACACACACACAACCACACACACACAACCACACACAACCCCATACAAACTCACACAACCACACACAAACACACACAACCACACACACACAAATCCACACACAACCACACACACACAACCACACAAACACCCACCCACCCTCAACCACTCCCACAACCACAACCACACAACCACAACCACACCCAACCACACCCACAACCACCCACAACCATACACACAACCACACATACACAACCACACACACAACCACACATACACAACCACACACACAACCACACACACAACCACACACACAACCACACATACAACCACACCATACAACCACACACACGACCACACACGACCACAACCACACACACACAACCACACACACACACAACCACACACATACACAACCACACAAAACCACACATACAACCACACATACACACACCCACAACCACACCCACACCCACAACCACACAACCACACACACAACCACAACCACACAACCACACACAACCACACAAACAACCACACCCACACTACCAGAACCAACCACACCCACAACCACACAGACACACCCACAGACACACAACCACACACACCACACACATACAACCACACACACCACCACACAGACACAACCACACACAAACAACCACACACACACTACCACACATACACAACCACACACACAACTACACACACAACCACACCCACAACCACACGCAACCACACACACAACCAAAACCACACACACAACCACACACACAACCACATACACAACCACACACACAACCCCATACACACAACTACACACACAACCACACAAACAACCACACAAACAACCACACAAACACAACCATACCCACAACCATACCCACAACCACACCCCCAGTCATCCACCCCTGCACACACACAACCACACACACACCCCCACAACCATACCCACAACCATACCCACACCCAACCACAACCACACACACAACCTCACACACAACCACACACACAACCTCACAAACAATCACACACACACAACCACACATACAAGCACAACCACACACACAACCACAACCACACACACACACAACCATATATACAACCACACACACACAACCACACACAAACACACATACTACCAGAACCACACACACAACCACACACACACAACCACACACACAACCACACACACAACCACACAAACAACCACACACACAAACATACCCACAACCATACCCACAACCACACCTGCACACACCCACAACCACACAACCACCCACAACCATACCCACAACCACACCCACACCCAACCACAACCACACACACACAACCACACACACAACAACACACACAACCACACACACAACCACACACACACAACCACAACCACACACACAACCAAACACACAACCACACACACACAACCACATACACAACCAGAGCCACACACACAACACACACAACCACACACAACACACTAAACCACACACATGACCACACATACACAACCACACAAAACCACACACACAACCACACATCCACACGCACTCACAACCACACCCACACCCACAACCGCACCCACAACCACACAACCACACAACCCCACACACTACCACAACCACACACACAAGCACACAAACAACCACACAAACACAACCATACCCACAACCATACCCACAACCACACCCACACAACCACGCCTGCACACACACACAACCACACACACACACCCACACCCACACCCACACACAACCACACAAACAACCACACACGCAACCACACCCACAACCATACCCTCAACCACACCAACACAACCACACCCACACACACACATACCCACATACCCACAACCACACCCACACACCCACAACCACACCCACACAACCACACCCACCCACACAACCACATCCAACCACACCCACAGAACCACACACAGAACCATACACACAACCACACAGAACCACACACACAACCACACACACACAACCACACACAACCCCATACAAACTCACACAACCACACACAAACACACACAACCACACACACACAAATCCACACACAACCACACACACACAACCACACAAACACCCACCCACCCTCAACCACTCCCACAACCACAACCACACAACCACAACCACACCCAACCACACCCACAACCACCCACAACCATACACACAACCACACATACACAACCACACACACAACCACACATACACAACCACACACACAACCACACACACACAACCACACACACAACCACACATACAACCACACCATACAACCACACACACGACCACACACGACCACAACCACACACACACAACCACACACACACACAACCACACACATACACAACCACACAAAACCACACATACAACCACACATACACACACACCCACAACCACACCCACACCCACAACCACACAACCACACACACAACCACAACCACACAACCACACACAACCACACAAACAACCACACCCACACTACCAGAACCAACCACACCCACAACCACACAGACACACCCACAGACACACAACCACACACACCACACACATACAACCACACACACCACCACACAGACACAACCACACACAAACAACCACACACACACAACCACACATACACAACCACACACACAACTACACACACAACCACACCCACAACCACACGCAACCACACACACAACCAAAACCACACACACAACCACACACACAACCACATACACAACCACACACACAACCCCACACACACAACTACACACACAACCACACAAACAACCACACAAACAACCACACAAACACAACCATACCCACAACCATACCCACAACCACACCCACACATCCACCCCTGCACACACACAACCACACACACACCCCCACAACCATACCCACAACCATACCCACACCCAACCACAACCACACACACAACCTCACACACAACCACACACACAACCTCACAAACAATCACACACACACAACCACACATACAAGCACAACCACACACACAACCACAACCACACACACACACAACCATATATACAACCACACACACACAACCACACACAAACACACATACTACCAGAACCACACACACAACCACACACACACAACCACACACACAACCACACACACAACCACACAAACAACCACACACACAAACATACCCACAACCATACCCACAACCACACCTGCACACACCCACAACCACACACCCACCCACAACCATACCCACAACCACACCCACACCCAACCACAACCACACACACACAACCACACACACAACAACACACACAACCACACACACAACCACACACACACAACCACAACCACACACACACAACCAAACACACAACCACACACACACAACCACATACACAACCAGAGCCACACACACAACACACACAACCACACACAACACACTAAACCACACACATGACCACACATACACAACCACACAAAACCACACACACAACCACACATCCACACGCACTCACAACCACACCCACACCCACAACCGCACCCACAACCACACAACCACACAACCCCACACACTACCACAACCACACACACAAGCACACAAACAACCACACAAACACAACCATACCCACAACCATACCCACAACCACACCCACACAACCACGCCTGCACACACACACAACCACACACACACACCCACACCCACACCCACACCCACAACCACACCCACACCCAACCACAACCACACACACACAACCACACACACAACCACACACACAACCTCACAAACAACCACACACACAACCACACACACAACCATAACCACACACACAACCACAACCACTAACACACCCACAACCATACATACAACCACACACACACAACCACACACAACCACACACACAACCAGAACCACACACATACAACCACACACACAACCACACACACACAACCGCACACACAACCACACAAACAACCACACACACACAACCATACCCACAACCATACCCACAACCACACCCACACAACCACACCTGCACACACACACAACCACATACACAACCACACACACAACCACACAAACAACCACACACACACAACCATACCCACAACCATACCCACAAACACACCTGCACACACACACAACCACACACACACAACCACACATTACAACCACACACACACACCCACAACCATACCCACAACCACACCCACACACAACCACACACACAACCACATACACAACCACACACACAACCACACAAACAACCACACACACAACCATACCCACAACCATACCCAAAACCACACCCACACAACCACACCTGCACACACACACAACCACACACACACAACCACACACCCACAACCACACCCACACACCCACAACCATACCCACAATCACACCCACACCCAACTACAACCACACACACACAACCACACACACAACCACACACACAGAACCACAACCACACACATAACCATACACACAACCACACACACACAACCACACACACAACCACAGCCACACACACAACACACAACCACACACACAACACACAAAACCACTCACACAACCACACACACACAACCACACAAACACTCACCCACCCACCCACAACCACACCCACACACATACACAACCACACAAAACCACACACACAACCACACATCCACACACACTCACAACCACATCCACACCCACAACCGCACCCACAACCACACAACCACACACACAACCACAACCACACACACAACCACACACACAACCACACCCACAACCACACACACACAACCACACACAACCACACACATACACAACCACACACATACACAACCACACACACAGAACCACACACACAACCACACACACAACCACACAAATACACAACCACACAAAGCCACACACACAACCACACTGTAGGAGAGTAGGGTCTGCTATCCTATGGTCACCCCAAATTTTTGCTTTTTGCTTCACTGGTTTTTGACATATTGAGGCTGTGGGCCTGCCAATCAGACCCCCAGCCTGCTGTTCTCTCTACTAAATTAAAACTATGCACCCTAGGTGCATAACCAATTGGAAGTGGATCACCCTGTCAGCCCCTGTACCAGTGTACACTAGGTACCCAGGGCATTGGTGTACCCAAGGCCTGCCAGGGGCTGCAGCATGTATTATGCCACCCCAGGCTTGGCCTAACAATTTGACACAACTGGCTGATCACTCAGCTGGGGTAAGTTGGTGTAATCACCTCTTACTTAGGTGTAGTATACCTATACCTAACCTTAAATGGGACACCTGGTAACCTATAAGTCACTCCTATGGCAGGCCTTAACAATCCTGAAGGCAGAGTGCGTGGCTCCATGTGAGATGGTGCTCTGGCATGAGCTGAGCCTGTCTGCAGTGGTCGGAACAACTTCCTTCTACTGTTTCCCGATATCGTCATACCATATACTCTTAAGTGCATTATGAACCTCGCGGTTAAATGCTATCTTTGGTTTGGCTTTATCAAAACATGTCGAGTAAGGTGTCATACGAATTGGAATACTAACCCCTCGCCAATTCTGGCGACGGGGTTAGCATTCCACCCTTCTAGAGGGACACGACATGTACAGTGCCTGAAACCCGGGTAAAATCAGACATAGCCTCAGCTCCACAAAATGGATGCTGCCACCACAGACACAAGTCTGCCCTCCTGCTGCTGGGAGTCCTTCCAGCTTGGGAGGTGTGGACAAAGGGTTTCCTGCCAGGGGAGGTGCGTGCACCACCCCAGACAGGATTTTGTGTATTGGTCAGGTAGGGCTTGAAAGAAACCAGACATGCCTGTGGCTCACAAGGAGCCTCGGTGCATATGCCAGTTCAAACCGGTCCTGGGGCACACCAGTCCCGGGCCTGGGGCGAGCTGGACAAAGGATTGGGGGTGTAACCACCCCCCTTCCTGGTCCCACCCATAGGGAGGGACCTAGCAGGTAGTCCGGCCCCTAGAATCCGCTTAAAGGTAGGAGCTGTGTCCTAAGACTTCAGACATCCTGGAATCAACTTAAAACTAAGAAGAAGACGGGAAC
Organism: Triturus cristatus; assembly: GCF_964204655.1. Taxonomy (NCBI): domain Eukaryota; kingdom Metazoa; phylum Chordata; class Amphibia; order Caudata; family Salamandridae; genus Triturus; species Triturus cristatus. The sequence continues at coordinate 1,051,462,639 of NC_140579.1, forward strand.
TTCGACGCTCTGCTGCACAGAGGACTGAAGCCAATCTCCCCTGTGGTCAGGGAGTGACCACCTTGCTAACGCAAGCACCATCCAGCGAATCAACGTCTGCTTTGCCGCCGCCTCCCGCCGGAGCCCGAGCCCAGAGACTGACAAGACCTGGACCTCCAGACCTCTCACCGCCCGATCCACAGTCCCTGAAAAGAGGAGACCCGTGGAGGCACCGAGACACGTGGAGCCAGCCATCTTGGAACGACTACGACAAGCTGACAAGTGCAACAACCGAGGCTCCCTCCAAGTTGTGCTTTGGGATCTGAGAAGCCCCACCCCCGAGCAGCATCTGCACCAAAGGTGAGCCCTCCAGCATCTCCACGATCTGCGTGGGGCCCTTCTGCATTTTGCCACTCGACGCGCCTAACCGGTTGCTGGCCCGCTGGCTAGTAGCCATCTTGGCGACGAACTTCAAGAAATACACCACTGGTCTGGTTGCTCCAGACTAGCCCTTGCTCCCCTCCAAAGGAGCAGTCCTTCTGACCTTGCTGGTCAGAACCATCAGCTTATTTCCTTTTCCTACAACAATTGCTTTTGCCAAGGCTTGTTTGCTTCGATCAAGTCGCCGACACTGCCGACAGCGAGAGCCTGCATGGGACAGCTCGTGACTCGACTCCTGGACGTCGTCGACCTCCAGGGACCACGTGGCTGCAGAGACAAGCTACACCTTTCTTCCTGTTTGCACCCGACATTGCCTGGTACCCACCTGGTGCCACGCTGGTCACTGGCTAGTGACTGTGAACACTGTCCCCTCTGCTTACAGGTCTTCAACATCTCCGATCCACTCTTGGATCCACTGCATCTCTCCCGGACCGACCGCCTGCAGCATCTTTGGCTTCAAGCTCCACGGAACAGATAGAAGAAACCCGACGCACTTCGAGGCCTATGCACCCGCTTCCTGTGGGTGAGGTAAAGCTGGCACATCTGTGTCCAAGTGTAGTATTACATCTCTAGTGCCTGTGTTCCAAATCTTGAGTTCCTAGTCCATCCGGAAGATCCTCTTTGCAGTAACTTTGTACTTTTTACGCACCCATTGAAACCTATGGGAGCACGCGTGTGACTATTTGCTCTGCACACGCCACCCGTGGACCTCCTGGTCACTAACTGACGTTAGCTCCTTGTAGGCCCAGCGATTCTAGAGGCCCTAGGCCTTTTCCCTTTTCTGTTCGTGGTACTTATACCACTATTTTAGTATATGGTTCGAGTGGCCACCAGGGCCTATCCATATAACGTGCAACTTCTGTGTATTCTGTGATAATCTTGTTTGACGATTTGTGCTCCTGTGCTCATAAAGAGACTAGGGGTTACTTTGAGAAATAAATACATATATATTTTGAATATATATCTGTGTGGTGTCCTTTCATTGGTATAAAAGGGGGTTGCATTTGGTAAAACAGCTGGCTTAACACGCTTCACGAGTTTAGCCTCAAAGACTGCTTAGCCTACGCTACCACTAGGGCAGCTAGTCCGAAAAGGTTGACTTACAACCACACCATAAGGGTTGCTTGGCATGGTACAAGGTGATCACTTTAACTAGTGAGCATCATATACCAGGCCAACTTCTCACATTGGTGAGCAGCGGTTGGATTTGAGCTTGCTGTGTTTTACCATTGTAATCTCTTGGTTACCAATTGAAAGATCACATAGGTACCTGTAGGTACATATAAAACAAGATTAGATATACATAAGTTCTACTGAACTTAGTTGTTGTAGAGCAAAGGGAGTAGCACACCCTGACTACAACTACTAGATAGGTTTAGTAGGTAAACCCAAGTGTAGGTAGATTGCAACACATCCACCCACACTTAAGAGCAATGGCCGGGGCAGAGGGGTCCACTGTACCCATCTCTGTTGAGAGTGACCCCCAGAGGGCACCATCCAGCTTTGCTACCCTTAATCAGAATGAGCTCAGGCATTTGGCAACTCTTAGAGGCCTTAAACAGCCCAAGAACCCTACCTCTGCTGAGCTCAGAGAACTCTTACAGAATGATGAGAATCAGAGAGAACTCAAGAAAGCTTCCCAGTTAGCCCCCTTAGGGTCAGGAACAGGAGGCCCCCCTTCTGAAGATGCTACAGAGGTACCCAGTACCAATAGCCATCCCTTAGATGAGAATCATACTACAGGGGAGGAAAGTGGTGAGGATACAGAAAGTAGTGATGATGAAGGGAGAACTAGCCCAGTGCCAAGTATTATACTTGGCCCAGCTAAACTAAGGCTATTGGGGACTGACAATGGGTTTACCCCATTGGATCTCCCCAGTGGACTTAACACAGGGCTTGGGAGGCAAAGGAATCGCTCAGGTGACTCCAATGCTTCTCATGGCTCTAGAGGCTCTCAAGGTCACTCCAGGAAAAGGATGACCACCCCTCAGAGGAGGGAACATGAGGCCAGAATGCAGGAAGCCCAGCTGAGGATCAGGAAGCAGGAGCTAGAAGTAGCCCTGATGGAAGAAAAACTGAACAAGGCTAGGCAACCTAGAGAGAGTGGGTCTATACCCACTGGTGGCAGCATTGTCCCTAAGGACAAAGATAGGGTCTTTGATAATAGGAACCTGTCTAAGGTTGTGCCCCCCTACAAAAGTGGGGATGACATCCACAAATGGATAACTGCTCTTGAGAGAGCCTGCAAAGTACAGCAGGTTCCTGAAGACCAGTGGGCAGCAATCCTCTGGCTCTCCTTTGAAGGAAGAGGCAGAGACAGACTCCTCACTGTTAGAGAAGAGGATGTCAGAAACTACAGAGTCCTGAAGAGTGTTCTGGTAGATGGGTTAGGCTTAACCACTGAACAGTACAGGTTAATGTTCAGAGACACCCAAAAGACACAGACTCAGGACTGGTCTGAATATGTTGAATGTGCCACTAAGGCTTTGGAGGGTTGGTTGCTGGGAAGTAAGGTATCTGATTTTACAGGATTGTATAATTTGATGATGAGAGAACAGATTTTAAATAACTGTCAAAACCAGCAACTGCATCAACACTTGGTTGACTCTGATCTGACCTCTCCCCAAGAATTGGGAAAGAAGGCAGACAAATGGGTCAGAACCAGGGTTAAGCAAAAGAACCAGAACCAGGGCCAAGGGGGTGATCAGAAGAAAACAGACCAAAAGGGTGGAGATCAGAAACCTAAAGACCAGAAGACTTCAACAGGGCCCCAAACTACTGCTAAGGAGGGTGGGTCCCAACAACAGTCCAAAAAGAAGAAAGAAGGTCAAAAGAAACCCTGGTGCAATCATTGCAAAAATACAACTCACTGGACTAGTGATTGCAAAAAGGGTGGAGCCCCCAACACTGTTGCCCCTAAGGCACCTGCTCCCAGTACTACTGTTAGCAGTGTTGGTCCCCAGACAAAGGGTGTAGTGGGAATCACTATGGGAACTGAAGGAGATTTTGACTTAGACAGAACCCTGACACAGGCAGTCTTGATCTGTGATGGGGACATTGATTTGTCCCTGACTGTGAGCCCCAGTAACCTGGGCAAGTACAGACAGACTCCTTTAATTAATGACAAAGTGGCTCAAGCCTACAGGGACACATGTGCCAGTGTCACTATGGTGACACCAGGCTTTGTGGACCCTGGACAGTACATACCAGGTGAGAACTACCTGGTGACCAATGCCAGCAATGCCACTACTTCACACAGTGTGGCAGTTGTTAACTTCTCATGGGGAGGGGTAACTGGCCTCAAAAGGGTTGTGGTTAGTGCAGACCTCCCAGTAGAATGTTTGTTGGGCAATGACCTAGAGAGTTCTCTATGGTCAGAAGTGGAGTACAGGACTCATGCAGAGATGTTAGGTATATCATCACATGTCCTTGCTGTGACCAGGTCACAGGCCAAAAAGTGCCTCACTGAACCTCAGGTCTTGGATCCTGGAACAATGGACCAAGCACCTACCAAGAAGAAGAACAGGAGGGTCAAGGCTGTGCCTTCCCCCCTGCCTCAGAGTGATGATCAGCCTTCCCAGGAAGCTGATCTAGAGGACCCTGAAGGAACTGTCCCTGAAGAGCTTGAACCTGATCAGGTTGAGTTTCTGGGGACAGGGGGACCTTCAAGGGCTGACTTGAGGCAGGCTCAGTTATCCTGTCCCTCTCTTGAATCCCTCAGACAGCTGGCTGCTGCTGAGGCTGCTGGGAATGCTCAAGGTACCCATAAAGTGTATTGGGATGAAGGGCTCCTTTATTCAGAGGCTAGAGACCCCAAGCCTGGTGCAACCAGGAGGTTGGTTATACCTCTGCAATTTAGGGGCTTCCTTCTTACCTTGGCCCATGACATTCCTTTAGCAGGACACTTAGGCCAGAACAAGACTTGGGACAGACTTGTCCCTCACTTTCACTGGCCTCACATGAATGAAGATACAAAGGAGTTTTGTCGCTCCTGTGTTACCTGCCAAGCCAGTGGCAAATCAGGTGGCACAACAAAGGCCCCCCTAATACCACTACCTGTGGTGGGGGTCCCCTTTGAAAGAGTGGGAATAGACATAGTGGGTCCCATGGATCCTCCCACTGCATCTGGGCACAGATTTATACTGGTGGTAGTGGATCATGCCACCAGGTATCCAGAGGCAATTCCCCTTAGGACCACTACAGCTCCTGTTGTGGCCAGGGCCCTGCTGGGAGTATTCTCCAGAGTGGGGTTTCCTAAGGAGGTAGTATCTGACAGAGGTACCAACTTTATGTCAGGATACTTGACAGCTATGTGGAAGGAATGTGGTGTCAACTACAAGTTCACCACCCCTTATCACCCACAATGCAATGGGCTTGTTGAGAGATTCAACAAGACCCTAAAGGGTATGATCAAAGGATTACCTGAAAAGCTCAGGCCAAGATGGGACATCCTTCTACCCTGCCTTCTGTTTGCTTACAGAGAGGTCCCACAAAAAGGAGTTGGCTACAGCCCCTTTGAATTGTTGTTTGGGCACCCTGTGAGAGGCCCACTGTGTTTGGTGAAGGAAGGATGGGAGTTACCTCTCAAAAAGCCTAAGCTAGACATAGTGGACTATGTACTTGGTCTCCGCTCCAGGATGGCTGAGTATATGGAGAAGGCATCCAAAAACCTTGAGGCAAGCCAGGCCTTACAGAAAGCTTGGCATGACCAAAAGGCTGTCTTGGTTGAGTTTCAGCCAGGACAGAAGGTATGGGTGTTGGAGCCAGTGGCCCCAGCAGCACTCCAAGACAAATGGTCTGGACCCCATACAATCCTGGAAAAGAAGGGAGAAGTCACCTACTTGGTCGACCTAGGAACTCCCAGGAGTCCCCACAGGGTACTCCATGTTAACAGGCTTAAAGCATATGTTGACAGGGCAGACATGGGCTTGCTCATGGCTACAGATGAGGGACAGGAGGAAGAGAGTGACCCTCTCCCAGACCTGTTGTCTCAGAACCCTGAAGATGGCTCAGTTGAAGGAGTGACCCTTGGAGGCAACCTCACTGCCCATCAGCAGACTGAATGTAGACAGGTTCTACAATCATTTTCACATATGTTTTCCTTGATACCTAGTCAAACTGACTGGTGTACCCATGTGGTGGACACTGGTGACAGTCTGCCTGTAAAGAACAAGCTTTACAGACAACCTGACCACGTCAGGGACTGTATAAAGGCTGAGGTACATAAAATGCTGGAATTAGGTGTCATTGAACCCTCAGAGAGCCCCTGGGCTAGCCCAGTGGTTCTGGTCCCCAAACCTCACACCAAAGATGGCAAGAGAGAGATGAGGTTCTGTGTGGATTACAGAGGACTCAATGCTGTCACCAGGACAGATGCACACCCTATTCCAAGGGCAGATGAGCTCATAGACAAACTAGCTTCTGCAAAGTTTTTGAGCACATTTGACTTAACAGCTGGCTATTGGCAAATCAGATTAGCTGAGGAGTCTAAGGCCAAAACAGCATTCTCAACCCCAGGTGGGCACTACCAGTTTGTGGTGATGCCCTTTGGTCTGAAGAATGCACCTGCCACCTTCCAAAGGCTGGTGAACCAAGTCCTTACTGGGTTGGATGACTTTTGCGCAGCATATCTGGATGACATTGCTGTCTTTAGCTCCACCTGGGAGGATCACCTGATCCACCTGAAGAAGGCTCTTGAGGCTCTGCAAAGGGCAGGCCTCACTATCAAGGCTACTAAGTGCCAGATAGGGCAGAGTAAGGTTGTATATTTGGGCCACCTTGTAGGTGGAGGCCAAGTTCAACCACTGGAGAGTAAGATACAATCCATCAAGGACTGGTCCCCTCCAACCACCCAGACTCAAGTTCGAGCTTTCTTGGGCTTGACAGGGTACTACAGGAAGTTTGTTAAGAACTATGGGTCCATTGTGACTCCTCTTAATGATCTGACATCCAAGAAGATGCCCAAAAAGGTTCAGTGGACAGTAAGCTGTCAAAAGGCATTTGATGACCTGAAGGAGGCCATGTGCTCTGCACCTATCCTGAAAAGTCCTGACTACTCCAAAGAGTTTATTGTCCAAACAGATGCTTCTGAGTTGGGTGTGGGAGCTGTGCTGTCACAACTTAATGTAGATGGTCAAGACCAACCCATTGCTTTTATTAGCAGAAGGTTGACCCCCAGAGAGAAGAATTGGTCAGCTATTGAGAGGGAGGCCTTTGCTGTGGTGTGGGCCCTGAAGAAGCTGAGGCCATACTTGTTTGGCACTCACTTCAAGATTCAGACCGACCATAAGCCCCTCTTGTGGCTAAATCAGATGAAGGGTGAAAACCCCAAACTGCTTAGGTGGTCCATTTCCCTACAGGGGATGGACTTTACAGTGGAGCACCGGCCAGGTACTGACCATGGGAATGCAGATGGTCTCTCCAGGTACTTCCACTTAGGACATGAAGACGAGACTGGTCAAGGCTAGTTTAATGTCCCAGCGTTTGGGGGGGGTTGTGTAGGAGAGTAGGGTCTGCTATCCTATGGTCACCCCAAATGTTTGCTTTTTGCTTCACTGGTTTTTGACATATTGAGGTTGTGGGCCTGCCAATCAGACCCCCAGCCTGCTGTTCTCTCTACTAAATTAAAACTATGCACCCTAGGTGCATAACCAATTGGAAGTGGATCACCCTGTCAGCCCCTGTACCAGTGTACACTAGGTACCCATGGCATTGGTGTACCCAAGGCCTGCCAGGGGCTGCAGCATGTATTATGCCACCCCAGGCTTGGCCTAACAATTTGACACAACTGGCTGATCACTCAGCTGGGGTAAGTTGGTGTAATCACCTCTTACTTAGGTGTAGTATACCTATACCTAACCTTAAATGGGACACCTGGTAACCTATAAGTCACTCCTATGGCAGGCCTTAACAATCCTGAAGGCAGAGTGCGTGGCTCCATGTGAGATGGTGCTCTGGCATGAGCTGAGCCTGTCTGCAGTGGTCGGAACAACTTCCTTCTACTGTTTCCCGATATCGTCATACCATATACTCTTAAGTGCATTATGAACCTCGCGGTTAAATGCTATCTTTGGTTTGGCTTTATCAAAACATGTCGAGTAAGGTGTCATACGAACTGGAATACTAACCCCTCGCCAATTCTGGCGACGGGGTTAGCATTCCACCCTTCTAGAGGGACACGACATGTACAGTGCCTGAAACCCGGGTAAAATCAGACATAGCCTCAGCTCCACAAAATGGATGCTGCCACCACAGACACAAGTCTGCCCTCCTGCTGCTGGGAGTCCTTCCAGCTTGGGAGGTGTGGACAAAGGGTTTCCTGCCAGGGGAGGTGCGTGCACCACCCCAGACAGGATTTTGTGTATTGGTCAGGTAGGGCTTGAAAGAAACCAGACATGCCTGTGGCTCACAAGGAGCCTCGGTGCATATGCCAGTTCAAACCGGTCCTGGGGCACACCAGTCCCGGGCCTGGGGCGAGCTGGACAAAGGATTGGGGGTGTAACCACCCCTCTTCCTGGTCCCACCCATAGGGAGGGACCTAGCAGGTAGTCCGGCCCCTAGAATCCGCTTAAAGGTAGGAGCTGTGTCCTAAGACTTCAGACATCCTGGAATCAACTTAAAACTAAGAAGAAGATGGGAACTTCGACGCTCTGCTGCACAGAGGACTGAAGCCAATCTCCCCTGTGGTCAGGGAGTGACCACCTTGCTAATGCAAGCACCATCCAGTGAATCAACGTCTGCTTTGCCGCCGCCTCCCGCCAGAGCCCGAGCCCAGAGACTGACAAGACCTGGACCTCCAGACCTCTCACCGCCCGATCCACAGTCCCTGAAAAGAGGAGACCCGTGGAGGCACCGAGACACGTGGAGCCAGCCATCTTGGAACGACTACGACAAGCTGACAAGTGCAACAACCGAGGCTCCCTCCAAGTTGTGCTTTGGGATCTGAGAAGCCCCACCCCCGAGCAGCATCTGCACCAAAGGTGAGCCCTCCAGCATCTCCACGATCTGCGTGGGGCCCTTCTGCATTTTGCCACTCGACGCGCCTAACCGGTTGCTGGCCCGCTGGCTAGTAGCCATCTTGGCGACGAACTTCAAGAAATACACCGCTGGTCTGGTTGCTCCAGACTAGCCCTTGCTCCCCTCCAAAGGAGCAGTCCTTCTGACCTTGCTGGTCAGAACCATCAGCTTATTTCCTTTTCCTACAACAATTGCTTTTGCCAAGGCTTGTTTGCTTCGATCAAGTCGCCGACACCGCCGACAGCGAGAGCCTGCATGGGACAGCTCGTGACTCGACTCCTGGACGTCGTCGACCTCCAGGGACCACGTGGCTGCAGAGACAAGCTACACCTTTCTTCCTGTTTGCACCCGACATTGCCTGGTACCCACCTGGTGCCACGCTGGTCACTGGCTAGTGACTGTGAACACTGTCCCCTCTGCTTACAGGTCTTCAACATCTCCGATCCACTCTTGGATCCACTGCATCTCTCCCGGACCGACCGCCTGCAGCATCTTTGTCTTCAAGCTCCACGGAACAGATAGAAGAAACCCGACGCACTTCGAGGCCTATGCACCCGCTTCCTGTGGGTGAGGTAAAGCTGGCACATCTGTGTCCAAGTGTAGTATTACATCTCTAGTGCCTGTGTTCCAAATCTTGAGTTCCTAGTCCATCCGGAAGATCCTCTTTGCAGTAACTTTGTACTTTTTACGCACCCATTGAAACCTATGGGAGCACGCGTGTGACTATTTGCTCTGCACACGCCACCCGTGGACCTCCTGGTCACTAACTGACGTTAGCTCCTTGTAGGCCCAGCGATTCTAGAGGCCCTAGGCCTTTTCCCTTTTCTGTTCGTGGTACTTATACCACTATTTTAGTATATGGTTCGAGTGGCCACCAGGGCCTATCCATATAACGTGCAACTTCTGTGTATTCTGTGATAATCTTGTTTGACGATTTGTGCTCCTGTGCTCATAAAGAGACTAGGGGTTACTTTGAGAAATAAATACATATATATTTTGAATATATATCTGTGTGGTGTCCTTTCATTGGTATAAAAGGGGGTTGCATTTGGTAAAACAGCTGGCTTAACACGCTTCACGAGTTTAGCCTCAAAGACTGCTTAGCCTACGCTACCACTAGGGCAGCTAGTCCGAAAAGGTTGACTTACAACCACACCATAAGGGTTGCTTGGCATGGTACAAGGTGATCACTTTAACTAGTGAGCATCATATACCAGGCCAACTTCTCACACACACACAACCACACATCGACACAAACCCACAACCACACACACACACCCATAACTGCACCTACAACCACACAACCACACACACAAAAACACAAATGCAACCACACATACACAACCACAAACACAACCACACCCACACAACCACACCCACACACACACACAACCACACACCCACAGCCATACCCACACACCAACAACCATACAACCACACATACCCGCACAACCACACCCAACAACACCCACAGAACCACACACACAACCATACACACAACCACACAGAACCACACACACAACCACACACACAACCACACAAACACTCACCCACCCACAACCACACCCACACACATACACAACCACACAAAACCACACACACAACCACACATCCAAACACACTCACAACCACAACCACACCCACAACCACACACAACCACAACCACACACACACAAGCACATACACACACAACCACACACACACAACCACACACACAACCACACACACAACCACACAAACAACCACACACACAAACATACCCACAACCATACCCACAACCACACCTGCACACACCCACAACCACACACACACCCACAACCACACCCACACACAACCACACACACAACCAGAACCACACACACAACCACATACACAACCACACACACAACCACACAAACAACCACACACAAGACCATACCCACACCCATACCCACAACCATACCCACACAACCACACCTGCACACACACATAACCACACACACACAACCACACACACACAACCACACACACAACTACACACACACAACCACACACAACCACACACACAACCACAACCACATGCAACCACACACACAACCAGAACCACACACACAACCACACACACACAACCACATACACAACCACACACACACAACCCCACACACACAATCACACAAACAACCACACAAACACAACCATATCTACAACCATACCCACAACCACACCCACACAACCACGCCTGCACACACACACAACCACACACACACCCCCACAACCACACCCACAACCACACCCAACCACAACCACACACACAAAACCACACACACAACCACACACACAACCTCACAAACAACCACACACACAACCACACACACAACCATAACCACACACACAACCACAACCACAACCACAAACACACAAACAACCATACATACAACCACACACACACAACCACACACAACCACACACACAACCAGAACCACACACACAACCACACACACACAACCACACACACAACCACACATACACAACTGCACACACAACCACACAAACAACCACACACACAACCATACCCACAACCATACCCACAACCACACCTACACAACCACACCTGCACACACACAACCAAACACACAACCACACACAACCACACAAACAACCACACACACACAACCATACCCACAACCATACCCACAACCACACCTGCACACACACACACAACCACACACACACAACCGCACACCCACAACCACACACACACATCCACAACCATACCCACAACCACACCAACACCCAACCACAACCACACACACACACAACCACACACATAACACACACAACCACACACACAACCACACACACAACCAAAACCAAATACACACACAACCATACACACAACCACACACACACAACCACACACACACAACCACACACACACAACCACACAAACCACCACACATGCACAACCACATCTACAACCACACACACAACCACCCACAACCATACACACAACCACACATACACAACCACACACATACACACAACCACACACACACAACTAAACACACACAACCACACACACAACCACACATACAACCATACCATACAACCACACACACACAACCACGCAAAACCACACACACACACAACCACAATCACAATCACACACACACAACCACACACATACAACCACACACATACACAGCCACACAAAACCACACACACAACCACACATACACACACACCCACAACCACACCCACAACCGCACCCACAACCACACAACCACACACACAACCACACACACACAACCACACCCACCCACACACATACAACCACACACAACCACACAGACACAACCACACAGACACAACCACACACACACAACCACACACACAACCACACACACAACCACACACACAACCACAACCACATGCAACCACACACACAACCAGAACCACACACACAACCACACACATACAACCACATACACAACCACACACACACAACCCCACACACACAAGCACACAAACAACCACACAACCACAACCATACCCACATCCATACCCACAACCACACCCACACAACCACGCCTGCACACACACACAACCACACACATACCCCCACAACCACACCCAGAACCACACCCACCCACAACCACATATATACACAACCACACACACAACCACACACACAACCTCACAAACAACCACACACACAACCACACACACAACCATAACCACACACACAACCACAAACACACACACAACCATACATACAACCACACACCCACAACCACACACACAACCAGAACCACACACACAACCATACAAACACAACCACACACACAACCACACACACACAACCGCACATACAACCACACAAACAACCATACACACACAACCACGCCTGCACACACAGACAACCACACACCCCCCTACAACCATACTCACAACCACACCCAACCACAACCATACACACACACAACCACACACACAACCACACACACAACCACACACACACAACCTCACAAACAACCACACACACAACCACACACACAACCACACACATACACAACCATACATACAGCACACACAACCACACACAACCACACACACAACCAGAACCACACACACACAACCACACACACACAACCACAAACACAACCACACACACACAACCACACATACAACCACACACACAACAACACAAACAACCACACACACAACCATACCCACAACCATACCCACAACCACACCCAAACAACCACACCTGCACACACACACAACCACACACCCACAACCACACACACACACACACACAACCATACCCACAACCACACCCAACCACAACCACACACACACAACCACACACACAACCACACACACAACCACACACACACAACCACAACCACACACACACAACCATACACACAACCACACACACAACCACAGCCACATACACAACACACAGAACCACACACACAACACACAAAACCACACACACAACCCCACACACACAACCATACAAACACTCACCCACCCACAACCACACCTACACACATACACAACCACACATCCACACACACTCACAACCACACCCACAACCGCACCCACAACCACACAACCAAATAACCACACACAAAACCACAACCACACACAAGCACACACATAACCACACACACAACCACACCCACAACCACACACACACAACCACACACATACACAACCAAACCCACAACCACACACAACCACACACACACATACACAACCACACAAAGCCACATACACAACCACACACAACCACACATCCACACACACCCATGACCACACACACACCCATAACTGCACCTACAACCACACAACCACACACACAACCACACAAATGCAACCACACACACACAACCACACACACAACCACACACACACAACCACACAAACCACCACACAGCCACAACCACACCCACAACCACACTCAACCACACACACAACCACATACACAACCACACACACACAACCACACACACAAGCACACAAACAATCACACACACAACCACACACATAACCACACACAACCACACAAACAACAACACACACAACCACACCCACAACCATACCCTCAACCACACCCACATAACCACACCCACACACATACACACAACCACACGCCCACAACCACACCCACACACCCACAACCACACAACCACACATACCCACAAAACCACACCCAACCACACCCACAGAACCACACACACAACCATACACAGAACCACACACAACCACACACACAACCACACACACAACCATACAAACACTCACCCACCCATAACCACACCCACACACATACACAACACAAAACCACACACACAACCACACATCCAAACACACTCACAACCACACCCACACCCACAACTGCACCCACAACCACACAACCACACACACAAGCACACACACAACCACACACACACAAGCACACACAATCACACACACAACCACACACACACAACCACACACACAACTACACACACACAACCACAACCACATACAACCACAACCACACACACAACCACACAACCACACACACACAACCACACACATACATAACCACACACATACACAACCACAACACACAACCACACATACAAACATACCCACAACCATACCCCCACAACCATACCCACAACCACACCCACACAACCAAACCCACCCACACACACAACCACACACCCACAACCACACCCACACACCCACAACCAGACCCACACAACCACAACCACACCCATCCACACACACACAACCACACACACAACCACACACACAACCACACAAACCACCACACATGCACAACCACACCCACAACCAGACCCAACCACACACACAACCATACACACAACCACACACACACAACCACACCCACACACGCACATACAACCACATACCCACAACCACACCCACACACCCACAACCACACCCACACCCACACAACCACACCTACCCACACAACCACACCCAACCACACCCATAGAACCACACACACAACCATACACACAACCACACAGAACCACCCACACAATCACATACAGAACCACACGCACAACCATACCCAACCACACCCAACCACACAATCACACACATACACAACCACACAAAACCACACACACAACCACACACAACCACACATCCACACACACACCCACAAACACACCCACACCCACAACCACACCCACAACCACACACACACAACCACACAAACAACCACACACACACAACCACACCCACAACCACCTGCAACCACACGCACAACAACCACATACACAACCACACACTCACAACCACTCACACAACCACAAACACAACCATACACACAACCACACAAACTACCACACACACAACCACACCCACAACCATACCCACACACCCACAACTATACCCACACCCACACAACCACACCCATCCACACAACCACACCCAACCACACCCACAGAACCACACACACAACCACACACAACCACACATACACAACCATACACACAACCACAAACACACAACCACACACACACAACCACACACACATACACACACACAACCACACACACACAACTCTACACACATCCACACACACAACCACACATACAACCACAACACCCAACCACACACACAACCACACACAACCACACACACACAACCACACATACAACCACACACACACAACCACACACATACAACCACACACATACACAGCCACACAAAACCACACAGACAACCACACACAACCACACATACACACACCCACAACCACACCCACAACCACACAACCACACACACAACCACAACCGCACAACCACACACACAACCACACACACAACCACAACCACATGCAACCACACACACAACCAGAACCACACACACAACCACACACATACAACCACATACACAACCACACACACACAACCCCACACACACAAGCACACAAACAACCACACAAACACAACCATACCCACAACCATACCAACAACCACACCCACACAACCACGCCTGCACACACACACAACCACACTCACACCCCCACAACCACACCCACAACCACACCCACACCCAACCATAACCACATATACACACAACCACACACACAACCACACACACAACCTCACAAACAACCACACACACAACCACACACATAAGCATAACCACACACACAACCACAAACACACATACAACCACACACATACAACCACACACAAAACCAGAACCACACACACAACCATACACACACAACCACACACACAACCACACACACACAACCGCATACACAACCACACAAACAACCACACACACACAACCATGCCTGCACACACAGACAACCACACCCCCCCACAACCATACTCACAACCACACCCACACCCAACCACAACCACACACACACACAACCACACACACAACCACACACACACAACCTCACAAACAACCACACACACACACACAACCATACCCACTACCACACCCAACCACAACCACACACACACAACCACACACACAACCACACACACAACCAAACACACAACCACAAACACAACACCACACACACACAACCATACACACAACCACAAACACACAACCACACACACAACCACAGCCACACACACAACACACACAACCACATACACAACACACAAAACCACACACACAACCCCACACACACAACCATATAAACACTCACCCATCCACAACCACACCGACACACATACACAACCACACAAAACCACACACACAACCACACATCCACACACACTCACGACCACACCCACACCCACAACCGCACCCACAACCACACAACCACACAACCACACACAAAACCACAACCACACACAAGCACACACATAACCACACACACAACCACACCCACAACCACACACACACAACCACACACATACACAACCACACCCACAACCACACACAACCACACACAACCACACACACACATACACAACCACACAAAGCCACATACACAACCACACACAACCACACATCTACACACACCCACGACCACACACACACCCATAACTGCACCTACAACCACACAACCACACACACAACCACACAAATGCAACCACACACACACACAACCACACACACAACCACACACACACAACCACACAAACCACCACACAGCCACAACCACACCCACAACCACACTCAACCACACACACAACCACATACACAACCACACACACACAACCACACACACAAGCACACACACAATCACACACACAACCACACACACAACCACACACAACCACACAAACAACAACACACACAACCACACCCACAACCATACCCTCAACCACACCCACATAACCACACCCACACACATACACACAACCACACGCCCACAACCACACCCACACACCCACAACCACACAACCACACATACCCACACAACCACACCCAACCACACCCACATAACCACACACACAACCATACACAGAACCACACACAACCACACACACAACCACACACACAACCACACAAACACTCACCCACCCATAACCACACCCACACACATACACAACACAAAACCACACACACAACCACACATCCAAACACACTCACAACCACACCCACACCAACAACTGCACCCACAACCACACAACCACACAACCACACATACAACCACACACACAACCACACACACACACAAGCACACACAATCACACACACACACACAACCATACACACACAACCACACACACAACAACACACACACAACCACAACCACATACAACCACAACCACATACACAACCACACAACCACACACACACAACCACACACATATATAACCACACACATATACAACCACAACACACAACCACACATACAAACATACCCACAACCACACCCCCACAACCATACTCACAACCACACCCACACAACCACACCCACCCACACACACAACCACACACCCACAACCACACCCACACACCCACAACCAGACCCACACAACCACAACCACACAACCACACCCATCCACACACATACAACCACACACACACAACCACACACACAACCACACAAACCACCACACATGCACAACCACACCCATAACCACACCCAACCACACCCACAACCATACACACAACCACACACACACAACCACACCCACACACACAAGCACAACCACATACCCACACCCACACACCCACAACCACACCCACACCCACACAACCACACCTACCCACACAACCACACCCAACCACACCCATAGAACCACACACACAACCATACACACAACCACACAGAACCACACACACAATCACATACAGAACCACACGCACAACCATACCCAACCACACCCAACCACACAACCACACACATACACAACCACACAAAACCACACACACAACCACACACAACCACACATCCACACACACACCCACAAACACACCCACATCCACAACCACACCCACAACCACACACACACAACCACACAAACAACCACACACACACAACCACACCCATAACCACCCGCAACCACACGCACAACAACCACATACACAACCACACACTCACAACCACACACACAACCACAAACACAACCACACAAACAACAACACACACAACCACACCCACAACCATACCCTCAACCACACCCACATAACCACACCCACACACATACACACAACCACACAACAACAACCACACCCACACACCCACAACCACACAACCACACATACCCACACAACCACACCCAACCACACCCACAGAACCACACACACAACCATACACAGAACCACACACAACCACACACACAACCACACACACAACCACACAAACACACACAAGCACACACAATCACACACACACACACACAACCATACACACACAACCACACACACAACTACACACACACAACCACAACCACATACAACCACAACCACAACCACACACACAACCACACAACCACACACACACAACCACACACATACATAACCACACACATACACAACCACAACACACAACCACACATACAAACATACCCACAACCACACCCCCACAACCACACCCACAACCACACCCACACAACCACACCCACCCACACACACAACCACACACCCACAACCACACCCACACACCCACAACCAGACCCACACAACCACAACCACACAACCACACCCATCAACACACACACAACCACACACACACAACCACACACACAACCACACAAACCACCACACATGCACAACCACACCCATAACCACACCCAACCATACTCACAACCATACACACAACCACACACACACAACCACACCCACACACACACACACAACCACATACCCACAACCACACCCACACACCCACAACCACACCCACACAACCACACCTACCCACACAACCACACCCATAGAACCACACACACAACCATACACACAACCACACAGAACCATACACACAATCACATACAGAACCACACGCACAACCATACCCAACCACACCCAACCACACAACCACACACATACACAACCACACAAAACCACACACACAACCACACACAACAACACATCCACACACACACCCACACCCACAACCACACCCACAACCACACACACACAACCACACAAACAACCACACACACACAACCACACCCATAACCACCCGCAACCACATGCACAACAACCACATACACAACCACACACTCACAACCACACACACAACCACAAACACAACCACACACACAACCACACAAACTACCATACACACAACCACACCCACAACCATACCCATACACCCACAACTACACCCACACCCACACAGCCACACCCATCCACACAACCACACCCAACCACACCCACAGAACTACACACACAACCACACACAACCACACATACACAACCACACACACAACCACAAACACACAACCACACACACACAACCACACACACACACACACAACCACACACACACAACTACACACACAACCACACACACAACCACATATACAACCACAACATCCAACCACACACACAACCACACACAACCACACACACACAACCACACATACAACCACACACACACAACCACACACATACAACCACACACATACATAGCCACACAAAACCACACAGACAACCACACACAACCACACATACACACACCCACAACCACACCCACAACCACACAACCACACACGCAACCACAACCACACAACCACACACACAACCACACAAACAACCACACCCACAACCACACTCAACCACACACACAACCACATACACAACCACACACACACAACCACACACACAAGCACACAAACAATCACACACACAACCACACACATAACCACACACAACCACACAAACAACAACACACACAACCACACCCACAACCATACCCTCAACCACACCCACATAACCACACCCACACACATACACACAACCACACGCCCACAACCACACCCACACACCCACAACCACACAACCACACATACCCACAAAACCACACCCAACCACACCCACAGAACCACACACACAACCATACACAGAACCACACACAACCACACACACAACCACACACACAACCACACAAACACTCACCCACCCATAACCACACCCACACACATACACAACACAAAACCACACACACAACCACACATCCAAACACACTCACAACCACACCCACACCCACAACTGCACCCACAACCACACAACCACACACACAAGCACACACACAACCACACACACACAAGCACACACAATCACACACACAACCACACACACACAACCACACACACAACTACACACACACAACCACAACCACATACAACCACAACCACACACACAACCACACAACCACACACACACAACCACACACATACATAACCACACACATACACAACCACAACACACAACCACACATACAAACATACCCACAACCATACCCCCACAACCATACCCACAACCACACCCACACAACCAAACCCACCCACACACACAACCACACACCCACAACCACACCCACACACCCACAACCAGACCCACACAACCACAACCACACCCATCCACACACACACAACCACACACACAACCACACACACAACCACACAAACCACCACACATGCACAACCACACCCACAACCAGACCCAACCACACACACAACCATACACACAACCACACACACACAACCACACCCACACACGCACATACAACCACATACCCACAACCACACCCACACACCCACAACCACACCCACACCCACACAACCACACCTACCCACACAACCACACCCAACCACACCCATAGAACCACACACACAACCATACACACAACCACACAGAACCACCCACACAATCACATACAGAACCACACGCACAACCATACCCAACCACACCCAACCACACAATCACACACATACACAACCACACAAAACCACACACACAACCACACACAACCACACATCCACACACACACCCACAAACACACCCACACCCACAACCACACCCACAACCACACACACACAACCACACAAACAACCACACACACACAACCACACCCACAACCACCTGCAACCACACGCACAACAACCACATACACAACCACACACTCACAACCACTCACACAACCACAAACACAACCATACACACAACCACACAAACTACCACACACACAACCACACCCACAACCATACCCACACACCCACAACTATACCCACACCCACACAACCACACCCATCCACACAACCACACCCAACCACACCCACAGAACCACACACACAACCACACACAACCACACATACACAACCATACACACAACCACAAACACACAACCACACACACACAACCACACACACATACACACACACAACCACACACACACAACTCTACACACATCCACACACACAACCACACATACAACCACAACACCCAACCACACACACAACCACACACAACCACACACACACAACCACACATACAACCACACACACACAACCACACACATACAACCACACACATACACAGCCACACAAAACCACACAGACAACCACACACAACCACACATACACACACCCACAACCACACCCACAACCACACAACCACACACACAACCACAACCACACAACCACACACACAACCACACACACAACCACAACCACATGCAACCACACACACAACCAGAACCACACACACAACCACACACATACAACCACATACACAACCACACACACACAACCCCACACACACAAGCACACAAACAACCACACAAACACAACCATACCCACAACCATACCAACAACCACACCCACACAACCACGCCTGCACACACACACAACCACACTCACACCCCCACAACCACACCCACAACCACACCCACACCCAACCATAACCACATATACACACAACCACACACACAACCACACACACAACCTCACAAACAACCACACACACAACCACACACATAAGCATAACCACACACACAACCACAAACACACATACAACCACACACATACAACCACACACAAAACCAGAACCACACACACAACCATACACACACAACCACACACACAACCACACACACACAACCGCATACACAACCACACAAACAACCACACACACACAACCATGCCTGCACACACAGACAACCACACCCCCCCACAACCATACTCACAACCACACCCACACCCAACCACAACCACACACACACACAACCACACACACAACCACACACACACAACCTCACAAACAACCACACACACACACACAACCATACCCACTACCACACCCAACCACAACCACACACACACAACCACACACACAACCACACACACAACCAAACACACAACCACAAACACAACACCACACACACACAACCATACACACAACCACAAACACACAACCACACACACAACCACAGCCACACACACAACACACACAACCACATACACAACACACAAAACCACACACACAACCCCACACACACAACCATATAAACACTCACCCATCCACAACCACACCGACACACATACACAACCACACAAAACCACACACACAACCACACATCCACACACACTCACGACCACACCCACACCCACAACCGCACCCACAACCACACAACCACACAACCACACACAAAACCACAACCCTCACAAGCACACACATAACCACACACACAACCACACCCACAACCACACACACACAACCACACACATACACAACCACACCCACAACCACACACAACCACACACACACATACACAACCACACAAAGCCACATACACAACCACACACAACCACACATCTACACACACCCACGACCACACACACACCCATAACTGCACCTACAACCACACAACCACACACACAACCACACAAATGCAACCACACACACACACAACCACACACACAACCACACACACACAACCACACAAACCACCACACAGCCACAACCACACCCACAACCACACTCAACCACACACACAACCACATACACAACCACACACACACAACCACACACACAAGCACACACACAATCACACACACAACCACACACACAACCACACACAACCACACAAACAACAACACACACAACCACACCCACAACCATACCCTCAACCACACCCACATAACCACACCCACACACATACACACAACCACACGCCCACAACCACACCCACACACCCACAACCACACAACCACACATACCCACACAACCACACCCAACCACACCCACATAACCACACACACAACCATACACAGAACCACACACAACCACACACACAACCACACACACAACCACACAAACACTCACCCACCCATAACCACACCCACACACATACACAACACAAAACCACACACACAACCACACATCCAAACACACTCACAACCACACCCACACCAACAACTGCACCCACAACCACACAACCACACAACCACACATACAACCACACACACAACCACACACACACACAAGCACACACAATCACACACACACACACAACCATACACACACAACCACACACACAACAACACACACACAACCACAACCACATACAACCACAACCACATACACAACCACACAACCACACACACACAACCACACACATATATAACCACACACATATACAACCACAACACACAACCACACATACAAACATACCCACAACCACACCCCCACAACCATACTCACAACCACACCCACACAACCACACCCACCCACACACACAACCACACACCCACAACCACACCCACACACCCACAACCAGACCCACACAACCACAACCACACAACCACACCCATCCACACACATACAACCACACACACACAACCACACACACAACCACACAAACCACCACACATGCACAACCACACCCATAACCACACCCAACCACACCCACAACCATACACACAACCACACACACACAACCACACCCACACACACAAGCACAACCACATACCCACACCCACACACCCACAACCACACCCACACCCACACAACCACACCTACCCACACAACCACACCCAACCACACCCATAGAACCACACACACAACCATACACACAACCACACAGAACCACACACACAATCACATACAGAACCACACGCACAACCATACCCAACCACACCCAACCACACAACCACACACATACACAACCACACAAAACCACACACACAACCACACACAACCACACATCCACACACACACCCACAAACACACCCACACCCACAACCACACCCACAACCACACACACACAACCACACAAACAACCACACAC
Organism: Triturus cristatus; assembly: GCF_964204655.1. Taxonomy (NCBI): domain Eukaryota; kingdom Metazoa; phylum Chordata; class Amphibia; order Caudata; family Salamandridae; genus Triturus; species Triturus cristatus. Next base: position 1,051,486,811 of record NC_140579.1, read on the forward strand.
ACACAACCACACCCATAACCACCCGCAACCACACGCACAACAACCACATACACAACCACACACTCACAACCACACACACAACCACAAACACAACCACACAAACAACAACACACACAACCACACCCACAACCATACCCTCAACCACACCCACATAACCACACCCACACACATACACACAACCACACAACAACAACCACACCCACACACCCACAACCACACAACCACACATACCCACACAACCACACCCAACCACACCCACAGAACCACACACACAACCATACACAGAACCACACACAACCACACACACAACCACACACACAACCACACAAACACACACAAGCACACACAATCACACACACACACACACAACCATACACACACAACCACACACACAACTACACACACACAACCACAACCACATACAACCACAACCACAACCACACACACAACCACACAACCACACACACACAACCACACACATACATAACCACACACATACACAACCACAACACACAACCACACATACAAACATACCCACAACCACACCCCCACAACCACACCCACAACCACACCCACACAACCACACCCACCCACACACACAACCACACACCCACAACCACACCCACACACCCACAACCAGACCCACACAACCACAACCACACAACCACACCCATCAACACACACACAACCACACACACACAACCACACACACAACCACACAAACCACCACACATGCACAACCACACCCATAACCACACCCAACCATACTCACAACCATACACACAACCACACACACACAACCACACCCACACACACACACACAACCACATACCCACAACCACACCCACACACCCACAACCACACCCACACAACCACACCTACCCACACAACCACACACATAGAACCACACACACAACCATACACACAACCACACAGAACCATACACACAATCACATACAGAACCACACGCAGAACCATACCCAACCACACCCAACCACACAACCACACACATACACAACCACACAAAACCACACACACAACCACACACAACAACACATCCACACACACACCCACACCCACAACCACACCCACAACCACACACACACAACCACACAAACAACCACACACACACAACCACACCCATAACCACCCGCAACCACATGCACAACAACCACATACACAACCACACACTCACAACCACACACACAACCACAAACACAACCACACACACAACCACACAAACTACCATACACACAACCACACCCACAACCATACCCATACACCCACAACTACACCCACACCCACACAGCCACACCCATCCACACAACCACACCCAACCACACCCACAGAACTACACACACAACCACACACAACCACACATACACAACCACACACACAACCACAAACACACAACCACACACACACAACCACACACACACACACACAACCACACACACACAACTACACACACAACCACACACACAACCACATATACAACCACAACATCCAACCACACACACAACCACACACAACCACACACACACAACCACACATACAACCACACACACACAACCACACACATACAACCACACACATACATAGCCACACAAAACCACACAGACAACCACACACAACCACACATACACACACCCACAACCACACCCACAACCACACAACCACACACGCAACCACAACCACACAACCACACACACAACCACACAAACAACCACACCCACACAGCTATACCTACAACCACACCCCCACAACCACACCCACAACCACACCCACACAACGACACCCACCCACAAACATAACCATACACCCACAACCACACCAACACACCCACAACCACACCCACACAACCACAACCACACAACCACACCCAACCAGACACACACACCCATACACACAACCACACACACACAACCACACACACACAACCACACAAACCACCACACATGCACAACCACACCCACAACCACACACAACCACACACACAACCACATACACAACCACACACACACAACCATACACACAACCACACACACACAATCACACATAACCAACCACACACACACACAACCACACACATACACAACCACATAAAACCACACACCCAACCACACATCCACACACACCCACAAACACACCTGCACCGACAACGCACCCATATCCACACAACCACACAACCACACAACCACACACACAACCACAAGCTCACACACAAGCACACACACAAGCACACACACACACACAACCACACACAACCACACACACAACCACAAACACACAACCACACACACACACAACCACACAAAGCCACATACACAACCACACATCCACATACACACCCGCAACCACACCCACACCCATAACCGCACCCACAACCAAACAACCACACACACATCCACACATATGCAACCACACACACACAACCACACACACAACCACATAAACCACCACACACACATAACCACACCCACAACCACACACAAACACACACTTAACCACAACCACATACACAACCACACACACACAACCACACACACACAACCACACACACAATCACACACAACCACACACACAACCACACACACAACCACAACCACAACCATACCCTCAACCACACCAACACAACCACACCCACACACCCACACACACATACCCACATACCCACAACCACACCCACACACCCAGAACCACACCCACACAACCACACCCACCCACACAACCACATCCAACCACACCCATAGAACCACACACAGAACCATACACACAACCACACAGAACCACACACACAACCACACACACAACCACACACACACACAACCACACACAACCACATACACACACACACAACCACAGACAAACACACACAACCACACACACAAATCCACACACAACCACACATACACAACCACACAAACACCCACCCACCCTCAACCACTCCCACAACCACAACCACACAACCACAACCACACCCAACCACACCCACAACCATACACACAACCACACATACACAACCACACACACAACCACACATACACAACCACACACACAACCACACACACACAACCACACACACAACCACGCATACAGCCACACCATACAACCACACACACAACCACACACAACCACACACACACACAACCACAATCACACACACACAACCACACACACACACACAACCACACACATACACAACCACACAAAACCACACATACACACACACCCACAGCCACAACCACACAACCACACACACAACCACAACCACACAACCACACAAACAACCACACCCACACAACCAGAACCAACCACACCCACAACCACACAGACACACCCACAGACACACAACCACACACACACAATAACACACACAACCACACACACCACACACATACAACCACACACACAACCACACAGACACAACCACACACAAACAACCACACACACACAACCACACATACACAACCACACACACAACAACACCGACACACATACACAACCACACAAAACCACACACACAACCACACATCCACACACACTCACAACCACACCCACACCCACAACTGCACCCACAACCACTCAACCACACAACCACACACACAACCACAACCACACACACAAGCACACACATAATCACACACACAACCACACCCACAACCACACACACACAACCACACACACACAACCACACACATACACAACCACATCCACAACCTCACACACAACCACACACACACATACACAACCACACCAAGCCACATACACAACCACACACAACCACACATCCACACACACCCACGACCACACACACACCATAACTGCACCTACAACCACACAACCACACACACAACCACACAAATGCAACCACACACACACAACCACACACACAACCACACACACACAACCACACAAACCACCACACACCCACAACCACACCCACAACCACACACAACCACACACACAACCACAACCACATACACAACCACACACACCCAACCACAACCACACACACACACAACCACACACACAACCACACACACAACCTCACAAACAACCACACACACAACCACACACACAACCTCACAAACAACCACACACACAACCACAACCACACACACACACACAACCATACATACAACCACACACAGACAACCACACACAACCACACACACAACCAGAACCACACACACAACCACACACACACAACCACACACACAACCACACAAACAACCACACACACACACAACCATACCCACAACCATTCCCACAACCACACCCACACAACCACACCTGCACACACACACAACCACACACACACCCACAACCACACCCACACACCCACAACCATACCCACAATCACACCCACACCCAACCACAACCACACACACACAACCACACACACACAACCACACACACAACCACACACACAACCACACACACACAACCACAACCACACACACAACCAAACACACAACCACACACACACAACCACACACACAACCACAGCCCCACACACAACACACATAACCACACAAACAACACACAAAACCACACACACAACCACACAAACACTCACCCACCCACAACCACACCCACACCCATACACAACCACACAAAACCACATACACAACCACACATCCACACACAACCACACCCACACACATAACCACACACATACACAACCACACACACAGAACCACACACACAACCACACACACAACCACACACACACAACCACACAAACACTCACCCACCCACAATCACACCCACACACATACACAACCACACAAAACCACACACACAACCACACATCCAAACACACTCACAACCACAACCACACCCACAACCGCACCCACAACCACACAACCACACCCACACACAACCACACACACACAACCACACATACAACTACACACACAACCACAACCACACACAACCAAAGCCACACACAACCATACAACCACACACACACACAACCACCCACACACAACCACACACATACACAACCACAACACACAACTACACACACAACCATACCCATAACCACCCCCCCACAACGACAACCACACCCAAATAACCACACCCACCCACACACACAACCACACACCCACAACCATACCCACACACCTACAACCACACCCACACAACCACAACCACACAAACACACCCAACCACACACACACAACCATAAACAACCACACACACAACCACACACACACAACCACATAAACCACCACACATGCACAACCACACACAACCACACACACAACCACAACCACATGCACAACCACACACACCCAACCACACACACACACAACCATACACATAACCACACACATACAACCACACACACACAACCACACACACAACCACACACAACCACACAAACAACCACATACACAACCACACCCACAACCATACCCTCAACCACACCCACACAACCACACCCACACACACAACCACATACCCACAACCACACCCACACACCCACAACCACACCCACACAACCACACCCACCCACACAACCACACCCAACAACATCCACAGAACTACACACACAACCATACACACAACCACACAGAACCACACACACAACCACACACACAACCACATGCACAACCACACCCAACCACACCCAACCACACAACCACACACATACACAACCACACAAAACCACACACACAACCACACACAACCTTACATCCACACACACCCCCCACAACCACACCCACACAACCACACCCACCCATACACCCACCCACACACGCACAACCACACCCACACACCCACAACCACACCCACACAACCACAAAAACACAACCACACCCAACCACACACACACAACCATACACACAACCACAAACACACAACCACACACACACAACCACAACCACACAAACCACCACACATGCACAACCACACCCACTACCACATACAACCACACACACAACCACAACCACATGCACAACCACACACTCCCAACCACACAAACAACCACACACACAACCACACACACAACCATACCCTCAACCACACCCACACAACCACACCCACACACACAACCACATACCCACAACCACACTGTGAGAAGTTGGCCTGGTATATGCTGTTCACTAGTTCTAGTGACCACCTTGTACCATGCCAAGCAACCCTTATGGTGTGGTTGTAAGTCAACCTTTTCGGACTAGCTGCCCTAGTGGTAGCGTAGGCTAAGCAGTCTTTGAGGCTAAACTCGTGATGCGTGTTAAGCCAGCTGTTTTACCAAATGTAACCCCCTTTTATACCAATGAAAGGACACCACACAGATATATATTCAAGATATATATGTATTTATTTCTCAAAGTAACCCCTAGTCTCTTTATGAGCACAGGAGCACAAATCGTCAAACAAGATTATCACAGAATACACAGAAGTTGCACTTTATATGGATAGGCCCTGGTGGCCACTCGAACCATATACTAAAATAGTGGTATAAGTACCACGAACAGAAAAGGGAAAAGGCCTAGGGCCTCTAGAATCGCTGGGCCTACAAGGAGCTAACGTCAGTTAGTGACCAGGAGGTCCACGGGTGGCGTGTGCAGAGCAAATAGTCACACGCGTGCTCCCATAGGTTTCAATGGGTGCGTAAAAAGTACAAAGTTACTGCAAAAGGAATCTTCCGGATGACCTAGGAACTTAAGATTTGGAACACAGGCACTAGAGATGTATTACTACACATGGGCACCGGAGTACCAGCTTTACCTCACCCACAGGAAGCGGGTGCATAGGCCTCAAAGTGCGTCGGGTTTCTTCTATCTGTTCCGTTGAGCCTGGGACAAAGATGCTGCAGGCGGTCGGTCGGGAAGAGATGCAGTGGATCCAAGAGTGGATCGGAGATGTTGAAGACCTGTAAGCAGAGGGGACAGTGTTCACAGTCACTAGCCAGTGACCAGCGTGGCACCAGATGGGTACCAGGCGATGTCGGGTGCAAACAGGTGATGAGGGGTAGCTTGTCTCCGCAGCCACGTGGTCCCTGAAGGTCGACGACGTCCAGGAGTCGGCTCACGAGCTGTCCCACGCAGGCTCTCGCTGTCGGCGGTGTCGGCGACTTGATCGAAGCAAACAAGCCTTGGCAAAAGCAATTGTAGGAGGATTCGGAAATCAGCTGTTGGTTCTGACCAGCAAGGTCAGAGGGATTGCTCCTTTGGAGGGGAGCAAGGGCCAGTCTGGAGCAACCAGACCAGCGGTGTTTGTCGTAGATTTCGTCGCCAAGATGGCCACTAGCCAGCGGGCCAGCAACCGGTTAGGCGCGTCGAGTGGCAAAATGCAGAAGGGCCCCACGCAGATCGTGGAGATGCTGGAGGGCTCACCTTTGGTGCAGATGCTGCTCGAGGGTTGGGCTTCTCAGGACCCAAAGCACAACTTGGAGGGAGCCTCGGTTGTTGCACTGGTCAGCTTGTCGTAGTCGTTTCAAGATGGCTGGCTCCACGTGTCTCGGTGCCTCCACGGGTCTCCTCTTTGCAGGGACTGTGGATCGGGCGGTGAGAGGTCTGGAGGTCCAGGTCTTGTCAGTCTCTGGGCTCGGGCTCCGGCGGGAGGCGGCGGCAAAGCAGACGGTGATTCGCTGGATGGTGCTTGCGTTAGCAAGGTGGTCACTCCCTGACCACAGGGGAGATTGGCTTCAGTCCTCTGTGCGGCAGAGCGTCGAAGTTCCCGTCTTCTTCTTAGTTTCAAGTTGATTCCAGGATGTCTGAAGTCTTAGGACACAGCTCCTACCTTTATTCGGATTCTAGGGGCCGGACTACCTGCTAGGTCCCTCCCTATGGGTGGGACCAGGAAGGGGGGTGGTTACACCCCCAATCCTTTGTCCAGCTCGCCCCAGGCCCGGGACTGGTGTGCCCCAGGACCGGTTTGAACTGGCATATGCCCCGAGGCTCCTTGTGAGCCACAGGCATGTCTGGTTTCTTTCAAGCCCTACCTGACCAATACACAAAATCCTGTCTGGGGTGGTGCTCGCACCTCCCCTGGCAGGAAACCCTTTGTCCACACCTCCCAAGCTGGAAGGACTCCCAGCAGCAGGAGGGCAGACTTGTGTCTGTGGTGGCAGCATCCATTTTGTGGAGCTGAGGCTATGTCTGATTTTACCCGGGTTTCAGGTACTGTACATGTCGTGTCCCTCTAGAAGGGTGGAATGCTAACCCCGTCGCCAGAATTGGCGAGGGGTTAGTATTCCAATTCGTATGACACCTTACTCGACATGTTTTGATAAAGCCAAACCAAAGATAGCATTTAACCGCGAGGTTCATAATGCACTTAAGAGTATATGGTATGACGATATCTGGAAACAGTAGAAGGAAGTTGTTCCGACCACTGCAGACAGGCTCAGCTCATGCCAGAGCACCATCTCACATGGAACCAAGCACTCTGCCTTCAGGATTGTTAAGGCCTGCCATAGGAGTGACTTATAGGTTACCAGGTGTCCCATTTAAGGTTAGGTATAGGTATACTACACCTAAGTAAGAGGTGATTACACCAACTTACCCCAGCTGAGTGATCAGCCAGTTGTGTCAGGTTGTTAGGCCAAGCCTGGGGTGGCATAATACATGCTGCAGCCCCTGGCAGGCCTTGGGTACACCAATGCCCTGGGTACCTAGTGTACACTGGTACAGGGGCTGACAGGGTGATCCACTTCCAATTGGTTATGCACCTAGGGTGCATAGTTTTAATTTAGTAGAGAGAACAGCAGGCTGGGGGTCTGATTGGCAGGCCCACAGCCTCAATATGTCAAAAACCAGTGAAGCAAAAAGCAAAAATTTGGGGTGACCATAGGATAGCAGACCCTACTCTCCTACACAACCCCCCCCCAAACGCTGGGACATTAAACTAGCCTTGACCAGTCTCGTCTTCATGTCCTAAGTGGAAGTACCTGGAGAGACCATCTGCATTCCCATGGTCAGTACCTGGCCGGTGCTCCACTGTAAAGTCCATCCCCTGTAGGGAAATGGACCACCTAAGCAGTTTGGGGTTTTCACCCTTTATCTGATTTAGCCACAAGAGGGGCTTATGGTCGGTCTGAATCTTGAAGTGAGTGCCAAACAAGTATGGCCTCAGCTTCTTCAGGGCCCACACCACAGCAAAGGCCTCCCTCTCAATAGCTGACCAATTCTTCTCTCTGGGGGTCAACCTTCTGCTAATAAAAGCAATGGGTTGGTCTTGACCATCTACATTAAGTTGTGACAGCACAGCTCCCACACCCAACTCAGAAGCATCTGTTTGGACAATAAACTCTTTGGAGTAGTCAGGACTTTTCAGGATAGGTGCAGAGCACATGGCCTCCTTCAGGTCATCAAATGCCTTTTGACAGCTTACTGTCCACTGAACCTTTTTGGGCATCTTCTTGGATGTCAGATCATTAAGAGGAGTCACAATGGACCCATAGTTCTTAACAAACTTCCTGTAATACCCAGTCAAGCCCAAGAAAGCTCGAACTTGAGTCTGGGTGGTTGGAGGGGACCAATCCTTGATGGACTGTATCTTACTCTCCAGTGGTTGAACTTGGCCCCCACCTACAAGGTGGCCCAAATACACAACCTTACTCTGCCCTATCTGGCACTTAGTAGCCTTGATAGTGAGGCCTGCCCTTTGCAGAGCCTCAAGAGCCTTCTTCAGGTGGATCAGGTGATCCTCCCAGGTGGAACTAAAGACAGCAATGTCATCAAGATATGCTGCGCAAAAGTCATCCAACCCAGTAAGGACTTGGTTCACCAGCCTTTGGAAGGTGGCAGGTGCATTCTTCAGACCAAAGGGCATCACCACAAACTGATAATGCCCACCTGGGGTTGAGAATGCTGTTTTGGCCTTAGACTCCTCAGCTAACCTGATTTGCCAATAGCCAGCTGTCAAGTCAAATGTGCTCAAAAACTTTGCAGAAGCTAGTCTGTCTATGAGCTCATCTGCCCTTGGAATAGGGTGTGCATCTGTCCTGGTGACAGCATTGAGTCCTCTGTAGTCCACACAGAACCTCATCTCTCTCTTGCCATCTTTGGTGTGAGGTTTGGGGACCAGAACCACTGGGCTAGCCCAGGGGCTCTCTGAGGGTTCAATGACACCTAATTCCAGCATTTTATGTACCTCAGCCTTTATACAGTCCCTGACGTGGTCAGGTTGTCTGTAAAGTTTGTTCTTTACAGGCAGACTGTCACCAGTGTCCACAACATGGGTACACCAGTCAGTTTGACTAGGTATCAAGGAAAACATATGTGAAAATGATTGTAGAACCTGTCTACATTCAGTCTGCTGATGGGCAGTGAGGTTGCCTCCAAGGGTCACTCCTTCAACTGAGCCATCTTCAGGGTTCTGAGACAACAGGTCTGGGAGAGGGTCACTCTCTTCCTCCTGTCCCTCATCTGTAGCCATGAGCAAGCCCATGTCTGCCCTGTCAACATATGCTTTAAGCCTGTTAACATGGAGTACCCTGTGGGGACTCCTGGGAGTTCCTAGGTCCACCAAGTAGGTGACCTCTCCCTTCTTTTCCAGGATTGTATGGGGTCCAGACCATTTGTCTTGGAGTGCTGCTGGGGCCACTGGCTCCAACACCCATACCTTCTGTCCTGGCTGATACTCAACCAAGACAGCCTTTTGGTCATGCCAAGCTTTCTGTAAGGCCTGGCTTGCCTCAAGGTTTTTAGATGCCTTCTCCATATACTCAGCCATCCTGGAGCGGAGACCAAGTACATAGTCCACTATGTCTAGCTTAGGCTTTTTGAGAGGTAACTCCCATCCTTCCTTCACCAAACACAGTGGGCCTCTCACAGGGTGCCCAAACAACAATTCAAAGGGGCTGTAGCCAACTCCTTTTTGTGGGACCTCTCTGTAAGCAAACAGAAGGCAGGGTAGAAGGATATCCCATCTTCGCCTGAGCTTTTCAGGTAATCCTTTGATCATACCCTTTAGGGTCTTGTTGAATCTCTCAACAAGCCCATTGCATTGTGGGTGATAAGGGGTGGTGAACTTGTAGTTGACACCACATTCCTTCCACATAGCTGTCAAGTATCCTGACATAAAGTTGGTACCTCTGTCAGATACTACCTCCTTAGGAAACCCCACTCTGGAGAATACTCCCAGCAGGGCCCTGGCCACAACAGGAGCTGTAGTGGTCCTAAGGGGAATTGCCTCTGGATACCTGGTGGCATGATCCACTACCACCAGTATAAATCTGTGCCCAGATGCAGTGGGAGGATCCATGGGACCCACTATGTCTATTCCCACTCTTTCAAAGGGAACCCCCACCACAGGTAGTGGTATCAGGGGGGCCTTTGTTGTGCCACCTGATTTGCCACTGGCTTGGCAGGTAACACAGGAGCGACAAAACTCCTTTGTATCTTCATTCATATGAGGCCAGTGAAAGTGAGGGACAAGTCTGTCCCAGGTCTTGTTCTGGCCTAGGTGTCCTGCTAAAGGAATATCATGGGCCAAGGTAAGAAGGAAGCCCCTAAATTGCAGAGGTATAACCAACCTCCTGGTTGCACCAGGCTTGGGGTCTCTAGCCTCTGAATAAAGGAGCCCTTCATCCCAATACACTTTATGGGTACCTTGAGCATTCCCAGCAGCCTCAGCAGCAGCCAGCTGTCTGAGGGGTTCAAGAGAGGGACAGGATAACTGAGCCTGCCTCAAGTCAGCCCTTGAAGGTCCCCCTGTCCCCAGAAACTCAACCTGGTCAGGTTCAAGCTCTTCAGGGACAGTTCCTTCAGGGTCCTCTAGATCAGCTTCCTGGAAAGGCTGATCATCACTCTGAGGCAGGGGGGAAGGCACAGCCTTGACCCTCCTGTTCTTCTTCTTGGTAGGTGCTTGGTCCATTGTTCCAGGATCCAAGACCTGTGGTTCAGTGAGGCACTTTTTGGCCTGTGACCTGGTCACAGCAAGGACATGTGATGATATACCTAACATCTCTGCATGAGTCCTGTACTCCACTTCTGACCATAGAGAACTCTCTAGGTCATTGCCCAACAAACATTCTACTGGGAGGTCTGCACTAACCACAACCCTTTTGAGGCCAGTTACCCCTCCCCATGAGAAGTTAACAACTGCCACACTATGTGAAGTAGTGGCATTGCTGGCATTGGTCACCAGGTAGTTCTCACCTGGTATGTACTGTCCAGGATCCACAAAGCCTGGTGTCACCATAGTGACACTGGCACATGTGTCCCTGTAGGCTTGAGCCACTTTGTCATTAATTAAAGGAGTCTGTCTGTACTTGCCCAGGTTACTGGGGCTCACAGTCAGGGACAAATCAATGTCCCCATCACAGATCAAGACTGCCTGTGTAAGGGTTCTGTCTAAGTCAGAATCTCCTTCAGTTCCCATAGTGATTCCCACTACACCCTTTGTCTGGGGACCAACACTGCTAACAGTAGTACTGGGAGCAGGTGCCTTAGGGGCAACAGTGTTGGGGGCTCCACCCTTTTTGCAATCACTAGTCCAGTGAGTTGTATTTTTACAATGATTGCACCAGGGTTTCTTCTGACCTTCTTTCTTCTTCTTGGACTGTTGGGACCCACCCTCCTTAGCAGTAGTTTGGGGCCCTGTTGAAGACTTCTGGTCTTTAGGTTTCTGATCTCCACCCTTTTGGTCTGTTTTCTTCTGATCACCCCCTTGGCCCTGGTTCTGGTTCTTTTGCTTAACCCTGGTTCTGACCCATTTGTCTGCCTTCTTTCCCAATTCTTGGGGAGAGGTCAGATCAGAGTCAACCAAGTGTTGATGCAGTTGCTGGTTTTGACAGTTATTTAAAATCTGTTCTCTCATCATCAAATTATACAATCCTGTAAAATCAGATACCTTACTTCCCAGCAACCAACCCTCCAAAGCCTTAGTGGCACATTCAATGTATTCAGACCAGTCCTGAGTCTGTGTCTTTTGGGTGTCTCTGAACATTAACCTGTACTGTTCAGTGGTTAAGCCTAACCCATCTACCAGAACACTCTTCAGGACTCTGTAGTTTCTGACATCCTCTTCTCTAACAGTGAGGAGTCTGTCTCTGCCTCTTCCTTCAAAGGAGAGCCAGAGGATTGCTGCCCACTGGTCTTCAGGAACCTGCTGTACTTTGCAGGCTCTCTCAAGAGCAGTTATCCATTTGTGGATGTCATCCCCACTTTTGTAGGGGGGCACAACCTTAGACAGGTTTCTATTGTCGAAAACCCTATCTTTGTCCTTAGGGACAATGCTGCCACCAGTGGGTATAGACCCACTCTCTTTATGCTGTCTAGCCTTGCTAAGTTTCTCTTCCATCAGGGCTACTTCTAGCTCCTGCTTCCTGATCCTCAGCTGGGCCTCTTGCATCTTGGCCTCATGTTCCCTCCTCTGAGGGGTGGTCATCCTTCTCCTGGAGTGACCTCGAGAGCCTCTAGAGCCATGGGAAGCATTGGAGTCACCTGAGCGATTCCTTTGCCTTCCCAGCCCTGTGTTAAGTCCACTGGGGAGATCCAGTGGGTTGAACCCACTGTCAGTCCCCAATAGCCTTGGTTTAGCTGGGCCAAGTATAACACTTGGCACTGGGCTAGTTCTCCCTTCATCCTCACTACTGTCAGTATCCTTTTCACTCTCATCCTCTGTGGTAGGCATCCCATCTAAGGGGTGACTATTGGGAAGGGGTACTTCAGTGGCATCTTTAGAAGGGGGGCCTCCTGTTCCTGTCCCTAAGGGGGCTAACTGGGAAGCTTTCTTGAGTGCTCTCTGATTCTCATCATTCTGTAAGAGCTCTCTGAGCTCAGCAGAGTTTGGGTTCTTGGGCTGTTTAAGGCCTCTAAGAGTTGCCAAATGCCTGAGCTCATTCTGATTAAGGGTAGCAAAGCTGGATGGTGCCCTCTGGGGGTCACTCTCGACAGAGATGGGTACAGTGGACCCCTCTGCCCCGGCCATTGCTCTTAAGTGTGGGTGGATGTGTTGCAATCTACCTACACTTGGGTTTACCTACTAAACCTATCTAGTAGTTGTAGTCAGGGTGTGCTACTCCCTTTGCTCTACAACAACTAAGTTCAGTAGAACTTATGTATATCTAATCTTGTTTTATATGTACCTACCGGTACCTATGTGATCTTTCAATTGGTAACCAAGAGATTACAATGGTAAAACACAGCAAGCTCAAATCCAACCGCTGCTCACCAATGTGAGAAGTTGGCCTGGTATATGCTGTTCACTAGTTCTAGTGACCACCTGTAGGAAGGTGGATATCTGACTATGGTTACCCCCAAATTTTTGCCTAGTGTCTAGCTGGTTTTTCGACTTAGTTGGCCTGAGATCCTGCCATTCAGGCTCTCAGGCTATCTGCTCTCTCTGTAAAATGGACTCCATGTACCCTAGGTACATACCCAATTGGTTGGATCACCCTGTCAGCCCCTGTACCAGTGTACACTAGGTACCCAGGGCATTGGTGTACCCAAGGCCTGCCAAGGGCTGCAGCATGTATTATGCCACCCCAGGCTTGGCCTAACAATTTGACACAACTGGCTGATCACTCAGCTGGGGTAAGTTGGTGTAATCACCTCTTACTTAGGTGTAGTATACCTATACCTAACCTTAAATGGGACACCTGGTAACCTATAAGTCACTCCTATGGCAGGCCTTAACAATCCTGAAGGCAGAGTGCTTGGTTCCATGTGAGATGGTGCTCTGGCATGAGCTGAGCCTGTCTGCAGTGGTCGGAACAACTTCCTTCTACTGTTTCCAGATATCGTCATACCATATACTCTTAAGTGCATTATGAACCTCGCGGTTAAATGCTAACTTTGGTTTGGCTTTATCAAAACATGTCGAGTAAGGTGTCATACGAATTGGAATACTAACCCCTCGCCAATTCTGGCGACGGGGTTAGCATTCCACCCTTCTAGAGGGACACGACATGTACAGTGCCTGAAACCCGGGTAAAATCAGACATAGCCTCAGCTCCACAAAATGGATGCTGCCACCACAGACACAAGTCTGCCCTCCTGCTGCTGGGAGTCCTTCCAGCTTGGGAGGTGTGGACAAAGGGTTTCCTGCCAGGGGAGGTGCATGCACCACCCCAGACAGGATTTTGTGTATTGGTCAGGTAGGGCTTGAAAGAAACCAGACATGCCTGTGGCTCACAAGGAGCCTCGGGGCATATGCCAGTTCAAACCGGTCCTGGGGCACACCAGTCCCGGGCCTGGGGCGAGCTGGACAAAGGATTGGGGGTGTAACCACCCCCCTTCCTGGTCCCACCCATAGGGAGGGACCTAGCAGGTAGTCCGGCCCCTAGAATCCGAATAAAGGTAGGAGCTGTGTCCTAAGACTTTAGACATCCTGGAATCAACTTGAAACTAAGAAGAAGACGGGAACTTCGACATTCTGCTGCACAGAAGACTGAAGAAAATCTCCCCTGTGGTCAGGGAGTGACCACCTTGCTAACGCAAGCACCATCCAGCGCATCAACGTCTGCTTTGCCGCCGCCTCCCGCCGGAGCCCGAGCCCAGAGACTGACAAGACCTGGACCTCCAGACCTCTCACCGCCCGATCCACAGTCCCTGAAAAGAGGAGACCCGTGGAGGCACCGAGACACGTGGAGCCAGCCATCTTGGAACGACTACGACAAGCTGACCAGTGCAACAACCGAGGCTCCCTCCAAGTTGTGCTTTGGGTCCTGAGAAGCCCAACCCTCGAGCAGCATCTGCACCAAAGGTGAGCCCTCCAGCATCTCCACGATCTGTGTGGGGCCCTTCTGCATTTTGCCACTCGACGCGCCTAACCGGTTGCTGGCCCGCTGGCTAGTGGCCATCTTGGCGACGAAATCTACGACAAACACCGCTGGTCTGGTTGCTCCAGACTGGCCCTTGCTCCCCTCCAAAGGAGCAATCCATCTGACCTTGCTGGTCAGAACCAACAGCTGATTTCCGAATCCTCCTGCAATTGCTTTTGCCAAGGCTTGTTTGCTTCGATCAAGTCGCCGACACCGCCGACAGCGAGAGCCTGCGTGGGACAGCTCGTGAGCCGACTCCTGGACGTCGTCGACCTTCAGGGACCACGTGGCTGCGGAGACAAGCTACCCCTCATCACCTGTTTGCACCCGACATCGCCTGGTACCCACCTGGTGCCACGCTGGTCACTGGCTAGTGACTGTGAACACTGTCCCCTCTGCTTACAGGTCTTCAACATCTCCGATCCACTCTTGGATCCACTGCATCTCTTCCCGACCGACCGCCTGCAGCACTTTTGTCTACAGGCCCCACGGAACAGATAGAAGAAACCCGACGCACTTCGAGGCCTATGCACCCGCTTCCTGTGGGTGAGGTAAAGCTGGCACTCCGGTGCCCAAGTGTAGTAATACATCTCTAGTGCCTGTGTTCCAAATCTTAAGTTCCTAGGTCATCCGGAAGATTCCTTTTGCAGTAACTTTGTACTTTTTACGCACCCATTGAAACCTATGGGAGCACGCGTGTGACTATTTGCTCTGCACACGCCACCCGTGGACCTCCTGGTCACTAACTGACGTTAGCTCCTTGTAGGCCCAGCGATTCTAGAGGCCTTAGGCCTTTTCCCTTTTCTGTTCGTGGTACTTATACCACTATTTTAGTATATGGTTCGAGTGGCCACCAGGGCCTATCCATATAAAGTGCAACTTCTGTGTATTCTGTGATAATCTTGTTTGACGATTTGTGCTCCTGTGCTCATAAAGAGACTAGGGGTAACTTTGATAAATAAATACATATATATTTTGAATATATATCTGTGTGGTGTCCTTTCATTGGTATAAAAGGGGGTTGCATTTGGTAAAACAGCTGGCTTAACACGCATCACGAGTTTAGCCTCAAAGACTGCTTAGCCTACGCTACCACTAGGGCAGCTAGTCCAAAAAGGTTGACTTACAACCACACCATAAGGGTTGCTTGGCATGGTACAAGGTGGTCACTAGAACTAGTGAACAGCATATACCAGGCCAACTTCTCACATTGGTGAGCAGCGGTTGGATTTGAGCTTGCTGTGTTTTACCATTGTAATCTCTTGGTTACCAATTGAAAGATCACATAGGTACCTGTAGGTACATATAAAACAAGATTAGATATACTTAAGTTCTACTGAACTTAGTTGTTGTAGAGCAAAGGGAGTAGCACACCCTGACTACAACTACTAGATAGGTTTAGTAGGTAAACCCAAGTGTAGGTAGATTGCAACACATCCACCCACACTTAAGAGCAATGGCCGGGGCAGAGGGGTCCACTGTACCCATCTCTGTTGAGAGTGACCCCCAGAGGGCACCATCCAGCTTTGCTACCCTTAATCAGAATGAGCTCAGGCATTTGGCAACTCTTAGAGGCCTTAAACAGCCCAAGAACCCAAACTCTGCTGAGCTCAGAGAGCTCTTACAGAATGATGAGAATCAGAGAGCACTCAAGAAAGCTTCCCAGTTAGCCCCCTTAGGGACAGGAACAGGAGGCCCCCCTTCTGAAGATACTACAGAGGTACCCAGTTCCAATAGTCACCCCTTAGATGGGATGCCTACCACAGAGGATGAGAGTGAAAAGGATACTGACAGTAGTGAGGATGAAGGGAGAACTAGCCCAGTGCCAAGTATTATACTTGGCCCAGCTAAACCAAGGCTATTGGGGACTGACAGTGGGTTCAACCCACTGGATCTCCCCAGTGGACTTAACACAGGGCTTGGAAGGCAAAGGAATCGCTCAGGTGACTCCAATGCTTCCCATGGCTCTAGAGGCTCTCAAGGTCACTCCAGGAGAAGGATGACCACCCCTCAGAGGAGGGAACATGAGGCCAAGATGCAAGAGGCTCAGCTGAGGATCAGGAAGCAGGAGCTAGAAGTAGCCCTGATGGAAGAAAAACTGAGCAAGGCTAGGCAGCATAGAGAGAGTGGGTCTATACCCACTGGTGGCAGCAATGTCCCTAGGGACAAAGATAGGGTCTTTGACAATAGGAACCTGTCCAAGATTGTGCCCCCCTACAAAAGTGGGGATGACATCCACAAATGGATGACTGCTCTTGAGAGAGCCTGCAAAGTGCAGCAGGTTCCTGAAGACCAGTGGGCAGCAATCTTATGGCTCTCCTTTGAGGGGAGAGGCAGAGATAGACTCCTCACTGTTAGAGAAGAGGATGTCAGAAATTACAGAGTCCTGAAGAGTGTCCTAGTTGATGGGTTAGGCTTAACCACTGAACAGTACAGGTTAATGTTCAGAGACACCCAGAAGACACAGACTCAGGACTGGTCTGAATATGTGGAATGTGCCACTAAGGCTTTGGAGGGTTGGTTGCTGGGAAGTAAGGTGTCTGATTATACAGGATTGTACAATTTGATGATGAGAGAGCAGATTTTAAGTAATTGTCAAAACCAGCTTCTCCATCAACACCTGGTAGACTCAGATTTGACCTCTCCCCAAGAATTGGGAAAGAGGGCAGATAAATGGGTCAGGACCAGGATCAGGCCTAAAAACCAGGGTGGTGACCAAAAGAAAGATACCACCAAGCCTCAAGAGAAGGGTGGGGATAAAGAAAAAGAGAAACCGTCCTCAGGGCCCCAAAACTCCACACAGGGTGGTGGGTCCCAAGCTCCCTCCTCTACCACAGCTAAAAAGCCCTACTGCCATGAGTGTAAAACTCCTGGGCATTGGAAAACTGACAGCGGTTGCCCAAGGGCTAAAAACAAAACTGTTCCTCCAATTACTCCTGTCACACCACCTATTACTGTCAGCAGTAATCCCCCAGGTGGTGGGAGTGCCCCCAGAAATCTGGGTGGGTTTACTTGGGGAACACAGGGGGACCCTGGCTTAGCCAATTCCCCTACAGCAACCACTCTTGTCTGTGATGGTGGCATGGGGTTTGCCAACTTCACTGCCTGTCCCAACACTTTGGGTAGGTACAGACAGGAGCCCTACATCAATGGTACAAAAGCTGAGGCCTACAGAGACACTGGGGCTAGCATCACAATGGTGGCCCATTGGCTAGTTCCCTCTGAGCAGCTTTTGCCCGGTTTCTCCTACCAGGTGACTAACATTGATGGCAAACAGAACAGTCATCCCATGGCAGAGGTATGTCTCAGCTGGGGAGGGGTCACTGGCCCTAAAAGGGTAGCAGTGTCCCCAACCTTGCCTGTAGACTGCTTACTGGGGAATGACTTAGAACTCTCAGCTTGGGCTGGAGTTGAACAAGACACCCATTCTAAAATGGTAGGCCTTTCACAAAAGGGTAGGGGGGTTGTGCCATTCACAACCCCTGTCCAAATAGATTTCCTCCCTGAAAAGGTTGGAAGGGCAGTGGTAGCCACAGCCCAGGCACAGACAGACTTCCCTGTAGGGACTGGCAGAGCTGTGACAGTCACAGCTCAAACACAAACTGAGTGCCCCCCTGAAAAGGTTGGCAAGGCTGTAATGGTCTCAGCCTATACTCAGACTGACATAGGTGTAGTGAAGCCTGAAACAATGGATCACTCCACACAAACTGAGAGTAGTGGGGAGGAAGAAAAGTCTCCCTCTCCCCAGACATTAGGAAAAGGTCAGCCTCCTCAGGGATCTGACCTCACCCCTTGTGAAGGAACTGCCCCAGAGGTAGCCAGGCCTGGCCTGGCAGAGCCTCTGATGTCAGTGGCCCCTTCCAAGGTGGGATCCAGTCTGGTGCAGGTAGCCTGCCTCTCTCTACCCTGCCTCAGTCAGCCCAGGGCTGCAGAGGTCAGGGAGGCCAGTGGACCCCCAGAGGGCCCCTGTCCACAAGAACCCCCCCATCAAAAGAATGAGGATTGCCTGGCTAGTAGCCCTAGTCAGGTGATGGGTAAAAACATTCCTGAGGGATCTCCTTTACAGGTAGTTAGGGACCTCCCCCAGGGGGATTCTGTTGGGCACAGGCAAACATGGGACCTTAGGGCCCCAAACCTGACCTGTCCCTCCAGTAAGCCCACAAAAGGGACCCAGCCTCCAGCTTTAGGTAGCCAGAGGCTGACCCTGAGAGCACAGTGCAACTCAGTTAAGGAAAGAAAGGCATCCATGGTGAAGGATGAGTGGAGGAAGCTGAGGCCTCACTTTGAGGACACTCACTTCAGTACTCCATCTCAACACCAGCCTTTTACTTTGCCAAGACACGCCAAAGGTAGAGATTCCCTATGGTGGAGACCCTCTGATACCCTTAGGGTGAGGGATTGCTTAGTGGACCATGAGACAGGGGGTAACCATGCCAGTGCTGGTTCCTCCTTATATGGCCACTTGGGCAATATAGGCTTACCTGGTCAAGGTCAGCCTTATCTCCCTTCGTTTGGGGGGGGGTTGTGTAGGAAGGTGGATATCTGACTATGGTTACCCCCAAATTTTTGCCTAGTGTCTAGCTGGTTTTTCGACTTAGTTGGCCTGAGATCCTGCCATTCAGGCTCTCAGGCTATCTGCTCTCTCTGTAAAATGGACTCCATGTACCCTAGGTACATACCCAATTGGTTGGATCACCCTGTCAGCCCCTGTACCAGTGTACACTAGGTACCCAGGGCATTGGTGTACCCAAGGCCTGCCAAGGGCTGCAGCATGTATTATGCCACCCCAGGCTTGGCCTAACAATTTGACACAACTGGCTGATCACTCAGCTGGGGTAAGTTGGTGTAATCACCTCTTACTTAGGTGTAGTATACCTATACCTAACCTTAAATGGGACACCTGGTAACCTATAAGTCACTCCTATGGCAGGCCTTAACAATCCTGAAGGCAGAGTGCTTGGTTCCATGTGAGATGGTGCTCTGGCATGAGCTGAGCCTGTCTGCAGTGGTCGGAACAACTTCCTTCTACTGTTTCCAGATATCGTCATACCATATACTCTTAAGTGCATTATGAACCTCGCGGTTAAATGCTAACTTTGGTTTGGCTTTATCAAAACATGTCGAGTAAGGTGTCATACGAATTGGAATACTAACCCCTCGCCAATTCTGGCGACGGGGTTAGCATTCCACCCTTCTAGAGGGACACGACATGTACAGTGCCTGAAACCCGGGTAAAATCAGACATAGCCTCAGCTCCACAAAATGGATGCTGCCACCACAGACACAAGTCTGCCCTCCTGCTGCTGGGAGTCCTTCCAGCTTGGGAGGTGTGGACAAAGGGTTTCCTGCCAGGGGAGGTGCATGCACCACCCCAGACAGGATTTTGTGTATTGGTCAGGTAGGGCTTGAAAGAAACCAGACATGCCTGTGGCTCACAAGGAGCCTCGGGGCATATGCCAGTTCAAACCGGTCCTGGGGCACACCAGTCCCGGGCCTGGGGCGAGCTGGACAAAGGATTG
Organism: Triturus cristatus; assembly: GCF_964204655.1. Taxonomy (NCBI): domain Eukaryota; kingdom Metazoa; phylum Chordata; class Amphibia; order Caudata; family Salamandridae; genus Triturus; species Triturus cristatus. The sequence continues at coordinate 1,051,508,063 of NC_140579.1, forward strand.
GGGGTGTAACCACCCCCCTTCCTGGTCCCACCCATAGGGAGGGACCTAGCAGGTAGTCCGGCCCCTAGAATCCGAATAAAGGTAGGAGCTGTGTCCTAAGACTTTAGACATCCTGGAATCAACTTGAAACTAAGAAGAAGACGGGAACTTCGACATTCTGCTGCACAGAAGACTGAAGAAAATCTCCCCTGTGGTCAGGGAGTGACCACCTTGCTAACGCAAGCACCATCCAGCGCATCAACGTCTGCTTTGCCGCCGCCTCCCGCCGGAGCCCGAGCCCAGAGACTGACAAGACCTGGACCTCCAGACCTCTCACCGCCCGATCCACAGTCCCTGAAAAGAGGAGACCCGTGGAGGCACCGAGACACGTGGAGCCAGCCATCTTGGAACGACTACGACAAGCTGACCAGTGCAACAACCGAGGCTCCCTCCAAGTTGTGCTTTGGGTCCTGAGAAGCCCAACCCTCGAGCAGCATCTGCACCAAAGGTGAGCCCTCCAGCATCTCCACGATCTGTGTGGGGCCCTTCTGCATTTTGCCACTCGACGCGCCTAACCGGTTGCTGGCCCGCTGGCTAGTGGCCATCTTGGCGACGAAATCTACGACAAACACCGCTGGTCTGGTTGCTCCAGACTGGCCCTTGCTCCCCTCCAAAGGAGCAATCCATCTGACCTTGCTGGTCAGAACCAACAGCTGATTTCCGAATCCTCCTGCAATTGCTTTTGCCAAGGCTTGTTTGCTTCGATCAAGTCGCCGACACCGCCGACAGCGAGAGCCTGCGTGGGACAGCTCGTGAGCCGACTCCTGGACGTCGTCGACCTTCAGGGACCACGTGGCTGCGGAGACAAGCTACCCCTCATCACCTGTTTGCACCCGACATCGCCTGGTACCCACCTGGTGCCACGCTGGTCACTGGCTAGTGACTGTGAACACTGTCCCCTCTGCTTACAGGTCTTCAACATCTCCGATCCACTCTTGGATCCACTGCATCTCTTCCCGACCGACCGCCTGCAGCACTTTTGTCTACAGGCCCCACGGAACAGATAGAAGAAACCCGACGCACTTCGAGGCCTATGCACCCGCTTCCTGTGGGTGAGGTAAAGCTGGCACTCCGGTGCCCAAGTGTAGTAATACATCTCTAGTGCCTGTGTTCCAAATCTTAAGTTCCTAGGTCATCCGGAAGATTCCTTTTGCAGTAACTTTGTACTTTTTACGCACCCATTGAAACCTATGGGAGCACGCGTGTGACTATTTGCTCTGCACACGCCACCCGTGGACCTCCTGGTCACTAACTGACGTTAGCTCCTTGTAGGCCCAGCGATTCTAGAGGCCTTAGGCCTTTTCCCTTTTCTGTTCGTGGTACTTATACCACTATTTTAGTATATGGTTCGAGTGGCCACCAGGGCCTATCCATATAAAGTGCAACTTCTGTGTATTCTGTGATAATCTTGTTTGACGATTTGTGCTCCTGTGCTCATAAAGAGACTAGGGGTAACTTTGATAAATAAATACATATATATTTTGAATATATATCTGTGTGGTGTCCTTTCATTGGTATAAAAGGGGGTTGCATTTGGTAAAACAGCTGGCTTAACACGCATCACGAGTTTAGCCTCAAAGACTGCTTAGCCTACGCTACCACTAGGGCAGCTAGTCCAAAAAGGTTGACTTACAACCACACCATAAGGGTTGCTTGGCATGGTACAAGGTGGTCACTAGAACTAGTGAACAGCATATACCAGGCCAACTTCTCACACCACCTTGTACCATGCCAAGCAACCCTTATGGTGTGGTTGTAAGTCAACCTTTTCGGACTAGCTGCCCTAGTGGTAGCGTAGGCTAAGCAGTCTTTGAGGCTAAACTCGTGATGCGTGTTAAGCCAGCTGTTTTACCAAATGTAACCCCCTTTTATACCAATGAAAGGACACCACACAGATATATATTCAAGATATATATGTATTTATTTCTCAAAGTAACCCCTAGTCTCTTTATGAGCACAGGAGCACAAATCGTCAAACAAGATTATCACAGAATACACAGAAGTTGCACTTTATATGGATAGGCCCTGGTGGCCACTCGAACCATATACTAAAATAGTGGTATAAGTACCACGAACAGAAAAGGGAAAAGGCCTAGGGCCTCTAGAATCGCTGGGCCTACAAGGAGCTAACGTCAGTTAGTGACCAGGAGGTCCACGGGTGGCGTGTGCAGAGCAAATAGTCACACGCGTGCTCCCATAGGTTTCAATGGGTGCGTAAAAAGTACAAAGTTACTGCAAAAGGAATCTTCCGGATGACCTAGGAACTTAAGATTTGGAACACAGGCACTAGAGATGTATTACTACACATGGGCACCGGAGTACCAGCTTTACCTCACCCACAGGAAGCGGGTGCATAGGCCTCAAAGTGCGTCGGGTTTCTTCTATCTGTTCCGTTGAGCCTGGGACAAAGATGCTGCAGGCGGTCGGTCGGGAAGAGATGCAGTGGATCCAAGAGTGGATCGGAGATGTTGAAGACCTGTAAGCAGAGGGGACAGTGTTCACAGTCACTAGCCAGTGACCAGCGTGGCACCAGATGGGTACCAGGCGATGTCGGGTGCAAACAGGTGATGAGGGGTAGCTTGTCTCCGCAGCCACGTGGTCCCTGAAGGTCGACGACGTCCAGGAGTCGGCTCACGAGCTGTCCCACGCAGGCTCTCGCTGTCGGCGGTGTCGGCGACTTGATCGAAGCAAACAAGCCTTGGCAAAAGCAATTGTAGGAGGATTCGGAAATCAGCTGTTGGTTCTGACCAGCAAGGTCAGAGGGATTGCTCCTTTGGAGGGGAGCAAGGGCCAGTCTGGAGCAACCAGACCAGCGGTGTTTGTCGTAGATTTCGTCGCCAAGATGGCCACTAGCCAGCGGGCCAGCAACCGGTTAGGCGCGTTGAGTGGCAAAATGCAGAAGGGCCCCACGCAGATCGTGGAGATGCTGGAGGGCTCACCTTTGGTGCAGATGCTGCTCGAGGGTTGGGCTTCTCAGGACCCAAAGCACAACTTGGAGGGAGCCTCGGTTGTTGCACTGGTCAGCTTGTTGTAGTCGTTTCAAGATGGCTGGCTCCACGTGTCTCGGTGCCTCCACGGGTCTCCTCTTTGCAGGGACTGTGGATCGGGCGGTGAGAGGTCTGGAGGTCCAGGTCTTGTCAGTCTCTGGGCTCGGGCTCCGGCGGGAGGCGGCGGCAAAGCAGACGGTGATTCGCTGGATGGTGCTTGCGTTAGCAAGGTGGTCACTCCCTGACCACAGGGGAGATTGGCTTCAGTCCTCTGTGCGGCAGAGCGTCGAAGTTCCCGTCTTCTTCTTAGTTTCAAGTTGATTCCAGGATGTCTGAAGTCTTAGGACACAGCTCCTACCTTTATTCGGATTCTAGGGGCCGGACTACCTGCTAGGTCCCTCCCTATGGGTGGGACCAGGAAGGGGGGTGGTTACACCCCCAATCCTTTGTCCAGCTCGCCCCAGGCCCGGGACTGGTGTGCCCCAGGACCGGTTTGAACTGGCATATGCCCCGAGGCTCATTGTGAGCCACAGGCATGTCTGGTTTCTTTCAAGCCCTACCTGACCAATACACAAAATCCTGTCTGGGGTGGTGCTCGCACCTCCCCTGGCAGGAAACCCTTTGTCCACACCTCCCAAGCTGGAAGGACTCCCAGCAGCAGGAGGGCAGACTTGTGTCTGTGGTGGCAGCATCCATTTTGTGGAGCTGAGGCTATGTCTGATTTTACCCGGGTTTCAGGTACTGTACATGTCGTGTCCCTCTAGAAGGGTGGAATGCTAACCCCGTCGCCAGAATTGGCGAGGGGTTAGTATTCCAATTCGTATGACACCTTACTCGACATGTTTTGATAAAGCCAAACCAAAGATAGCATTTAACCGCGAGGTTCATAATGCACTTAAGAGTATATGGTATGACGATATCTGGAAACAGTAGAAGGAAGTTGTTCCGACCACTGCAGACAGGCTCAGCTCATGCCAGAGCACCATCTCACATGGAACCAAGCACTCTGCCTTCAGGATTGTTAAGGCCTGCCATAGGAGTGACTTATAGGTTACCAGGTGTCCCATTTAAGGTTAGGTATAGGTATACTACACCTAAGTAAGAGGTGATTACACCAACTTACCCCAGCTGAGTGATCAGCCAGTTGTGTCAGGTTGTTAGGCCAAGCCTGGGGTGGCATAATACATGCTGCAGCCCCTGGCAGGCCTTGGGTACACCAATGCCCTGGGTACCTAGTGTACACTGGTACAGGGGCTGACAGGGTGATCCACTTCCAATTGGTTATGCACCTAGGGTGCATAGTTTTAATTTAGTAGAGAGAACAGCAGGCTGGGGGTCTGATTGGCAGGCCCACAGCCTCAATATGTCAAAAACCAGTGAAGCAAAAAGCAAAAATTTGGGGTGACCATAGGATAGCAGACCCTACTCTCCTACACACACCCACACCCACAACCACACCCACACAACCACATCCACCAACACAACCACACCCAACCACATCCACAGAACCACACACAGCCATACACACAACCACACAGAACCACACACACAACCACATGCACAACCACACCCAACCACACTCAACCACACACATACACAACCACACAAAACCACACACACAACCACACACAACCACACATCCACATACACACAACCACACCCACAACCACACTAACAACCACACAACCACACACACAACCACAACCACACACACAACCACACACAACCACACACACAACCACACACACAACCACACACACACAACCACACCCACAACCACCCACAACCACACACACAACAACAACCACATACACAACCACACACTCACAACCACACTCACAACCACACACATAACCACACACACAACCACACAAACTATCACACACACAACCAAACCCACACAACCACACCCACACATGCACACACACAACAACACACCCACAACCACACCCATACAACTACATCCACCCACACAACCACACCCAACCACACCCACAGAACCACACACACAACCACACACAACCACACACACACAACCACAAACACACAACCACACACACACAACCACACACACACACACACACAACACACACACACAACTACACACACAACCACACACACAACCACACATACACAACCACACACACCCAACCACACACACACAACCATACACATAACCACACACATACAACCACACACACACAACCACACACACAACCACACACAACCACACAAACAACTACACACACAACCACACCCACAACCATACCCTCAACCACACCCACACAACCACACCCACACACACAACCACATACCCACAACCACACCCACACACCCACAACCACACCCACACAACCACACCCACCCACACAACCACACCCAACAACATCCACAGAACTACACACACAACCATATACACAACCACACAGAACCACACACACAACCACACACACAACCACATGCACAACCACACCCAACCACACCCAACCACACAACCACACACATACACAACCACACAAAACCACACACACAACCACACACAACCTTACATCCACACACACCCCCCACAACCACACCCACACAACCACACCCACCCACACACCCACCCACACACCCACAACCACACCCACACACCCACAACCACACCCACACAACCACAACCACACAACCACACCCAACCACACACACACAACCATACACACAACCACAAACACACAACCACACACACACAACCACAACCACACAAACCACCACACATGCACAACCACACCCACTACCACATACAACCACACACACAACCACATGCACAACCACACACTCCCAACCACACAAACAACCACACACACAACCACACACACAACCATACCCTCAACCACACCCACACAACCACACCCACACACACAACCACATACCCACAACCACACCCACACCCACAACCACACCCACACAACCACATCCACCAACACAACCACACCCAACCACATCCACAAAACCACACACAGCCATACACACAACCACACAGAACCACACACACAACCACATGCACAACCACACCCAACCACACTCAACCACACACATACACAACCACACAAAACCACACACACAACCACACACAACCACACATCCACATACACACAACCACACCAACAACCACACACACAACCACACAACCACACACACAACCACAACCACACACACAACCACACACAACCACACACACAACCACACACACAACCACACACACACAACCACACCCACAACCACCCACAACCACACACACAACAACAACCACATACACAACCACACACTCACAACCACACTCACAACCACACACATAACCACACACACAACCACACAAACTATCACACACACAACCAAACCCACACAACCACACCCACACATGCACACACACAACAACACACCCACAACCACACCCATACAACCACATCCACCCACACAACCACACCCAACCACACCCACAGAACCACACACACAACCACACACAACCACACACACACAACCACAAACACACAACCACACACACACAACCACACACACACACACACACAACACACACACACAACTACACACACAACCACACACACAACCACACATACACAACCACACATACAACCACACACACACAACCACACACACACAGCCACACACATACATAACCACACAAAACCACACAGACAACCACACACAACCACACATACACACACACCCACAACCACACACACCCACAACCACACAACCACACACACAACCACAACCACACAACCACACACAACCACACTCACAACCACACCTACAACCACACCCCCACAGCCACACACACACAACCACACCCACCCACACACACAACCATACACCCACAACCACACCCACATTCCCACAACCACACCCACACACCCACAACCACACCCAACCACACACACACAACCATACACATAACCACACACACACAACCACACACACACAACCACACACATACAACCATACACACAACCACACACACAATCACACAAACACAACCACACACAACCACACACACAATCACACACAACCACACACACAACCACACAAACAACCACACACACAACCACACCCACAACCCTACCCTCAACCACACCCACAACCACACACAACCACACATACACAACCATATACACACAACCACAAACACACAACCACACACACACAACCACACACACACACAACCACACACACACACAACTACACACATAACCACACACACAACCACACATACAATCACAACATACAACCACAAACACAACCACACACAACCACACACACACAACCACACATACAACCACACACACACAACCACACACATACACAACCACACAAAACCACACAGACAACCACACACAACCACACATACACACACACACACAACCACACCCACACCCACAACCATACCCACAACCACACAACCACACACACAACCACATGCACAACCACACCCACACAACCATACCTACAACCACACCCCACAACCACACCCATACCCATACAACCACACCCACCCACACACACAACCACACACCCACAAGCACACCCACACACCCACAACCACACCCACACAACCACAACCACACAACCACACACACAACCACAACCACACACACAAGCACACACACACACAAACCACCACACACACACAACCACACCCACAACCACACACTTAACCACAACCATATACACAACCACACACACACAACCACACACACAACCACACACAACAACACAAACAACCACACACACAACCACACCCACAACCATACCCTCAACCACACCCATACAACCACACCCACACACACACACATAACCACATACCCACAACCACACCCACACACCCACAACCACGCCCACACAACCACACCCACCCACACAACCACACCCAACCACACCCACAGAACGACACAGAGAACCATACACACAACCACACAGAACCACACACACAACCACACACACAACCACACACACAACCACACCCAACCACACCCAACCACACACACACAACCACACACACACAACCACACACAACCACATACAAACACACACAACCACACACAAACACACACAACCACACACACAAAACAACACACAACCACGCACACACAACCATACAAACACCCACCCACCCTCAACCACAACCACACCCAACAATACCCACAACCACCCACAACCATACACACAACCACACATACACAACCACACACACACACACAACCACACTCATACAACTACACACACAATGACACATACAACCACACCATACAACCACACACACAACCACACACAACCACACACACACAACCACAACCACAATCACACACACACAACCACATACACACAACCACACACATACACAACCACACAAAACCACACACAACCACACATACACCCACACCCACAACCACACCCACACCCACAACCGCACCCACAACCACATAACCACACACACAACCACAACCACACAACCACACACACAACCACACACACAACCACACAAACAACCACACCCACACAACCAGAACCAACCACACCCATAACCACACAGACACACCCAGAGACACACAACCATACAAACACAACCACACACACACAACCACACCCACCCACACACATACAACCACATACACAACCACACAGACACAACTACACACAAACAACCACACACACACAACCACACACACACAACCACACACACAACCACACACACAACCTCACCCACAACCACATTCAACCACACACACAACCAGAACCACACACACAACCACACACACACAACCACATACACAACCACACACACACAACCCCACACACAACCACACAAACAACCACACAAACTCAACCATACCCACAACCATACTCACAACCACACCCACACAACCACGCCTGCACACACACACAACCACACGCACACCCCCACAACCACACCCACAACCACACCCACACCCAACCACAACCACACACACACACAACCACACACACAACCACACACACAACCTCACAAACAACCACACACACAACCACACACACAACCTCACAAACAACCACACACACATCCACACACACACACACAACCATACATACAACCACACACAGACAACCACACACAACCAAACACACAACCAGAACCACACACACAATCACACACACACAACCACACACACAACCACACAACCACACACATAGCCATACAAACAACCACACATACACACAACCATACCCACAACCATTCCCACAACCACACCCACACAACCACACCTGCACACACACACAACCACACACACACAACCACACACCCACAACCACACCCACACACCCACAACCATACCCACAATCACACCCACACCCAACCACAACCACACACACACACAACCACACACACACAACCACACACACAACCATACACATACATAACCACAACCACACACACAACCAAACACACAACCACACACACACAACCACACACACAACCACAGCCTCACACACAACACACACAACCACAACCACACACAAAACCACACACACAACCACACAAACACTCACCCACCCACAACCACACCCACACACATACACAACCACACAAAACCACACACACAACCACACATCCACTTACAATCACAACCACACCCACAACCGCACCCACAACCACACAACCACACAACCACACACAACCACAACCACACACACACAACCACACACACAACCGCACACTCAACCACAACCACACACACACAACCACACACATAACCTCACACATACACAACCACACACACAGAACCACACACAGAACCACACACAGAACCACACACACAACCACACACACACAACCACACACATACACAACCACACAAAGCCACACACACAACCACACACAACCACACATCCACAACCACACACACACCCATAACCACACCTATAACCACACAACCACACACATAGAACCACACACACAACCAGACACACAACCACACACACACAACCACACACATACACAACCACACAAAGCCACACACACGACCACACACAACCACATATCCACACACACTCACAACCACACCCACAACCACACACACAACCACACAACCACACACACAACCACACACACACAACCACACACACAACCACACACACAACCACAACCACACACACAACCACACACATACACAACCACACACACAGAACCACACACAGAACCACACACACAACCACACACACACAACCACACACATACACAACCACACAAAGCCACACACACAACCACACACAACCACATATCCACACACACCCACAACCACACACACACCCATAACCACACCTACAACCACACAACCACACACACAACCACACAAACGCAACCACACACAAACAACCACACACACAACCACACACACACAACCACACAAACCACCACACACGCACAACCACACCCACAACCACACACACAACCACGTACACAACCACACACACACAACCACACACACAACCACACACACAATCACACACACACAACCACACACACAACCACACACAATTACACAAACAACCACACACACAACCACACCCACAACCATACCCTCAACCACACCCACACAACCACACCCACAACCACACACACACACACAACCACACACCCACAGCCACACCCATACACCCACAACCACACAACCACACATACCCACACAACCACACCCAACCACACCCACAGAACCACACACACAGCCATACATACAACCACACAGAACCACACACACAACCACACACACAACCACACAAACACTCACCCACTCACAACCACACCCACACACATACACAACCATACAAAACCACACACACAACCACACATCCAAACACACTCACAACCACACCCACACCCACAACTGCACCCACAACCACACAACCACACACACAACCACACACACAAGCACACACACACACAAGCACACACAACCACACACACATAACCACAAACACACACAACCACACACACACAACCACACACACAACTACACACACACAACCACACACAACCACAGCCACACACAACCACACAACCACACACACACACAACCACACACACAACCACACACATACACAACACACAACCACACACACAACCATACCCACAACCACCCCCCACAACCACAACCACACCCACACAACCACACCCACCCACACACATAACCACATACCCATAACCACACCCACACACCCACAACCACACCCACACAACCACAACCACACAACCACACCCAACCACACACACACAACCATATACACAACCACACACACACAACCACACATACACAACCACACTCACACACAACCAAACAAACCACCACACATGCAACCACACCCACAACCACACACAACCACACACACACCCACAACCACATGCACAACCACACACACACAACCACACACACATAACCATACACACAACCACACACACACAACCACACACACACAACCACACACACACAACCACACACACAACCACACACAACCACACAAACAACCACACACACAACCACACCCACAACCATACCCTCAACCACACCCACACAACCACAACCACACCCACACACACAACCACATACCCACAACCACACCCACACTCCCACAACCACACCCACACAACCACACCCACCCACACAACCACACACACAACCACACACACAACCACACCCAACCACACCCAACCACACACACACAACCACACACACACAACCACACACAACCACATACAAACACACACAACCACACACAAACACACACAACCACACACACAAAACAACACACAACCACACACACACAACCACACAAACACCCACCCACCCTCAACCACAACCACACCCAACAATACCCACAACCACCCACAACCATACACACAACCACACATACACAACCACACACACACACACAACCACACTCATACAACTACACACACAATGACACATACAACCACACCATACAACCACACACACAACCACACACAACCACACACACACACAACCACAACCACAATCACACACACACAACCACACACACACAACCACACACATACACAACCACACAAAACCACACACAACCACACATACACCCACACCCACAACCACACCCACACCCACAACCGCACCCACAACCACATAACCACACACACAACCACAACCACACAACCACACACACAACCACACACACAACCACACAAACAACCACACCCACACAACCAGAACCAACCACACCCATAACCACACAGACACACCCAGAGACACACAACCATACAAACACAACCACACACACACAACCACACCCACCCACACACATACAACCACATACACAACCACACATACACAACTACACACAAACAACCACACACACACAACCACACACACACAACCACACACACAACCACACACACAACCTCACCCACAACCACATTCAACCACACACACAACCAGAACCACACACACAACCACACACACACAACCACATACACAACCACACACACACAACCCCACACACAACCACACAAACAACCACACAAACTCAACCATACCCACAACCATACTCACAACCACACCCACACAACCACGCCTGCACACACACACAACCACACGCACACCCCCACAACCACACCCACAACCACACAAACAACCACACAAACTCAACCATACCCACAACCATACTCACAATCACACCCACACAACCACGCCTGCACACACAAACAACCACACACACAACCACACACACAACCTCACAAACAACCACACACACAACCACACACACACACACACAACCATACATACAACCACAAACAGACAACCACACACAACCAAACACACAACCAGAACCACACACACAATCACACACACACAACCACACACACAACCACACAACCACACACATAGCCATACAAACAACCACACACACACACAACCATACCCACAACCATTCCCACAACCACACCCACACAACCACACCTGCACACACACACAACCACACACACACAACCACACACCCACAAATACACCCACACACCCACAACCATACCCACAATCACACCCACACCCAACCACAACCACACACACACACAACCACACACACACAACCACACACACAACCACACACACAACCACACACATACATAACCACAACCACACACACAACCAAACACACAACCACACACACACAACCACACACACAACCACAGCCACACACACAACACACACAACCACAACCACACACAAAACCACACACACAACCACACAAACACTCACCCACCCACAACCACACCCACACACATACACAACCACACAAAACCACACACACAACCACACATCCACTTACAATCACAACCACAACCACAACCGCACCCACAACCACACAACCACACACAACCACAACCACACACACACAACCACACACACAACCGCACACTCAACCACAACCACACACACACAACCACACATATAACCTCACACATACACAACCACACACACAGAACCACACACAGAACCACACACAGAACCACACACACAACCACACACACACAACCACACACATACACAACCACACAAAGCCACACAAACAACCACACACAACCACACATCCACAACCACACACACACCCATAACCACACCTACAACCACACAACCACACACATAGAACCACACACACAACCAGACACACAACCACACACACACAACCACACACATACACAACCACACAAAGCCACACACACAACCACACACAACCACATATCCACACACACTCACAACCACACCCACAACCACACACACAACCACACAACCACACACACAACCACACACACACAACCACACACACAACCACACACACAACCACAACCACACACACAACCACACACATACACAACCACACACACAGAACCACACACAGAACCACACACACAACCACACACACACAACCACACACATACACAACCACACAAAGCCACACACACAACCACACACAACCACATATCCACACACACCCACAACCACACACACACCCATAACCACACCTACAACCACACAACCACACACACAACCACACAAACGCAACCACACACAAACAACCACACACACAACCACACACACACAACCACACAAACCACCACACACGCACAACCACACCCACAACCACACACACAACCACGTACACAACCACACACACACAACCACACACACAACCACACACACAATCACACACACACAACCACACACACAACCACACACAATTACACAAACAACCACACACACAACCACACCCACAACCATACCCTCAACCACACCCACACAACCACACCCACAACCACACACACACACACAACCACACACCCACAGCCACACCCATACACCCACAACCACACAAACACACATACCCACACATCCACACCCAACCACACCCACAGAACCACACACACAGCCATACACACAACCACACAGAACCACACACACAACCACACACACAACCACACAAACACTCACCCACCCACAACCACACCCACACACATACACAACCATACAAAACCACACACACAACCACACATCCAAACACACTCACAACCACACCCACACCCACAACTGCACCCACAACCACACAACCACACACACAACCACACACACAAGCACACACACACACAAGCACACACAACCACACACACATAACCACAAACACACACAACCACACACACACAACCACACACACAACTACACACACACAACCACACACAACCACAGCCACACACAACCACACAACCACACACACACACAACCACACACACAACCACACACATACACAACACACAACCACACACACAACCATACCCACAACCACCCCCCACAACCACAACCACACCCACACAACCACACCCACCCACACACATAACCACATACCCACAACCACACCCACACACCCACAACCACACCCACACAACCACAACCACACAACCACACCCAACCACACACACATAACCATATACACAACCACACACACACAACCACACATACACAACCACACACACACAACCAAACAAACCACCACACATGCACAACCACACCCACAACCACACACAACCACACACACAACCACAACCACATGCACAACCACACACAACCACACATCCACAACCACACACACACCCATAACCACACCTACAACCACACAACCACACACATAGAACCACACACACAACCAGACACACAACCACACACACACAACCACACACATACACAACCACACAAAGCCACACACACAACCACACACAACCACATATCCACACACACTCACAACCACACCCACAACCACACACACAACCACACAACCACACACACAACCACACACACACAACCACACACACAACCACACACACAACCACAACCACACACACAACCACACACATACACAACCACACACACAGAACCACACACAGAACCACACACACAACCACACACACACAACCACACACATACACAACCACACAAAGCCACACACACAACCACACACAACCACATATCCACACACACCCACAACCACACACACACACCCATAACCACACCTACAACCACACAACCACACACACAACCACACAAACGCAACCACACACAAACAACCACACACACAACCACACACACACAACCACACAAACCACCACACACGCACAACCACACCCACAACCACACACACAACCACGTACACAACCACACACACACAACCACACACACAACCACACACACAATCACACACACACAACCACACACACAACCACACACAATTACACAAACAACCACACACACAACCACACCCACAACCATACCCTCAACCACACCCACACAACCACACCCACAACCACACACACACACACAACCACACACCCACAGCCACACCCATACACCCACAACCACACAAACACACATACCCACACAACCACACCCAACCACACCCACAGAACCACACACACAGCCATACACACAACCACACAGAACCACACACACAACCACACACACAACCACACAAACACTCACCCACCCACAACCACACCCACACACATACACAACCATACAAAACCACACACACAACCACACATCCAAACACACTCACAACCACACCCACACCCACAACTGCACCCACAACCACACAACCACACACACAACCACACACACAAGCACACACACACACAAGCACACACAACCACACACACATAACCACAAACACACACAACCACACACACACAACCACACACACAACTACACACACACAACCACACACAACCACAGCCACACACAACCACACAACCACACACACACACAACCACACACACAACCACACACATACACAACACACAACCACACACACAACCATACCCACAACCACCCCCCACAACCACAACCACACCCACACAACCACACCCACCCACACACATAACCACATACCCACAACCACACCCACACACCCACAACCACACCCACACAACCACAACCACACAACCACACCCAACCACACACACATAACCATATACACAACCACACACACACAACCACACATACACAACCACACACACACAACCAAACAAACCACCACACATGCACAACCACACCCACAACCACACACAACCACACACACAACCACAACCACATGCACAACCACACACACACAACCACACACACATAACCATACACACAACCACACACACACAACCACACACACACAACCACACACACACAACCACACACACAACCACACACAACCACACAAACAACCACACACACAACCACACCCACAACCATACCCTCAACCACACCCACACAACCACAACCACACCCACACACACAACCACATACCCACAACCACACCCACACTCCCACAACCACACCCACACAACCACACCCACCCACACAACCACACCCAACCACATCCACAGAACCATGCACACAACCAGAACCACACACACCACCACACACACACAACCATATACACAACCACACACACACAACCCCACACACACAACCACACAAACAACAACACAAACTCAACCATACCCACAACCATACTCACAACCACACCCACACAACCACGCCTGCATACACACAACCACACACACACCCCCACAACCACACCCACAACCACACCCACACCCAACCACAACCACACACACACAACCACACACACAACCACACACACAACCTCACAAACAACCACACAAACAACCACACACACACACAACCATACATACAACCACACACACACAACCACACACACAACCAGAACCACACACACAACCACACACACACAACCACACACACAACCACACACACAACCACACAAACAACCACACACACACAACCATACCCACAACCATACCCACAACCACACCCACACAACCACACCTGCACACACACACAACCACACACACACAACCACACACCCACAACCACACACACACCCACAACCATACCCACAATCACACCCACACCCAACCACAACCACACACACACAACCACATACACAACCACACACACAACCACACACACAACCACACACACACAACCACAACCACACACACGCAACCATACACACAACCACACACACAACCACACACACAACCACAACTATACACACAACACACACAACCACACACACAACACACAAAACCACGCACACAACCACACAAACACTCACCCACCCACAACCACACCCACACACATACACAACCACACAAAACCACACACACAACCACACATCCACACACATTCACAACCACACCCACACCCACAACCGCACCCACAACCACACAACCACACAACCACACACACAACCACAACCACACACACAACCACACACACAACCACACACACACAACCACACACACAATCACACACATACACAACCACACACACACAACCACACACACAACACACACAACCACACACACACAACCACACACATACACAACCACACAAAGCCACACACACAACCACACACAACCACACATCCACATACACCCACAACCACACACACACCCATAACCGCACCTTCAACCACACAACCACACACACAACCACACAAACACAACCACACACACACAACCACACACACAACCACACACACACAACCACACAAACCACCACACACACACAACCACACCCACAACCACACACAACCACACACACAACCACATACACAACCACACACACAACCACACACACAACCACACACACAATCACACACACACAACCACACACACAACCACACAAACAACCACACACACAACCACACCCACAACCATACACTCAACCACACCCACACCACCACACCCACACACACACACACACATAACCACACACCCACAGCCACACCCACACACCCACAACCACACAACCACACATACCCACACAACCACACCCAACCACACCCACAGAACCACACACTCAGCCATACACACAACCACACAGAACCACACACACAACCACACACACAACCACACAAACACTCACCCACCCACAACCACAACCACACACACAAGCACACACACAAGCACACACACAAGCACACACACACCCACAACCGCACCCACAACCACACAACCACACAACCACACACACAACCACAACCACACACACAAGCACACACACACACAAGCACACACAACCACACACACATAACCACAAACACACACAACCACACTATTGGAGCCGTCCTCGTGGCATGGTCCTGTTCCCCCTCGCCAAGCTGCACGAGGTCCCCTGCACCTCAGGGCTCCTCCATTTTGGATTGTACGTAACTCTGCACACCAGCCTACGTGACCCCGCTCAACCCGGCCTCGGCCCCAGCAAGCCCCGACATCAAGGCGCCAACAACTGGCCAGGGGGTACCACGTGAACACTTCCCCACTCCTGGCGGAGGGCAGTATCGATGGGACCCCCAACCATCCTGCCACACCTAGGTGCGATCGCCCCACAGCTCTCCTGGGCCTGGCGCCTCTCCTGCTGAGCATATGGCCGCTCCCGACCCGGCCTCTCCGCCCCGCGGGCGCAAGGGTCCGGATATCAAAGGGCTCCAGACCTATATCTGGGGCGACCCTGCAACAGGACAGCAGTTGTATCCCGGAGTCAAGAGCCCTGCTGATCGGATCGCGGCTGACCCTACGGAGAAAGACTCATCATGGAACCACGCTCTGAGCCCTGCTGACTACGTCGCGGCTCCACCGTGCTTAAAGACCTTCACGAACCCTTGGGGCCCTGCTGACGCTGTCGCGGCCCGACCTTGTTGAACTTGCCATCAGAGCCCAGCTGACCCCATCGCGGCTCGACCGAAGCGGACCTACCACCGGAGCCCTGCTGACTGTGTCGCGGCTCGACCCAAGCGGAACTACCACCCGAGCCCTGCAGACCCCGTCGCGGCTCTCCACGTCCGAGCTGCTTTGAGACCAGCACCTGCCGCTCCGGTCCCCGGAGCCACCTTCGGCCTAACGCAAGGTCTGGCGCAGAGCTTCCCCGTACCAGGCTGGTACCAAGACTGTCCCGCTACCCTGTCCCTACAAAGACATTGAGACTCTTTCTGGATCTCTAAATCCCCCTGTAAATATTTCAAATGTTCTACTATTGATAAAGACAGAGACAAAAAGGAGAGAGTTTCCCAGGTGTACCAAAAGGGACCGGGTATGTAAGATTAAACAAAAGAAGCTTCCCTTTTGTATTTACTTAATATATGCCGATAGTCAGTTTAGATATTATATATTGTGAACCCGAGACCTAGAATCTACAGACCATTACACTTCAAGTATCTAATATAATAGTATTTATTAAAAAAAAAATTTCTCAAATTTATTTAAAATTATTACAGTCAATGTCACTATAAGTTTAACAATCAACATTAATACATAGAATTCATATAATTATCAATCATAAAAACACATATTCAACAAAAATAATCACAGTTACATACAATTAAAATGAACACTCAATAGATCATTTGAATTAACTAAGCATAACAAAATTACAGTAATAGAAAACAACAACAAATATAATTTGTGTATAAATTATATTTGTTGTTGTTTTCTATTACTGTAATTTTGTTATGCTTAGTTAATTCAAATGATCTATTGAGTGTTCATTTTAATTGTATGTAATTGTGATTATTTTTGTTGAATATGTGTTTTTATGATTGATAATTATATGAATTCTATGTATTAATGTTGATTGTTAAACTTATAGTGACATTGACTGTAATAATTTTAAATAAATTTGAGAAAATTTTTTTTTAATAAATACTATTTGTTAGACGGCGACCTCAGAGGAGCCCGGAAAGGGGTCCTGACTACCCTCAGACCCACCCTCAAAGTATCGTAGCCGGGCACTGGCGGGAGATTCCCCAGGAGGAGGACTCTCGCAACTAGGATCGTACTTCTGGCACCACACGACACAGAGGGACCACACTGGGTATTCTCAGAACAAGTTTTATCAAACAGGTATCACTGCAAATATGTACAAGGTGAGCACGGGCTCAAGAGTCTCGGAAAGGTAGGGGGTAGCGGGACTGTCTCTGGTAACGGTTCAAAGGAGGGACGTACCCGGCGCACAGCTCACAATCCTCGAGCTGGGGGGTAGGCTGGTTGTCGTGGGGTCCGGCAGGACCGGTGGAGTCTGTGGAAGCCGCGAGTCACTCAGCGGGCTCAGGTACAAGTTCGGAGGTCTTACGATCTTCAGGGAGCCGCGAGTCACTCAGCAGGGCTCAGGTACAAGTTCGGAGGTCTTACGATCTTCAGGGAGCCGCGAGTCACTCAGCAGGGCTCAGGTACAAGTTCGGAGGTCTTGCGATTTTCAGGGAGCCGCGAGTCACTCAGCAGGGCTCAGGTACAAGTTCGGAGGTCTTACGATCTTCAGGGAGCCGCGAGTCACTCAGCAGGGCTCAGGTGAGTTCGGAGGTCTTACGATCTTCAGGGAGCCGTGAGTCACTCAGCAGGGCTCAGGTGAGTTCCAGTTCCAGGAGCCGCGACCACGTCAGCAGGCTCTCGTTGTTCCAGCGTCGAATCTGCCGGACAGCCCCAGAGCACCCCTTGTCATAGTTCGACCCCTCTTTGATGTCCGGAGTCTGTGTAGGCAGGGGTCTTGTCACCTGGGGGTCGCTTGTCGGGATTTCCTGCTATAGTCTTTTGATTCTTTCAGGGCCGGGTCGGGAGGAGTCCCAGACACCCAGCAGGCGTGGAGCCAGCCCTCAGGGAGGCCGGAGGGCCGATCGAAACCCATCGTCCCGGGGGAGTTCAGAGGTGCGATAGAAACTGCTCCTCCCTCTCTCATCCCCTGGAAGCGGGATGTCCTCCAGCCGGAGTGGCGCCTCTATGCCCGGGTCGCGCTGGGGCCGGGCGGCCATCTTGGTGCATGAAGTGGGCACGCGGGCCCGGGGTGGCCGAAAGGGGAGAGGCCAGGGACGGGGATGTCCGGGTCGGTGCGTGTGTCCTGGTGGGGAGGTTCGGTGGGGCCGGGGGCTTGGGCTGTATGTACCAGGTTTCGGTGGTGCGGGGGCACGGAGGGCCATTCTACGAGGCCGGGTCCAACACGCGTCCCCCCCAGCTGAAAGCCGGAGAGAACTGCCCATCAGCTTGGGGGGTTCTCTTCGCTGAGGCGGAAGAACCGGGAGAGGCCGTCAGCATTGGCGTGGTCCATACCAGGGCGGTGTTCCACGGTGAAATCCATCCCCTGGAGGGAGATTGACCACCGCAGTAGCTTGGGGTTTTCTCCTCGCATCTGCATGAGCCAACGTAAGGTCCGATGGTCAGTTTGGACTCTGAAATGGGTGCCAAACAGGTAGGGTCGTAGCTTTTTGAGTGCCCAGACCACGGCAAAGGCTTCGCGCTCTATGGTGCTCCATCTTTGTTCTCGGGGCAACAGCCGCCGACTGAGGAAGGCGACGGGCTGGTCTAGGCCTTGGTCATTTACTTGGGACAGGACGGCCCCAATGCCATGCTCGGAGGCATCGGTTTGGACTATGAACTCCTTGGCGTAGTCGGGAGCCTGGAGGACGGGGGCAGTACACATGGCCCTTTTTAGGGCATCGAAAGCTTCCTGGCAGGCAGCCGTCCACTGCACTTTCTTTGGCTGTTTTTTAGACGTGAGTTCAGTGAGAGGGCCGACAAGGCTGCCATACCCCCGAATGAATCTTCGGTAGTAGCCCGTGAGTCCCAGAAAGGCTCGGACCTCCGTCTGGGTGATGGGTGGTTCCCAGGCCAGGATGGCGTCGATCTTTGGCTGTAGCGGGGCGACCTGGCCACTCCCGACCTGGTGCCCCAAGTAGACCACGGATCCTTGCCCGATCTGGCACTTGCTGGCTTTTACTGTGAGGCCTGCCTGGCGCAGGGCGATTAGCACCCTTCTGAGGTGCTGGAGGTGCTCACTCCACTCTGAACTGAAGACAGCGATGTCGTCCAGGTATGCCGCGCTGAACTGTTCTAGCCCGGCCAGGACTCTATTCACCAGTCGCTGGAAAGTGGCCGGGGCATTTTTCATCCCGAAGGGCATTACGCGGAAGCGGTAGTGCCCATCGGGGGTGGAGAAAGCGGACCGCTCTTTGGCCCCTTCGGTGAGCGCAATCTGCCAGTATCCGCAGGTGAGGTCGAATGTGCTGAGGAACCGGGCTGCCCCTAGTCGGTCAATGAGTTCGTCGGCTCGTGGAATGGGGTGGGCATCGGCTCGGGTAACGTCATTGAGCCCCCGGTAGTCCATGCAGAATCGGAGCTCGGGGGCGACACCGGGGGCCGCTGCCTTCGGGACCAGGACCACGGGGCTGGCCCAGGGACTGTCAGAGGGCTCGATCACCCCCAGGGTCAACATCTTCGAGACTTCCGCTTGAATGCAGGACCGGACCCGGTCAGGAACCCGGTAGGCTCGGTGTCTCACCGGCGGGCTGTCCCCGGTGTCCACATCATGAACACACCAGTTGGTGACCCGGGGGGTCAGGGAGAAGAGGTCAGAAAATTGTCTTAGGAGCTGGCGGCAGTCCGCTTGTTGCTGGGCAGTGAGGGCTGGGGAGAGGTTCACTCCTTCCACGGAGCCATCCTGCTCCTTGATACACAGGAGGTCCGGGAGGGGATCCGACTCATCTTCGGCCCCGTCATCGGTGGCCAGCAGGAGGCTCAGTTCTGTCCGCTGGAAGTGAGGCTTGAGGCGGTTCACGTGCAGGACCCGGAGGGGATCCCGAGGCGACTGGACGTCCACCAAGTAGGTGACTTGGCTCTTCTTCTCGACCACTTTGTAGGGCCCAGTCCATCGGTCCTGGAGAGCGCCAGGCTTCACGGGGGCCATGACCCACACCTGCTGGCCCGGCTGGAACTCGACCAGAGTAGCATTCTGGTCGTACCAGCGCTTCATTTCTTCTTGACTCGCCTCCAGGTTGGCCTCGGCCAGTTCTCGGAACCTCCTGGTCTGGTTCCGGAGGGCCAGGACATATTGGAACACCTCTCGGGGGGTGGTCTGGGGTGCTGCCTCCCACCCTTCCTTAACTAAACTGAGGGGACCTCGGACGGGGAGCCCATAGAGTAATTCAAACGGGCTGAACCCTAAGGATTTCTGGGGGACCTCCTGGTAAGCGAACAAGAGGCAGGGGAGCAGGACGTCCCACTTACGCCGGAGGGGCTCTTCTAGGCCAGCGATCATCCCTTTCAAAGTCCTATTAAACCTCTCTACTAGGCCGTTCCCTTGGGGATGGTACGGGGTGGTGAACTTATAGGACACCCCACATTGTTGCCATAGGGACGTCATATACCTGGATATAAAATTAGTGCCGCGATCGCTCACGACCTCGCGAGGGAAACCCACCCTGGAGAAGATCCCCATCAGGGCCCGGCCCACCACGGGGGCCGTAATGGTGCGCAGGGGAATAGCCTCTGGGTAGCGGGTGGCGTGGTCCACTAGGACCAAGATGAAACGGTGACCTTGGGAGGTGGGGGGGTCCAGTGGCCCCACGATGTCGATCCCGACTCGTTCGAAGGGGGTACTGACGACCGGGAAGGGTTGGAGGGGAGCCTTGCGCTTCCCCCCACTCTTCCCACTGGCTTGGCACGTGGGGCAGGACTTGCAGTGGGCCTCTACCGCTGCTTTCATCTTAGGCCAATAAAAATGGGTCACGAGACGGCTGTAGGTCTTGTCCTGACCCAGGTGACTGGCGAGGGGGACATCGTGGGCTAAGCCCAGGAGGAAATCCCGGAAGCGGAGAGGTACCACCAGTACCCGTCCGGATCCCAGCTCCACTGATTTCTGCTCACTATACAGGACGTTATTCTCCCAATAGATTCGGTGCGTTCCGGTCTGGTCACCTGCGGCTTGGCCCTCGGCCTGGCGCCGCAGCCCGACCAGGGAAGGACAGGTGGCTTGTTCCTGGCAAAATTCTTCTCGGGTGGGCCCGCCCTCGTGGCGCCAATGGGCCAACTCGGGTAGATCCCCCAACTCGGGGACCGGGGCGGGGTCGGATGGTGCGGGTTCGTCGCTGGCGACGGACCCTTCCGATGGGGGAACGGGAGGACCCTCGGCGGGGACGGTGCTGGCTACTTCGACCGGGGTGCTCTCGATTTCTCTCCGGGGAGTGAGTCGGGCTGTCATAGATCGGGTGGTGGCACACACCCACTCGGGGAGTCCCATCATTCCTAGGTGGGCCTTGCGCTCTACGTGCTTCCAGGGAGAACTCTCCAGGTCGTTCCCTAAGAGGCAGTCGACCGGCTGGGAGGTTCTTACGGCCACCTTGAGTTTACCTATCACCCCTCCCCACTCAAATGGTACCAGGGCCACCTGACACATACTTTCCCTATTGTCTGCAGATATCACGGGGCAAAAGACATTGGGGAGGATCTGCTCCTCGGGAACTAGGTGCCTGAGGACACCGGTGATACTGGCCCCGGTGTCCCGCAGGGCCTCTACCTGGTGGCCATTGATCTTGACGAGCTGCCCATATTTCTGTGTGTTGGACGGTAGGAGGCTACCAGGGATCATTTCCCTATCTCCCAGGGATACTAGGGCCATCGCGGCTGGTTCCCACTCCTCGGCTTCCTCAACCTCCTCCCCTAGGGCCACGTTGGCTATCTGTCTCGCAGGGGTGACTTGGGTGGCCATGGGGCACTCTGGGTCATTGGCGTAGTGCCCGGGTTTCTGGCAGCGGAAACATGTGACGGTCACCCGGTGTCCCCGTCTCCCAGGGGGCCCTGTTACTGGTGGGGGGGGCGCCGGGAAAGGTGGAGGTGGTGTCTTCGGGGTGCTAGGTTGGGACTCCCTCGGCCCTCCCGGGTTCCCTCCCCCTCTCTGGCGGGGTGGTCCCTGACTGGTTCGGGGGTACTCTCCTACCATGCCCCGGGAGACCCGGGTGTTGGTCCAGCGGTCGGCCTCCACGGCCAGCTTCCGGGGATCTGTGAGCTTGCTATCCAGCAGATGTTGACGTAGCTCTACGAAGCAGTTCGCAGCCAGATGTTCCCATAACATGAGGTCAGTGAGTTCGGCAAGGGTGGTGACTTTGCTGCCCTTGACCCACCCATCGAAGGCCCGACTAAAAAAGTTTACATACTCCACCCAGGTGGTGCCCGGGATCTTCCTGCAGTCCCGGAACCGCTGGCGGTACATTTCTGGGGTGAGGCCGTATCTTGTGAGGAGAGCCTCTTTCATGTGGCTGTAGGAGGTCTGCAGGGAGAGGGGTAGGTCGAGCAGGGTGTCCCTTCCTTCGCTCAGAAACCGTCCCCACAACCCCGCCCCCCAGTCCTTCTGTGGAATCCGATGGGAGGTCATGGCGACCTCGTAGGCCCGAAACCATTGCTGAATGTCATCGTTTTTATAATATTCTTTGACCACATCCTTGGGGATGTGGACCTTCTGTTCCGCTGGGGGGGCCGTCTCTCGGTTCCCCGAGGGCCTCCCGTCCTCATTTCGGGCCTTGAGCTCGAGTTCCTTTAAGCTCCGTTCGTGCTCCAGTTGGAGCTTTCTTCCTTCGTGCTCCCGTTGGAGCTTCTTTTCTTCCAGTTCGCCTTGTACACGCATTTGCTCTACTGCTAGCTTCTTCTCCGCTAACTTCAATTCGCCCTCGATTTTGAGTTTGGCTAACTCGAGTTCATGACTGCGGCTTCTCTCTCTGTCCGCGAGCTCTTCCGGGGATAGGCCCCCGTCTGGTACGATGCCTCGCACCTGATTGCTACTGCTTTCACTTTGGGGGGGTTCGGCTTCGTCGGGGCGCTCCCCCGTGCCTTCCGGGCGGGAGGCCCCGGTCTCCACCCAAGTTTTCAGTGCTTTCTGCAAGTCTTCCTTAGTGTTGAGGCCAGTGGTAGCGATTTTAAGTTCTTTGCAAAATTGTTTTAGCTCTTTGTGTGTGTATTCTTCCAGATGCTCCACCTGGAACACTCTGTTGGCGTTGGTTTCTGCGGAGCTCGTGGCGCTTCCTTCTGCCATCTTTGTTGGTCGTGCGTCCGTCGTTTACTGTACGATCTCTAGGTGATGGGCCCGAATCCCGTCGCTTGCCACCAATGTTAGACGGCGACCTCAGAGGAGCCCGGAAAGGGGTCCTGACTACCCTGAGACCCACCCTCAAAGTATCGTAGCCGGGCACTGGCGGGAGATTCCCCAGGAGGAGGACTCTCGCAACTAGGATCGTACTTCTGGCACCACACGACACAGAGGGACCACACTGGGTATTCTCAGAACAAGTTTTATCAAACAGGTATCACTGCAAATATGTACAAGGTGAGCACGGGCTCAAGAGTCTCGGAAAGGTAGGGGGTAGCGGGACTGTCTCTGGTAACGGTTCAAAGGAGGGACGTACCCGGCGCACAGCTCACAATCCTCGAGCTGGGGGGTAGGCTGGTTGTCGTGGGGTCCGGCGGGACCGGTGGAGTCTGTGGAAGCCGCGAGTCACTCAGCGGGCTCAGGTACAAGTTCGGAGGTCTTACGATCTTCAGGGAGCCGCGAGTCACTCAGCAGGGCTCAGGTACAAGTTCGGAGGTCTTACGATCTTCAGGGAGCCGCGAGTCACTCAGCAGGGCTCAGGTACAAGTTCGGAGGTCTTACGATTTTCAGGGAGCCGCGAGTCACTCAGCAGGGCTCAGGTACAAGTTCGGAGGTCTTACGATCTTCAGGGAGCCGCGAGTCACTCAGCAGGGCTCAGGTGAGTTCGGAGGTCTTACGATCTTCAGGGAGCCGCGAGTCACTCAGCAGGGCTCAGGTGAGTTCCAGTTCCAGGAGCCGCGACCACGTCAGCAGGCTCTCGTTGTTCCAGCGTCGAATCTGCCGGACAGCCCCAGAGCACCCCTTGTTATAGTTCGACCCCTCTTTGATGTCCGGAGTCTGTGTAGGCAGGGGTCTTGTCACCTGGGGGTCGCTTGTCGGGATTTCCTGCTATAGTCTTTTGATTCTTTCAGGGCCGGGTCGGGAGGAGTCCCAGACACCCAGCAGGCGTGGAGCCAGCCCTCAGGGAGGCCGGAGGGCCGATCGAAACCCATCGTCCCGGGGGAGTTCAGAGGTGCGATAGAAACTGCTCCTCCCTCTCTCATCCCCTGGAAGCGGGATGTCCTCCAGCCGGAGTGGCGCCTCTATGCCCGGGTCGCGCTGGGGCCGGGCGGCCATCTTGGTGCATGAAGTGGGCACGCGGGCCCGGGGTGGCCGAAAGGGGAGAGGCCAGGGACGGGGATGTCCGGGTCAGTGCGTGTGTCCTGGTGGGGAGGTTCGGCGGGGCCGGGGGCTTGGGCTGTATGTACCAGGTTTCGGTGGTGCGGGGGCACGGAGGGCCATTCTACGAGGCCGGGTCCAACACTATTATATTAGATACTTGAAGTGTAATGGTCTGTAGATTCTAGGTCTCGGGTTCACAATATATAATATCTAAACTGACTATCGGCATATATTAAGTAAATACAAAAGGGAAGCTTCTTTTGTTTAATCCTACTATTGATAAAGTACCTAGATAAGCAACTGATACGGAGTCCTGTGTGGTGGTGTTACTGGGCCTAGTACGATCATAGGAGAAAGACCTCTCCTAGGAGGCTTCTCAGCGGCGCTCGGCTATAACCTTGCGGTAGGAAGGTGCCCCGGAGTGGGCCCCCTGACTCCCCGGTGGTCCTCCCTCCAACACACACACACACAACCACACACACAACTACACACACACAACCACACACAACCACAGCCACACACAACCACACAACCACACACACACACAACCACACACACACAACCACACACATACACAACACACAACCACACACATAACCATACCCACAACCACCACCCCCACAACCACAACCACACCCACACAACCACACACAACCACACACACAACCACATACCCACAACCACACCCACACACCCACAACCACACCCACACAACCACAACCACACCCAACCACACACACACAACCATATACACAACCACACACACACAACCACACACACACAACCACACACACACAACCACACAAACCACCACACATGCACAACCACACCCAGAACCACACACAACCACACACACAACCACAACCACATGCACAACCACACACACCCAACCACACACACATAACCATACACACAACCACACACACACAACCACACACACACAACCACACACACAACCACACACAACCACACAAACAACCACACACACAACCACACCCACAACCATACCCTCAACCACACCCACACAACCACACCCACACCCACACACACAACCACATACCCACAACCACACCCACACTCCCACAACCACACCCACATCCACACAACCACACCCACCCACACAACCACACCCAACCACATCCACAGAACCACGCACACAACCAGAACCACACACACAACCACACACACACAACCACATACACAACCACACACACACAACCCCACACACACAACCACACAAACAACCACACAAACTCAACCATACCCACAACCATACTCACAACCACACCCACACAACCATGCCTGCACACACACACAACCACACACACACCCCCACAACCACACCCACAACCACACCCAACCACAACCACACACACACAACAACATACACAACCACACACACAACCTCACAAACAACCCCACACACAACCACACACACAACCACAACCACAACCACACACACACAACCATACATACAACCACACACACACAACCACACACAACCAGAACCACACAAACAACCACACACACACAACCACACACACAACCACACACACACAACCACACACACAACCACACAAACAACCACACACACAACCATACCCACAACCATACCCACAACCACACCCACACAACCACACCTGCACACACACACAACCACACCCACACAACCACACACCCACAACCACACACACACCCACAACCATACTCACAATCACACCCACACCCAACCACAACCACACACACA
Source organism: Triturus cristatus (assembly GCF_964204655.1). Taxonomy (NCBI): domain Eukaryota; kingdom Metazoa; phylum Chordata; class Amphibia; order Caudata; family Salamandridae; genus Triturus; species Triturus cristatus. Next base: position 1,051,537,525 of record NC_140579.1, read on the forward strand.
CAACCACACACACAACCACACACACAACCACACACACACACACGTGTTACCATCCTTGTGGGGACTATGTGTGAACACCTGCCTTGTGGGGACTAACCTTTCCCAATGGTTTAAAAATATGCCAATAACAGAAATATGTTAAGAAAAAATTCATAAAAACAGGATCCTGCTTCAAATTTGCAAAAATATTGTTTTTTAATCGTGCGCACAGAACCATCCTTGTGGGGTCTTGAACATGTGTTACCATCCTTGTGGGGACTTACTCAATAATTATCATTTGTGATCGAATGCCTTCATAAACAAATGGCTAAATGTAATTTTTCAGTGCTGTACTTAAATTACATGATAGTTTAGTCATATATAAATAGCTCATTGTGTCCTACGAGCACACAGAACATGGACTGTGACGAGAATGAATTTCTCAGCGGAGGCCTATAGCATATGAAGTCCCTGGAAAGAGATTTACAGATATTTAGCCTGTTACTGAGTGCTCACAAACTTTCAAGAATAAGGAAACAACACAACGTTAAGATTATTTAAAGGCCAAACATCCTGCAATGTGGTCAGATAGGAAAGTCAAGTTGAGATTACCTAGTTCATTTTCATCAACCTCACCACTAGGCATCATTTTCTTTGCATGTTATGCGATGATATGCCCCAAAGATTTTGTATGTTATTATAGTAATGTTCTACAGCTGACAGAGAGAGTAATTGATGATAATCATTTTTAAGACACTGCAGAGATAGGGTGTGATTTTTTTTAAATTGTGTTTCAATGTAGTCACTCCCAAGTTCCTATAGGCATAGAGTGTGTTTAAGTCCTGCCTAGATTATGTGTGGTTTTACTAATGCTTAAGTCCCCAATGAGGTGGTATTTGATGCTAGTTACGTTTTAGTCACATGAGTTAGTTTGTCATTATAGGGATGCCAGGTTCACGCACAGATGGTGTGTGATTATAGACATGTTGAAATCCTACAAAACAGTGTCTGATTATCATCATGTTTGATTATAGTCAGGTTCAGGTCCCTCTACAGATAGTGTACAATGACAGTCATGCTGCAATTCATGCAAATATAGAGTGTTATTCAAGAAGTGCCCAGGTCCCCATAGAGATAGTGTGTGATTATTGGCATGTTCAAGTCCCCGCAGAGATAGTGTGTGATTATTGGCATGTTCAAGTCCCCACAAAGATGGTGTGTGATTATTGGCATGTTCCAGTCCCCACAAAGATAGTGTGTGATTATTGGCATGTTCAAGTCCCCACAAAGATAGTGTGTGATTATTGGCATGTTCAAGTCCCTACAAAGATAGTGTGTGATTATTGTGATATTCAAGTCCTCGTAAAGATAGTGTGTGATTATTGGTGTGTTCAAGTCCCCACAAAGATAGTGTGTGATTATTGGTGTGTTCAAGTCCCCACAAAGATAGTGTGTGATTATTGTGATATTCAAGTCCCCGTAAAGATAGTGTGTGATTATTGGTGTGTTCAAGTCCCCACAAAGATAGTGTGTGATTATTGGTGTGTTCAAGTCCCCGCAAAGATAGTGTGTGATTATTGGCATGTTCTAGCCCCCCCAAAGATAGTGTGTGATTATTGGTATGTTAAAGTCCCCACAAAGATAGTGTGTGATTTTTGGTGTATTCAAGTCCCCACAAAGATAGTGTGTGATTATTGGTGTGTTCAAGTCCCCACAAAGATAGTGTGTGATTATTGGTGTGTTCAATTCCCCGCAAAGATAGTGCGTGATTATTGACATGTTCATGTCCCCGCAAAGATAGTGTGTGATTATTGTCACCTTCAAGTCCCAGCAAAGATAGTGTGTGATTATTGTCATGTTCAAGTCCCCTTAGAGGAAAGTGTGTGATTGTCATGCTGAAGTCCCCCGCAGAGATAGTGTGTGATTATTGTCATGTTCAAGTCCCCTCAGAGATAGTGTGTGATTGTCATGCTGAAGTCACCGCAGAGATAGTGTGTGATTATTGTCATGTTCAAGTCCCCTCAGAGATAGTGTGTGATTGTCATGCTGAAGTCACCGCAGAGATAGTGCGTGATTATTGGCATGTTCAAGTTCCCCCAGAGATAGTGTGAGATTGTCAGGTTCAGGTTCGTGCAGAGAGAGTGTGTCATAATTATATTCAAGTCCCCACATAGAAAATGTAATAATAGTCATATTCAAGTCCTTGTAGAGTTAGGATACGATAATATTCATACTGATGTTCATGTCGAAATAGTGTGTCATTACATTAATGCTCAAGTCCCCACAAATAAAGCGTTTAATTATACTCACCTTGAAGACCATATTGAGATAGTGTGTGGTTATATTCATGTTGAAGGTCCCTCAAATATATTGTGTGATTATAGTTATGTTCAAAACCCCAAAGAGATAGTGAGTGAGCATAGTTATGTTCAAGTCCCCACATAGAGAATGTTATAATAGTAATGCTCAGGTCCCTGTAGTGATAGTAGGTTATTATAGTCATACCCAGTTGCTTGCACAGATTATAGTCTTGTTCAAGTCCTGCAAGGATTGTTGTGTTGTATGATTATAGTGAAGCCTAGGCCCCCATGGAGATAATGTGTGATAATAGGGATGCCCACATCCCCACAATAGTGACTGTAGACCTGCAGCGAAAGTGTGTGACAACTGTCACGAACAAGTCTCTCTATGGAACAATTATATGAGAGACTGTAGGAAACCGGGGTCACCAGTCCCTATGGCGGTAACGTGACACGAGCGGCTGGGCACCCAAAGGTCTGTGTGTAAAGCAACCATACAACACGCACCTCTCATGGAACGGGGAACACACACAATAAGTGACGCCACACTGTATAAATTATGCAAATACTCAAGTTTATCCAAGTAGGTCGAGATAGATGCAGTTCATGAGATATCAGTGCAATTCATAAACTTATAATACAATTCATTGAGATGTACATGCCAGTCATGAGAAATAAATGCAGTTCATACTATAAATGCAATTCATGAAATATATCGGCACTGCATGAGATATAAATGCAATTCAATGGGATGTACATGCAAGCTTCACTTTCCCCAGCACGTTATTCACTAGTAGGTTCGCTGAAGGCCCTAGGCCACCCTCGTGCTTCTGGCTCCCCTCAGTAGGGTTTGGGGAATGTAACGCCACTCCTGGGGGCGTGCAGGGACCCAGGACAGACCTCGCGGGCTTGCCGCGGTTTCAGCTACCTGTAGCGCCTTAGGGGTGATTACAGCGCTATGCGCGCTAAGCAGTGACTACCTCAGAACGGGGCATCTAGCACAGAGCACTACTCGTAATCGATGACAATGGATACTTCAAAACGGAGCATGTAGAACAGAGCGCTACTCGTAATCAATGACAATTAATACTTCAAAACGGAGCATGAAGAACAGAGCGCTGCTCGTAATCAATGACAGTTAATACTTCAACACAGAGCATTTAGAATGGGGCGCTACTCGTAATCAAGTAGCAGTGAATATTTCAACACGGAGCCTTTAGCATGGAGCGCAACGGGTCTTGCGGAGAGAGTCTCTCGTGCTCCGGTGCAGTTCGTAGGGCACCACGCTCCAGTACAGTCAAGGGGGGCACAAGGAAAGGATCCCTCGGCGGGGTCTCTCTGTCGTGGTGACCAGGGGGACTCCCACGGAGAGGGAACCCGGGCTCAGGGTGCGGTGTGGCTCCCAACCAGTAGGGGATGCACCGGGGTGAATCCCAGCCTCCGGGCTTACCTTGATCTCGACGTCGGAAGGCGTCCTTTCCGGCGGCGACGGGGGAACTCGTCCACGGCCTCGCGCACCTTCTCTCACAGCTGCGACGGCAGCGACGGGGCCCCGGGCTTCTCCGCGGGCCTCGTGACACTGAAGGGCACTTCTTCCGGCCTCCGGGCCACAGCGGTGAGCGCGCTTCGCTTCCACGCCACAGGGGGGCTCAAATTAAGGTGGGGAGCTCCGCGCTCAGCGGAGCACGCTGCCGGGGTCCCAGGCCAGGTCAGGGAGCGCAGGGGTCACAGCGCTAATACCTGGTCGATCCCCAGCGATTCCTCAATCTGCTTGGCATAGGATGTCAGGGTTCAGTCTGGACACGCAGTCTCAGAGCTTGGCATATGATTTCAAGGTTCAGTCTGGACACGCAGTCTCAGCGCTTGGCATATGATTTCAGGGTTCAGTCTGGACACGCAGTCTCAGCATTCAGCGTCTGTACTCAGTTGTTGTATGAAGTCTTGATGGCGCAGATGTATCTGGCGCCCTTAAGAGGTTCTGTTACAAAGGGGGGGTAGGGAGTGAGTTGGCGACTAGGTCCTTCCTAGTCAGGCTGGGCAGAGGTGTCCTGGGTCCTCCTACTGCTGGGCAAGATCAGTGGGTTTCACAGGGTCCCTCACTCACTTAAGAGGCAGCACCTAAATCCTGTCACTCTCAGAGGCATAAGTCCCTGGCTAGGCCCTACCGCCTACACTCCTGCGTGGATTCTCCAGCTCTGCTTTATCCCACAGGCCAACTAACTAGAAAACGTTCCCTCCCTCACTTAAGTAGCCCTAGGTCAGGTGACCTCTAGCCAAGGCGGCAAAAGTAAAACCACACCTCCCTTCTAGAAGGTTCCAGCACATTCCAGGAGCTTCCCCATTCTACCTATGGGACAAAAAGGTGGGCTGGTGTCGCAACATTGTTGTGGGGTTCCAGCCAGCTCCTGGCAGCTAGGGTGCTACTATGAAAGACCACTATGCAGTAGCAGGGGTCTGTGGCAGCCATCTTGGGAGAAGGGAGCACCTGCACCTTAACACTGATTGGCAATGAAAATGCGCCCGGAGACCTAGTCCAACATAAAAATGAGGGTGGAAAAAATGAGGCACGATCAAAAATAGAAGGGGAGACCACCCTAGGGCTGACAGGTCCAACAGAGACACACATGTCCTTGCAGAGATAGTGTGTGATGATAATAATGTTCAAATTCCCACAAAGCAGTAGTGTAATTACATTGATGCCCAGGTCCCAACAGAGACACTGTGTGACTATACACATGGCAAGGTCACCAGTGAGATAGTGTGTGATGATAGCTATGATCAATTCCTCAAGAAGATAGTGTGTCATGAATGATATTGATGTCCAGATCCCCACAGAGATAGTGTGTGATTGTTTTAATGCCCAGCTCCCCACAGAGATAGTGTGTGATTTTGAGGATGTCTAGGTCCTCACTGAGATGGTTAGTGAGAATGGTGTTACCAGGTACACACGCAACATTAGATTCTATTCTACTAAGGGTATACATTAAAGACAGGTTATGTTAATGTGTGAGAAAATATATCATGCTTAATGAAAATCACTTAAAGCTGTCTTTAACCTATTTATTAGTGCATCAAATCTTAGGAGATAAGGGAACTAACACATAAAGGAATTAACATATGGAACCAAGGAATATGGTCAAGTGGAACCCAGAGCTTGATTACCTGCTTACATTTTTGCCAAAATAGATGTTGAAGTCCCCACAGAGATAGTATATGAAGATAATTGTGTTTAAGTCTCCATTGATATAGTGGGTACATTTAAAGCTTAAATCCCATTATATAGTGTGAGAAGCTTATGATGTTCAAGTCCACACAGAGGTTGTGTGTAATTATAGGGATGCTCAAGTCCCCACAGAGATTGTGTTTTATCATAGAGATGTTCAAGTCCCCACAGAGATGGTGTGTTATTATAGTGATGTTCAAGTCCCCACAAAGTTAGTATGTTATTATAGCGATGTTTAAGTCCCCACAGAGATAGTGCAGGGAGATGATTGTGTTTAAGTCCTCATTAAAATAGGGCCCGATTCACAAAGGTAAACTTAGACAAGTGGTCTCACTTTACTATTTTTTTGTTTTCACAAAGGTAAACTTAGATTAAAGGTCTAACTTTACTTCTTTTTAGCATTCACAAAGCCCCATACAGAGAATGTGAAGCTGATGATGTTCAAGTCCAAACAGAGCTTGTGTGTAATACAAGAATGAACAAGTCTCCACAGAGATGGTGTATTATTATAGAGATGTTCAAGTGCCCACAAAGATAGTGTGTTATTATAGCGATGTGTAAATCCCCACAAAGATAGTGTGTTATTATAGCGATGTTCAAGTACCCACAAAGATAGTGTGTTATTCTAGTGTTGTTCAAGTCCCCACAAAGATAGTGTGTTATTATAGCGATGTGTAAGTCCCCACAGAGATAGTGGAGGAAGATGATTGTATTTAAGTCTTCATTAAAATAGGGCCCGATTCACAAAGTTAAACTTAGACAAAAAGTCTAACTTTACTACTTTTTGGTATTCACAAAGGTAAACTGAGACAAAAAGTCTTATTTTTTACAACTTTTCAGTATTCACAAAGCCCCATACAGAGAACGTGATGCTGATGATGTTCAAGTCCAAACAATGTGTGTGTGTAATTAGAAGAATGCTCAAGTCCCTACAGATATGGTATGTTATTATACTGATGCTCAGGTCCCCACAAAGATAGTGTGTTATTATAGCGATGTTTAAGTCCCCACAGAGATATTGCATGAAGATGATTGTGTTTAGGTCTTCATTAAAATAGGGCCCTAATCACAAAGGTAAACTTAGACCAAAAGTCTAACTTTACTACTTTTCAGTATTCACAAAGCCCAATACAGAGAATGTGAAGCTGATGATGTTGAAGTATAAACAGAGCTTATATGTAATTACAGGAATTCTCAAGTCCCCACAGAGATGGTATGTTATTATAGTGATGTTTAGGTCCCCACAGAAATAGTGTGTCATTATAGTGATGCTCAAGTCCCCACAGAGATAGTGTGTTATAATAGTGATGCTCATGTTCCCACAGAGATATTGTGGCATCATAATGATATTCATGTCCTCACAGATATTGTGGTATCATAGTGATGTTCAAGTCCCCACTGAGACAGTGTGGAAATATGATTGTATTCAAGTTCCCATTGAAATATTTGGGTAAAGACAAAGCTTAAATACCCATACTGTAAGTGTGAAGCTAATGAGGTTCAAGTCCAAACAGAGGTTGTGTGTAGTTACAGGAATGCTCAAGTGCACGCAGAGATGTTTTTTTATAGTAGTGATTTTCAAGTACCCACAAAGATAGTGTGTTTTTATAGTGATTGTTAGAAATGAGATCTCTGGTTGGTGAAGGCTTGCGCCAAAGCTAGGCAGAGACCACCACTCTAGTCAGGGCAAGGGAGTTACACGCCAAAGGTAACCTCTGCTCACCCCCTTGGTAGCATGGCACGAGCTGTCAGGCTTATCCCGGTGGCGATGTGTAAAGTATTTGCGCACGCACACAGCAACAACATCCCAGGCACACTACAAAAGGAACTCCACACAAGGTAATATCAAAAATAGCCTTTGTATTCTCATAACACATTAGAATAGTAAACACATAATATACATGGTGCCACCTGGCACTGGGTCATAGCTACAAGGGATTATATACACCTGACAGGGCCCACTGGACCACTGTCAGAACCATCACAAAGAGAACTTAGTAAAAGTAAAACATGTCATAAACGTACAACCAGTAACCACTGGTAAACACTGTACTTAGCATCAGCCTGTAACATAAACTACATTATGCACAGTATCACATTAGGCGCGAATTACATTCTGCGCCAACCTCACCAGCATAAACACATTATGCAATTCTCTCATAAGTCTAAACGCATTAGACCCTCACCTCCTAAACATAACTCACATTAGGGGCATAAATCACACAGTGGAACATAATCTCACTAGCATAAAGCATAATATGCGAACCAACCTCATAATCATAAAACTACATTAAGAGGTATCAAAACAGGGTGTGTAAAACATACTAAATGAATCACATTTCCTAGCACCACATAAATCACATTAGGGCCTGGCGCCCTATAAACCCAACAGTCCCCCTGGCCAACTGGCCATCTCAAAAGGGGCTCAAATGCCCTACGTCCAAGAGTCAGGGCGCGCTGCCAATGCAGCATAAGTCAAGGGTGCGCAATTGCGCTGACCTAAACATAGCAGCTGGCCACTACTTGCTGGGCAGCTGTGAAAGTATGGGGAACAGGAGTGCATCTCACTCCTAACTCAACAGACATATCCCCCCAAGAAAGAATGGCCTAAACGATGCAGCTGGCACTAAGTGCTACGCAGCTGGAAAACTCAAAATGTGGGGCACTGGCACTGACTGTGCCTTCCTATATTGTGCCCCCAACGTTGGAAAGATAGCACTGGCACTGCACGTACTGTCTGAGCCCACTTTGGGAATCTTAACACAATGGCCCTCTTCGGCACCGTTGCCCTCTGGCAGGCGGGGCAGCTGTGGCAGAACTGGGAGGTGCCCTCTTAAACAAACATGCCGCCAAAATGTTGGAGCGTCCCGCAACGGCGGGACCGCTCAGGCACCGTCAATGTGCCTCGACATGCACCAACAGGGTGCAACACTGAGCCCCACTCACCCGGGCTCTTGGAACAGCTGTGCCCGATCGTTGGAGCAGCCACTGTCAGGCGGGGCCGCTCAGTAGATGTGCACCATGATGTGCGCAGGGAGCCCCCCCCCAGGGACTCCTAACTTTAACAAAGTCTGCCTCCCCAATTGGCCCCACTCACCGGGTCTCTGGCTGCAGGATCCTCTGTCTCGCCGGGACACTTGGGAGGACTTCTGCCCGGCTTTCAAACTGCACGTGGGGCTCTCCTCACTACACGGGAGCCCCGCCTCACTGCAGTTCAGTGATGCCTGTCCCCTTCGCCCGGTCCATTACTGCGCTTCACATCGGTCCTCTCCTAGGGCCCAGGACTTCTCCTTGCTTTGCCCGGTCCGCTCTCTCAGGACCGGGACTTTTTCGTGGGCGGGCTCCGGATGTCTTCCTGCTTCCGTCTGTGGAGCCCCGCCCACAGTCAGGCGGACGTGCCTGCTTTTAGTTTGCGGCCCAGGGCCGCGGCGGTGATCTTTTAAGAGTATAACGCGGGATGAGCACCCGCCATCAAAGAGAAACGCGGGGTGGGCACCCGCCATTTGCATATAAAAAAAATAAGCGGGGTGGGCACCCGCGATCGTAGAAAACAGAGGCGGGGTGGGCACCTGCCAGGATAACGATAATCACGGCATCAACAGCGGGGTGGGCCCCTGCAAGAACCCAACAATGCGGGGGAATCCCTACGCCGGGGATTTCCTCTAAAAGGGATAGAAGTGCTCCTCCTCAGCTGCAGGGTGCACAGAGCTATGAAAAGCCCTTTTAGGAAATAAAAGTAAAGTGCTCTCAAGGCCAAAGCCCAAGGAAGGGGTTCAGAGGCAGAGCTGGGCCCAGGGGCCAGGACACAGGGCCCTACAGCAGGGAGGTAGCCCCCATGGCGGTCCCTCCTGGGCCCCCGCAGCAGCAAGCGCCCCCTCCGTCAGGATCAGGTACAGAACAGGAAAATTTTCATGGGGTTACAGCCCCTATATTTATACTAGTATTTCCTTTGTGTAAAAGTGCAGGGCTTGGGGGATACCAGTCAGAACTGGTTTAGGGGAGCTTTGGAGCACTGTTTTGCTCAGCTCCTTCCTCCTTTGTCAGGTGGGGGCTCAGGGATTAGACGCACCACAGGGGGCGGAGCCAGCTTTGTGGAAGGAAGGCACAGCCCTGTTCAGGTCCCAGGTGCAACTCCTCCCTCCCATCTGCATGCAGATCTCTCTATTCACCACTGGGCAGACTCCCCCTGTCTCCTGGAGCCACCCACACCTCTCAGCTCCTGTCAATCACAAGCCAGACATGCAATTCACATCAGGCAGGCAGACACACAGTACACAGAAATGCCAACTTCTAAAAATGGCATTTCTCCACCAGTCACCATAAATCTGCGCACACCATTGTGCAGCATTTATTCTCACAAGTTCATACATACTAAACTCGCTCCTGAACTCCTCTCATACCAGGAATTACCATGGACACACATATCCCCCATGCATTCCTATGGGAGGGCAGGCCAATCTCACCACACGCACTCAGAGAGCGCACAAACTTTACACTGGGCCACAGTGCTAAAGTGCCCAGAGGCCTAACATCACTACCACCATCTCAGAGCTTAAGGCAAAAAGTTCAGGGGTGAACCTGCCAAAAGGGCCAAGTCCAACAGTGATGTTCATGTCTCCAGAGAGAAAGTGTGTGAAGATGATCATATTTAAGTCCCCGCTGAAATAGTGTGTAAAGTGAAAGCTTAAATCTCTTTACAGAAAGTATGAAACTAATGATGTTCAAGTCCACAAACTCTGTGCATGGTAATAGGGGTAAAGATAAAAGAAGGAAAAGGTATCAGCACAAGAGGTACCCATCGAGTGGCTTTTCGAGCGAGCAGCATTCTTATTTAGTTACTCACTGAGTCACGTTCGGCCACCTGTTGAGGTACCTACTCATGCGTCTCTTCTGGGAACACGGCAAAGCCGTATCCCCATTCACGGGAGGTTTAAGAACTGAGACATCCTGCCTATGTTGACGCTTGGATGCCGCATTTTGATTGGTTCGGGCGGGCCCCTCTGGAGAGTTAATCCTCTCCTCTCACAGAGAATGGGAAAGCACGAACCATATGGAGGCATTTAATGCATATTTGGGTCATTAGAACCAAAGTGGTTTGGGATGTTGTAGGAGAGTAGGGTCTGCTATCCTATGGTCACCCCAAATTTTTGCTTTTTGCTTCACTGGTTTTTGACATATTGAGGCTGTGGGCCTGCCAATCAGACCCCCAGCCTGCTGTTCTCTCTACTAAATTAAAACTATGCACCCTAGGTGCATAACCAATTGGAAGTGGATCACCCTGTCAGCCCCTGTACCAGTGTACACTAGGTACCCAGGGCATTGGTGTACCCAAGGCCTGCCAGGGGCTGCAGCATGTATTATGCCACCCCAGGCTTGGCCTAACAATCTGACACAACTGGCTGATCACTCAGCTGGGGTAAGTTGGTGTAATCACCTCTTACTTAGGTGTAGTATACCTATACCTAACCCTAAATGGGACACCTGGTAACCTATAAGTCACTCCTATGGCAGGCCTTAACAATCCTGAAGGCAGAGTGCTTGGTTCCATGTGAGATGGTGCTCTGGCATGAGCTGAGCCTGTCTGCAGTGGTCGGAACAACTTCCTTCTACTGTTTCCAGATATCGTCATACCATATACTCTTAAGTGCATTATGAACCTCGCGGTTAAATGCTATCTTTGGTTTGGCTTTATCAAAACATGTCGAGTAAGGTGTCATACGAATTGGAATACTAACCCCTCGCCAATTCTGGCGACGGGGTTAGCATTCCACCCTTCTAGAGGGACACGACATGTACAGTACCTGAAACCCGGGTAAAATCAGACATAGCCTCAGCTCCACAAAATGGATGCTGCCACCACAGACACAAGTCTGCCCTCCTGCTGCTGGGAGTCCTTCCAGCTTGGGAGGTGTGGACAAAGGGTTTCCTGCCAGGGGAGGTGCGTGCACCACCCCAGACAGGATTTTGTGTATTGGTCAGGTAGGGCTTGAAAGAAACCAGACATGCCTGTGGCTCACAAGGAGCCTCGGTGCATATGCCAGTTCAAACCGGTCCTGGGGCACACCAGTCCCGGGCCTGGGGCGAGCTGGACAAAGGATTGGGGGTGTAACCACCCCCCTTCCTGGTCCCACCCATAGGGAGGGACCTAGCAGGTAGTCCGGCCCCTAGAATCCGAATAAAGGTAGGAGCTGTGTCCTAAGACTTCAGACATCCTGGAATCAACTTGAAACTAAGAAGAAGACGGGAACTTCGACATTCTGCTGCACAGAAGACTGAAGAAAATCTCCCCTGTGGTCAGGGAGTGACCACCTTGCTAACGCAAGCACCATCCAGCGAATCACCGTCTGCTTTGCCGCCGCCTCCCGCCGGAGCCCGAGCCCAGAGACTGACAAGACCTGGACCTCCAGACCTCTCACCGCCCGATCCACAGTCCCTGAAAGGAGGAGACCCGTGGAGGCACCGAGACACGTGGAGCCAGCCATCTTGGAACGACTACGACAAGCTGACAAGTGCAACAACCGAGGCTCCCTCCAAGTTGTGCTTTGGGTCCTGAGAAGCCCAACCCTCGAGCAGCATCTGCACCAAAGGTGAGCCCTCCAGCATCTCCACGATCTGCGTGGGGCCCTTCTGCATTTTGCCACTCGACGCGCCTAACCGGTTGCTGGCCCGCTGGCTAGTGGCCATCTTGGCGACGAAATCTACGACAAACACCGCTGGTCTGGTTGCTCCAGACTGGCCCTTGCTCCCCTCCAAAGGAGCAATCCCTCTGACCTTGCTGGTCAGAACCAACAGCTGATTTCCGAATCCTTCTACAATTGCTTTTGCCAAGGCTTGTTTGCTTCGATCAAGTCGCCGACACCGCCGACAGCGAGAGCCTGCGTGGGACAGCTCGTGAGCCGACTCCTGGACGTCGTCGACCTTCAGGGACCACGTGGCTGTGGAGACAAGCTACCCCTCATCACCTGTTTGCGCCCGACATCGCCTGGTACCCACCTGGTGCCACGCTGGTCACTGGCTAGTGACTGTGAACACTGTCCCCTCTGCTTACAGGTCTTCAACATCTCCGATCCACTCTTGGATCCACTGCATCTCTTCCCGACCGACCGCCTGCAGCACTTTTGTCTACAGGCCCCACGGAACAGATAGAAGAAACCCGACGCACTTCGAGGCCTATGCACCCGCTTCCTGTGGGTGAGGTAAAGCTGGCACACCTGTGCCCAAGTGTAGTATTACATCTCTAGTGCCTGTGTTCCAAATCTTAAGTTCCTAGGTCATCCGGAAGATTCCTTTTGCAGTAACTTTGTACTTTTTACGCACCCATTGAAACCTATGGGAGCACGCGTGTGACTATTTGCTCTGCACACGCCACCCGTGGACCTCCTGGTCACTAACTGACGTTAGCTCCTTGTAGGCCCAGCGATTCTAGAGGCCCTAGGCCTTTTCCCTTTTCTGTTCGTGGTACTTATACCACTATTTTAGTATATGGTTCGAGTGGCCACCAGGGCCTATCCATATAAAGTGCAACTTCTGTGTATTATGTGATAATCTTGTTTGACGATTTGTGCTCCTGTGCTCATAAAGAGACTAGGGGTTACTTTGAGAAATAAATACATATATATTTTGAATATATATCTGTGTGGTGTCCTTTCATTGGTATAAAAGGGGGTTACTATTGGTAAAACAGCTTGCTTAACACGCTTCACGAGTTTAGCCTCAAAGACTGCTTAGCCTACGCTACCACTAGGGCAGCTAGTCCAAAAAGGTTGACTTACAACCACACCATAAGGGTTGCTTGGCATGGTACAAGGTGGTCACTAGAACTAGTGAACAGCATATACCAGGCCAACTTCTCACATTGGTGAGCAGCGGTTGGATTTGAGCTTGCTGTGTTTTACCATTGTAATCTCTTGGTTACCAATTGAAAGATCACATAGGTACCTGTAGGTACATATAAAACAAGATTAGATATACATAAGTTCTACTGAACTTAGTTGTTGTAGAGCAAAGGGAGTAGCACACCCTGACTACAACTACTAGATAGGTTTAGTAGGTAAACCCAAGTGTAGGTAGATTGCAACACATCCACCCACACTTAAGAGCAATGGCCGGGGCAGAGGGGTCCACTGTACCCATCTCTGTTGAGAGTGACCCCCAGAGGGCACCATCCAGCTTTGCTACCCTTAATCAGAATGAGCTCAGGCATTTGGCAACTCTTAGAGGCCTTAAACAGCCCAAGAACCCAAACTCTGCTGAGCTCAGAGAGCTCTTACAGAATGATGAGAATCAGAGAGCACTCAAGAAAGCTTCCCAGTTAGCCCCCTTAGGGACAGGAACAGGAGGCCCCCCTTCTAAAGATGCCACTGAAGTACCCCTTCCCAATAGTCACCCCTTAGATGGGATGCCTACCACAGAGGATGAGAGTGAAAAGGATACTGACAGTAGTGAGGATGAAGGGAGAACTAGCCCAGTGCCAAGTGTTATACTTGGCCCAGCTAAACCAAGGCTATTGGGGACTGACAGTGGGTTCAACCCACTGGATCTCCCCAGTGGACTTAACACAGGGCTGGGAAGGCAAAGGAATCGCTCAGGTGACTCCAATGCTTCCCATGGCTCTAGAGGCTCTCAAGGTCACTCCAGGAGAAGGATGACCACCCCTCAGAGGAGGGAACATGAGGCCAAGATGCAAGAGGCCCAGCTGAGGATCAGGAAGCAGGAGCTAGAAGTAGCCCTGATGGAAGAGAAACTTAGCAAGGCTAGACAGCATAAAGAGAGTGGGTCTATACCCACTGGTGGCAGCATTGTCCCTAAGGACAAAGATAGGGTCTTTGACAATAGGAACCTGTCTAAGGTTGTGCCCCCCTACAAAAGTGGGGATGACATCCACAAATGGATAACTGCTCTTGAGAGAGCCTGCAAAGTACAGCAGGTTCCTGAAGACCAGTGGGCAGCAATCCTCTGGCTCTCCTTTGAAGGAAGAGGCAGAGACAGACTCCTCACTGTTAGAGAAGAGGATGTCAGAAACTACAGAGTCCTGAAGAGTGTTCTAGTTGATGGGTTAGGCTTAACCACTGAGCAGTACAGGTTAATGTTCAGAGACACCCAAAAGACACAGACTCAGGACTGGTCTGAATACATTGAATGTGCCACTAAGGCTTTGGAGGGTTGGTTGCTGGGAAGTAAGGTATCTGATTTTACAGGATTGTATAATTTGATGATGAGAGAACAGATTTTAAATAACTGTCAAAACCAGCAACTGCATCAACACTTGGTTGACTCTGATCTGACCTCTCCCCAAGAATTGGGAAAGAAGGCAGACAAATGGGTCAGAACCAGGGTTAAGCAAAAGAACCAGAACCAGGGCCAAGGGGGTGATCAGAAGAAAACAGACCAAAAGGGTGGAGATCAGAAACCTAAAGACCAGAAGTCTTCAACAGGGCCCCAAACTACTACTAAGGAGGGTGGGTCCCAACAGTCCAAAAAGAAGAAAGAAGGTCAAAAGAAACCCTGGTGCAATCATTGTAAAAATACAACTCACTGGACTAGTGATTGCAAAAAGGGTGGAGCCCCCAACACTGTTGCCCCTAAGGCACCTGCTCCCAGTACTACTGTTAGCAGTGTTGGTCCCCAGACAAAGGGTGTAGTGGGAATCACTATGGGAACTGAAGGAGATTCTGACTTAGACAGAACCCTTACACAGGCAGTCTTGATCTGTGATGGCGACATTGATTTGTCCCTGACTGTGAGCCCCAGTAACCTGGGCAAGTACAGACAGACTCCTTTAATTAATGACAAAGTGGCTCAAGCCTACAGGGACACATGTGCCAGTGTCACTATGGTGACACCAGGCTTTGTGGACCCTGGACAGTACATACCAGGTGAGAACTACCTGGTGACCAATGCCAGCAATGCCACTACTTCACACAGTGTGGCAGTTGTTAACTTCTCATGGGGAGGGGTAACTGGCCTCAAAAGGGTTGTGGTTAGTGCAGACCTCCCAGTAGAATGTTTGTTGGGCAATGACCTAGAGAGTTCTCTATGGTCAGAAGTGGAGTACAGGACTCATGCAGAGATGTTAGGTATATCATCACATGTCCTTGCTGTGACCAGGTCACAGGCCAAAAAGTGCCTCACTGAACCACAGGTCTTGGATCCTGGAACAATGGACCAAGCACCTACCAAGAAGAAGAACAGGAGGGTCAAGGCTGTGCCTTCCCCCCTGCCTCAGAGTGATGATCAGCCTTCCCAGGAAGCTGATCTAGAGGACCCTGAAGGAACTGTCCCTGAAGAGCTTGAACCTGATCAGGTTGAGTTTCTGGGGACAGGGGGACCTTCAAGGGCTGACTTGAGGCAGGCTCAGTTATCCTGTCCCTCTCTTGAACCCCTCAGACAGCTGGCTGCTGCTGAGGCTGCTGGGAATGCTCAAGGTGCCCATAAAGTGTATTGGGATGAAGGGCTCCTTTATTCAGAGGCTAGAGACCCCAAGCCTGGTGCAACCAGGAGGTTGGTTATACCTCTGCAATTTAGGGGCTTCCTCCTTACCTTGGCCCATGATATTCCTTTAGCAGGACACCTAGGCCAGAACAAGACCTGGGACAGACTTGTCCCTCACTTTCACTGGCCCCATATGAATGAAGATACAAAGGAGTTTTGTCGCTCCTGTGTTACCTGCCAAGCCAGTGGCAAATCAGGTGGCACAACAAAGGCCCCCCTGATACCACTACCTGTGGTGGGGGTTCCCTTTGAAAGAGTGGGAATAGACATAGTGGGTCCCATGGATCCTCCCACTGCATCTGGGCACAGATTTATACTGGTGGTAGTGGATCATGCCACCAGGTATCCAGAGGCAATTCCCCTTAGGACCACTACAGCACCTGTTGTGGCCAGGGCCCTGCTGGGAGTATTCTCCAGAGTGGGGTTTCCTAAGGAGGTAGTATCTGACAGAGGTACCAACTTTATGTCAGGATACTTGACAGCTATGTGGAAGGAATGTGGTGTCAACTACAAGTTCACCACCCCTTATCACCCACAATGCAATGGGCTTGTTGAGAGATTCAACAAGACCCTAAAGGGTATGATCAAAGGATTACCTGAAAAGCTCAGGCGAAGATGGGATATCCTTCTACCCTGCCTTCTGTTTGCTTACAGAGAGGTCCCACAAAAAGGAGTTGGCTACAGCCCCTTTGAATTGTTGTTTGGGCACCCTGTGAGAGGCCCACTGTGTTTGGTGAAGGAAGGATGGGAGTTACCTCTCAAAAAGCCTAAGCTAGACATAGTGGACTATGTACTTGGTCTCCGCTCCAGGATGGCTGAGTATATGGAGAAGGCATCTAAAAACCTTGAGGCAAGCCAGGCCTTACAGAAAGCTTGGCATGACCAAAAGGCTGTCTTGGTTGAGTATCAGCCAGGACAGAAGGTATGGGTGTTGGAGCCAGTGGCCCCAGCAGCACTCCAAGACAAATGGTCTGGACCCCATACAATCCTGGAAAAGAAGGGAGAGGTCACCTACTTGGTGGACCTAGGAACTCCCAGGAGTCCCCACAGGGTACTCCATGTTAACAGGCTTAAAGCATATGTTGACAGGGCAGACATGGGCTTGCTCATGGCTACAGATGAGGGACAGGAGGAAGAGAGTGACCCTCTCCCAGACCTGTTGTCTCAGAACCCTGAAGATGGCTCAGTTGAAGGAGTGACCCTTGGAGGCAACCTCACTGCCCATCAGCAGACTGAATGTAGGCAGGTTCTACAATCATTTTCACATATGTTTTCCTTGATACCTAGTCAAACTGACTGGTGTACCCATGTTGTGGACACTGGTGACAGTCTGCCTGTAAAGAACAAACTTTACAGACAACCTGACCACGTCAGGGACTGTATAAAGGCTGAGGTACATAAAATGCTGGAATTAGGTGTCATTGAACCCTCAGAGAGCCCCTGGGCTAGCCCAGTGGTTCTGGTCCCCAAACCTCACACCAAAGATGGCAAGAGAGAGATGAGGTTCTGTGTGGACTACAGAGGACTCAATGCTGTCACCAGGACAGATGCACACCCTATTCCAAGGGCAGATGAGCTCATAGACAAACTAGCTTCTGCAAAGTTTTTGAGCACATTTGACTTGACAGCTGGCTATTGGCAAATCAGGTTAGCTGAGGAGTCTAAGGCCAAAACAGCATTCTCAACCCCAGGTGGGCATTATCAGTTTGTGGTGATGCCCTTTGGTCTGAAGAATGCACCTGCCACCTTCCAAAGGCTGGTGAACCAAGTCCTTACTGGGTTGGATGACTTTTGCGCAGCATATCTTGATGACATTGCTGTCTTTAGTTCCACCTGGGAGGATCACCTGATCCACCTGAAGAAGGCTCTTGAGGCTCTGCAAAGGGCAGGCCTCACTATCAAGGCTACTAAGTGCCAGATAGGGCAGAGTAAGGTTGTGTATTTGGGCCACCTTGTAGGTGGGGGCCAAGTTCAACCACTGGAGAGTAAGATACAGTCCATCAAGGATTGGTCCCCTCCAACCACCCAGACTCAAGTTCGAGCTTTCTTGGGCTTGACTGGGTATTACAGGAAGTTTGTTAAGAACTATGGGTCCATTGTGACTCCTCTTAATGATCTGACATCCAAGAAGATGCCCAAAAAGGTTCAGTGGACAGTAAGCTGTCAAAAGGCATTTGATGACCTGAAGGAGGCCATGTGCTCTGCACCTATCCTGAAAAGTCCTGACTACTCCAAAGAGTTTATTGTCCAAACAGATGCTTCTGAGTTGGGTGTGGGAGCTGTGCTGTCACAACTTAATGTAGATGGTCAAGACCAACCCATTGCTTTTATTAGCAGAAGGTTGACCCCCAGAGAGAAGAATTGGTCAGCTATTGAGAGGGAGGCCTTTGCTGTGGTGTGGGCCCTGAAGAAGCTGAGGCCATACTTGTTTGGCACTCACTTCAAGATTCAGACCGACCATAAGCCCCTCTTGTGGCTAAATCAGATGAAGGGTGAAAACCCCAAACTGCTTAGGTGGTCCATTTCCCTACAGGGGATGGACTTTACAGTGGAGCACCGGCCAGGTACTGACCATGGGAATGCAGATGGTCTCTCCAGGTACTTCCACTTAGGACATGAAGACGAGACTGGTCAAGGCTAGTTTAATGTCCCAGCGTTTGGGGGGGGGTTGTGTAGGAGAGTAGGGTCTGCTATCCTATGGTCACCCCAAATTTTTGCTTTTTGCTTCACTGGTTTTTGACATATTGAGGCTGTGGGCCTGCCAATCAGACCCCCAGCCTGCTGTTCTCTCTACTAAATTAAAACTATGCACCCTAGGTGCATAACCAATTGGAAGTGGATCACCCTGTCAGCCCCTGTACCAGTGTACACTAGGTACCCAGGGCATTGGTGTACCCAAGGCCTGCCAGGGGCTGCAGCATGTATTATGCCACCCCAGGCTTGGCCTAACAATCTGACACAACTGGCTGATCACTCAGCTGGGGTAAGTTGGTGTAATCACCTCTTACTTAGGTGTAGTATACCTATACCTAACCCTAAATGGGACACCTGGTAACCTATAAGTCACTCCTATGGCAGGCCTTAACAATCCTGAAGGCAGAGTGCTTGGTTCCATGTGAGATGGTGCTCTGGCATGAGCTGAGCCTGTCTGCAGTGGTCGGAACAACTTCCTTCTACTGTTTCCAGATATCGTCATACCATATACTCTTAAGTGCATTATGAACCTCGCGGTTAAATGCTATCTTTGGTTTGGCTTTATCAAAACATGTCGAGTAAGGTGTCATACGAATTGGAATACTAACCCCTCGCCAATTCTGGCGACGGGGTTAGCATTCCACCCTTCTAGAGGGACACGACATGTACAGTACCTGAAACCCGGGTAAAATCAGACATAGCCTCAGCTCCACAAAATGGATGCTGCCACCACAGACACAAGTCTGCCCTCCTGCTGCTGGGAGTCCTTCCAGCTTGGGAGGTGTGGACAAAGGGTTTCCTGCCAGGGGAGGTGCGTGCACCACCCCAGACAGGATTTTGTGTATTGGTCAGGTAGGGCTTGAAAGAAACCAGACATGCCTGTGGCTCACAAGGAGCCTCGGTGCATATGCCAGTTCAAACCGGTCCTGGGGCACACCAGTCCCGGGCCTGGGGCGAGCTGGACAAAGGATTGGGGGTGTAACCACCCCCCTTCCTGGTCCCACCCATAGGGAGGGACCTAGCAGGTAGTCCGGCCCCTAGAATCCGAATAAAGGTAGGAGCTGTGTCCTAAGACTTCAGACATCCTGGAATCAACTTGAAACTAAGAAGAAGACGGGAACTTCGACATTCTGCTGCACAGAAGACTGAAGAAAATCTCCCCTGTGGTCAGGGAGTGACCACCTTGCTAACGCAAGCACCATCCAGCGAATCACCGTCTGCTTTGCCGCCGCCTCCCGCCGGAGCCCGAGCCCAGAGACTGACAAGACCTGGACCTCCAGACCTCTCACCGCCCGATCCACAGTCCCTGAAAGGAGGAGACCCGTGGAGGCACCGAGACACGTGGAGCCAGCCATCTTGGAACGACTACGACAAGCTGACAAGTGCAACAACCGAGGCTCCCTCCAAGTTGTGCTTTGGGTCCTGAGAAGCCCAACCCTCGAGCAGCATCTGCACCAAAGGTGAGCCCTCCAGCATCTCCACGATCTGCGTGGGGCCCTTCTGCATTTTGCCACTCGACGCGCCTAACCGGTTGCTGGCCCGCTGGCTAGTGGCCATCTTGGCGACGAAATCTACGACAAACACCGCTGGTCTGGTTGCTCCAGACTGGCCCTTGCTCCCCTCCAAAGGAGCAATCCCTCTGACCTTGCTGGTCAGAACCAACAGCTGATTTCCGAATCCTTCTACAATTGCTTTTGCCAAGGCTTGTTTGCTTCGATCAAGTCGCCGACACCGCCGACAGCGAGAGCCTGCGTGGGACAGCTCGTGAGCCGACTCCTGGACGTCGTCGACCTTCAGGGACCACGTGGCTGCGGAGACAAGCTACCCCTCATCACCTGTTTGCGCCCGACATCGCCTGGTACCCACCTGGTGCCACGCTGGTCACTGGCTAGTGACTGTGAACACTGTCCCCTCTGCTTACAGGTCTTCAACATCTCCGATCCACTCTTGGATCCACTGCATCTCTTCCCGACCGACCGCCTGCAGCACTTTTGTCTACAGGCCCCACGGAACAGATAGAAGAAACCCGACGCACTTCGAGGCCTATGCACCCGCTTCCTGTGGGTGAGGTAAAGCTGGCACACCTGTGCCCAAGTGTAGTATTACATCTCTAGTGCCTGTGTTCCAAATCTTAAGTTCCTAGGTCATCCGGAAGATTCCTTTTGCAGTAACTTTGTACTTTTTACGCACCCATTGAAACCTATGGGAGCACGCGTGTGACTATTTGCTCTGCACACGCCACCCGTGGACCTCCTGGTCACTAACTGACGTTAGCTCCTTGTAGGCCCAGCGATTCTAGAGGCCCTAGGCCTTTTCCCTTTTCTGTTCGTGGTACTTATACCACTATTTTAGTATATGGTTCGAGTGGCCACCAGGGCCTATCCATATAAAGTGCAACTTCTGTGTATTATGTGATAATCTTGTTTGACGATTTGTGCTCCTGTGCTCATAAAGAGACTAGGGGTTACTTTGAGAAATAAATACATATATATTTTGAATATATATCTGTGTGGTGTCCTTTCATTGGTATAAAAGGGGGTTACTATTGGTAAAACAGCTTGCTTAACACGCTTCACGAGTTTAGCCTCAAAGACTGCTTAGCCTACGCTACCACTAGGGCAGCTAGTCCAAAAAGGTTGACTTACAACCACACCATAAGGGTTGCTTGGCATGGTACAAGGTGGTCACTAGAACTAGTGAACAGCATATACCAGGCCAACTTCTCACATTGGTGAGCAGCGGTTGGATTTGAGCTTGCTGTGTTTTACCATTGTAATCTCTTGGTTACCAATTGAAAGATCACATAGGTACCTGTAGGTACATATAAAACAAGATTAGATATACATAAGTTCTACTGAACTTAGTTGTTGTAGAGCAAAGGGAGTAGCACACCCTGACTACAACTACTAGATAGGTTTAGTAGGTAAACCCAAGTGTAGGTAGATTGCAACACATCCACCCACACTTAAGAGCAATGGCCGGGGCAGAGGGGTCCACTGTACCCATCTCTGTTGAGAGTGACCCCCAGAGGGCACCATCCAGCTTTGCTACCCTTAATCAGAATGAGCTCAGGCATTTGGCAACTCTTAGAGGCCTTAAACAGCCCAAGAACCCAAACTCTGCTGAGCTCAGAGAGCTCTTACAGAATGATGAGAATCAGAGAGCACTCAAGAAAGCTTCCCAGTTAGCCCCCTTAGGGACAGGAACAGGAGGCCCCCCTTCTAAAGATGCCACTGAAGTACCCCTTCCCAATAGTCACCCCTTAGATGGGATGCCTACCACAGAGGATGAGAGTGAAAAGGATACTGACAGTAGTGAGGATGAAGGGAGAACTAGCCCAGTGCCAAGTGTTATACTTGGCCCAGCTAAACCAAGGCTATTGGGGACTGACAGTGGGTTCAACCCACTGGATCTCCCCAGTGGACTTAACACAGGGCTGGGAAGGCAAAGGAATCGCTCAGGTGACTCCAATGCTTCCCATGGCTCTAGAGGCTCTCAAGGTCACTCCAGGAGAAGGATGACCACCCCTCAGAGGAGGGAACATGAGGCCAAGATGCAAGAGGCCCAGCTGAGGATCAGGAAGCAGGAGCTAGAAGTAGCCCTGATGGAAGAGAAACTTAGCAAGGCTAGACAGCATAAAGAGAGTGGGTCTATACCCACTGGTGGCAGCATTGTCCCTAAGGACAAAGATAGGGTCTTTGACAATAGGAACCTGTCTAAGGTTGTGCCCCCCTACAAAAGTGGGGATGACATCCACAAATGGATAACTGCTCTTGAGAGAGCCTGCAAAGTACAGCAGGTTCCTGAAGACCAGTGGGCAGCAATCCTCTGGCTCTCCTTTGAAGGAAGAGGCAGAGACAGACTCCTCACTGTTAGAGAAGAGGATGTCAGAAACTACAGAGTCCTGAAGAGTGTTCTAGTTGATGGGTTAGGCTTAACCACTGAGCAGTACAGGTTAATGTTCAGAGACACCCAAAAGACACAGACTCAGGACTGGTCTGAATACATTGAATGTGCCACTAAGGCTTTGGAGGGTTGGTTGCTGGGAAGTAAGGTATCTGATTTTACAGGATTGTATAATTTGATGATGAGAGAACAGATTTTAAATAACTGTCAAAACCAGCAACTGCATCAACACTTGGTTGACTCTGATCTGACCTCTCCCCAAGAATTGGGAAAGAAGGCAGACAAATGGGTCAGAACCAGGGTTAAGCAAAAGAACCAGAACCAGGGCCAAGGGGGTGATCAGAAGAAAACAGACCAAAAGGGTGGAGATCAGAAACCTAAAGACCAGAAGTCTTCAACAGGGCCCCAAACTACTACTAAGGAGGGTGGGTCCCAACAGTCCAAAAAGAAGAAAGAAGGTCAAAAGAAACCCTGGTGCAATCATTGTAAAAATACAACTCACTGGACTAGTGATTGCAAAAAGGGTGGAGCCCCCAACACTGTTGCCCCTAAGGCACCTGCTCCCAGTACTACTGTTAGCAGTGTTGGTCCCCAGACAAAGGGTGTAGTGGGAATCACTATGGGAACTGAAGGAGATTCTGACTTAGACAGAACCCTTACACAGGCAGTCTTGATCTGTGATGGCGACATTGATTTGTCCCTGACTGTGAGCCCCAGTAACCTGGGCAAGTACAGACAGACTCCTTTAATTAATGACAAAGTGGCTCAAGCCTACAGGGACACATGTGCCAGTGTCACTATGGTGACACCAGGCTTTGTGGACCCTGGACAGTACATACCAGGTGAGAACTACCTGGTGACCAATGCCAGCAATGCCACTACTTCACACAGTGTGGCAGTTGTTAACTTCTCATGGGGAGGGGTAACTGGCCTCAAAAGGGTTGTGGTTAGTGCAGACCTCCCAGTAGAATGTTTGTTGGGCAATGACCTAGAGAGTTCTCTATGGTCAGAAGTGGAGTACAGGACTCATGCAGAGATGTTAGGTATATCATCACATGTCCTTGCTGTGACCAGGTCACAGGCCAAAAAGTGCCTCACTGAACCACAGGTCTTGGATCCTGGAACAATGGACCAAGCACCTACCAAGAAGAAGAACAGGAGGGTCAAGGCTGTGCCTTCCCCCCTGCCTCAGAGTGATGATCAGCCTTCCCAGGAAGCTGATCTAGAGGACCCTGAAGGAACTGTCCCTGAAGAGCTTGAACCTGATCAGGTTGAGTTTCTGGGGACAGGGGGACCTTCAAGGGCTGACTTGAGGCAGGCTCAGTTATCCTGTCCCTCTCTTGAACCCCTCAGACAGCTGGCTGCTGCTGAGGCTGCTGGGAATGCTCAAGGTACCCATAAAGTGTATTGGGATGAAGGGCTCCTTTATTCAGAGGCTAGAGACCCCAAGCCTGGTGCAACCAGGAGGTTGGTTATACCTCTGCAATTTAGGGGCTTCCTCCTTACCTTGGCCCATGATATTCCTTTAGCAGGACACCTAGGCCAGAACAAGACCTGGGACAGACTTGTCCCTCACTTTCACTGGCCCCATATGAATGAAGATACAAAGGAGTTTTGTCGCTCCTGTGTTACCTGCCAAGCCAGTGGCAAATCAGGTGGCACAACAAAGGCCCCCCTGATACCACTACCTGTGGTGGGGGTTCCCTTTGAAAGAGTGGGAATAGACATAGTGGGTCCCATGGATCCTCCCACTGCATCTGGGCACAGATTTATACTGGTGGTAGTGGATCATGCCACCAGGTATCCAGAGGCAATTCCCCTTAGGACCACTACAGCACCTGTTGTGGCCAGGGCCCTGCTGGGAGTATTCTCCAGAGTGGGGTTTCCTAAGGAGGTAGTATCTGACAGAGGTACCAACTTTATGTCAGGATACTTGACAGCTATGTGGAAGGAATGTGGTGTCAACTACAAGTTCACCACCCCTTATCACCCACAATGCAATGGGCTTGTTGAGAGATTCAACAAGACCCTAAAGGGTATGATCAAAGGATTACCTGAAAAGCTCAGGCGAAGATGGGATATCCTTCTACCCTGCCTTCTGTTTGCTTACAGAGAGGTCCCACAAAAAGGAGTTGGCTACAGCCCCTTTGAATTGTTGTTTGGGCACCCTGTGAGAGGCCCACTGTGTTTGGTGAAGGAAGGATGGGAGTTACCTCTCAAAAAGCCTAAGCTAGACATAGTGGACTATGTACTTGGTCTCCGCTCCAGGATGGCTGAGTATATGGAGAAGGCATCTAAAAACCTTGAGGCAAGCCAGGCCTTACAGAAAGCTTGGCATGACCAAAAGGCTGTCTTGGTTGAGTATCAGCCAGGACAGAAGGTATGGGTGTTGGAGCCAGTGGCCCCAGCAGCACTCCAAGACAAATGGTCTGGACCCCATACAATCCTGGAAAAGAAGGGAGAGGTCACCTACTTGGTGGACCTAGGAACTCCCAGGAGTCCCCACAGGGTACTCCATGTTAACAGGCTTAAAGCATATGTTGACAGGGCAGACATGGGCTTGCTCATGGCTACAGATGAGGGACAGGAGGAAGAGAGTGACCCTCTCCCAGACCTGTTGTCTCAGAACCCTGAAGATGGCTCAGTTGAAGGAGTGACCCTTGGAGGCAACCTCACTGCCCATCAGCAGACTGAATGTAGGCAGGTTCTACAATCATTTTCACATATGTTTTCCTTGATACCTAGTCAAACTGACTGGTGTACCCATGTTGTGGACACTGGTGACAGTCTGCCTGTAAAGAACAAACTTTACAGACAACCTGACCACGTCAGGGACTGTATAAAGGCTGAGGTACATAAAATGCTGGAATTAGGTGTCATTGAACCCTCAGAGAGCCCCTGGGCTAGCCCAGTGGTTCTGGTCCCCAAACCTCACACCAAAGATGGCAAGAGAGAGATGAGGTTCTGTGTGGACTACAGAGGACTCAATGCTGTCACCAGGACAGATGCACACCCTATTCCAAGGGCAGATGAGCTCATAGACAAACTAGCTTCTGCAAAGTTTTTGAGCACATTTGACTTGACAGCTGGCTATTGGCAAATCAGGTTAGCTGAGGAGTCTAAGGCCAAAACAGCATTCTCAACCCCAGGTGGGCATTATCAGTTTGTGGTGATGCCCTTTGGTCTGAAGAATGCACCTGCCACCTTCCAAAGGCTGGTGAACCAAGTCCTTACTGGGTTGGATGACTTTTGCGCAGCATATCTTGATGACATTGCTGTCTTTAGTTCCACCTGGGAGGATCACCTGATCCACCTGAAGAAGGCTCTTGAGGCTCTGCAAAGGGCAGGCCTCACTATCAAGGCTACTAAGTGCCAGATAGGGCAGAGTAAGGTTGTGTATTTGGGCCACCTTGTAGGTGGGGGCCAAGTTCAACCACTGGAGAGTAAGATACAGTCCATCAAGGATTGGTCCCCTCCAACCACCCAGACTCAAGTTCGAGCTTTCTTGGGCTTGACTGGGTATTACAGGAAGTTTGTTAAGAACTATGGGTCCATTGTGACTCCTCTTAATGATCTGACATCCAAGAAGATGCCCAAAAAGGTTCAGTGGACAGTAAGCTGTCAAAAGGCATTTGATGACCTGAAGGAGGCCATGTGCTCTGCACCTATCCTGAAAAGTCCTGACTACTCCAAAGAGTTTATTGTCCAAACAGATGCTTCTGAGTTGGGTGTGGGAGCTGTGCTGTCACAACTTAATGTAGATGGTCAAGACCAACCCATTGCTTTTATTAGCAGAAGGTTGACCCCCAGAGAGAAGAATTGGTCAGCTATTGAGAGGGAGGCCTTTGCTGTGGTGTGGGCCCTGAAGAAGCTGAGGCCATACTTGTTTGGCACTCACTTCAAGATTCAGACCGACCATAAGCCCCTCTTGTGGCTAAATCAGATGAAGGGTGAAAACCCCAAACTGCTTAGGTGGTCCATTTCCCTACAGGGGATGGACTTTACAGTGGAGCACCGGCCAGGTACTGACCATGGGAATGCAGATGGTCTCTCCAGGTACTTCCACTTAGGACATGAAGACGAGACTGGTCAAGGCTAGTTTAATGTCCCAGCGTTTGGGGGGGGGTTGTGTAGGAGAGTAGGGTCTGCTATCCTATGGTCACCCCAAATTTTTGCTTTTTGCTTCACTGGTTTTTGACATATTGAGGCTGTGGGCCTGCCAATCAGACCCCCAGCCTGCTGTTCTCTCTACTAAATTAAAACTATGCACCCTAGGTGCATAACCAATTGGAAGTGGATCACCCTGTCAGCCCCTGTACCAGTGTACACTAGGTACCCAGGGCATTGGTGTACCCAAGGCCTGCCAGGGGCTGCAGCATGTATTATGCCACCCCAGGCTTGGCCTAACAATCTGACACAACTGGCTGATCACTCAGCTGGGGTAAGTTGGTGTAATCACCTCTTACTTAGGTGTAGTATACCTATACCTAACCCTAAATGGGACACCTGGTAACCTATAAGTCACTCCTATGGCAGGCCTTAACAATCCTGAAGGCAGAGTGCTTGGTTCCATGTGAGATGGTGCTCTGGCATGAGCTGAGCCTGTCTGCAGTGGTCGGAACAACTTCCTTCTACTGTTTCCAGATATCGTCATACCATATACTCTTAAGTGCATTATGAACCTCGCGGTTAAATGCTATCTTTGGTTTGGCTTTATCAAAACATGTCGAGTAAGGTGTCATACGAATTGGAATACTAACCCCTCGCCAATTCTGGCGACGGGGTTAGCATTCCACCCTTCTAGAGGGACACGACATGTACAGTACCTGAAACCCGGGTAAAATCAGACATAGCCTCAGCTCCACAAAATGGATGCTGCCACCACAGACACAAGTCTGCCCTCCTGCTGCTGGGAGTCCTTCCAGCTTGGGAGGTGTGGACAAAGGGTTTCCTGCCAGGGGAGGTGCGTGCACCACCCCAGACAGGATTTTGTGTATTGGTCAGGTAGGGCTTGAAAGAAACCAGACATGCCTGTGGCTCACAAGGAGCCTCGGTGCATATGCCAGTTCAAACCGGTCCTGGGGCACACCAGTCCCGGGCCTGGGGCGAGCTGGACAAAGGATTGGGGGTGTAACCACCCCCCTTCCTGGTCCCACCCATAGGGAGGGACCTAGCAGGTAGTCCGGCCCCTAGAATCCGAATAAAGGTAGGAGCTGTGTCCTAAGACTTCAGACATCCTGGAATCAACTTGAAACTAAGAAGAAGACGGGAACTTCGACATTCTGCTGCACAGAAGACTGAAGAAAATCTCCCCTGTGGTCAGGGAGTGACCACCTTGCTAACGCAAGCACCATCCAGCGAATCACCGTCTGCTTTGCCGCCGCCTCCCGCCGGAGCCCGAGCCCAGAGACTGACAAGACCTGGACCTCCAGACCTCTCACCGCCCGATCCACAGTCCCTGAAAGGAGGAGACCCGTGGAGACACCGAGACACGTGGAGCCAGCCATCTTGGAACGACTACGACAAGCTGACAAGTGCAACAACCGAGGCTCCCTCCAAGTTGTGCTTTGGGTCCTGAGAAGCCCAACCCTCGAGCAGCATCTGCACCAAAGGTGAGCCCTCCAGCATCTCCACGATCTGCGTGGGGCCCTTCTGCATTTTGCCACTCGACGCGCCTAACCGGTTGCTGGCCCGCTGGCTAGTGGCCATCTTGGCGACGAAATCTACGACAAACACCGCTGGTCTGGTTGCTCCAGACTGGCCCTTGCTCCCCTCCAAAGGAGCAATCCCTCTGACCTTGCTGGTCAGAACCAACAGCTGATTTCCGAATCCTTCTACAATTGCTTTTGCCAAGGCTTGTTTGCTTCGATCAAGTCGCCGACACCGCCGACAGCGAGAGCCTGCGTGGGACAGCTCGTGAGCCGACTCCTGGACGTCGTCGACCTTCAGGGACCACGTGGCTGCGGAGACAAGCTACCCCTCATCACCTGTTTGCGCCCGACATCGCCTGGTACCCACCTGGTGCCACGCTGGTCACTGGCTAGTGACTGTGAACACTGTCCCCTCTGCTTACAGGTCTTCAACATCTCCGATCCACTCTTGGATCCACTGCATCTCTTCCCGACCGACCGCCTGCAGCACTTTTGTCTACAGGCCCCACGGAACAGATAGAAGAAACCCGACGCACTTCGAGGCCTATGCACCCGCTTCCTGTGGGTGAGGTAAAGCTGGCACACCTGTGCCCAAGTGTAGTATTACATCTCTAGTGCCTGTGTTCCAAATCTTAAGTTCCTAGGTCATCCGGAAGATTCCTTTTGCAGTAACTTTGTACTTTTTACGCACCCATTGAAACCTATGGGAGCACGCGTGTGACTATTTGCTCTGCACACGCCACCCGTGGACCTCCTGGTCACTAACTGACGTTAGCTCCTTGTAGGCCCAGCGATTCTAGAGGCCCTAGGCCTTTTCCCTTTTCTGTTCGTGGTACTTATACCACTATTTTAGTATATGGTTCGAGTGGCCACCAGGGCCTATCCATATAAAGTGCAACTTCTGTGTATTATGTGATAATCTTGTTTGACGATTTGTGCTCCTGTGCTCATAAAGAGACTAGGGGTTACTTTGAGAAATAAATACATATATATTTTGAATATATATCTGTGTGGTGTCCTTTCATTGGTATAAAAGGGGGTTACTATTGGTAAAACAGCTTGCTTAACACGCTTCACGAGTTTAGCCTCAAAGACTGCTTAGCCTACGCTACCACTAGGGCAGCTAGTCCAAAAAGGTTGACTTACAACCACACCATAAGGGTTGCTTGGCATGGTACAAGGTGGTCACTAGAACTAGTGAACAGCATATACCAGGCCAACTTCTCACAGATGTAAATGCAGATTTTACGATTAAAATAAAGAGGTGCACTGGGCATTAAGTATTCAGGTGTTGATGATTAAAAAGGGATACCAAATTAGCATACACATCTATGCTACAGTATGCTTTCCATATCTAGGGAAAGGCTTATTCTCTTTCTGTATGGAGTGTACCTTCTCAGTATGAAAGATCTAGGTTTTTTAAAAGGTCTAGCCTATTTGCTTCTGAGACTCTTCTGTGTGACTACGTGCAGGGCATAAATGTGAAAGAATGGCATACAATCCTCTTTCCTAAGCATTAGGGAATTTCAGGGTATGTTATCGTTTAATCCATCTTTGTTCCTTTTCCAAGAGGGAACTCTGACAGTCACCTTGATGTGTTTCTAGTTGTTCTATTATCACCCATTTCTGATCATTGATCGTGTGACAGGCTCTTAGGAAATGGTCCGTCATTTTGGTAGTATTACTTTTACTTCTGATATTAATCTGATGTTCACAAATTCTTGTCTTGACCTTCCTGCTTGCCATTCCTATGTAATGTAACACACAGGGACATGTTATCATATAGATGACGTTGCTGGAATTACCATTAGTGTGTTTTTTGAGGTGCCATGTTTTATTTGGTTCCAAGTCCAGATTACCAATCAATTGGTCACACTTTGACTTAAACACGTAGACCACTTCACTTGGATTATTATTTCTTCACATACTTTTAGAGACGTGCAAAATCAACTCTCTCATGCATGTCCAAGTCCAAATAACCTGTTTTTAACCCTACCCCAGGGACCACATAGTAAAGAATTAGGGTACCCTGGAGGTAGTTTTAACTCTAACATTTTTCACTCTCACAGTATTCACTACTCACTAAAAATGCAAAACAACAAAAAACAGCTCTACTGTAATCAGTGTCGAAGCACACCTAGGAGGCACTCTGCCCCCTGGGTGGGAACCCTAAGATTAAGCATGCCACCACCTAGGTTGGTGGGTGAGGGTTCTTCTGTAAACCAAATGGGTTCCCTGCAAGGGGGACTTTCTCTGATGACTGAGTTAACTAAAGCTTGGCTTTGAGCTCGTTCTCTTTATAATTTTAGGAATATTCAAGTTCCTTCAGGGATGGTATGTTATTATAGTGATGTGCATATCCCCACAGAGATAGTGTGTTATTATAGTGATGTTCATGGCCCCACAAAAATAGTGTTATTATAATGATGTTCAAGTCCCCAAAGAGATAGTGTGTTATCATTGCGATGTTCAGGTCCCTACAGACAGTGTGGGAAGATTAGTGTATTCAAGTCTACAATGAAATAGTGTGTAAAGACAAAGATTGCATCCCCAGGAGTGTTAAACTAATGTTGATCAAGTACAAAGAGAGGTTGTGTGTAATTATAGGAAGGCTCAATCAGCGACAGATTATAATGATGTTCAAGTCCCCACAGAGATAGTGAGTGAAGATGATTGTGTTCTGGTCCCCACTAAAATTGTGTGTAAAAGCAATGCTTAAAGTGTGAAGATGATGATACTCAGGTCCAAACAGGTTTGTGTGTAATGATAGGAATGTTCACGTTCCCTCAGTGACAGTATGTGAAGGAAATCATGATCAAATATCCACACGGATAGTATGTTGATAATGTGAAGTTAAAGTCCCCGAAAAGATTGTATTTGATTACAGTGATTCTCATGTCATTGGGCGTAGCCTGAGCGACCAACATGGAGAACACCTGAAGCAAGTCTCCCTGCTTAAAGCTCTTTTAATCAGGCTATTATCTTTCAAAGCAATGGCAATTTCAACCCCAGGTCTGTGGCCCAGTGCTGGAGGAACTGGGGGGGGGGGGCACACCACCTGTTTCTGGGTCCTGCTTTGTCTTGACCAGGCCGCTGGGCTTCATGGGCGGGGGCAAAAGCGGGGACACCTCGTCCTGGCAATGCCACTATTGACTGGATGAAGTGACCTGCGGAGTGCTTCCTGGAGGAAATCATTTGCTCCCGGGGGTCTGGTGCTCTGTGGTCCCCTACTGCTGATCACAGTAGGGAGTCAGAGGACCAACACAGAGAGTCAGCAGAGCTTCAGTCCAGAGAGACAGGCTACAACCTAGCGGCAAAATGCAAAAAGAACAATTGATGGACAGAATGCAGAACAATGTCATACATTCTCCCCAGTACAGAGATCTAGGCCTAAATCCATCATTTTTTCACTCCCCATGCCATTCCAGTTTGAACCCAGCCAGATGCAAACCGGTCTTGACCCTGCGCCCAATTGGAACAGTCCAGCCCGAACTGCCAGGCCAGGTCCTCCCTGGACTGGAAAGAAGCATCCTATGACCTAGGATTGGCATGGAGAGCAAGGAACACTGGTTTAGAGGTGCGATTATGGTGTGGAACTCTGGTGGCTGGGCCTAGTTTTATTGGTACCGAGCAGGTGGGTGCTGAGAGACTTAACAGGGGGCATTCTCCAGGCCTTGAACCTAGGGGTTCAGCCGCGACCTTCACGGTGTGGCTGCCCCTACATAACACAACTACGTAACAGGGAAGTCCTGTGACTTTTCCGCTGTGGGGCTACCATGCTGGTGGTTGCAAGTGGGTCCACTCACCCCCCAACCTCCCCTCCTTCCCTGTCTCCACCACCTGCCTAAATTATATGATGCACCAAAGCAGTAAAGACTGGGGCTAGTCACTGCCTAGACAGACCCCTGCACCAGACTGAATCAGACAAACTAGACACTATACTAAACTCCATAGATATTTCCAGCATCTCCCTGGAAGTAAAGGTAGATTCTGTGGCAACCAATGTGAAACTCCTGTGGAAAAATCACAGATGCCTCGCAGAACACATCACTCACTCAGAGAGAACATTGGCTGATCTACAGCCACCTACATTTGACCTTCATCCTCAGTTACAGGGCTTAGGACATGATCCGTACTCTGGAACACAGAGCAGAAGTTTCAGAGGACCGTTCTTGCCTCAACAATGTTCGGATAGCTGCAATATGAGTGACTACCTGGTAAAAAGACCTGGTCCTCAACACAGCTTAACATCCTACGTTTCCATCAAGAGGGCCATCTGAGTGCTGGCCTGCTGTCTCAGTGGGAGGCTTTCCATGCTCCATAGTGGCCCAAATGCCACATTATAAGGACTGGAATGCAATACTAGATAGGACACCGAGTCCTGACCCCATACAGGTCGACACTCACTGCTTTCTGCATTCTATACACTGACAGTCCAGAGACAGAGGGCCTCTTTTTTGGGATTCTAGTGTAAATTTCATGCCTTGGGGGTCAAGTAGGTCCACAGAGGCAGGCAGTTAACCCAGACGCCAGCAGCTACATTCCACAAATGTTTTGGGGACCACAGAGATCCTCCTCTGAGGCCTTGGAAAATGGAGATACTTCCTCTGGTGTGCTACAAGAGACGGGGTCACCTCCCAGAGTTACCACCAAAATAGCAGATGCCCTCCTCTAACAGAGGATGTGGCAGTACTCCTTCGGTGCTTATCCTTCATCACCCCTGGGTCCCAGGGGTGTCTCGGGCTCTTGCCCATAGGGCCACTACTTCAGAAGCTCAATATACCATTCAGGTCACACTCACAAATTTACACTTCTGTTTTTCTGTTTTTCCATCAAGAGCATGGGCTACTCTCCCACCCATGATGCCTTTTCTCACGATCCACGCCCCAATTAGGACTTACTTTACCTTGTTCTGTTCTGACTTGGTGAGGAGTGCAGTCTGTGTGTGGGTGGTGGGAGCGGGTGTGTGGAGGCAGGTGAAGTGGCAATGTCAGCAGGCAAAGGGACCCACTCAGGACTGAGGTGCAGCTCAGCAGCACTGTTCGTAGCAGAGTCCATTATTGACCAGGTGGAGTTCGTCAACACTGTAACTGCGGGAGGTGGTTTGATTACGGTTCCTGACATTGGGCGCATCCATACAGATGAGTGGCATAGAGTGGAGTGTTTTAGAATGCAATACCATAAAGTGGAGTGTTGTAGAGGGGAGTGAGGTAAAGTGCATAGGGATAGACTGTAGTGGCATATAGTGCAATAGCACACTGTGGAGTGGAGTGTTGTACAGTAGAATAGTTTAGAGTGCAGTGGCATAGAGAATAGTGGCATAGAGTGGAGTGGCATACAATGGAATAGTGTACAGTGGAGCAGTGTACAGTGGAATACCGTATGGTTTACCGGCATACAGTGTAGTGACAGAGTTGAGTGGCATATAGTGGAGAAGCATAGAGTAAAGGTGAGTGGAGTGTGGTACAGAGGAATAGCACAGAGTGTAGTAGCTTAGAGTGTAGTGACAGAGTGGAGATTAGAATCAAGTAGAATGAAGTAGTGTACAATGTACACTGTACAATATACAATGTAATAGC
The DNA here is from genome assembly GCF_964204655.1 of Triturus cristatus. Classification (NCBI taxonomy): domain Eukaryota; kingdom Metazoa; phylum Chordata; class Amphibia; order Caudata; family Salamandridae; genus Triturus; species Triturus cristatus. Next base: position 1,051,571,348 of record NC_140579.1, read on the forward strand.
ATACAGTGGATTATCGTATCGTGGAGTGGCGTTGTGAGAAGTTGGCCTGGTATATGATGCTCACTAGTTAAAGTGATCACCTTGTACCATGCCAAGCAACCCTTATGGTGTGGTTGTAAGTCAACCTTTTCGGACTAGCTGCCCTAGTGGTAGCGTAGGCTAAGCAGTCTTTGAGGCTAAACTCGTGAAGCGTGTTAAGCCAGCTGTTTTACCAAATGCAACCCCCTTTTATACCAATGAAAGGACACCACACAGATATATATTCAAAATATATATGTATTTATTTCTCAAAGTAACCCCTAGTCTCTTTATGAGCACAGGAGCACAAATCGTCAAACAAGATTACAGTAGAATACACAGAAGTTGCACTTTATATGGATAGGCCCTGGTGGCCGCTCAAACCATATACTAAAATAGTGGTATAAGTACCACGAACAGAAAAGGGAAAAGGCCTAGGGCCTCTAGAATCGCTGGGCCTACAAGGAGCTAACTTCAGTTAGTGACCAGGAGGTCCACGGGTGGCGTGTGCAGAGCAAATAGTCACACGCGTGCTCCCATAGGTTTCAATGGGTGCGTAAAAAGTACAAAGTTACTGCAAAGAGGATCTTCCGGATGGACTAGGAACTCAAGATTTGGAACATAGGCACTAGAGATGTAATACTACACTTGGGCACAGGTGTGCCAGCTTTACCTCACCCACAGGAAGCGGGTGCATAGGCCTCGAAGTGCGTCGGGTTTCTTCTATCTGTTCCGTGGAGCCTGAAGACAAAGATGCTGCAGGCGGTCGGTCCGGGAGAGATGCAGTGGATCCAAGAGTGGATCGGAGATGTTGAAGACCTGTAAGCAGAGGGGACAGTGTTCACAGTCACTAGCCAGTGACCAGCGTGGCACCAGGTGGGTACCAGGCAATGTCGGGTGCAAACAGGAAGAAAGGTGTAGCTTGTCTCTGCAGCCACGTGGTCCCTGGAGGTCGACGATGTCCAGGAGTTGGTTCATGAGCTGTCCCACGCAGGCTCTCGCTGTCGGCGGTGTCGGCGACTTGATCGAAGCAAACAAGCCTTGGCAAAAGCAATTGTTGTAGGAGATGAAATAAGCTGATGGTTCTGACCAGCAAGGTCAGAAGGACTGCTCCTTTGGAGGGGAGCAAGGGCCAGTCTGGAGCAACCAGACCAGTGGTGTATTTTGTAGAGTTCGTCGCCAAGATGGCTACTAGCCAGCGGGCCAGCAACCGGTTAGGCGCGTCGAGTGGCAAAATGCAGAAGGGCCCCACGCAGATCGTGGAGATGCTGGAGGGCTCACCTTTGGTGCAGATGCTGCTCGGGTGTTGGGCTTCTCAGATCCCAAAGCACAACTTGGAGGGAGCCTCGGTTGTTGCACTTGTCAGCTTGTCGTGGTCGTTTCAAGATGGCTGGCTCCACGTGTCTCGGTGCCTCCACGGGTCTCCTCTTTTCAGGGACTGTGGATCGAGCGGTGAGAGGTCTGGAGGTCCAGGTCTTGTCAGTCTCTGGGCTCGGGCTCCGGCGGGAGGCGGTGGCAAAGCAGACGTTGATTCGCTGGATGGTGCTTGCGTTAGCAAGGTGGTCACTCCCTGACCACAGGGGAGATTGGCTTCAGTCCTCTGTGCAGCAGAGCGTCGAAGTTCCCATCTTCTTCTTAGTGTTAAGTTGATTCCAGGATGTCTGAAGTCTTAGGACACAGCTCCTGCCTTTAAGCGGATTCTAGGGGCCGGACTACCTGCTAGGTCCCTCCCTATGGGTGGGACCAGGAAGGGGGGTGGTTACACCCCCAATCCTTTGTCCAGCTCGCCCCAGGCCCGGGACTGGTGTGCCCCAGGACCGGTTTGAACTGGCATATGCACCGAGGCTCCTTGTGAGCCACAGGCATGTCTGGTTTCTTTCAAGCCCTACCTGACCAATACACAAAATCCTGTCTGGGGTGGTGCACGCACCTCCCCTGGCAGGAAACCCTTTGTCCACACCTCCCAAGCTGGAAGGACTCCCAGCAGCAGGAGGGCAGACTTGTGTCTGTGGTGGCAGCATCCATTTTGTGGAGCTGAGGCTATGTCTGAGTTTACCCGGGTTTCAGGTACTGTACATGTCGTGTCCCTCTAGAAGGGTGGAATGCTAACCCCGTCGCCAGAATTGGCGAGGGGTTAGTATTCCAATTCGTATGACACCTTACTCGACATGTTTTGATAAAGCCAAACCAAAGATAGCATTTAACCGTGAGGTTCATAATGCACTTAAGAGTATATGGTATGACGATATCTGGAAACAGTAGAAGGAAGTTGTTCCGACCACTGCAGACAGGCTCAGCTCACGCCAGAGCACCATCTCACATGGAACCAAGCACTCTGCCTTCAGGATTGTTAAGGCCTGCCATAGGAGTGACTTATAGGTTACCAGGTGTCCCATTTAAGGTTAGGTATAGGTATACTACACCTAAGTAAGAGGTGATTACACCAACTTACCCCAGCTGAGTGATCAGCCAGTTGTGTCAAATTGTTAGGCCAAGCCTGGGGTGGCATAATACATGCTTCAGCCCCTGGCAGGCCTTGGGTACACCAATGCCCTGGGTACCTAGTGTACACTGGTACGGGGGCTGACAGGGTGATCCACTTCCAATTGGTTATGCACCTAGGGTGCATAGGTTTAATTTAGTAGAGAGAACAGCAGGCTGGGGGTCTGATTGGCAGGCCCACAGCCTCAATATGTCAAAAACCAGTGAAGCAAAAAGCAAACATTTGGGGTGACCATAGGATAGCAGACCCTACTCTCCTACACAACCCCCCCCCCCCAAACGCTGGGACATTAAACTAGCCTTGACCAGTCTCGTCTTCATGTCCTAAGTGGAAGTACCTGGAGAGACCATCTGCATTCCCATGGTCAGTACCTGGCCGGTGCTCCACTGTAAAGTCCATCCCCTGTAGGGAAATGGACCACCTAAGCAGTTTGGGGTTTTCACCCTTCATCTGATTTAGCCACAAGAGGGGCTTATGGTCGGTCTGAATCTTGAAGTGAGTGCCAAACAAGTATGGCCTCAGCTTCTTCAGGGCCCACGCCACAGCAAAGGCCTCCCTCTCAATAGCTGACCAATTCTTCTCTCTGGGGGTCAACCTTCTGCTAATAAAAGCAATGGGTTGGTCTTGACCATCTACATTAAGTTGTGACAGCACAGCTCCCACACCCAACTCAGAAGCATCTGTTTGGACAATAAACTCTTTGGAGTAGTCAGGACTTTTCAGGATAGGTGCAGAGTAGGCCTGGGCAAAAATTTCGTTCCGTTAGCGGAAATTGCGATAATTTGACATTTTTGCGTTCCGCGGAGAGCGCGAAAATGTCAAAAATTCCGGTTTCCGCAGCTTGGCGATAATTTGTTTCTTGCTCGCGCTGTAAAATGATACATTCTCGCGCGCGCGCGATCGCCTTACCTGAATCCCTGCGTTCGCCGACAAGTTTTCTTGATCCGGTCGCGTTCTCCATGAGATGTTGTATTGTTTTTAGCCATTTGCGCTGTCTCGTGACAGTTCGCGCCCGCAGTGACGTCATGCGTCGCGCGATCACGTCTTTCTTCTCGCGATCATGCACCGCGAGAACAACTCAAAACAAGATGGCCGCGCCCGCAAGCAACCACATGGGTAAGTTGGCGACCCGCAACCATGCAGAAAATCTCGCGAACATGCCGGAAAAAAACTTCCGCATCTTCGCGATATTTCTGCTTGTTTGCGATAATTTTAAACATTCTCGCGATAATTTGCGAAGGTTAATTCCGCAAATTCCGCCCACCCCTAGTGCAGAGCACATGGCCTCCTTCAGGTCATCAAATGCCTTTTGACAGCTTACTGTCCACTGAACCTTTTTGGGCATCTTCTTGGATGTCAGATCATTAAGAGGAGTCACAATGGACCCATAGTTCTTAACAAACTTCCTGTAGTACCCAGTCAAGCCCAAGAAAGCTCGAACTTGAGTCTGGGTGGTTGGAGGGGACCAGTCCTTGATGGATTGTATCTTACTCTCCAGTGGTTGAACTTGGCCTCCACCTACAAGGTGGCCCAAATATACAACCTTACTCTGCCCTATCTGGCACTTAGTAGCCTTGATAGTGAGGCCTGCCCTTTGCAGAGCCTCAAGAGCCTTCTTCAGGTGGATCAGGTGATCCTCCCAGGTGGAGCTAAAGACAGCAATGTCATCAAGATATGCTGCGCAAAAGTCATCCAACCCAGTAAGGACTTGGTTCACCAGCCTTTGGAAGGTGGCAGGTGCATTCTTCAGACCAAAGGGCATCACCACAAACTGGTAGTGCCCACCTGGGGTTGAGAATGCTGTTTTGGCCTTAGACTCCTCAGCTAATCTGATTTGCCAATAGCCAGCTGTTAAGTCAAATGTGCTCAAAAACTTTGCAGAAGATAGTTTGTCTATGAGCTCATCTGCCCTTGGAATAGGGTGTGCATCTGTCCTGGTGACAGCATTGAGTCCTCTGTAATCCACACAGAACCTCATCTCTCTCTTGCCATCTTTGGTGTGAGGTTTGGGGACTAGAACCACTGGGCTAGCCCAGGGGCTCTCTGAGGGTTCAATGACACCTAATTCCAGCATTTTATGTACCTCAGCCTTTATACAGTCCCTGACGTGGTCAGGTTGTCTGTAAAGCTTGTTCTTTACAGGCAGACTGTCACCAGTGTCCACCACATGGGTACACCAGTCAGTTTGACTAGGTATCAAGGAAAACATATGTCAAAATGATTGTAGAACCTGTCTACATTCGGTCTGCTGATGGGCAGTGAGGTTGCCTCCAAGGGTCACTCCTTCAACTGAGCCATCTTCAGGGTTCTGAGACAACAGGTCTGGGAGAGGGTCACTCTCTTCCTCCTGTCCCTCATCTGTAGCCATGAGCAAGCCCATGTCTGCCCTGTCAACATATGCTTTAAGCCTGTTAACATGGAGTACCCTGTGGGGACTCCTGGGAGTTCCTAGGTCGACCAAGTAGGTGACCTCTCCCTTCTTTTCCAGGATTGTATGGGGTCCAGACCATTTGTCTTGGAGTGCTGCTGGGGCCACTGGCTCCAACACCCATACCTTCTGTCCTGGCTGAAACTCAACCAAGACAGCCTTTTGGTCATGCCAAGCTTTCTGTAAGGCCTGGCTTGCCTCAAGGTTTTTGGATGCCTTCTCCATATACTCAGCCATCCTGGAGCGGAGACCAAGTACATAGTCCACTATGTCTAGCTTAGGCTTTTTGAGAGGTAACTCCCATCCTTCCTTCACCAAACACAGTGGGCCTCTCACAGGGTGCCCAAACAACAATTCAAAGGGGCTGTAGCCAACTCCTTTTTGTGGGACCTCTCTGTAAGCAAACAGAAGGCAGGGTAGAAGGATGTCCCATCTTCGCCTGAGCTTTTCAGGTAATCCTTTGATCATACCCTTTAGGGTCTTGTTGAATCTCTCAACAAGCCCATTGCATTGTGGGTGATAAGGGGTGGTGAACTTGTAGTTGACACCACATTCCTTCCACATAGCTGTCAAGTATCCTGACATAAAGTTGGTACCTCTGTCAGATACTACCTCCTTAGGAAACCCCACTCTGGAGAATAGTCCCAGCAGGGCCCTGGCCACAACAGGAGCTGTAGTGGTCCTAAGGGGAATTGCCTCTGGATACCTGGTGGCATGATCCACTACCACCAGTATAAATCTGTGCCCAGATGCAGTGGGAGGATCCATGGGACCCACTATGTCTATTCCCACTCTTTCAAAGGGGACCCCCACCACAGGTAGTGGTATTAGGGGGGCCTTTGTTGTGCCACCTGATTTGCCACTGGCTTGGCAGGTCACACAGGAGCGACAAAACTCCTTTGTATCTTCATTCATATGAGGCCAGTGAAAGTGAGGGACAAGCCTGTCCCAAGTCTTGTTCTGGCCTAAGTGTCCTGCTAAAGGAATATCATGGGCCAAGGTAAGAAGGAAGCCCCTAAATTGCAGAGGTATAACCAACCTCCTGGTAGCACCAGGCTTGGGGTCTCTAGCCTCTGAATAAAGGAGTCCTTCATCCCAATACACTTTATGGGTACCTTGAGCATTCCCAGCAGCCTCAGCAGCAGCCAGCTGTCTGAGGGGTTCAAGAGAGGGACAGGATAACTGAGCCTGCCTCAAGTCAGCCCTTGAAGGTCCCCCTGTCCCCAGAAACTCAACCTGATCAGGTTCAAGCTCTTCAGGGACAGTTCCTTCAGGGTCCTCTAGATCAGCTTCCTGGGAAGGCTGATCATCACTCTGAGGCAGGGGGGAAGGCACAGCCTTGACCCTCCTGTTCTTCTTCTTGGTAGGTGCTTGGTCCATTGTTCCAGGATCCAAGACCTGAGGTTCAGTGAGGCACTTTTTGGCCTGTGACCTGGTCACAGCATGGACATGTGATGATATACCTAACATCTCTGCATGAGTCCTGTACTCCACTTCTGACCATAGAGAACTCTCTAGGTCATTGCCCAACAAACATTCTACTGGGAGGTCTGCACTAACCACAACCCTTTTGAGGCCAGTTACCCCTCCCCATGAGAAGTTAACAACTGCCACACTATGTGAAGTAGTGGCATTGCTGGCATTGGTCACCAGGTAGTTCTCACCTGGTATGTACTGTCCAGGGTCCACAAAGCCTGGTGTCACCATAGTGACACTGGCACATGTGTCCCTGTAGGCTTGAGCCACTTTGTCATTAATTAAAGGAGTCTGTCTGTACTTGCCCAGGTTACTGGGGCTCACAGTCAGGGACAAATCAATGTCCCCATCACAGATCAAGACTGCCTGTGTCAGGGTTCTGTCTAAGTCAGAATCTCCTTCCGTTCCCATAGTGATTCCCACTACACCCTTTGTCTGGGGACCAACACTGCTAACAGTAGTACTGGGAGCAGGTGCCTTAGGGGCAACAGTGTTGGGGGCTCCACCCTTCTTGCAATCACTAGTCCAGTGAGTTGTATTTTTGCAATGATTGCACCAGGGTTTCTTTTGACCTTCTTTCTTCTTTTTGGACTGTTGTTGGGACCCACCCTCCTTAGCAGTAGTTTGGGGCCCTGTTGAAGACTTCTGGTCTTTAGATTTCTGATCTCCACCCTTTTGGTCTGTTTTCTTCTGATCACCCCCTTGGCCCTGGTTCTGGTTCTTTTGCTTAACCCTGGTTCTGACCCATTTGTCTGCCTTCTTTCCCAATTCTTGGGGAGAGGTCAGATCAGAGTCAACCAAGTGTTGATGCAGTTGCTGGTTTTGACAGTTATTTAAAATCTGTTCTCTCATCATCAAATTATACAATCCTGTAAAATCAGATAGTTTACTTCCCAGCAACCAACCCTCCAAAGCCTTAGTGGCACATTCAACATATTCAGACCAGTCCTGAGTCTGTGTCTTTTGGGTGTCTCTGAACATTAACCTGTACTGTTCAGTGGTTAAGCCTAACCCATCTACCAGAACACTCTTCAGGACTCTGTAATTTCTGACATCCTCTTCTCTAACAGTGAGGAGTCTGTCTCTGCCTCTTCCTTCAAAGGAGAGCCAGAGGATTGCTGCCCACTGGTCTTCAGGAACCTGCTGTACTTTGCAGGCTCTCTCAAGAGCAGTTATCCATTTGTGGATGTCATCCCCACTTTTGTAGGGGGGCACAACCTTAGACAGGTTCCTATTATCAAAGACCCTATCTTTGTCCTTAGGGACAATGCTGCCACCAGTGGGTATAGACCCACTCTCTCTAGGTTGCCTAGCCTTGTTCAGTTTTTCTTCCATCAGGGCTACTTCTAGCTCCTGCTTCCTGATCCTCAGCTGGGCTTCCTGCATTCTGGCCTCATGTTCCCTCCTCTGAGGGGTGGTCATCCTTTTCCTGGAGTGACCTTGAGAGCCTCTAGAGCTATGGGAAGCATTGGAGTCACCTGAGCGATTCCTTTGCCTCCCAAGCCCTGTGTTAAGTCCACTGGGGAGATCCAATGGGGTAAACCCACTGTCAATCCCCAATAGCCTTAGTTTAGCTGGGCCAAGTATAACACTTGGCACTGGGCTAGTTCTCCCTTCATCATCACTACTTTCTGTATCCTCACCACTTTCCTCCCCTGTAGTATGATTCTCATCTAAGGGATGGCTATTGGAACTGGGTACCTCTGTAGCATCTTCAGAAGGGGGGCCTCCTGTTCCTGACCCTAAGGGGGCTAACTGGGAAGCTTTCCTGAGTTCTCTCTGATTCTCATCATTTTGCAAGAGTTCTCTGAGCTCAGCAGAGGTAGGGTTCTTGGGCTGTTTAAGGCCTCTAAGAGTTGCCAAATGCCTGAGCTCATTCTGGTTAAGGGTAGCAAAGCTGGATGGTGCCCTCTGGGGGTCACTCTCAACAGGGATGGGTACAGTGGACCCCTCTGCCCCGGCCATTGCTCTTAAGTGTGGGTGGATGTGTTGCAATCTACCTACACTTGGGTTTACCTACTAAACCTATCTAGTAGTTGTAGTCAGGGTGTGCTACTCCCTTTGCTCTACAACAACTAAGTTCAGTAGAACTTATGTATATCTAATCTTGTTTTATATGTACCTACAGGTACCTATGTGATCTTTCAATTGGTAACCAAGAGATTACAATGGTAAAACACAGCAAGCTCAAATCCAACCGCTGCTCACCAATGTGAGAAGTTGGCCTGGTATATGATGCTCACTAGTTAAAGTGATCACCTTGTACCATGCCAAGCAACCCTTATGGTGTGGTTGTAAGTCAACCTTTTCGGACTAGCTGCCCTAGTGGTAGCGTAGGCTAAGCAGTCTTTGAGGCTAAACTCGTGAAGCGTGTTAAGCCAGCTGTTTTACCAAATGCAACCCCCTTTTATACAAATGAAAGGACACCACACAGATATATATTCAAAATATATATGTATTTATTTCTCAAAGTAACCCCTAGTCTCTTTATGAGCACAGGAGCACAAATCGTCAAACAAGATTACAGTAGAATACACAGAAGTTGCACTTTATATGGATAGGCCCTGGTGGCCGCTCAAACCATATACTAAAATAGTGGTATAAGTACCACGAACAGAAAAGGGAAAAGGCCTAGGGCCTCTAGAATCGCTGGGCCTACAAGGAGCTAACTTCAGTTAGTGACCAGGAGGTCCACGGGTGGCGTGTGAAGAGCAAATAGTCACACGCGTGCTCCCATAGGTTTCAATGGGTGCGTAAAAAGTACAAAGTTACTGCAAAGAGGATCTTCCGGATGGACTAGGAACTCAAGATTTGGAACACAGGCACTAGAGATGTAATACTACACTTGGGCACAGGTGTGCCAGCTTTACCTCACCCACAGGAAGAGGGTGCATAGGCCTCGAAGTGCGTCGGGTTTCTTCTATCTGTTCCGTGGAGCCTGAAGACAAAGATGCTGCAGGCGGTCGGTCCGGGAGAGATGCAGTGGATCCAAGAGTGGATCGGAGATGTTGAAGACCTGTAAGCAGAGGGGACAGTGTTCACAGTCACTAGCCAGTGACCAGCGTGGCACCAGGTGGGTACCAGGCAATGTCGGGTGCAAACAGGAAGAAAGGTGTAGCTTGTCTCTGCAGCCACGTGGTCCCTGGAGGTCGACGACGTCCAGGAGTTGGTTCACGAGCTGTACCACGCAGGCTCTCGCTGTCGACGGTGTCGGCGACTTGATCGAAGCAAACAAGCCTTGGCAAAAGCAATTGTTGTAGGAGATGAAATAAGCTGATGGTTCTGACCAGCAAGGTTAGAAGGACTGCTCCTTTGGAGGGGAGCAAGGGCCAGTCTGGAGCAACCAGACCAGTGGTGTATTTTGTAGAGTTCGTCGCCAAGATGGCTACTAGCCAGCGGGCCAGCAACCGGTTAGGCGCGTTGAGTGGCAAAATGCAGAAGGGCCCCACGCAGATCGTGGAGATGCTGGAGGGCTCACCTTTGGTGCAGATGCTGCTCGGGTGTTGGGCTTCTCAGATCCCAAAGCACAACTTGGAGGGAGCCTTGGTTGTTGCACTTGTCAGCTTGTCGTGGTCGTTTCAAGATGGCTGGCTCCACGTGTCTCGGTGCCTCCATGGGTCTCCTCTTTTCAGGGACTGTGGATCGGGCGGTGAGAGGTCTGGAGGTCCAGGTCTTGTCAGTCTCTGGGCTCGGGCTCCGGCGGGAGGCGGCGGCAAAGCAGACGTTGATTCGCTGGATGGTGCTTGCGTTAGCAAGGTGGTCACTCCCTGACCACAGGGGAGATTGGCTTCAGTCCTCTGTGCAGCAGAGCGTCGAAGTTCCCGTCTTCTTCTTAGTGTTAAGTTGATTCCAGGATGTCTGAAGTCTTAGGACACAGCTCCTGCCTTTAAGCGGATTCTAGGGGCCGGACTACCTGCTAGGTCCCTCCCTATGGGTGGGACCAGGAAGGGGGGTGGTTACTCCCCCAATCCTTTGTCCAGCTCACCCCAGGCCCGGGACTGGTGTGCCCCAGGACCGGTTTGAACTGGCATATGCACCGAGGCTCCTTGTGAGCCACAGGCATGTCTGGTTTCTTTCAAGCCCTACCTGACCAATACACAAAATCCTGTCTGGGGTGGTGCACGCACCTCCCCTGGCAGGAAACCCTTTGTCCACACCTCCCAAGCTGGAAGGACTCCCAGCAGCAGGAGGGCAGACTTGTGTCTGTGGTGGCAGCATCCATTTTGTGGAGCTGAGGCTATGTCTGAGTTTACCCGGGTTTCAGGTACTGTACATGTCGTGTCCCTCTAGAAGGGTGGAATGCTAACCCCGTCGCCAGAATTGGCGAGGGGTTAGTATTCCAATTCGTATGACACCTTACTCGACATGTTTTGATAAAGCCAAACCAAAGATAGCATTTAACCGCGAGGTTCATAATGCACTTAAGAGTATATGGTATGACGATATCTGGAAACAGTAGAAGGAAGTTGTTCCGACCACTGCAGACAGGCTCAGCTCACGCCAGAGCACCATCTCACATGGAACCAAGCACTCTGCCTTCAGGATTGTTAAGGCCTGCCATAGGAGTGACTTATAGGTTACCAGGTGTCCCATTTAAGGTTAGGTATAGGTATACTACACCTAAGTAAGAGGTGATTACACCAACTTACCCCAGCTGAGTGATCAGCCAGTTGTGTCAAATTGTTAGGCCAAGCCTGGGGTGGCATAATACATGCTTCAGCCCCTGGCAGGCCTTGGGTACACCAATGCCCTGGGTACCTAGTGTACACTGGTACAGGGGCTGACAGGGTGATCCACTTCCAATTGGTTATGCACCTAGGGTGCATAGGTTTAATTTAGTAGAGAGAACAGCAGGCTGGGGGTCTGATTGGCAGGCCCACAGCCTCAATATGTCAAAAACCAGTGAAGCAAAAAGCAAAAATTTGGGGTGACCATAGGATAGCAGACCCTACTCTCCTACAGGCGTGCACTGCAATAGTGTATAGTACAGTGGTGTACAGTGCAGTGGAATACAGTGAAGTGGCATTGAGTAAAATAGTGTAGAGTGTAGTGTTGTAGAGTGGCATTGAGTACACTGGAATAGAATACAATGGAGTAGTGTAGGGTGGAGGGGCCTGCAGTGGAGTTGTGTAGACTGGAGTGTGATAGAATGGAGTAGTGTAGAGCGTAATAGCATACAGTGAATTGGCGTAGAGTGGAGTGGCGTAGAGTGGAGTGGCGTAGAGTGGAGTGGCGTAGAGTGGAGTGGAGTGACGTAGAGTGAAGTGATGTAGAGTGGCATAGCATAGATTGGAATGACAGAGTGGATTACAGCAATTGGAACAGACACAGTGTGAAAGTGTGAAAACTGATGTAGATGTAATGTGACTGCAATACATTTTGTGAGGTGTATATGGTAATTTTTGGTAGTATGTGTAAATATTGTAAGTAGTATTAAAGTTATAAGTTTTATGAAAAATGTGTTATATATTTACTGCGCTACACCGTGATAGGTTTGTGGTATACCACTGTAAGTTTGCAGCATACCACAGTACATGCAGATGAGAAATCAGTATGTGATTGGCTAATGCCTGTATTAACCAAAGGTATCACCACAGTACTGTGTAGACTTTTTTGCAAGTATTTAAATATTTTTAAAATAGAAAATACATTATAGTACATTATATTTGTAAAATATGGTGTATTTTATGTTTGTTAAGATATATTTCCTTATTTATTTTATGTACTGCCGTACCCTGTACATTTTTATTAATATATAGAGTCTTAGAAATATTTTTCTCTACCTATTAACACTTTCATAAAATGGTAATAGGTAGGGGGAAAATATCAATCCAAATACTTACCCATATCTGAAAGCATAACACAGAACACAGCCAAAGTGTACCTAAAAACATCACAGCTGCCTTTAACTTTTGTGAAGGCAATCATTAGCCAATCACATAATGAATTGACATCATTATGTACTGCAATACTTCTACAAGATATCACAACATTTTGCACAAATGCCACAACTACAGATATCAATACTTTAAAATAGCTTACAATTTGAAAAATACTTACCCTACATACCTGTAGTACCCAAAAGGATCATCTGTGCACAATAACGTGTAATCTGTCCTATTTTAATACAAATCCGACCAGCCGTCTTTGCGATGCGCATGAGTACAAAGTCTATTGAAAATGCATTGGTGCCCAAGCATGTTTCAGGGCCCTCATTTTTTCTTTCCAACCAAAAAAGGATAGGATAGCCTATTCCAAAGTAAAAGATTAAGTTTTCACTGTGATAAAATTGACCCTATTGTATTCAATCAAAATATTGTGGTCAGAAAAATGGGCCTTTTTTCTTTACTTGCCTGAAGGAGGATATAGGGCCTGACATCATATAAGACAGGTTTAAGAACATTTCCAGGTCCATATCAGACAATTTAAAATCCACCAGGTCCCCCAGAGTCTCTCCCCCACTGATGGGTCAATGCGGCTTGTTCAGCTGCCCATAAACAGTTGATGGCAGCTCTTAAATATTGCCTCTGTTTAATACAGGAAGTTAACGATGCAAGAAGGTTATATAAATCAACTTTAAAGGGAAGGAAAATTGAAATAAAAAAATAAAGCATGGTAAGACCTCATAGTGGTGGCGAGGACTAGGGATGATATGAAGTTTTGGGATGTGGTAAACCAGCCTTTTTCAGAGCTAGAGGCCCCAAAAGTGGCACGCCTAATTCCTGGTGATTTCTGGTTCTCCAATTTTTACAAACTTTTTCAATCGGGAAATAAGTCCACCAATATAGGATGAACTATTGCTTGATTCCCCAAAACCCACAAAGTCTCCCGATTCGCATTCACACTCACGGAGTGATTCTAGCCAATGGGAAATATGTTCCCGGAAAAGAACCTGGCCCAGACAGCGTCCCCGCAGATATTTTTAAATCAAATAAAGTCCTGTGTGACCCTTGCAAACTAATGTTTTTAAATCTACTTTCTCAGGTGCTACTCTAGACTCCTGAAGTACAGTCATAGTTGTCCCTATTTTTAATAATAGAGACAGATCTCTGCCATCCTGCTATAGGCCATATTCCTTATTGGACTCCAGCATTACGATTCAGGCTGCGTCCTTTTGTTCCATATGGAGAGATGGGCTGTTGAAAAAACTATCATGAAAGAAATCCACTATATTGCTTTAGGCCAGGTAGTGGCACTGTTGATCAGTGCTCAAACCTTTACCTTATAGCAGTTAAATGTGTAAGTGCCGGAGGAGGGTCACAACATCTGGCCTTTATTGACTTTAGAAGTGCATTTGATTTAGTGAACTGCTTGAAGGTATGACATCAAATTGAAAGGATAGGCAATGAAAAAGAACACCTTGTCCTCATACGGCGCTTCCATCAGGACCTTACGGTTATGGTCGTTTTTTGGCCCCTCTGGGGCATGCTCCCCTCATATTAGTTCCACCAGCGGCATTAGACAGTTTGGCATATTAATTCTGAAGATTCTATTATCTGCTGCTGGTGTTATTCTGATTGTGTTTTTATACTTTATGTCCTTCTCTTCGTACTGTATATTTCTGTAATTGCTTTTATGGCTTTTGCCATTGATTGATTGAGTGACTTTATTATTAAAATATCAAATATTTTATTTAGGAGGGAACACCCCAAAACCCCCTCTCCTGTAACCTTACCATCCTATTCCCTTACCCACCCCAAACCCTAAAAACTCCCTTACCACCCTTTACCCCTACTCACGCCTAAACCCTAAAAAACACACACACATATATATATATATATATATTCACTTAAAAAACCATAGGTTTCACACATGTTATAGTTAGCTGGGCATTTCCTTCGAAAAAAACCAATGAAATTCCCCCGTTATAGTTAGTGCAGGCAACTATAACTCACGCGACCGCAATCCGCTGCTGATGACGTCAGATATTACATCACTGTATTTAGACTCTTATTTACCCATGTCTTCTTCCATTAATTTTTAGCTATACATATATTACAATTTTTTTTTTTCAGAAAGACACATATGTCATCAGTGATGTAATATCTGACGTCATCAGCAGCGGATTGCGGTCGCGTGAGTTATAGTTGCCTGCACTAACTATAACGGGGGAATTTCATTGGTTTTTTTCGAAGGAAATGCCCAGCTAACTATAACATGTGTGAAACCTATGTTTTTTTAAGTGAATTTGCAAGGTTTTTTAAATGCTAATTCCTAACTATAACGTGTGTGAAACCTATGGTTTTTTCAGTGAATTTGTACGATTTTTTAAATGCTAAGTAATGTTTTCATTATTTATTTTTTTTCTTAAGGTTTTTCACCGTGCGCACACCGTGCGCGTGCTGTGGGCGCTTGGTGCGCTTCACGCACCAAGCGCCCACGTTCCTTACCATCACAATTTTTTTTTTTTTTTAATCTCTCCTTTTTGAAAAAAATGTTTTGCCGTGCGCGCACGGTACGCGTAATCGTTACGCGAAGTTCGCGGAATTTTCCGTTTACGCCGTGCGCGAACACTACGCGCATTCCGCGATTTTTCGAAAAAAAAATAAAATTATTTTTTGCCCTTGGGGGCCCTTCTGGGACCCCCTGACAAAGGCTAGGGGGTCAGGAACTGTCCACCCTGCCCCCTTTTCACGTTTTCCACCTTTGTTTTTCACCCCCTCAGACTGCGAGAGACAAAATGGCGGCCGACACTTCCTGGTTTCGACCGATTCGAATGTTTACTAAGATCTAAGAACCAATCAGAATCGCGCTCGTGCACGGCGGCGTGCGCGTACGGTAAGCTTACGGTGCGCGCTCGGAGCGCGCCTATAGATATATATATTGATTTAAATGCTATTTTCTCAGGAAATACTGAACAGATTTACACGAGACCTTCAAAAGGCACATCCCTGACCTGAGGGCTACCTCTCTGCCAAATTTCAAGTAATTCTGTTCAGCCGTTCGGGCTGTAGCTCGGACTAAAGGTCCTATGGAAAAATGCATGGGGAAAACGCGTTTTGGGACCCCCCCTTTTTCTCAGCCCCCGCTTGACGAATCCCCCCCGAGACTTTCAGGGAAGGAGCGGAGCGCCCCAACTATTTTGAGAATTTTGGGAGGATTCGTCAATCGGCGCCAAAGTTATTCCAAATAGAATGTTGCGGATTTCCTATGGAAACACGGTCCTAACTATAACTATCTACTGGCGACCGCCAGTAGATAATATATATATAGCCAATAAAGCTGCTGGACCTGTTGTGCGCGTGTGTGGCTCGTTCTTCTTCTTGCTGAAGGGAACTTGGTTCTGGATATTATGTGCGCGGCCACAGCGCACTTGAGCCCCCACCCTACAAGTTGTTCAGTGTTAACAGTGGCAAACAATTGGGAATACCTCGCGCACCGGGGAAACACTGAACCTCCGCTTTTTGCAGCAGTTACCTACCCGTTGGATGGACCGTGACTGCACGAGGGGGCATCTTGCACTGTTGGGATGTTCCGAGGTCTCGGCTGCACTTTGCGGAAGGGTGAGCGTCCAGGCCAGCTGCTTTTTCCACAAGCTAGATCCAGGTACGTTGGGAGAAGAGGCAGTCACCGCCCACAAGGGTAGTACTCACGCCGTTTGACTGCCTTTGCGAAAACTCGGAGCGCTGAGTTCTGAGAAACTCCCTAGTACCTGCCAGATGACTACAGCCAATCGCAGTGAGACAAGCTGGTTTAAAAGGTGGACACTAATGAGCATTCATGATTTTAAGGCATTTGAAAAAGTTTGATTACGAAACGCGTCATGCCCTGAATAGCCAATAAAGCTGCTGGACCTGTTGTGCGCGTGTGTGGCTCGTTCTTCTTCTTGCTGAAGGGAACTTGGTTCTGGATATTATGTGCGCGGCCACAGCGCACTTGAGCCCCCACCCTACAAGTTGTTCAGTGTTAACAGTGGCAAACAATTGGCAAATACCTCGCGGACCGGGGAAACACTGAACCTCCGCTTTTTGCAGCAGTTACCTACCCGTTGGATGGACCGTGACTGCACGAGGGGGCATCTTGCACTGTTGGGATGTTCCGAGGTCTCGGCTGCACTTTGCGGAAGGGTGAGCGTCCAGGCCAGCTGCTTTTTCCACAAGCTAGATCCAGGTACGTTGGGAGAAGAGGCAGTCACCGCCCACCAGGGTAGTACTCACGCCGTTTGACTGCCTTTGCGAAAACTCGGAGCGCTAAGTTCTGAGATACTCCCTAGTACCTGCCAGATGACTACAGCCAATCGCAGTGAGACAAGCTGGTTTAAAAGGTGGACACTAATGAGCATTCATGATTTTAAGGCATTTGAAAAAGTTTGATTACGAAACGCGTCATGCCCTGAATAGCCAAATAAAGCTGCTGGACCTGTTGTGCGCGTGTGTGGCTCGTTCTTCTTCTTGCTGAAGGGAACTTGGTTCTGGATATTATGTGCGCGGCCACAGCGCACTTGAGCCCCCACCCTACAAGTTGTTCAGTGTTAACAGTGGCAAACAATTGGGAATACCTCGCGGACCGGGGAAACACTGAACCTCCGCTTTTTGCAGCAGTTACCTACCCGTTGGATGGACCGTGACTGCACGAGGGGGCATCTTGCACTGTTGGGATGTTCCGAGGTCTCGGCTGCACTTTGCGGAAGGGTGAGTGTGAGAAGTTGGCCTGGTATATGATGCTCACTAGTTAAAGTGATCACCTTGTACCATGCCAAGCAACCCTTATGGTGTGGTTGTAAGTCAACCTTTTCGGACTAGCTGCCCTAGTGGTAGCGTAGGCTAAGCAGTCTTTGAGGCTAAACTCGTGAAGCGTGTTAAGCCAGCTGTTTTACCAAATGCAACCCCCTTTTATACCAATGAAAGGACACCACACAGATATATATTCAAAATATATATGTATTTATTTCTCAAAGTAACCCCTAGTCTCTTTATGAGCACAGGAGCACAAATCGTCAAACAAGATTATCACAGAATACACAGAAGTTGCACTTTATATGGATAGGCCCTGGTGGCCACTCGAACCATATACTAAAATAGTGGTATAAGTACCACGAACAGAAAAGGGAAAAGGCCTAGGGCCTCTAGAATCGCTGGGCCTACAAGGAGCTAACGTCAGTTAGTGACCAGGAGGTCCACAGGTGGCGTGTGCAGAGCAAATAGTCACACGCGTGCTCCCATAGGTTTCAATGGGTGCGTAAAAAGTACAAAGTTACTGCAAAAGGAATCTTCCGGATGACCTAGGAACTTAAGATTTGGAACACAGGCACTAGAGATGTATTACTACACATGGGCACCGGAGTACCAGCTTTACCTCACCCACAGGAAGCGGGTGCATAGGCCTCAAAGTGCGTCGGGTTTCTTCTATCTGTTCCGTTGAGCCTGGGACAAAGATGCTGCAGGCGGTCGGTCGGGAAGGGATGCAGTGGATCCAAGAGTGGATCGGAGATGTCGAAGACCTGTAAGCAGAGGGGACAGTGTTCACAGTCACTAGCCAGTGACCAGCGGGGCACCAGGTGGGTACCAGGCGATGTCGGGTGCAAACAGGTGATGAGGGGTAGCTTGTCTCCGCAGCCACGTGGTCCCTGAAGGTCGACGACGTCCAGGAGTCGGCTCACGAGCTGTCCCACGCAGGCTCTCGCTGTCGGCGGTGTCGGCGACTTGATCGAAGCAAACAAGCCTTGGCAAAAGCAATTGCAGGAGGATTCGGAAATCAGCTGTTGGTTCTGACCAGCAAGGTCAGAGGGATTGCTCCTTTGGAGGGGAGCAAGGGCCAGTCTGGAGCAACCAGACCAGCGGGGTTTGTCGTAGATTTCGTCGCCAAGATGGCCACTAGCCAGCGGGCCAGCAACCGGTTAGGCGCGTCGAGTGGCAAAATGCAGAAGGGCCCCACGCAGATCGTGGAGATGCTGGAGGGCTCACCTTTGGTGCAGATGCTGCTCGAGGGTTGGGCTTCTCAGGACCCAAAGCACAACTTGGAGGGAGCCTCGGTTGTTGCACTGGTCAGCTTGTCGTAGTCGTTCCAAGATGGCTGGCTCCACGTGTCTCGGTGCCTCCACGGGTCTCCTCTTTGCAGGGACTGTGGATCGGGCGGTGAGAGGTCTGGAGGACCAGGTCTTGTCAGTCTCTGGGCTCGGGCTCCGGCGGGAGGCGGCGGCAAAGCAGACGGTGATTCGCTGGATGGTGCTTGCGTTAGCAAGGTGGTCACTCCCTGACCACAGGGGAGATTTTCTTCAGTCTTCTGTGCAGCAGAATGTCGAAGTTCCCGTCTTCTTCTTAGTTTCAAGTTGATTCCAGGATGTCTGAAGTCTTAGGACACAGCTCCTACCTTTAAGCGGATTCTAGGGGCCGGACTACCTGCTAGGTCCCTCCCTATGGGTGGGACCAGGAAGGGGGGTGGTTACACCCCCAATCCTTTGTCCAGCTCGCCCCAGGCCCGGGACTGGTGTGCCCCAGGACCGGTTTGAACTGGCATATGCACCGAGGCTCCTTGTGAGCCACAGGCATGTCTGGTTTCTTTCAAGCCCTACCTGACCAATACACAAAATCCTGTCTGGGGTGGTGCACGCACCTCCCCTGGCAGGAAACCCTTTGTCCACACCTCCCAAGCTGGAAGGACTCCCAGCAGCAGGAGGGCAGACTTGTGTCTGTGGTGGCAGCATCCATTTTGTGGAGCTGAGGCTATGTCTGATTTTACCCGGGTTTCAGGTACTGTACATGTCGTGTCCCTCTAGAAGGGTGGAATGCTAACCCCGTCGCCAGAATTGGCGAGGGGTTAGTATTCCAATTCGTATGACACCTTACTCGACATGTTTTGATAAAGCCAAACCAAAGATAGCATTTAACCGCGAGGTTCATAATGCACTTAAGAGTATATGGTATGACGATATCTGGAAACAGTAGAAGGAAGTTGTTCCGACCACTGCAGACAGGCTCAGCTCATGCCAGAGCACCATCTCACATGGAACCAAGCACTCTGCCTTCAGGATTGTTAAGGCCTGCCATAGGAGTGACTTAGAGGTTACCAGGTGTCCCATTTAAGGTTAGGTATAGGTATACTACACCTAAGTAAGAGGTGATTACACCAACTTACCCCAGCTGAGTGATCAGCCAGTTGTGTCAGATTGTTAGGCCAAGCCTGGGGTGGCATAATACATGCTGCAGCCCCTGGCAGGCCTTGGGTACACCAATGCCCTGGGTACCTAGTGTACACTGGTACAGGGGCTGACAGGGTGATCCACTTCCAATTGGTTATGCACCTAGGGTGCATAGTTTTAATTTAGTAGAGAGAACAGCAGGCTGGGGGTCTGATTGGCAGGCCCACAGCCTCAATATGTCAAAAACCAGTGAAGCAAAAAGCAAAAATTTGGGGTGACCATAGGATAGCAGACCCTACTCTCCTACACAACCCCCCCCCAAACGCTGGGACATTAAACTAGCCTTGACCAGTCTCGTCTTCATGTCCTAAGTGGAAGTACCTGGAGAGACCATCTGCATTCCCATGGTCAGTACCTGGCCGGTGCTCCACTGTAAAGTCCATCCCCTGTAGGGAAATGGACCACCTAAGCAGTTTGGGGTTTTCACCCTTCATCTGATTTAGCCACAAGAGGGGCTTATGGTCGGTCTGAATCTTGAAGTGAGTGCCAAACAAGTATGGCCTCAGCTTCTTCAGGGCCCACACCACAGCAAAGGCCTCCCTCTCAATAGCTGACCAATTCTTCTCTCTGGGGGTCAACCTTCTGCTAATAAAAGCAATGGGTTGGTCTTGACCATCTACATTAAGTTGTGACAGCACAGCTCCCACACCCAACTCAGAAGCATCTGTTTGGACAATAAACTCTTTGGAGTAGTCAGGACTTTTCAGGATAGGTGCAGAGCACATGGCCTCCTTCAGGTCATCAAATGCCTTTTGACAGCTTACTGTCCACTGAACCTTTTTGGGCATCTTCTTGGATGTCAGATCATTAAGAGGAGTCACAATGGACCCATAGTTCTTAACAAACTTCCTGTAATACCCAGTCAAGCCCAAGAAAGCTCGAACTTGAGTCTGGGTGGTTGGAGGGGACCAATCCTTGATGGACTGTATCTTACTCTCCAGTGGTTGAACTTGGCCCCCACCTACAAGGTGGCCCAAATACACAACCTTACTCTGCCCTATCTGGCACTTAGTAGCCTTGATAGTGAGGCCTGCCCTTTGCAGAGCCTCAAGAGCCTTCTTCAGGTGGATCAGGTGATCCTCCCAGGTGGAACTAAAGACAGCAATGTCATCAAGATATGCTGCGCAAAAGTCATCCAACCCAGTAAGGACTTGGTTCACCAGCCTTTGGAAGGTGGCAGGTGCATTCTTCAGACCAAAGGGCATCACCACAAACTGATAATGCCCACCTGGGGTTGAGAATGCTGTTTTGGCCTTAGACTCCTCAGCTAACCTGATTTGCCAATAGCCAGCTGTCAAGTCAAATGTGCTCAAAAACTTTGCAGAAGCTAGTTTGTCTATGAGCTCATCTGCCCTTGGAATAGGGTGTGCATCTGTCCTGGTGACAGCATTGAGTCCTCTGTAATCCACACAGAACCTCATCTCTCTCTTGCCATCTTTGGTGTGAGGTTTGGGGACCAGAACCACTGGGCTAGCCCAGGGGCTCTCTGAGGGTTCAATGACACCTAATTCCAGCATTTTATGTACCTCAGCCTTTATACAGTCCCTGACGTGGTCAGGTTGTCTGTAAAGTTTGTTCTTTACAGGCAGACTGTCACCAGTGTCCACAACATGGGTACACCAGTCAGTTTGACTAGGTATCAAGGAAAACATATGTGAAAATGATTGTAGAACCTGTCTACATTCGGTCTGCTGATGGGCAGTGAGGTTGCCTCCAAGGGTCACTCCTTCAACTGAGCCATCTTCAGGGTTCTGAGACAACAGGTCTGGGAGAGGGTCACTCTCTTCCTCCTGTCCCTCATCTGTAGCCATGAGCAAGCCCATGTCTGCCCTGTCAACATATGCTTTAAGCCTGTTAACATGGAGTACCCTGTGGGGACTCCTGGGAGTTCCTAGGTCGACCAAGTAGGTGACCTCTCCCTTCTTTTCCAGGATTGTATGGGGTCCAGACCATTTGTCTTGGAGTGCTGCTGGGGCCACCGGCTCCAACACCCATACCTTCTGTCCTGGCTGATACTCAACCAAGACAGCCTTTTGGTCATGCCAAGCTTTCTGTAAGGCCTGGCTTGCCTCAAGGTTTTTAGATGCCTTCTCCATATACTCAGCCATCCTGGAGCGGAGACCAAGTACATAGTCCACTATGTCTAGCTTAGGCTTTTTGAGAGGTAACTCCCATCCTTCCTTCACCAAACACAGTGGGCCTCTCACAGGGTGCCCAAACAACAATTCAAAGGGGCTGTAGCCAACTCCTTTTTGTGGGACCTCTCTGTAAGCAAACAGAAGGCAGGGTAGAAGGATATCCCATCTTCGCCTGAGCTTTTCAGGTAATCCTTTGATCATACCCTTTAGGGTCTTGTTGAATCTCTCAACAAGCCCATTGCATTGTGGGTGATAAGGGGTGGTGAACTTGTAGTTGACACCACATTCCTTCCACATAGCTGTCAAGTATCCTGACATAAAGTTGGTACCTCTGTCAGATACTACCTCCTTAGGAAACCCCACTCTGGAGAATACTCCCAGCAGGGCCCTGGCCACAACAGGAGCTGTAGTGGTCCTAAGGGGAATTGCCTCTGGATACCTGGTGGCATGATCCACTACCACCAGTATAAATCTGTGTCCAGATGCAGTGGGAGGATCCATGGGACCCACTATGTCTATTCCCACTCTTTCAAAGGGGACCCCCACCACAGGTAGTGGTATTAGGGGGGCCTTTGTTGTGCCACCTGATTTGCCACTGGCTTGGCAGGTAACACAGGAGCGACAAAACTCCTTTGTATCTTCATTCATATGAGGCCAGTGAAAGTGAGGGACAAGCCTGTCCCAAGTCTTGTTCTGGCCTAAGTGTCCTGCTAAAGGAAGGTCATGGGCCAAGGTAAGAAGGAAGCCCCTAAATTGCAGAGGTATGACCAACCTCCTGGTTGCACCAGGCTTGGGGTCTCTAGCCTCTGAATAAAGGAGCCCTTCATCCCAATACACTTTATGGGTACCTTGAGCATTCCCAGCAGCCTCAGCAGCAGCCAGCTGTCTGAGGGGTTCAAGAGAGGGACAGGATAACTGAGCCTGCCTCAAGTCAGCCCTTGAAGGTCCCCCTGTCCCCAGAAACTCAACCTGATCAGGTTCAAGCTCTTCAGGGACAGTTCCTTCAGGGTCCTCTAGATCAGCTTCCTGGGAAGGCTGATCATCACTCTGAGGCAGGGGGGAAGGCACAGCCTTGACCCTCCTGTTCTTCTTCTTGGTAGGTGCTTGGTCCATTGTTCCAGGATCCAAGACCTGTGGTTCAGTGAGGCACTTTTTGGCCTGTGACCTGGTCACAGCAAGGACATGTGATGATATACCTAACATCTCTGCATGAGTCCTGTACTCCACTTCTGACCATAGAGAACTCTCTAGGTCATTGCCCAACAAACATTCTACTGGGAGGTCTGCACTAACCACAACCCTTTTGAGGCCAGTTACCCCTCCCCATGAGAAGTTAACAACTGCCACACTATGTGAAGTAGTGGCATTGCTGGCATTGGTCACCAGGTAGTTCTCACCTGGTATGTACTGTCCAGGATCCACAAAGCCTGGTGTCACCATAGTGACACTGGCACATGTGTCCCTGTAGGCTTGAGCCACTTTGTCATTAATTAAAGGAGTCTGTCTGTACTTGCCCAGGTTACTGGGGCTCACAGTCAGGGACAAATCAATGTCCCCATCACAGATCAAGACTGCCTGTGTAAGGGTTCTGTCTAAGTCAGAATCTCCTTCAGTTCCCATAGTGATTCCCACTACACCCTTTGTCTGGGGACCAACACTGCTAACAGTAGTACTGGGAGCAGGTGCCTTAGGGGCAACAGTGTTGGGGGCTCCACCCTTTTTGCAATCACTAGTCCAGTGAGTTGTATTTTTACAATGATTGCACCAGGGTTTCTTCTGACCTTCTTTCTTCTTTTTGGACTGTTGGGACCCACCCTCCTTAGTAGTAGTTTGGGGCCCTGTTGAAGACTTCTGGTCTTTAGGTTTCTGATCTCCACCCTTTTGGTCTGTTTTCTTCTGATCACCCCCTTGGCCCTGGTTCTGGTTCTTTTGCTTAACCCTGGTTCTGACCCATTTGTCTGCCTTCTTTCCCAATTCTTGGGGAGAGGTCAGATCAGAGTCAACCAAGTGTTGATGCAGTTGCTGGTTTTGACAGTTATTTAAAATCTGCTCTCTCATCATCAAATTATACAATCCTGTAAAATCAGATACCTTACTTCCCAGCAACCAACCCTCCAAAGCCTTAGTGGCACATTCAATGTATTCAGACCAGTCCTGAGTCTGTGTCTTTTGGGTGTCTCTGAACATTAACCTGTACTGTTCAGTGGTTAAGCCTAACCCATCTACCAGAACACTCTTCAGGACTCTGTAGTTTCTGACATCCTCTTCTCTAACAGTGAGGAGTCTGTCTCTGCCTCTTCCTTCAAAGGAGAGCCAGAGGATTGCTGCCCACTGGTCTTCAGGAACCTGCTGTACTTTGCAGGCTCTCTCAAGAGCAGTTATCCATTTGTGGATGTCATCCCCACTTTTGTAGGGGGGCACAACCTTAGACAGGTTCCTATTGTCAAAGACCCTATCTTTGTCCTTAGGGACAATGCTGCCACCAGTGGGTATAGACCCACTCTCTTTATGCTGTCTAGCCTTGCTAAGTTTCTCTTCCATCAGGGCTACTTCTAGCTCCTGCTTCCTGATCCTCAGCTGAGCCTCTTGCATCTTGGCCTCATGTTCCCTCCTCTGAGGGGTGGTCATCCTTCTCCTGGAGTGACCATGAGAGCCTCTAGAGCCATGGGAAGCATTGGAGTCACCTGAGCGATTCCTTTGCCTTCCAAGCCCTGTGTTAAGTCCACTGGGGAGATCCAGTGGGTTGAACCCACTGTCAGTCCCCAATAGCCTTGGTTTAGCTGGGCCAAGTATAATACTTGGCACTGGGCTAGTTCTCCCTTCATCCTCACTACTGTCAGTATCCTTTTCACTCTCATCCTCTGTGGTAGGCATCCCATCTAAGGGGTGACTATTGGGAAGGGGTACTTCAGTGGCATCTTTAGAAGGGGGGCCTCCTGTTCCTGTCCCTAAGGGGGCTAACTGGGAAGCTTTCTTGAGTGCTCTCTGATTCTCATCATTCTGTAAGAGCTCTCTGAGCTCAGCAGAGTTTGGGTTCTTGGGCTGTTTAAGGCCTCTAAGAGTTGCCAAATGCCTGAGCTCATTCTGATTAAGGGTAGCAAAGCTGGATGGTGCCCTCTGGGGGTCACTCTCAACAGAGATGGGTACAGTGGACCCCTCTGCCCCGGCCATTGCTCTTAAGTGTGGGTGGATGTGTTGCAATCTACCTACACTTGGGTTTACCTACTAAACCTATCTAGTAGTTGTAGTCAGGGTGTGCTACTCCCTTTGCTCTACAACAACTAAGTTCAGTAGAACTTAAGTATATCTAATCTTGTTTTATATGTACCTACAGGTACCTATGTGATCTTTCAATTGGTAACCAAGAGATTACAATGGTAAAACACAGCAAGCTCAAATCCAACCGCTGCTCACCAATGTGAGAAGTTGGCCTGGTATATGATGCTCACTAGTTAAAGTGATCACCTTGTACCATGCCAAGCAACCCTTATGGTGTGGTTGTAAGTCAACCTTTTCGGACTAGCTGCCCTAGTGGTAGCGTAGGCTAAGCAGTCTTTGAGGCTAAACTCGTGAAGCGTGTTAAGCCAGCTGTTTTACCAAATGCAACCCCCTTTTATACCAATGAAAGGACACCACACAGATATATATTCAAAATATATATGTATTTATTTCTCAAAGTAACCCCTAGTCTCTTTATGAGCACAGGAGCACAAATCGTCAAACAAGATTATCACAGAATACACAGAAGTTGCACTTTATATGGATAGGCCCTGGTGGCCACTCGAACCATATACTAAAATAGTGGTATAAGTACCACGAACAGAAAAGGGAAAAGGCCTAGGGCCTCTAGAATCGCTGGGCCTACAAGGAGCTAACGTCAGTTAGTGACCAGGAGGTCCACGGGTGGCGTGTGCAGAGCAAATAGTCACACGCGTGCTCCCATAGGTTTCAATGGGTGCGTAAAAAGTACAAAGTTACTGCAAAAGGAATCTTCCGGATGACCTAGGAACTTAAGATTTGGAACACAGGCACTAGAGATGTATTACTACACATGGGCACCGGAGTACCAGCTTTACCTCACCCACAGGAAGCGGGTGCATAGGCCTCAAAGTGCGTCGGGTTTCTTCTATCTGTTCCGTTGAGCCTGGGACAAAGATGCTGCAGGCGGTCGGTCGGGAAGGGATGCAGTGGATCCAAGAGTGGATCGGAGATGTCGAAGACCTGTAAGCAGAGGGGACAGTGTTCACAGTCACTAGCCAGTGACCAGCGGGGCACCAGGTGGGTACCAGGCGATGTCGGGTGCAAACAGGTGATGAGGGGTAGCTTGTCTCCGCAGCCACGTGGTCCCTGAAGGTCGACGACGTCCAGGAGTCGGCTCACGAGCTGTCCCACGCAGGCTCTCGCTGTCGGCGGTGTCGGCGACTTGATCGAAGCAAACAAGCCTTGGCAAAAGCAATTGCAGGAGGATTCGGAAATCAGCTGTTGGTTCTGACCAGCAAGGTCAGAGGGATTGCTCCTTTGGAGGGGAGCAAGGGCCAGTCTGGAGCAACCAGACCAGCGGGGTTTGTCGTAGATTTCGTCGCCAAGATGGCCACTAGCCAGCGGGCCAGCAACCGGTTAGGCGCGTCGAGTGGCAAAATGCAGAAGGGCCCCACGCAGATCGTGGAGATGCTGGAGGGCTCACCTTTGGTGCAGATGCTGCTCGAGGGTTGGGCTTCTCAGGACCCAAAGCACAACTTGGAGGGAGCCTCGGTTGTTGCACTGGTCAGCTTGTCGTAGTCGTTCCAAGATGGCTGGCTCCACGTGTCTCGGTGCCTCCACGGGTCTCCTCTTTGCAGGGACTGTGGATCGGGCGGTGAGAGGTCTGGAGGTCCAGGTCTTGTCAGTCTCTGGGCTCGGGCTCCGGCGGGAGGCGGCGGCAAAGCAGACGGTGATTCGCTGGATGGTGCTTGCGTTAGCAAGGTGGTCACTCCCTGACCACAGGGGAGATTTTCTTCAGTCTTCTGTGCAGCAGAATGTCGAAGTTCCCGTCTTCTTCTTAGTTTCAAGTTGATTCCAGGATGTCTGAAGTCTTAGGACACAGCTCCTACCTTTAAGCGGATTCTAGGGGCCGGACTACCTGCTAGGTCCCTCCCTATGGGTGGGACCAGGAAGGGGGGTGGTTACACCCCCAATCCTTTGTCCAGCTCGCCCCAGGCCCGGGACTGGTGTGCCCCAGGACCGGTTTGAACTGGCATATGCACCGAGGCTCCTTGTGAGCCACAGGCATGTCTGGTTTCTTTCAAGCCCTACCTGACCAATACACAAAATCCTGTCTGGGGTGGTGCACGCACCTCCCCTGGCAGGAAACCCTTTGTCCACACCTCCCAAGCTGGAAGGACTCCCAGCAGCAGGAGGGCAGACTTGTGTCTGTGGTGGCAGCATCCATTTTGTGGAGCTGAGGCTATGTCTGATTTTACCCGGGTTTCAGGTACTGTACATGTCGTGTCCCTCTAGAAGGGTGGAATGCTAACCCCGTCGCCAGAATTGGCGAGGGGTTAGTATTCCAATTCGTATGACACCTTACTCGACATGTTTTGATAAAGCCAAACCAAAGATAGCATTTAACCGCGAGGTTCATAATGCACTTAAGAGTATATGGTATGACGATATCTGGAAACAGTAGAAGGAAGTTGTTCCGACCACTGCAGACAGGCTCAGCTCATGCCAGAGCACCATCTCACATGGAACCAAGCACTCTGCCTTCAGGATTGTTAAGGCCTGCCATAGGAGTGACTTAGAGGTTACCAGGTGTCCCATTTAAGGTTAGGTATAGGTATACTACACCTAAGTAAGAGGTGATTACACCAACTTACCCCAGCTGAGTGATCAGCCAGTTGTGTCAGATTGTTAGGCCAAGCCTGGGGTGGCATAATACATGCTGCAGCCCCTGGCAGGCCTTGGGTACACCAATGCCCTGGGTACCTAGTGTACACTGGTACAGGGGCTGACAGGGTGATCCACTTCCAATTGGTTATGCACCTAGGGTGCATAGTTTTAATTTAGTAGAGAGAACAGCAGGCTGGGGGTCTGATTGGCAGGCCCACAGCCTCAATATGTCAAAAACCAGTGAAGCAAAAAGCAAAAATTTGGGGTGACCATAGGATAGCAGACCCTACTCTCCTACAGTGAGTGTGAGAAGTTGGCCTGGTATATGCTGTTCACTAGTTCTAGTGACCACCTTGTACCATGCCAAGCAACCCTTATGGTGTGGTTGTAAGTCAACCTTTTCGGACTAGCTGCCCTAGTGGTAGCGTAGGCTAAGCAGTCTTTGAGGCTAAACTCGTGATGCGTGTTAAGCAAGCTGTTTTACCAATAGTAACCCCCTTTTATACCAATGAAAGGACACCACACAGATATATATTCAAAATATATATGTATTTATTTCTCAAAGTAACCCCTAGTCTCTTTATGAGCACAGGAGCACAAATCGTCAAACAAGATTATCACAGAATACACAGAAGTTGCACTTTATATGGATAGGCCCTGGTGGCCACTCGAACCATATACTAAAATAGTGGTATAAGTACCACGAACAGAAAAGGGAAAAGGCCTAGGGCCTCTAGAATCGCTGGGCCTACAAGGAGCTAACGTCAGTTAGTGACCAGGAGGTCCACGGGTGGCGTGTGCAGAGCAAATAGTCACACGCGTGCTCCCATAGGTTTCAATGGGTGCGTAAAAAGTACAAAGTTACTGCAAAAGGAATCTTCCGGATGACCTAGGAACTTAAGATTTGGAACACAGGCACTAGAGATGTAATACTACACTTGGGCACCGGAGTGCCAGCTTTACCTCACCCACAGGAAGCGGGTGCATAGGCCTCGAAGTGCGTCGGGTTTCTTCTATCTGTTCCGTGGGGCCTGTAGACAAAAGTGCTGCAGGCGGTCGGTCGGGAAGAGATGCAGTGGATCCAAGAGTGGATCGGAGATGTTGAAGACCTGAAAGCAGAGGGGACAGTGTTCACAGTCACTAGCCAGTGACCAGCGTGGCACCAGGTGGGTACCAGGCGATGTCGGGTGCAAACAGGAAGGAAGGTGTAGCTTGACTCTGCAGCCACGTGGTCCCTGAAGGTCGACGACGTCCAGGAGTCGAGTCACGAGCTGTCCCACGCAGGCTCTCGCTGTCGGCGGTGTCGGCGACTTGATCGAAGCAAACAAGCCTTGGCAAAAGCAGTTGTTGTAGGCAAGGAGTTTAAGCTGATGGTTCTGACCAGCAAGGTCAGAGGAACTGCTCCTTTGGAGGGGAGCAAGGGCCAGTCTGGAGCAACCAGACCAGCGGTGTTTGTCGTAGATTTCGTCGCCAAGATGGCCACTAGCCAGCGGGCCAGCAACCGGTTAGGCGCGTCGAGTGGCAAAATGCAGAAGGGCCCCACGCAGATCGTGGAGATGCTGGAGGGCTCACCTTTGGTGCAGATGCTGCTCGAGGGTTGGGCTTCTCAGGACCCAAAGCACAACTTGGAGGGAGCCTCGGTTGTTGCACTGGTCAGCTTGTCGTAGTCGTTTCAAGATGGCTGGCTCCACGTGTCTCGGTGCCTCCACGGGTCTCCTCTTTGCAGGGACTGTGGATCGGGCGGTGAGAGGTCTGGAGGTCCAGGTCTTGTCAGTCTCTGGGCTCGGGCTCCGGCGGGAGGCGGCGGCAAAGCAGACGTTGATTCGCTGGATGGTGCTTGCGTTAGCAAGGTGGTCACTCCCTGACCACAGGGGAGATTGGCTTCAGTCCTCTGTGCAGCAGAGCGTCGAAGTTCCGGTCTTCTTCTTAGTTTTAAGTTGATTCCAGGATGTCTGAAGTCTTAGGACACAGCTCCTACCTTTAAGCGGATTCTAGGGGCCGGACTACCTGCTAGGTCCCTCCCTATGGGTGGGACCAGGAAGGGGGGTGGTTACACCCCCAATCCTTTATCCAGCTCGCCCCAGGCCCGGGACTGGTGTGCCCCAGGACCGGTTTGAACTGGCATATGCACCGAGGCTCCTTGTGAGCCACAGGCATGTCTGGTTTCTTTCAAGCCCTACCTGACCAATACACAAAATCCTGTCTGGGGTGGTGCACGCACCTCCCCTGGCAGGAAACCCTTTGTCCACACCTCCCAAGCTGGAAGAACTCCCAGCAGCAGGAGGGCAGACTTGTGTCTGTGGTGGCAGCATCCATTTTGTGGAGCTGAGGCTATGTCTGATTTTACCCGGGTTTCAGGCACTGTACATGTCGTGTCCCTCTAGAAGGGTGGAATGCTAACCCCGTCGCCAGAATTGGCGAGGGGTTAGTATTCCAATTCGTATGACACCTTACTCGACATGTTTTGATAAAGCCAAACCAAAGATAGCATTTAACCGCGAGGTTCATAATGCACTTAAGAGTATATGGTATGACGATATCTGGAAACAGTAGAAGGAAGTTGTTCCGACCACTGCAGACAGGCTCAGCTCATGCCAGAGCACCATCTCACATGGAACCAAGCACTCTGCCTTCAGGATTGTTAAGGCCTGCCATAGGAGTGACTTATAGGTTACCAGGTGTCCCATTTAAGGTTAGGTATAGGTATACTACACCTAAGTAAGAGGTGATTACACCAACTTACCACAGCTGAGTGATCAGCCAGTTGTGTCAAATTGTTAGGCCAAGCCTGGGGTGGCATAATACATGCTGCAGCCCTTGGCAGGCCTTGGGTACACCAATGCCCTGGGTACCTAGTGTACACTGGTACAGGGGCTGACAGGGTGATCCACTTCCAATTGGTTATGCACCTAGGGTGCATAGTTTTAATTTAGTAGAGAGAACAGCAGGCTGGGGGTCTGATTGGCAGGCCCACAGCCTCAATATGTCAAAAACCAGTGAAGCAAAAAGCAAAAATTTGGGGTGACCATAGGATAGCAGACCCTACTCTCCTACACAACCCCCCCCCAAACGCTGGGACATTAAACTAGCCTTGACCAGTCTCGTCTTCATGTCCTAAGTGGAAGTACCTGGAGAGACCATCTGCATTCCCATGGTCAGTACCTGGCCGGTGCTCCACTGTAAAGTCCATCCCCTGTAGGGAAATGGACCACCTAAGCAGTTTGGGGTTTTCACCCTTCATCTGATTTAGCCACAAGAGGGGCTTGTGGTCGGTCTGAATCTTGAAGTGAGTGCCAAACAAGTATGGCCTCAGCTTCTTCAGGGCCCACACCACAGCAAAGGCCTCCCTCTCAATAGCTGACCAATTCTTCTCTCTGGGGGTCAACCTTCTGCTAATAAAAGCAATGGGTTGGTCTTGACCATCTACATTAAGTTGTGACAGCACAGCTCCCACACCCAACTCAGAAGCATCTGTTTGGACAATAAACTCTTTGGAGTAGTCAGGACTTTTCAGGATAGGTGCAGAGCACATGGCCTCCTTCAGGTCATCAAATGCCTTTTGACAGCTTACTGTCCACTGAACCTTTTTGGGCATCTTCTTGGATGTCAGATCATTAAGAGGAGTCACAATGGACCCATAGTTCTTAACAAACTTCCTGTAGTACCCAGTCAAGCCCAAGAAAGCTCGAACTTGAGTCTGGGTGGTTGGAGGGGACCAGTCCTTGATGGATTGTATCTTACTCTCCAGTGGTTGAACTTGGCCTCCACCTACAAGGTGGCCCAAATATACAACCTTACTCTGCCCTATCTGGCACTTAGTAGCCTTGATAGTGAGGCCTGCCCTTTGCAGAGCCTCAAGAGCCTTCTTCAGGTGGATCAGGTGATCCTCCCAGGTGGAGCTAAAGACAGCAATGTCATCAAGATATGCTGCACAAAAGTCATCCAACCCAGTAAGGACTTGGTTCACCAGCCTTTGGAAGGTGGCAGGTGCATTCTTCAGACCAAAGGGCATCACCACAAACTGATAATGCCCACCTGGGGTTGAGAATGCTGTTTTGGCCTTAGACTCCTCAGCTAATCTGATTTGCCAATAGCCAGCTGTTAAGTCAAATGTGCTCAAAAACTTTGCAGAAGCTAGTTTGTCTATGAGCTCATCTGCCCTTGGAATAGGGTGTGCATCTGTCCTGGTGACAGCATTGAGTCCTCTGTAATCCACACAGAACCTCATCTCTCTCTTGCCATCTTTGGTGTGAGGTTTGGGGACCAGAACCACTGGGCTAGCCCAGGGGCTCTCTGAGGGTTCAATGACACCTAATTCCAGCATTTTATGTACCTCAGCCTTTATACAGTCCCTGACGTGGTCAGGTTGTCTGTAAAGCTTGTTCTTTACAGGCAGACTGTCACCAGTGTCCACCACATGGGTACACCAGTCAGTTTGACTAGGTATCAAGGAAAACATATGTGAAAATGATTGTAGAACCTGTCTACATTCAGTCTGCTGATGGGCAGTGAGGTTGCCTCCAAGGGTCACTCCTTCAACTGAGCCATCTTCAGGGTTCTGAGACAACAGGTCTGGGAGAGGGTCACTCTCTTCCTCCTGTCCCTCATCTGTAGCCATGAGCAAGCCCATGTCTGCCCTGTCAACATATGCTTTAAGCCTGTTAACATGGAGTACCCTGTGGGGACTCCTGGGAGTTCCTAGGTCGACCAAGTAGGTGACCTCTCCCTTCTTTTCCAGGATTGTATGGGGTCCAGACCATTTGTCTTGGAGTGCTGCTGGGGCCACTGGCTCCAACACCCATACCTTCTGTCCTGGCTGAAACTCAACCAAGACAGCCTTTTGGTCATGCCAAGCTTTCTGTAAGGCCTGGCTTGCCTCAAGGTTTTTGGATGCCTTCTCCATATACTCAGCCATCCTGGAGCGGAGACCAAGTACATAGTCCACTATGTCTAGCTTAGGCTTTTTGAGAGGTAACTCCCAGCCTTCCTTCACCAAACACAGTGGGCCTCTCACAGGGTGCCCAAACAACAATTCAAAGGGGCTGTAGCCAACTCCTTTTTGTGGGACCTCTCTGTAAGCAAACAGAAGGCAGGGTAGAAGGATGTCCCATCTTCGCCTGAGCTTTTCAGGTAATCCTTTGATCATACCCTTTAGGGTCTTGTTGAATCTCTCAACAAGCCCATTGCATTGTGGGTGATAAGGGGTGGTGAACTTGTAGTTGACACCACATTCCTTCCACATAGCTGTTAAGTATCCTGACATAAAGTTGGTACCTCTGTCAGATACTACCTCCTTAGGAAACCCCACTCTGGAGAATACTCCCAGCAGGGCCCTGGCCACAACAGGAGCTGTAGTGGTCCTAAGGGGAATTGCCTCTGGATACCTGGTGGCATGATCCACTACCACCAGTATAAATCTGTGCCCAGATGCAGTGGGAGGATCCATGGGACCCACTATGTCTATTCCCACTCTTTCAAAGGGAACCCCCACCACAGGTAGTGGTATCAGGGGGGCCTTTGTTGTGCCACCTGATTTGCCACTGGCTTGGCAGGTAACACAGGAGCGACAAAACTCCTTTGTATCTTCATTCATATGAGGCCAGTGAAAGTGAGGGACAAGTCTGTCCCAGGTCTTGTTCTGGCCTAGGTGTCCTGCTAAAGGAATATCATGGGCCAAGGTAAGAAGGAAGCCCCTAAATTGCAGAGGTATAACCAACCTCCTGGTTGCACCAGGCTTGGGGTCTCTAGCCTCTGAATAAAGGAGCCCTTCATCCCAATACACTTTATGGGTACCTTGAGCATTCCCAGCAGCCTCAGCAGCAGCCAGCTGTCTGAGGGGTTCAAGAGAGGGACAGGATAACTGGGCCTGCCTCAAGTCAGCCCTTGAAGGTCCCCCTGTCCCCAGAAACTCAACCTGGTCAGGTTCAAGCTCTTCAGGGACAGTTCCTTCAGGGTCCTCTAGATCAGCTTCCTGGGAAGGCTGATCATCACTCTGAGGCAGGGGGGAAGGCACAGCCTTGACCCTCCTGTTCTTCTTCTTGGTAGGTGCTTGGTCCATTGTTCCAGGATCCAAGACCTGTGGTTCAGTGAGGCACTTTTTGGCCTGTGACCTGGTCACAGCAAGGACATGTGATGATATACCTAACATCTCTGCATGAGTCCTGTACTCCACTTCTGACCATAGAGAACTCTCTAGGTCATTGCCCAACAAACATTCTACTGGGAGGTCTGCACTAACCACAACCCTTTTGAGGCCAGTTACCCCTCCCCATGAGAAGTTAACAACTGCCACACTATGTGAAGTAGTGGCATTGCTGGCATTGGTCACCAGGTAGTTCTCACCTGGTATGTACTGTCCAGGGTCCACAAAGCCTGGTGTCACCATAGTGACACTGGCACATGTGTCCCTGTAGGCTTGAGCCACTTTGTCATTAATTAAAGGAGTCTGTCTGTACTTGCCCAGGTTACTGGGGCTCACAGTCAGGGACAAATCAATGTCCCCATCACAGATCAAGACTGCCTGTGTCAGGGTTCTGTCTAAGTCAGAATCTCCTTCAGTTCCCATAGTGATTCCCACTACACCCTTTGTCTGGGGACCAACACTGCTAACAGTAGTACTGGGAGCAGGTGCCTTAGGGGCAACAGTGTTGGGGGCTCCACCCTTTTTGCAATCACTAGTCCAGTGAGTTGTATTCTTGCAATGATTGCACCAGGGTTTCTTTTGACCTTCTTTCTTCTTTTTGGACTGTTGGGACCCACCCTCCTTAGTAGTAGTTTGGGGCCCTGTTGAAGACTTCTGGTCTTTAGGTTTCTGATCTCCACCCTTTTGGTCTGTTTTCTTCTGATCACCCCCTTGGCCCTGGTTCTGGTTCTTTTGCTTAACCCTGGTTCTGACCCATTTGTCTGCCTTCTTTCCCAATTCTTGGGGAGAGGTCAGATCAGAGTCAACCAAGTGTTGATGCAGTTGCTGGTTTTGACAGTTATTTAAAATCTGTTCTCTCATCATCAAATTATACAATCCTGTAAAATCAGATACCTTACTTCCCAGCAACCAACCCTCCAAAGCCTTAGTGGCACATTCAATGTATGTATTCAGACCAGTCCTGAGTCTGTGTCTTTTGGGTGTCTCTGAACATTAACCTGTACTGCTCAGTGGTTAAGCCTAACCCATCAACTAGAACACTCTTCAGGACTCTGTAGTTTCTGACATCCTCTTCTCTAACAGTGAGGAGTCTGTCTCTGCCTCTTCCCTCAAAGGAGAGCCAGAGGATTGCTGCCCACTGGTCTTCAGGAACCTGCTGTACTTTGCAGGCCCTCTCAAGAGCAGTTATCCACTTGTGGATGTCATCCCCACTTTTGTAGGGGGGCACAACCTTAGACAGGTTTCTATTATCGAAAACCCTATCTTTGTCCTTAGGGACAATGCTGCCACCAGTGGGTATAGACCCACTCTCTTTATGCTGTCTAGCCTTGCTAAGTTTCTCTTCCATCAGGGCTACTTCTAGCTCCTGCTTCCTGATCCTCAGCTGAGCTTCTTGCATCTTGGCCTCATGTTCCCTCCTCTGAGGGGTGGTCATCCTTCTCCTGGAGTGACCTTGAGAGCCTCTAGAGCCATGGGAAGCATTGGAGTCACCTGAGCGATTCCTTTGCCTTCCAAGCCCTGTGTTAAGTCCACTGGGGAGATCCAGTGGGGTGAACCCACTGTCAGTCCCCAATAGCCTTAGTTTAGCTGGGCCAAGTATAACACTTGGCACTGGGCTAGTTCTCCCTTCATCCTCACTACTGTCAGTATCCTTTTCACTCTCATCCTCTGTGGTAGGCATCCCATCTAAGGGGTGACTATTGGAAAGGGGTACCTCAGTGGCATCTTCAGAAGGGGGGCCTCCTGTTCCTGTCCCTAAGGGGGCTAACTGGGAAGCTTTCCTGAGCTCTTTTTGATTTTCATCTTCTTGCAAGAGCTCTCTGAGCAAAGCAGAGGTAGGGTTCTTGGGCTGTTTAAGGCCTCTAAGAGTTGCCAGCTGCCTGAGCTCATTTTGATTAAGGGTAGCATAGATGGATGGTGCCCTCGGGGGGTCACTCTCAACAGAGATGGGTACAGTGGACCCCTCTGCCCCAGCCATTGCTCTTAAGTGTGGGTGGATGTGTTGCAATCTACCTACACTTGGGTTTACCTACTGAACCTATCTAGTAGTTGTAGTCAGGGTGTGCTACTCCCTTTGCTCTACAACAACTAAGTTCAGTAGAACTTAAGTATATCTAATCTTGTTTTATATGTACCTACAGGTACCTATGTGATCTTTCAATTGGTAACCAAGAGATTACAATGGTAAAACACAGCAAGCTCAAATCCAACCGCTGCTCACCAATGTGAGAAGTTGGCCTGGTATATGCTGTTCACTAGTTCTAGTGACCACCTTGTACCATGCCAAGCAACCCTTATGGTGTGGTTGTAAGTCAACCTTTTCGGACTAGCTGCCCTAGTGGTAGCGTAGGCTAAGCAGTCTTTGAGGCTAAACTCGTGATGCGTGTTAAGCAAGCTGTTTTACCAATAGTAACCCCCTTTTATACCAATGAAAGGACACCACACAGATATATATTCAAAATATATATGTATTTATTTCTCAAAGTAACCCCTAGTCTCTTTATGAGCACAGGAGCACAAATCGTCAAACAAGATTATCACAGAATACACAGAAGTTGCACTTTATATGGATAGGCCCTGGTGGCCACTCGAACCATATACTAAAATAGTGGTATAAGTACCACGAACAGAAAAGGGAAAAGGCCTAGGGCCTCTAGAATCGCTGGGCCTACAAGGAGCTAACGTCAGTTAGTGACCAGGAGGTCCACGGGTGGCGTGTGCAGAGCAAATAGTCACACGCGTGCTCCCATAGGTTTCAATGGGTGCGTAAAAAGTACAAAGTTACTGCAAAAGGAATCTTCCGGATGACCTAGGAACTTAAGATTTGGAACACAGGCACTAGAGATGTAATACTACACTTGGGCACCGGAGTGCCAGCTTTACCTCACCCACAGGAAGCGGGTGCATAGGCCTCGAAGTGCGTCGGGTTTCTTCTATCTGTTCCGTGGGGCCTGTAGACAAAAGTGCTGCAGGCGGTCGGTCGGGAAGAGATGCAGTGGATCCAAGAGTGGATCGGAGATGTTGAAGACCTGAAAGCAGAGGGGACAGTGTTCACAGTCACTAGCCAGTGACCAGCGTGGCACCAGGTGGGTACCAGGCGATGTCGGGTGCAAACAGGAAGGAAGGTGTAGCTTGACTCTGCAGCCACGTGGTCCCTGAAGGTCGACGACGTCCAGGAGTCGAGTCACGAGCTGTCCCACGCAGGCTCTCGCTGTCGGCGGTGTCGGCGACTTGATCGAAGCAAACAAGCCTTGGCAAAAGCAATTGTTGTAGGCAAGGAGTTTAAGCTGATGGTTCTGACCAGCAAGGTCAGAGGAACTGCTCCTTTGGAGGGGAGCAAGGGCCAGTCTGGAGCAACCAGACCAGCGGTGTTTGTCGTAGATTTCGTCGCCAAGATGGCCACTAGCCAGCGGGCCAGCAACCGGTTAGGCGCGTCGAGTGGCAAAATGCAGAAGGGCCCCACGCAGATCGTGGAGATGCTGGAGGGCTCACCTTTGGTGCAGATGCTGCTCGAGGGTTGGGCTTCTCAGGACCCAAAGCACAACTTGGAGGGAGCCTCGGTTGTTGCACTGGTCAGCTTGTCGTAGTCGTTTCAAGATGGCTGGCTCCACGTGTCTCGGTGCCTCCACGGGTCTCCTCTTTGCAGGGACTGTGGATCGGGCGGTGAGAGGTCTGGAGGTCCAGGTCTTGTCAGTCTCTGGGCTCGGGCTCCGGCGGGAGGCGGCGGCAAAGCAGACGTTGATTCGCTGGATGGTGCTTGCGTTAGCAAGGTGGTCACTCCCTGACCACAGGGGAGATTGGCTTCAGTCCTCTGTGCAGCAGAGCGTCGAAGTTCCCGTCTTCTTCTTAGTTTTAAGTTGATTCCAGGATGTCTGAAGTCTTAGGACACAGCTCCTACCTTTAAGCGGATTCTAGGGGCCGGACTACCTGCTAGGTCCCTCCCTATGGGTGGGACCAGGAAGGGGGGTGGTTACACCCCCAATCCTTTGTCCAGCTCGCCCCAGGCCCGGGACTGGTGTGCCCCAGGACCGGTTTGAACTGGCATATGCACCGAGGCTCCTTGTGAGCCACAGGCATGTCTGGTTTCTTTCAAGCCCTACCTGACCAATACACAAAATCCTGTCTGGGGTGGTGCACGCACCTCCCCTGGCAGGAAACCCTTTGTCCACACCTCCCAAGCTGGAAGGACTCCCAGCAGCAGGAGGGCAGACTTGTGTCTGTGGTGGCAGCATCCATTTTGTGGAGCTGAGGCTATGTCTGATTTTACCCGGGTTTCAGGCACTGTACATGTCGTGTCCCTCTAGAAGGGTGGAATGCTAACCCCGTCGCCAGAATTGGCGAGGGGTTAGTATTCCAATTCGTATGACACCTTACTCGACATGTTTTGATAAAGCCAAACCAAAGATAGCATTTAACCGCGAGGTTCATAATGCACTTAAGAGTATATGGTATGACGATATCTGGAAACAGTAGAAGGAAGTTGTTCCGACCACTGCAGACAGGCTCAGCTCATGCCAGAGCACCATCTCACATGGAACCAAGCACTCTGCCTTCAGGATTGTTAAGGCCTGCCATAGGAGTGACTTATAGGTTACCAGGTGTCCCATTTAAGGTTAGGTATAGGTATACTACACCTAAGTAAGAGGTGATTACACCAACTTACCCCAGCTGAGTGATCAGCCAGTTGTGTCAAATTGTTAGGCCAAGCCTGGGGTGGCATAATACATGCTGCAGCCCTTGGCAGGCCTTGGGTACACCAATGCCCTGGGTACCTAGTGTACACTGGTACAGGGGCTGACAGGGTGATCCACTTCCAATTGGTTATGCACCTAGGGTGCATAGTTTTAATTTAGTAGAGAGAACAGCAGGCTGGGGGTCTGATTGGCAGGCCCACAGCCTCAATATGTCAAAAACCAGTGAAGCAAAAAGCAAAAATTTGGGGTGACCATAGGATAGCAGACCCTACTCTCCTACAGTGAGCGTCCAGGCCAGCTGCTTTTTCCACAAGCTAGATCCAGGTACGTTGGGAGAAGAGGCGGTCACCGCCCACCAGGGTAGTACTCACGCCGTTTGACTGCCTTTGCGAAAACTCGGAGCGCTGAGTTCTGAGATACTCCCTAGTACCTGCCAGATGACTACAGCCAATCGCAGTGAGACAAGCTGGTTTAAAAGGTGGACACTAATGAGCATTCATGATTTTAAGGCATTTGAAAAAGTTTGATTACGAAACGCGTCATGCCCTGAATAGCCAAATAAAGCTGCTGGACCTGTTGTGCGCGTGTGTGGCTCGTTCTTCTTCTTGCTGAAGGGAACTTGGTTCTGGATATTATGTGCACGGCCACAGCGCACTTGAGCCCCCACCCTACAAGTTGTTCAGTGTTAACAGTGGCAAACAATTGGGAATACCTCGCGGACCGGGGAAACACTGAACCTCCGCTTTTTGCAGCAGTTACCTACCCGTTGGATGGACCGTGACTGCACGAGGGGGCATCTTGCACTGTTGGGATGTTCCGAGGTCTCGGCTGCACTTTGCGGAAGGGTGAGCGTCCAGGCCAGCTGCTTTTTCCACAAGCTAGATCCAGGTACGTTGGGAGAAGAGGCAGTCACCCCCCACCAGGGTAGTACTCACGCCGTTTGACTGCCTTTGCGAAAACTCGGAGCGCTGAGTTCTGAGATACTCCCTAGTACCTGCCAGATGACTACAGCCAATCGCAGTGAGACAAGCTGTTTTAAAAGGTGGACACTAATGAGCATTCATGATTTTAAGGCATTTGAAAAAGTTTGATTACGAAACGCGTCATGCCCTGAATAGCCAAATAAAGCTGCTGGACCTGTTGTGCGCGTGTGTGGCTCGTTCTTCTTCTTGCTGAAGGGAACTTGGTTCTGGATATTATGTGCGCGGCCACAGCGCACTTGAGCCCCCACCCTACAAGTTGTTCAGTGTTAACAGTGGCAAACAATTGGGAATACCTCGCGGACCGGGGAAACACTGAACCTCCGCTTTTTGCAGCAGTTACCTACCCGTTGGATGGACCGTGACTGCACGAGGGGGCATCTTGCACTGTTGGGATGTTCCGAGGTCTCGGCTGCACTTTGCGGAAGGGTGAGCGTCCAGGCCAGCTGCTTTTTCCACAAGCTAGATCCAGGTACGTTGGGAGAAGAGGCAGTCACCGCCCACCAGGGTAGTACTCACGCCGTTTGACTGCCTTTGCGAAAACTCGGAGCGCTGAGTTCTGAGATACTCCCTAGTACCTACCAGATGACTACAGCCAATCGCAGTGAGACAAGCTGGTTTAAAAGGTGGACACTAATGAGCATTCATGATTTTAAGGCATTTGAAAAAGTTTGATCACGAAACGCGTCATGCCCTGAATAGCCAAATAAAGCTGCTGGACCTGTTGTGCGCGTGTGTGGCTCGTTCTTCTTCTTGCTGAAGGGAACTTGGTTCTGGATATATATATATATATATGTGTGTGTGTGTGTATATATGTATATATGTGTATATATATGTATATATTCCTCCAAAGAAAGCTCCTTCCGGAAACACTGGGACCCTTGAGAAGTGGCACACTCGCCGGCAGAGCGTACTCGCAATCAATACAAACAAAAATCCAATAGTGTGTGTGCTCTCAGGAACAACAGGATCACAAATTGAAATTTTGGCAAAGCGTTTAATAACACTCATAATTATTAAACGCTTTGCCAAAATTTCAATACATACAACACATATATAGTTAGAACCTAGTTACCATAGGAAAAATTGGGAAAATGTTTTTTGTTTAGTTGATAACTTTGGCACCGTTTGATGAATCTTCGTGAACTTTTCAAAACTAAGTTGCCAGTCACTTCAGCTGGTGTCTTGAAAGATTTGGGGTGATCCATCAAGTGGGGGCTGAGAAAGATAGGGAGTTCCAAAACACGTTTTTCCCATGTTAATTCCCATGGGGACTTTAGGCACATCTACAGCCTGAACTGCTGAATGGAATTACATCAAATTCGGATGAAAGATAGATCTTGGTCCAGGGCATTGCGTTTTGCTAGTTTGGTGTAAATCCATGAAGTAATTTTAGAGATATTAACCAAAATCCAAATTTGTATATCTAGAGGGGGGCGTATCCTCTGTGGATCCACCCACAGAGGATCAGGATTTGCTGGCCGTCACCTGACTGGAAAGTTGTGGCTGACATTTTATCTATCGAGAAACGGTCCCCGGGGCTGCAACACTCTATGCAAAATGAATAAAGGGGTCAGGGTAGAGGTACCCTGGCCCCTTGAGTGTGTTTGAGGGGTCCCAGATATACCCATAAAGGCCAATAAATTGCCATATAACATTTTTTTTATCAACGCAAGGGAATCTGCGGATCCCCCTTGGTGCCCAGCACGACCCCCATCCCCTGCAGAACTCTGAATTCTGACGCAGCTCATCAGAGGCTCATGCCGTTTTCTGCATATTTATGGATTTGTCCCATTTATCACATAATCCATCAGCGGCTGCATAATCTGCAGATTTTACCAAAACAATGTTTCAAGCTTAAAAAGATCAAAAAAGAATAAAACCACAGTGACACAGGTTAGCACGCAGTAGAAGGCCCTTTGCAAAAGGACTGGTAACCGTTTTTGCATATTGCTGTATTTTGGTGTCAAAGTGGTACTAATGAAGAGAAGCCTTTGCCCAGATAGTGTTAGTATGTAAAAATGGCAAAACAATTAGGTGAGACTATTACAAAATGTGCTACAACAAACAAATGATGGACGGAATGCTGACAATGCAGACATTCTCCCCCAGTCAAGAGATCTGGGTTAAATCCATCGTTCTTTTGCCCACTACACCACCCCAGTTTAGACATGGCCATATGCAAATCAGTCTTGACCCTGTGCCTCATGGGAACAGTCCAGCCCGAACTGCCAAGCCATGTCTTCCCTGGACCGGAATCAAGCATCCTAGGACCGGTTTCTGGCTATCAGCCGTCATCAGCCAGGATAGCTTGACTCCAGTGGCGTAGTGAGCACGGGTCCCACGTCTGGGAATACCCATCCCACTTAGGGCGAAAAGCGTTACAACAAACAAATGATGGACGGAATGCTGACAATGCAGACATTCTCCCCCAGTCAAGAGATCTGGGTTAAATCCATCGTTCTTTTGCCCACTACACCACCCCAGTTTAGACATGGCCATATGCAAATCAGTCTTGACCCTGTGCCTCATGGGAACAGTCCAGCCCGAACTGCCAAGCCATGTCTTCCCTGGACCGGAATCAAGCATCCTAGGACCGGTTTCTGGCTATCAGCCGTCATCAGCCAGGATAGCTTGACTCCAGTGGCGTAGTGAGCACGGGTCCCACGTCTGGGAATACCCATCCCACTTAGGGCGAAAAGCGTTACAACAAACAAATGATGGACGGAATGCTGACAATGCAGACATTCTCCCCCAGTCAAGAGATCTGGGTTAAATCCATCGTTCTTTTGCCCACTACACCACCCCAGTTTAGACATGGCCATATGCAAATCAGTCTTGACCCTGTGCCTCATGGGAACAGTCCAGCCCGAACTGCCAAGCCATGTCTTCCCTGGACCGGAATCAAGCATCCTAGGACCGGTTTCTGGCTATCAGCCGTCATCAGCCAGGATAGCTTGACTCCAGTGGCGTAGTGAGCACGGGTCCCACGTCTGGGAATACCCATCCCACTTAGGGCGAAAAGCGTTACAACAAACAAATGATGGACGGAATGCTGACAATGCAGACATTCTCCCCCAGTCAAGAGATCTGGGTTAAATCCATCGTTCTTTTGCCCACTACACCACCCCAGTTTAGACATGGCCATATGCAAATCAGTCTTGACCCTGTGCCTCATGGGAACAGTCCAGCCCGAACTGCCAAGCCATGTCTTCCCTGGACCGGAATCAAGCATCCTAGGACCGGTTTCTGGCTATCAGCCGTCATCAGCCAGGATAGCTTGACTCCAGTGGCGTAGTGAGCACGGGTCCCACGTCTGGGAATACCCATCCCACTTAGGGCGAAAAGCGTTACAACAAACAAATGATGGACGGAATGCTGACAATGCAGACATTCTCCCCCAGTCAAGAGATCTGGGTTAAATCCATCGTTCTTTTGCCCACTACACCACCCCAGTTTAGACATGGCCATATGCAAATCAGTCTTGACCCTGTGCCTCATGGGAACAGTCCAGCCCGAACTGCCAAGCCATGTCTTCCCTGGACCGGAATCAAGCATCCTAGGACCGGTTTCTGGCTATCAGCCGTCATCAGCCAGGATAGCTTGACTCCAGTGGCGTAGTGAGCACGGGTCCCACGTCTGGGAATACCCATCCCACTTAGGGCGAAAAGCGTTACAACAAACAAATGATGGACGGAATGCTGACAATGCAGACATTCTCCCCCAGTCAAGAGATCTGGGTTAAATCCATCGTTCTTTTGCCCACTACACCACCCCAGTTTAGACATGGCCATATGCAAATCAGTCTTGACCCTGTGCCTCATGGGAACAGTCCAGCCCGAACTGCCAAGCCATGTCTTCCCTGGACCGGAATCAAGCATCCTAGGACCGGTTTCTGGCTATCAGCCGTCATCAGCCAGGATAGCTTGACTCCAGTGGCGTAGTGAGCACGGGTCCCACGTCTGGGAATACCCATCCCTCTTAGGGCGAAAAGCGTTACAACAAACAAATGATGGACGGAATGCTGACAATGCAGACATTCTCCCCCTGTACTGGGGTGAATGTATGACATTGTTCTGCATTCTGTCCATCATTTGTTGTTTTTGCATTTGTCACCCCGAGTGGGAAGGGTATGCTCAGACGTGAGTCCCTTGCTCTCCATGCCACTGGAATCAAGCTATCCTGGCTGACGAGGGCTGAAAGCCCGAAACCGGTCCTAGGATGCTTGTTTCCAGTCCAGGGAGGACCTGGCTTGGCAGTTCGGGCTGGACTGTTCTCATGGGGCACAGGGTCAAGACTGATTTGCATATGGCTGGGTTCAAACTGGAATGGCATGGTGAGCAAAAAAACGATGGATTTAGGCCCAGATCTCTGTACTGGGGTGAATGTATGACATTGTTCTGCATTCTGTCCATCATTTGTTGTTTTTGCATTTGTCACCCCGAGTGGGAAGGGTATGCTCAGACGTGAGTCCCTTGCTCTCCATGCCACTGGAATCAAGCTATCCTGGCTGACGAGGGCTGAAAGCCCGAAACCGGTCCTAGGATGCTTGTTTCCAGTCCAGGGAGGACCTGGCTTGGCAGTTCGGGCTGGACTGTTCTCATGGGGCACAGGGTCAAGACTGATTTGCATATGGCTGGGTTCAAACTGGAATGGCATGGTGAGCAAAAAAACGATGGATTTAGGCCCAGATCTCTGTACTGGGGTGAATGTATGACATTGTTCTGCATTCTGTCCATCATTTGTTGTTTTTGCATTTGTCACCCCGAGTGGGAAGGGTATGCTCAGACGTGAGTCCCTTGCTCTCCATGCCACTGGAATCAAGCTATCCTGGCTGACGAGGGCTGAAAGCCCGAAACCGGTCCTAGGATGCTTGTTTCCAGTCCAGGGAGGACCTGGCTTGGCAGTTCGGGCTGGACTGTTCTCATGGGGCACAGGGTCAAGACTGATTTGCATATGGCTGGGTTCAAACTGGAATGGCATGGTGAGCAAAAAAACGATGGATTTAGGCCCAGATCTCTGTACTGGGGTGAATGTATGACATTGTTCTGCATTCTGTCCATCATTTGTTGTTTTTGCATTTGTCACCCCGAGTGGGAAGGGTATGCTCAGACGTGAGTCCCTTGCTCTCCATGCCACTGGAATCAAGCTATCCTGGCTGACGAGGGCTGAAAGCCCGAAACCGGTCCTAGGATGCTTGTTTCCAGTCCAGGGAGGACCTGGCTTGGCAGTTCGGGCTGGACTGTTCTCATGGGGCACAGGGTCAAGACTGATTTGCATATGGCTGGGTTCAAACTGGAATGGCATGGT
The DNA here is from genome assembly GCF_964204655.1 of Triturus cristatus. Lineage (NCBI taxonomy): Eukaryota > Metazoa > Chordata > Amphibia > Caudata > Salamandridae > Triturus > Triturus cristatus. The sequence goes on from NC_140579.1 coordinate 1,051,616,043, forward strand.
GAGCAAAAAAACGATGGATTTAGGCCCAGATCTCTGTACTGGGGTGAATGTATGACATTGTTCTGCATTCTGTCCATCATTTGTTGTTTTTGCATTTGTCACCCCGAGTGGGAAGGGTATGCTCAGACGTGAGTCCCTTGCTCTCCATGCCACTGGAATCAAGCTATCCTGGCTGACGAGGGCTGAAAGCCCGAAACCGGTCCTAGGATGCTTGTTTCCAGTCCAGGGAGGACCTGGCTTGGCAGTTCGGGCTGGACTGTTCTCATGGGGCACAGGGTCAAGACTGATTTGCATATGGCTGGGTTCAAACTGGAATGGCATGGTGAGCAAAAAAACGATGGATTTAGGCCCAGATCTCTGTACTGGGGTGAATGTATGACATTGTTCTGCATTCTGTCCATCATTTGTTGTTTTTGCATTTGTCACCCCGAGTGGGAAGGGTATGCTCAGACGTGAGTCCCTTGCTCTCCATGCCACTGGAATCAAGCTATCCTGGCTGACGAGGGCTGAAAGCCCGAAACCGGTCCTAGGATGCTTGTTTCCAGTCCAGGGAGGACCTGGCTTGGCAGTTCGGGCTGGACTGTTCTCATGGGGCACAGGGTCAAGACTGATTTGCATATGGCTGGGTTCAAACTGGAATGGCATGGTGAGCAAAAAAACGATGGATTTAGGCCCAGATCTCTGTACTGGGGTGAATGTATGACATTGTTCTGCATTCTGTCCATCATTTGTTGTTTTTGCATTTGTCACCCCGAGTGGGAAGGGTATGCTCAGACGTGAGTCCCTTGCTCTCCATGCCACTGGAATCAAGCTATCCTGGCTGACGAGGGCTGAAAGCCTGAAACCGGTCCTAGGATGCTTGTTTCCAGTCCAGGGAGGACCTGGCTTGGCAGTTCGGGCTGGACTGTTCTCATGGGGCACAGGGTCAAGACTGATTTGCATATGGCTGGGTTCAAACTGGAATGGCATGGTGAGCAAAAAAACGATGGATTTAGGCCCAGATCTCTGTACTGGGGTGAATGTATGACATTGTTCTGCATTCTGTCCATCATTTGTTGTTTTTGCATTTGTCACCCCGAGTGGGAAGGGTATGCTCAGACGTGAGTCCCTTGCTCTCCATGCCACTGGAATCAAGCTATCCTGGCTGACGAGGGCTGAAAGCCCGAAACCGGTCCTAGGATGCTTGTTTCCAGTCCAGGGAGGACCTGGCTTTGCAGTTCGGGCTGGACTGTTCTCATGGGGCACAGGGTCAAGACTGATTTGCATATGGCTGGGTTCAAACTGGAATGGCATGGTGAGCAAAAAAACGATGGATTTAGGCCCAGATCTCTGTACTGGGGTGAATGTATGACATTGTTCTGCATTCTGTCCATCATTTGTTGTTTTTGCATTTGTCACCCCGAGTGGGAAGGGTATGCTCAGACGTGAGTCCCTTGCTCTCCATGCCACTGGAATCAAGCTATCCTGGCTGACGAGGGCTGAAAGCCCGAAACCGGTCCTAGGATGCTTGTTTCCAGTCCAGGGAGGACCTGGCTTGGCAGTTCGGGCTGGACTGTTCTCATGGGGCACAGGGTCAAGACTGATTTGCATATGGCTGGGTTCAAACTGGAATGGCATGGTGAGCAAAAAAACGATGGATTTAGGCCCAGATCTCTGTACTGGGGTGAATGTATGACATTGTTGTGCATTCTGTCCATCATTTGTTGTTTTTGCATTTGTCACCCCGAGTGGGAAGGGTATGCTCAGACGTGAGTCCCTTGCTCTCCATGCCACTGGAATCAAGCTATCCTGGCTGACGAGGGCTGAAAGCCCGAAACCGGTCCTAGGATGCTTGTTTCCAGTCCAGGGAGGACCTGGCTTGGCAGTTCGGGCTGGACTGTTCTCATGGGGCACAGGGTCAAGACTGATTTGCATATGGCTGGGTTCAAACTGGAATGGCATGGTGAGCAAAAAAACGATGGATTTAGGCCCAGATCTCTGTACTGGGGTGAATGTATGACATTGTTCTGCATTCTGTCCATCATTTGTTGTTTTTGCATTTATTACAAAATGTGCCCCATAATGCTGCAAAAAGGGATTTTTCTTGCCACAAAATGTTGCCAAACCTGCTGTATAGTTTGGTCCTCCTCTATACTGTAACTCTAGAGCCCCTGAGTATAGTATACTAGACTGGTTACTCCAAGCTCGCCATTGAGAAAATCACGGATAAATTATGAGCCCATTCTAGTGACAAAGGACCAATTTCTTTAAAAGCAGGTCTGCATTTGCCATACTTTCTCTGAGAGTGAATTAAATAGCTGCGTGACACTTTCTCAGAGAGTGAATTAAATAGCTGCGTGACCATGTTAATTTCACAGATCAAGTTTATCTAATGTCTATAGGGTAAGCAGGCATCCTCTATCTGGGGGGCCTTTTATCATTTATCCCAAAAAATTTCAGAACATTTAGGACCTATTCCAATTTCCAGAGAAGTTCAACTAAACACAGAAGAAAGCATGTTTTCATGTTTTCTAGTGCAGAAGTAGTTAGCCAGGGGCGGCTCCTCCGCTAATGCGGAGGAGCGTCGGCCCAATGTTTTAAGGCAGTGCAGAGGAAAAAGAAAATGATAATAACAAAACGTGTTATTATCATTTCATTTTTCCATTCTCAGGTGCAGGGAGGGGCAGGGCTAGCCAGAGCAGGGGCGAGGGGAGGAATGGTTTGACCACTCAAAGTGCGCATGAATGTTTGACCAGCCATCTTGGCCCGGCCATACATTCATGCGCACTTTGCATGTTCCCCATGAGAGCACACTTTGCATGCTCCACATGAGACTGTATTGCACAGCTTGGTGGGGAACATGCACATGCTCCCTGTCCCCGTTTAAGTGCCGAACCTCTGCGCTCAGACCAATCACAACACTGCAATGCAGCATTATGATTGGTTCCCCTAAGTTCCCTTAAGCCAATCATAATGCTGCATTGCAGCGTTGTCATTGGCTTAGGAAGCCAGGGAGCCCGGGTGCTTCCCCTGCAACGAGGAGAGGCTGCATAGAGGCAAAGGATGGCGGCGCCCCCCCACAACCTTCCATACCGCCACTATATTTCGCTGCACATCATTGTATTGAATTTCTTGTGCCACATTGTCTGTGCTACCTTGATGAGTATTGCCATTTAAGTCATTCTGTTGCCTAAGTCAATGCAAAATTATAGCTCTACGCTTGTGTTCAAAGAATGTTATATTGTTTTGTTTTTTATGGTTACCATGAATATTGAACACCACAACCAGTCTTTATTATTTTTTGCATTCTGTGGCTTATCGTTCTCATATATGCTGATTAAAATAATAAAGTTGCCAAATGCACAGGATAAAAGTTGAATTAGGTGTACTACTCTTTGAGAGCTCAATGTTTATGTACTAATATTCCGAATTAATGACAAAGAGGCCTGCTAGAACTTACTGTCGAGAAGGCATGCACCACAGAATGGAAAAGTTGTAAACAAAGTCTGATATTTTACCTGTAGGGTCAAATAAGAAAACGCACACGAGCAAATAAAAAACATTTCAGTCTGTGTCTTTAAAAACACTTCCTCTGTAAAACAGGAATACATAAAACTATTTTCAGATTTAAAATGATGCATGTTGCGTTACTCGAGGCATGTATCCTTTCCCTACAGTGGTGTTTAGTAGCTGGTTCATTTTCAGATAAAATTTCCAGCCAGGACATCAAAGCGCGGAAATTCCTGTTTTCAGAGAGCCGAGAACACATTCAGATCTCGTTTTCTTAACTGGATAACACGCATGGAATCTGTCTTTGACAAAGGCAGCAGATTCCGTTCGTGTACTTTGCAGATGTTATTCTTCTTTCTCGTAGAAGAGCCCTTTCATTGACGGTACTCCTCGGCAGCCCTTCCCCCTAATGGGTGTGCAGGGTGGGGACCCTGCAGAGCAATGCAGCCTCTATTGTCATGCCCGTGGCCGAGGAAGAGGTGTGAAGAGCTCACATCAGTGCTGCTTGACAAAGACCTTGACTTTCCCAGCACCGGTCAGGCCTTTTTCAATCTTTGCCCCCGTATCTGCATGGGGAAAGAGCCTTCCTATCTTTCTGAATCATTTAACTTCCTTTGCTGTAATTCCGTTTTTGATACAATAAATTAGTGTTCTCATTTTGCGCTGTTCTGTCTTCATCCCAGTAGCCCCCTTTCCCTCGCATTGTCTCTTCTAAATGTCAAGTTTGCCCGGGTTATTTGTATGTGGTCTTAGATCTTTGTCTCATATATAAACTTTACACTTAGAAAAGCATGGTTTTGTTAAATCCCTCATATTTTAAACTCAGTGCGTGGACAAAGCAGATCCTCCCAGAAGCACATGGTACTAAAGCTGATTACATGATTCTTAATAATGCTTACGTTTGTGAGATGGCACAGGCTGCGGGCCTCACAAAAGCATTTCTAAATACATACACCAGAATTTTCTTTTCGTAAATACTTTATTTTCCCATGTTTTTCTCGTACCACTCTCTCTTGCATGATGTTGCTCTAGTTTGATATAGTTGATAATTGTCTCAGCAGATTTTACTGGTTTCATCAAAAATGCAACATAAGCTGCTCCAACAATTTTAAGATAGCTGTGACGGATGCATGCAAAGTGCACTTGGACACTGCACAACTTGTTCGCCCATCTAGCATTTGTTAATTGATATTTTTGGCATTAGAAAAGGGGTGACATTTTCCCAACATGGACAACAGTCCTGTTTTAGCTTCAGATGTCTGTGGAGCAGGGGCTTTATCATCAGCAGGAACAAACATGTACATGTTTAAGTCCATCTAAAATACAAAATTTCGTTTTCAAAAGAGTGTTTTGGAAACCATTTTTGCATAGTTACAGTGCTGGGGTCAACCACAATAAAGGCAATACAATGCCAAATTTGCTAAATCATTCCTTCTCAGGCACAGATTAGTATTCGATTATACTTTGTCTAATTTTTACATCACTAACCCATGAACACCATGTTGCCCATGTTGTTCATTGCCCCAACCCCCTCCACTTTTGTCTGTGTGCTTGCTCCCAGCCCCTCCCTCACATCCTTTATTGTACAAGTTGCCCCCAGCTGGACCGCCCTCCCTCCTGTGTCACCTCCACACGCATTCTCGTCCGATATTACACAAAAAAGTGCTATAATGTGGCTTGTGACTAGAAGGTGAGGGCCTATTTCCATTTTGCCCTTCCTCCGTACTGCCCCCTGCCAGCCCTGCTATTATGCGGGCAAACCTGGACATGTCATGGCACTTATTTTACATACAGCCACACGTCACAGAACCCATACTGCTATACAGATTGACTAAACAATATTGACAATGTCAATTGCTCTCTTGTTGGCGGGACTTATGGCTTTGCCAATGTTTGATTAATTTGCTTCTTTCAACAATCACTGCAGCTCCCCATGAAAAACTTGCTACATCTACGGCAGCTGCCAATGTGACTCCGCTGCAACAAGACTACCTCAAGTGCAACTTCATTACAATTATTAAAGCTCTCGATGTGACGTCACTACTGCAATGGCACCTCCCAAAATCATTGTAGCTAACTTAGGCAGGTTCAAGGTGACATCTCAGCAGGTACGGAAGTTCCAAGGATAAAATCACATCCTCCAGGGTAGCTCCATTTATAACATCACTGCAGTAATGGAATCTCTCAAGGTGACGTCTTTGCAATGTGACAGGTGTACAGTCAGGGCACTGCCTGGCATGATGCCAAAGCAAAAAGGCAGCTGCCTGTGTAAAATCACCACACTGAGGACCCATTATATTGCTTCTACGGTGAGGGTACTCCCGGGGAGAGGACACTGCGCTGAAGGTAGTGTGCTCAATCTGTCATTAATGCATCTGGCAAATTGGATCCATGAGGCACAGGGTCAAGACTGATTCGCATATAGCTGGGTCTGAAATGAGGTGGCCAAGTGAGCTAAAGAAGGATGATGGATTCAACCCAGATCTGTGACTGGGGGTGAGTGTTTGAAAAGTTTCAGCACTCCGTCTGTCATCTCTTAGTGTTTGTTTTGTTCGCCCTAAGTTGGCAGGGTATGCCCAGACGTGGGTCCCTTGCTCACTTTGCCACTGGACTCAAGCTAGCCTGGCTGAAGAGGGGTGTTACCCCGAAACCGGTCCCAGGATGCTTGTTTCCGGTTCAGGGAAGACCTGGCGAGGCAGTTCGGGCTGGACTGTTCTCATGAGGCACAGGGTCAAGACTGATTTGCATATAGCTGGGTCTGAACTGAGGTGGCGAAGTGAGCTAAAGAACAATGATGGATTCAAAACAGATCTGTGACTTGGGGTGAGTGTTAGAAAAGTTTCAGCACTCCGTCTGTCATCTCTTTGTGTTTGCACTTTTCCTTCACTACCAACAGGGCTCTGGCTTTTAATTGTAAACTGATTGTGAAATTAATTAATTAGTTCATATGTGCAATCTGTGACCGAAGGATCTGGACAAATCAGTCCATTTAACTGTGTCTCAGTTCACTAATTCACAAAAACTGTAAGGGTGTAGACACACTATTCTGCGTAGAAAGGGCTGGATTAGAATTTCAAACATCCACATTTTTGGGTTACATTTTTCTGTATGCAATAGCACGTTCTACTTTTGGAACCAGCTATTTTTGTGCACAAACCAAATATGAAGTGGAGAACTGGGCTTGAAGGTCTTCTAAACCTTATATTCTAAAAATAATTGGCTTATCATTTAACAAAAGAAGCCCTTCATCCATTCCCCTCAGGTGGCCCTCATTTAGGGGTGAAAATATTTTTTTTACTTAAAAAATGACTGCACCATCACCATACCTTCATCTCAGAGATTAATTTTTATACAATAGCCAGACCCAAATTTGCTAAGATATTATGTCAGGGTTGCAACCCTTATTTGGCGCAGTAAAGATGCAAAATCCATTGTAGATTTAAAAAGCCATGAAAATCCTGATAAGCATGGCCTTGTTAAAAAAAAAGTAAGGCAAGGCACCACAAAGCACACTCCTCTGTAGATGGCAGATGAACATGACTAATGGAAACCTACATACATACTAAGAAACCCTGGACAAGCTATTTATATTGCTTAACAATGCTATGTCTGTCTCCTTCCAATATCAGACAGACACACACACTTAACGATTTTCTTGCTCCTCCTAGAACAGCTATGTCTGCATCTTTACTCTCCGCACCAGACTTTGCAACCAGTTTCTCATCAAAAATCACCATCAGATAAACCCTAGCCTTACTACTAACTTTTCCTCTTTCCACACATCGTGACTTTGCCTTTACAAACCACTGGACCTTTCTCCGATACTGAAATCTAGTAACGCTTTGTCAGGTTTTTAACCTTGTAATCCTGTAAACAAACATAAAACTTCCTTCTCGAACCTCTAGAGTATGACTGTGACATCCTGACAGCCATATTCCTCACTCTCTCCTATTTGGCATCTACCCCTCATACTTTAAAACTATGTTGGAGACCCCTTACAAAAAAACGGCAAACCTTGCCTCCCCATCCAATTTCTCTACTGCCCTTCTTTTCCTAAAAAATCTAATGTCTCATCTTCAACCACCTTCAATTCTTACAACCTGCTCCATGTGATCCAAATGGGATTCTGAACCCTCCACTCCACTGAAATTTCCCTCATTCACATAGCTTACTTCATAAAACTAGCCTACTGCAATGTCTTCTGTGCCAACATAGTCCTGGACTATCTGCCACATTTGACACCATTAGCCACCTACCTTACTTGACATTCTAAAGCCCCTAAGCATCATAGGCTCGACATTGAACTAGTTCTCCCACCTATTTTGCTGGTCTGTCTCTGTGGACTGGCAATCCATCAAATCATCTCACTCCCCCCCTCAACTACTAGCCGGTGTCCACCAAGGTTCTGACTTTGGTCATCTCCTTTTCTTGCTTTACACCACCTCCCTTAGCAATGTGATCTACTTGTTTGTATTTGCTAAGAAACGTATGCAGACGAAACCTTTCTTTCCCCTTTTCTGTCACTCCTTATGAAGCGTCAGATATTAGACTGCCTTGCAGCAAGACATTTTCTGCAAATACCAGTCTTATGTAGGCAAAACTATGAGAAGTTGTGTACTATGAAAAATGTGTGCAGTACAACATACAGAATTTCGTCATTTTTGCTAGTGTCATTACATTTATATCTATGCTTAATACTGAAATTTGAAGGGCAGAAAAGCCTAGTATAGATGGATAGAGGCTCATAAATAGTGAAAGCAACCCAAGAAACGACTGCTCCGGGAACAAGATTAATCAGAGCATTATCAGGTGCTTTGCAAGTGCCCAACTTGTTACTCAGTTGAGACCCTCTACAGGTCATTGCCCAAGAGCATAGCAGCAGATTAGAGATGCATGCTGAGAGAGAAATCAGTATCTCATATTTTCTTTCTGAAATGAATGTCACTAAATGTTATTTCCTTATTTTACAAAACTGTACACCTTGTATCAAGAAGGAATTCAATTAACAGAACGTATTCAGAATATATCTATTTCTCTAGAAACAGAAATATCATATTTTTAAGTTTACATGGATGAGTTTTTACTATCAAGTATGTAAATATTTTAGTTTGTAACATAGAAAGTTTTTTTCTCATTTCATTTTTTATCTGAAAGAAGGGAAGCATATACTTTAAGGGGCATCCAAAGCAGGTTATAGCATTCACCCGTTGCAGAACATATGCCATGGCTGAAATCCCATTTTGATGTGAGGGATAATTTGAAAGATAGCCGGCCTGTGCGAGAATTCGATTTTTGAAGTTTGTATATCTGAAATATTGCTGCTTCCCATGAAAGACAACACTTATTGTATGTAAGAAGAGGGGAGTCGCTCTGTGTTATGACTGAGCCAGTAATTTGTACTCTGTAATACCTGAGCCTGTATGATCATTTGTCTCCTGAGATCGAAAGGTGCATATGTGGGGCAGTGGTTTAGGATGAGATTAGTATGTGACTGGGGCACTCACAGAGTAACTTCTACTGTGTGGGTGCCCTAAGGGCTTATGTCACTGGAATAGATGTGGCGTGGTCACTCAGGTATATCAGTGAAGGGTAGATGTTTTCAAACTTTCATTTGCCTTGTTATATGCAATATACAATCAGCACAAGTTTCAAAAATATCACTCGTCTGCATCAATCATTTAATATATCGCCTATTGATCTTATTCTGCTAATACAACAAAATGAATAATCTAATGGTGAGATGAATTAGTGTTACAGCCAAAACTGCTGACTTTGAAACTGGGGAATCCGGTTTGAGTCTCGGCAGCAGCTCAACATCCTTTGATTCTGGGCAAATCACTTAGGGGCACATGCTTCAAACTCTTCATTTGCGATTACCAAATAGCGATTTTTAAGAAAACACTATTTGGAAATCACAAATGCCTATGCATGTAGAAATCGCTTTAAATGTGCAATTCCTTTTTATTAGCTAATAGCGATTCAGAAATTGCAAATCGTTATTAGCTAATGTGACTCTATTCATTCCTATGGGCCTGCAGGGCTAGGGGAATGAATGGTAATGCATTCGCAAATTGCTATTACAAAATTGGTAATTGCAAATTGCAAATGGAAATCCAAGGGTGCCCGGGGGCCTAAGGCCCCCCTATTGCACCCCCAACAAAAGATAAGTGTGCACATGTGAAGCACGTGAACTAGATGGCACTTTGAAATATGCCTTTTTGTGCATTTTTCAAAGCATGCAGAAATCACCATCAACTTGAAGTTGATGGTAATTAGCGTTTCCTAAATGCACAGTTAGTATTTAGGAAAGACTACATGCATCAGCAAATAGGGATTCGCAAATTACGATTCCCTAAATGCATTTGCAATTTAGGTAAACGCAAAAAATTGCGATTCCTTAAATTGCGACTGACAAAAGCTACATGCATCTGAAAAGGTCTTTTTCCATCAGCAAACGGAAAAAGGCTTGATGGATGTGCCCCCAAATCTCCCCGTGCTTATGAAACAAATGTGTCCTTGTGTAATGTAACTGGTGCTCATGTTAAGCACTCTAGGACCTTCGGGTCAAATTTGCGCTCCATAAAACTGAAAAATAAGTAAAAGTTAATGCGTTAAATTATTATGCCACTACATTTATCTTACTGACTCCCCTAAGAGAACATGTGTGCAGATACCTTCCCAATAGCTTAATGCTAACTTGTGAAAACAGTGAAATAACCAATGGGTTGATTCTCTATTTATTCGGTTCAGAAGCAGAACACAGCTGAAGAGCTTAAGAGAGTTAAGGAGTTGGCCGTCTCCATACAGTCAAAGGTGATGGTGTTCCCTTTAACCTGAGGCCCTGGGAGGAAGGGATGGCAGGCTATTCATTTTAAACAGAACAATTAAGGCACCGTGAGCGAGCTGCTCAGAAGCTTTCACATGCAAATTGACCTTGGCCTCGCACGGTGTTTTTAACTTCCCAGGCTGGTTTTACTTCATTCCTGAGAATGGAGCAGGAGGGTTTGACAATTTTAACTGGAATTGGAATTAATTCTTGGATACTTTAATGAGATTACAAAGACCGTCTTCCTGTGTGTTCCTGAAATTGCACTTTTGCACGCTGTATAAACTACACTATGACAAGAAAAAAGAAAAACGCTTTCAGCTTTGTCATTCTTTTCCAGCTGCACATGAAAATATGCTTTCATCAAATTTAAAACTGCTTCCCATTTATCGTAGGCTGAGCATTCAGACACAAAATGAAATTGACTGCAGCTTAGATTGAGGAAGATTTTTGTGCAGCAAATACATGGTTAATGTAACCATCCGAATCTCCTCATACTTACAATTGTTATAATTGGGAAATAATGCAATATGACCCACAAGCTTCTATTTGTGTGGTTTATAAACATTGGAAAAAAAGTTACATACAATTAAAAAGGTCATTGTGTTCAAGTTTTATGTTTTCTAATGGGTTTGCTTCTTTAAAATCACTATCCTCTCTGTTGTTAGATGAGCTTCAAATCCTGAAGTGTGTTTAATATGCTAAGTGTGTTTAAGGCTACAGTACCACCTCCTGTCTACAGGGGCAGAGCTGAGCAAAAAAATAAACACACTTGGTGAAACACAGGTCCCCACAAGGCAATTTTTAAAAAAGTTGTAAAAATTGGCGCATATGTATTTTAAGTCATTTCCAATCATTTAGGAGACTTTACCTTGTGGGGACTTGGGTTCAGGTCCCCACAGTGCAATCAAGTCCCCACAGCGTGAGTGTGTTATCATACTTAAGTCCCCACAAGGATAGTAACACAAACCCACACAACCACACACACACAACCACAACCACACACACAACCATACACACAACCACACACACACAACCACACAAAACCACAGCCACACACACAACACATACAACCACACACACAACACACAAAACCACACACACAACCACACAAACACTCACCCACCCACAACCACACCCACACACATACACAACCACACAAAACCACACACACAACCACACATCCACACACATTCACAACCACACCCACAACCGCACCCACAACCATACAACCACACACACAACCACAACCATACACACAACCACACACACAACCACACACATAACCACAACCACACACACACAACCACACACACAACCACACACATACATAACCACACACACACAACCACACACACAACACACACAACCACACACACACAACCACACACATACACAACCACACAAAGCCACACACACAACCACACACAACTACACATCCACACACACCCACAACCACACACACACCCATAACCGCACCTTCAACCACACAACCACACACACAACCACACAAACACAACCACACACACACAACCACACACACAACCACACACACACAACCACACAAACCACCACACACGCACAACCACACCCACAACCACACACAACCACACACACAACCACATACACAACCACACACACACAACCACACACACACAACCACACACACAGTCACACACACACAACCACACACACAACCACACAAACAACCACACACACAACCACACCCACAACCATACCCTCAACCATACCCACACAACCACACCCACACACACATACACACATAACCACACACCCACAGCCACACCCACACACCCACAACCACACAACCACACATACCCACACAACCACACCCAACCACACCCACAGAACCACACACACAGCCATACACACAACCACACAGAACCACACACAGAACAACACACACAACCACACAACCACACACACAACCACAACCACACACACAAGCAAACACACAAGCACACACAAGCACACACACATAACCACACATACAAACAACCACACACACACAACCACACACACAACTACATACACACAACAACAACCACACACAACCACAGCCACACTCAACCACACAACCACACACACACACACAACCACACACATACAACCACACACATACACAACCACAATACACAACCACACATACAACCATACCCACAACCACCCCCCCATAACCACAACCACTCCCACACAACCACACCCACCCACACACACAACCACATACCCACAACCACACCCACACACCCACAACCACACCCACACAACCACAACCACACAACCACACCCAACCACACACACACAACCATACACACAACCACACACACACAACCACACAAAAACAACCAAACACACACAACCACACAAACCACCACAAATGCACAACCACAACCATAACCACACACAACAACACACAACCACATGCACAACCACACACACCCAACCACACACACAACCATACACACAACCACACACACACAACCACACACACACAACCACACACACAACCACACACAACCACACAAACAACCCCACAAACAACCACACCCACAACCATACCCTCAACCACACCCACACAACCACACCCACACACACAACCACATACCTACAACCCCACCCACACACCCACAACCACACACACACAACCACACACATACACAACCACACAAAGCCACACACACAACCACACACAACCACACATCCACACACACCCACAACCACACACACACCCATAACCGCACTGTTAGACGGCGACCTCAGAGGAGCCCGGAAAGGGGTCCTGACTACCCTGAGACCCACCCTCAAAGTATCGTAGCCGGGCACTGGCGGGAGATTCCCCAGGAGGAGGACTCTCGCAACTAGGATCGTACTTCTGGCACCACACGACACAGAGGGACCACACTGGGTATTCTCAGAACAAGTTTTATCAAACAGGTATCACTGCAAATATGTACAAGGTGAGCACGGGCTCAAGAGTCTCGGAAAGGTAGGGGGTAGCGGGACTGTCTCTGGTAACGGTTCAAAGGAGGGACGTACCCGGCGCACAGCTCACAATCCTCGAGCTGGGGGGTAGGCTGGTTGTCGTGGGGTCCGGCGGGACCGGTGGAGTCTGTGGAAGCCGCGAGTCACTCAGCGGGCTCAGGTACAAGTTCGGAGGTCTTACGATCTTCAGGGAGCCGCGAGTCACTCAGCAGGGCTCAGGTACAAGTTCGGAGGTCTTACGATCTTCAGGGAGCCGCGAGTCACTCAGCAGGGCTCAGGTACAAGTTCGGAGGTCTTACGATCTTCAGGGAGCCGCGAGTCACTCAGCAGGGCTCAGGTACAAGTTCGGAGGTCTTACGATCTTCAGGGAGCCGCGAGTCACTCAGCAGGGCTCAGGTACAAGTTCCAGTTCCAGGAGCCGCGACCACGTCAGCAGGCTCTCGTTGTTCCAGCGTCGAATCTGCCGGACAGCCCCAGAGCACCCCTTGTTATAGTTCGACCCCTCTTTGATGTCCGGAGTCTGTGCAGGCAGGGGTCTTGTCACCTGGGGGTCGCTTGTCGGGATTTCCTGCTATAGTCTTTTGATTCTTTCAGGGCCGGGTCGGGAGGAGTCCCAGACACCCAGCAGGCGTGGAGCCAGCCCTCAGGGAGGCCGGAGGGCCGATCGAAACCCATCGTCCCGGGGGAGTTCAGAGGTGCGATAGAAACTGCTCCTCCCTCTCTCATCCCCTGGAAGCGGGATGTCCTCCAGCCGGAGTGGCGCCTCTATGCCCGGGTCGCGCTGGGGCCGGGTGGCCATCTTGGTGCATGAAGTGGGCACGCGGGCCCGGGGTGGCCGAAAGGGGAGAGGCCAGGGACGGGGATGTCCGGGTCGGTGCGTGTGTCCTGGTGGGGAGGTTCGGCGGGGCCGGGGGCTTGGGCTGTATGTACCAGGTTTCGGTGGTGCGGGGGCACGGAGGGCCATTCTACGAGGCCGGGTCCAACACGCACCTTCAACCACACAACCACACACACAACCACACAAACACAACCACACACACACAACCACACACACAACCACACACACACAACCACACAAACCACCACACACGCACAACCACACCCACAACCACACACAACCACACACACAACCACATACACAACCACACACACACAACCACACACACACAACCACACACACAGTCACACACACACAACCACACACACAACCACACAAACAACCACACACACAACCACACCCACAACCATACCCTCAACCATACCCACACAACCACACCCACACCCACATACACACATAACCACACACCCACAGCCACACCCACACACCCACAACCACACAACCACACATACCCACACAACCACACCCAACCACACCCACAGAACCACACACACAGCCATACACACAACCACACAGAACCACACACACAACCACACACACAACCACACAACCACACACACAACCACAACCACACACACAAGCACACACACAAGCACACACACACACAAGCACACACAACCACACACACATAACCACACACACAAACAACCACACACACACAACCACACACACAACTACATACACACAACCACAACCACACACAACCACAGCCACACACAACCACACAACCACACACACACACACAACCACACACACACAACCACACACATACACAACCACAATACACAACCACACATACAACCATACCCACAACCACCCCCCCATAACCACAACCACTCCCACACAACCACACCCACCCACACACACAACCACATACCCACAACCACACCCACACACCCACAACCACACCCACACAACCACAACCACACAACCACACCCAACCACACACACACAACCATACACACAACCACACACACACAACCACACAAAAACAACCAAACACACACAACCACACAAACCACCACAAATGCACAACCACAACCACAACCACACACAACCACACACAACCACATGCACAACCACACACACCCAACCACACACACAACCATACACACAACCACACACACACAACCACACACACACAACCACACACACAACCACACACAACCACATAAACAACCACACAAACAACCACACCCACAACCATACCCTCAACCACACCCACACAACCACACCCACACACACAACCACATACCTATAACCACACCCACACACCCACAACCACACCCACACCCACACAACCACACCCACCCACACAACCACACCCAACCACATCCACAGAACCACACACACAACCATACACACAACCACACAGAACCACACACACAACCACACACACAACCACACGCACAACCACACCCAACCACACCCAACCCCACAACCAAACGCATACACAACCATACAAAACCACACACACAACCACACACAACCTTACATCCACACAACCACACCCACCCACATACCCACCCACACACCCACAACCACACCCACACAACCACAACCACACAACCACACCCAACCACACACACACAACCATACACACAACCACACACACAACCACACACACACAACCACACAAACCACCACACATGCACAACCACACCCACTACCACACACAACCACACACACAACCACAACCACATGCACAACCACACGCACAACCACACACACACAACCATACACACAACCACACACACACAACCACACACACAACCACACACACAACCACACACACAACCACACACAACCACATAAACAACCACACACAGAACCACACACACAACCATACCCTCAACCACACCCACACAACCACACCCACACACAACCACATACCCACAACCACACCCACACACCCACAACCACACCCCACCCACACAACCACACCCAACCACATCCACAGAACCACACACACAACCATACACACAACCACACACAACCACACACACAACCACACACACAACCACACACACAACCACACACAACCACACCCAACCACATACACACACATACACAACCACACAAACAACCATACATCCACACACACACACCCACAGCCACACCCACACCCACAACCACACCCACAACCACACAACCACACACACAACCACAACCACACACATGCAACCACACACACATAACCACACACACAACCACACACACAACCACACCCACAACCACCCACAGCCACACACACAACAACAACCACATACACAATCACACACTCACAACCACACACACAACCACACACACAACCACACAAACTACCACACACACAACCACACCCACACAACCACACCCACACATGCACACACACAACCACCCACCCACAACCACACCCACACACCCACAACCACACCCACACAACCACACCCACCCACACAACCACACCCAACCACACTGTTAGAAGGGCAACCTCCGGGGAGTCAGATGGTGTCGGACTGACCACCCCGAGAGGCACCGTTCCATAAGGATGCAGCTGAGCGCCGCTGAGAAGCCTCCTGGGCGAGGTCCTTCTCCTAGGATCGTACAGCCAAGTAATCCCCTCCCACCACAAAGGGACACAACCAGGGTATCAAGGCTCACAAGTCGTTTATCAGAATTACGGGTAGGTCTCCGTGGCAATATTTACAGGTGGATCAAGGGATCCAAAAGAGTCTCAGGGTTTGGTTAGGTATGGGGGTAGCGGGACAGTCTCAGTATCAGCCCGCGACGAGGTCAGCGGGCTCCGGTGGTTGCTTCAACGAGGTCGAGCCGCGACGAGGTCAGCAGGGTTCCGATGTTCTGTGAGGGTCTTCTTCTCAGCAAGGGGGAGCCACGACGAGGTCAGCAGGGCTCCGATGTTCCGTGAGGGTCTTCTTCTCAGCAAGGGGGAGCCGCAGTCAGCAGGGCTCGAGTTCTCAGTTCCAGGCAATATGTCTTTCTCCGTAGGGTCAGCCGCGATTCGATCAGCAGGGCTCTGGACTCCAGGATACAACTGCCCTCCTGGTTGTGGGCTGCCCCAGATATATGGCTGGAGCCCTTTGATGTCTGGACCCTCATGCCTGGGGGGCCAGAGGGGCCGGGATGAGAGAGTCCAGACACCCAGAGGGAGGTGGAGCCACACACACAACCACAGAAACAACCACACACAACCAAACCCACCCACAACCACACACACAACAACCACATACACAACCACACACTCACAACCACACACACAACCACACAAACTACCACACACACAACCACACCCACAACCATACCCTCAACCACACACACACAACCACACACACACATGCACACACACACAACCACACACCCACAACCACATCCACACACCCACAACCATACCCATACCCATACAACCACACCCACCCACACAACCACACCCAACCACACCCACAGAACCACACACACAACCACATATACACAACCACACACACAGAACCACAAACACACAATCACACACACACAACCACACACACACACACACAACCATGCACACACAACTACACACACAACCACACACACAGCCACACATACAACCACAACATCCAACCACACACAACCACACACAACCACACACACACAACCACACACACAATCACACACACACAACCACACACACAACCACATACAACCACACAAACAACCATGCACTCAACCACATACCCACACCCACAACCACACCCACACCCACACAACCACACCCACCCACACAACCACACCCAACCACACCCACAGAACCAAACACACAACCATACACACAACCACACAGAACCACACACACAACCACACACACAACCACATGCACAACCACACACAACCACACCCAACCACACAACCACACACATAACCACAACCACACACACGCAACCACACACACACAACCACACACACAACTACACCCACAACCACACACAACCACACATACAACCATAACTACATACACAACCACACACACACAACCACACACACAACCACACACACAACCACACAAACAACCATACCCACACAACCATACCTACAACCACACCCACACAACCATACCCACAACCACACCCATACAACCACACCCACACACACACAACCATACACCCACAACCATACCCACACACCCACAACCACACCCACACAACCACAACCACACAACCACACCCAACCACACACACCCAACCATACACACAACCACACACACAACCACACACACAACCACACACACACAACCATACACACAACCACACACACAATCACACACACACAACCACACACACAACCACACACACACAACCACACACACAACCACACACAACCACACAAACAACCACACATACAACCACACCCACAACCATACCCTCAATCACACCCACACAACCACAGACACACACAACCACATACCCACACCCACATACCCACAACCACACCCACACAACCACACCCACTCACACAACCACATCCAACCACACCCACAGAAACACACACACAACCATACACACAACCACACAGAACCACACACACAAAAACATGCACAACCACACCCAACCACACCCAACCACACAACCACACACATACACAACCACACAAAATCACGCACACAACCACACACATCCACATACACACCCACAACCACACCCACACCCACAACCACACCCACAACCACACAACCACACACACAACCACAACCACACACACGCAACCACACACACACAACCACACACACAACCACACACACACAACCACACCCACCCACAACCACACACACAACAACAACCACATACACAACCACACACCCACAACCATACCCTTAACCACACCCACACAACCACTCCCACACATGCACACACACAACCACACACCCATAACCACATCCACATACCCACAACCATACCCACACCCATACAACCACACCCACCCACACAACCACACCCAACCCCACACACAGAACCACACACACAACCATACACAACCATACATACACAACCACACACACAGAACCACACACACACACAACCACGCACACACAACTACACACACAACCACACACACAGCCACATATACAACCACAACATCCAACCACACACACAACCACACACAACCATACACACACAACCACACACACAACCACACACACAACCACACACATACACAACCACACAAATCCACACATACACACACACCCACAACCACACCCACAACCACACACACAACCACAACCACATAACCACATACAAAACCACACACACAACCACACAAACAACCACACCCACACAACCAGAACCAACCACAACCACACAGATACAACCACACCCACACACACAACCACACACACATAACCACACACACATCCACACACCCACAACCATACCCATACCCATACAACCACACCCACCCACACAACCACACCCAACCACACCCACAGAACCACACACACAACCACATATACACAACCACACACACAGAACCACAAACACACAATCACACACACACAACCACACACACACACACACAACCATGCACACACAACTACACACACAACCACACACACAGCCACACATACAACCACAACATCCAACCACACACAACCACACACAACCACACACACACAACCACACACACAATCACACACACACAACCACACACACAACCGCATACAACCACACAAACAACCATGCACTCAACCACATACCCACACCCACAACCACACCCACACCCACACAACCACACCCACCCACACAACCACACCCAACCACACCCACAGAACCAAACACACAACCATACACACAACCACACAGAACCACACACACAACCACACACACAACCACATGCACAACCACACACAACCACACCCAACCACACAACCACACACATAACCACAACCACACACACGCAACCACACACACACAACCACACACACAACTACACCCACAACCACACACAACCACACATACAACCATAACCACATACACAACCACACACACACAACCACACACACAACCACACACACAACCACACAAACAACCATACCCACACAACCATACCTACAACCACACCCACACAACCATACCCACAACCACACCCATACAACCACACCCACACACACACAACCATACACCCACAACCATACCCACACACCCACAACCACACCCATACAACCACAACCACACAACCACACCCAACCACACACACCCAACCATACACACAACCACACACACAACCACACACACAACCACACACACACAACCATACACACAACCACACACACAATCACACACACACAACCACACACACAACCACACACACACAACCACACACACAACCACACACAACCACACAAACAACCACACATACAACCACACCCACAACCATACCCTCAATCACACCCACACAACCACAGACACACACAACCACATACCCACACCCACATACCCACAACCACACCCACACAACCACACCCACCCACACAACCACACCCAACCACACCCACAGAAACACACACACAACCATACACACAACCACACAGAACCACACACACAAAAACATGCACAACCACACCCAACCACACCCAACCACACAACCACACACATACACAACCACACAAAATCACGCACACAACCACACACATCCACATACACACCCACAACCACACCCACACCCACAACCACACCCACAACCACACAACCACACACACAACCACAACCACACACACGCAACCACACACACACAACCACACACACAACCACACACACACAACCACACACACCCACAACCACACACACAACAACCACCACATACACAACCACACACCCACAACCATACCCTTAACCACACCCACACAACCACTCCCACACATGCACATACACAACCACACACCCATAACCACATCCACATACCCACAACCATACCCACACCCATACAACCACACCCACCCACACAACCACACCCAACCCCACACACAGAACCACACACACAACCATACACAACCATACATACACAACCACACACACAGAACCACACACACACACAACCACGCACACACAACTACACACACAACCACACACACAGCCACATATACAACCACAACATCCAACCACACACACAACCACACACAACCATACACACACAACCACACACACAACCACACACACAACCACACACATACACAACCACACAAATCCACACATACACACACACCCACAACCACACCCACACCCACAACCACACACACAACCACAACCACATAACCACATACAAAACCACACACACAACCACACAAACAACCACACCCACACAACCAGAACCAACCACAACCACACAGATACAACCACACCCACACACACAACCACACACACATAACCACACCCACCCACACACACACAACCACACACACAACCACACAGACACAACCACAACCACACACAACCACAAATACAACCAGAACCATACACACAACCACACACACACAACCACACACACAACCACACACACAACCATACCCACAACCATACCCACAACCACACCCACACAACCACACCAGCACACACACAACCACACACACACAACCACACACACACAACCACACACCCACAACCACACACACAGAACCATACCCACACACACACACACTACCCCACACACAACCACACACACACACACAACCTCACAAACAACCACACACACACAACCACACACACAAAACCACAACCACACACACATAACCATACACACAACCACACACACAGCCACACACACAGCCACAGCCACACACACAACACACACAACACACAAAACCACACACACAACTACACACACACAACCGCAACCACACACACAACCACACACAACACCGCACATACACACAACCACACCCAACCACACCGAACCACACAACCACACCCATAACCACACACACACAACCACAACCACACACAACCATAACCACACACACAACCACACAACCAAACACACAACCACACACACAACCACACACACAACCACACACACAACCACAACATACAACCACACACACAACCACACACAACCATACATACAGAACCACACCCACAACCACACACACAACCACACACACACACAACCACACACATACACAACCACACAAAACCACACACACAACCACACATAACCACATATCCACACCCACAACCACACCCACAACCACACAACCACACACATAACCACAACCACACACACGCAACCACACACACACAACCACACAAACAACCACACACACACAACTACACCCACAACCACACACAACCACACATACAACCATACCCACATACACAACCACACACACAACCACACACACAACCACACACACACAACCACACACAACCACTCAAACAACCACACACACAACCACACCCACAACCATACCCTCAACCATACCCACACAACCACACCCACACACACACACACACACAACCACACACCCACAACCATACCCACACACCCACACCCACACAACCACACCCACCCTCACAACCACACCCAACCACACCCACAAAACCACACACCCAACCACACAACCACACACACACATAACCACACACACAACCATACATACAACCACACACACAATCACACACACAACCACACACACAACAACACACACAACCACACACAGCCACTCAAACAACCACACACACAACCACACCCACAACCATACCCTCAACCACACCCACAACCATACACAACCACACATACACAACCACACACACACAACCACAAACACACAACCACACACACACAACCACACACACACACACACAACCACACACACACAACCACACACACAACCACAACATACAACCACACAACCACACACAACCACACATACAGAACCACACCCACAACCACACACACAACCACACACACACAACCACACACATACACAAGCACACAAAACCACACACACAACCACACATAACCACATATCCACACACACACCCACAACCACACACATACCCACAACCACACCCACAACCACAAACATAACCACAACTGCACACACGCAACCACACACACAACCACACAAACAACCACACACACACAACTACACCCACAACCACACACAACCACACATACAACCATACCCACATACACAACCACACACACACAACCACACACACAACCACACACAAAACCACACACACAACCACACACAACCACTCAAACAACCACACACACAACCACACCCACAACCATACCCTCAACCATACCCACACAACCACACCCACACACACACACAACCACACACCCACAACCATACCCACACACCCACACCCACACAACCACACCCACCCTCACAACCACACCCAACCACACCCACAAAACCACGCACACAACCACACAACCACACACACACACAACCACACACACACAACCATACACACAACCACACACACAACCACACACACAACCATACACACAACCACACACACACAACCACACACACAACCACACACACAACCACACACACAACCACACACAGCCACTCAAACAACCACACACACAACCACACCCACAACCATACCCTCAACCACACCCACAACCATACACAACCACACATACACAACCACACACACACAACCACAAACACACAACCACACACACACAACCACACACACACACACACAACCACACACACACAATTACACACACAACCACAACATACAACCACACACACAACCACACACAACCACACATACAGAACCACACCCACAACCACACACACAACCACACACATACACAAGCACACAAAACCACACACACAACCACACATAACCACATATCCACACACACACCCACAACCACACACATACCCACAACCACACCCACAACCACAAACATAACCACAACTGCACACACGCAACCACACACACAACCACACAAACAACCACACACACACAACTACACCCACAACCACACACAACCACACATACAACCATACCCACATACACAACCACACACACACAACCACACACACAACCACACACACAACCACACACACAACCACACACAACCTCTCAAACAACCACACACACAACCACACCCACAACCATACCCTCAACCATACCCACACAACCACACCCACACACACACACAACCACGCACCCACAACCATACCCACACACCCACACCCACACAACCACACCCACCCTCACAACCACACCCAACCACACACACAAAACCACACAACCACACACACACACAACCACACACACACAACCATACACACAACCACACACACAACCACACACACAACCATACACACAAACACACACACAATCACACACACACAACCACACACACAACCACACACACACACAACCACAGACAACCACACAAACAACCACACACACAACCACACACACAACCATACCCACACAACCACACACACACACAACCACATACCCACACCCACACACCCACAACCACAACCACACCCACACAACCACACCCACCCACACAACCACACACAACCACACCCACAGAACCACACACACAACTATACACAAAACCACACAGAACCACACGCACAAAAACATGCACAACCACACCCAACCACACCCAACCACACAACCACACACATACACAACCACACAAAATCACACACACAACCACACACAACCACACATCCACATACACAACCACACCCACAACCAAACCCACAACCACACAACCACACACACAACCACAACCACACACACACAACCACACACACACAACCACACACACAACCACACAAACAACCACACACACACAACCACACACACCCACAACCACACACACAACAACAACTAAATACACAACCACACACCCACAACCATACCCTTAACCACACCCACACAACCACACCCACACATGCACACACACAACCACACACCCATAACCACATCCACACGCCCACAACCATACCCACAGCCATACAACCACACCCACCCACACAACCACACCCAACCACACACACAGAACCACACACACAACCATGCACAACTGTAGGAAGGTGGATATCTGACTATGGTTACCCCCAAATTTTTGCCTAGTGTCTAGCTGGTTTTTCGACTTAGTTGGCCTGAGATCCTGCCATTCAGGCTCTCAGGCTATCTGCTCTCTCTGTAAAATGGACTCCATGTACCCTAGGTACATACCCAATTGGTTGGATCACCCTGTCAGCCCCTGTACCAGTGTACACTAGGTACCCAGGGCATTGGTGTACCCAAGGCCTGCCAGGGGCTGCAGCATGTATTATGCCACCCCAGGCTTGGCCTAACAATCTGACACAACTGGCTGATCACTCAGCTGGGGTAAGTTGGTGTAATCACCTCTTACTTAGGTGTAGTATACCTATACCTAAACTTAAATGGGACACCTGGTAACCTATAAGTCACTCCTATGGCAGGCCTTAACAATCCTGAAGGCAGAGTGCTTGGTTCCATGTGAGATGGTGCTCTGGCATGAGCTGAGCCTGTCTGCAGTGGTCGGAACAACTTCCTTCTACTGTTTCCAGATATCGTCATACCATATACTCTTAAGTGCATTATGAACCTCGCGGTTAAATGCTATCTTTGGTTTGGCTTTATCAAAACATGTCGAGTAAGGTGTCATACGAATTGGAATACTAACCCCTCGCCAATTCTGGCGACGGGGTTAGCATTCCACCCTTCTAGAGGGACACGACATGTACAGTACCTGAAACCCGGGTAAAATCAGACATAGCCTCAGCTCCACAAAATGGATGCTGCCACCACAGACACAAGTCTGCCCTCCTGCTGCTGGGAGTCCTTCCAGCTTGGGAGGTGTGGACAAAGGGTTTCCTGCCAGGGGAGGTGCATGCACCACCCCAGACAGGATTTTGTGTATTGGTCAGGTAGGGCTTGAAAGAAACCAGACATGCCTGTGGCTCACAAGGAGCCTCGGTGCATATGCCAGTTCAAACCGGTCCTGGGGCACACCAGTCCCGGGCCTGGGGCGAGCTGGACAAAGGATTGGGGGTGTAACCACCCCCCTTCCTGGTCCCACCCATAGGGAGGGACCTAGCAGGTAGTCCGGCCCCTAGAATCCGAATAAAGGTAGGAGCTGTGTCCTAAGACTTCAGACATCCTGGAATCAACTTGAAACTAAGAAGAAGACGGGAACTTCGACATTCTGCTGCACAGAAGACTGAAGAAAATCTCCCCTGTGGTCAGGGAGTGACCACCTTGCTAACGCAAGCACCATCCAGCGAATCACCGTCTGCTTTGCCGCCGCCTCCCGCCGGAGCCCGAGCCCAGAGACTGACAAGACCTGGACCTCCAGACCTCTCACCGCCCGATCCACAGTCCCTGAAAAGAGGAGACCCGTGGAGGCACCGAGACACGTGGAGCCAGCCATCTTGGAACGACTACGACAAGCTGACCAGTGCAACAACCGAGGCTCCCTCCAAGTTGTGCTTTGGGTCCTGAGAAGCCCAACCCTCGAGCAGCATCTGCACCAAAGGTGAGCCCTCCAGCATCTCCACGATCTGCGTGGGGCCCTTCTGCATTTTGCCACTCGACGCGCCTAACCGGTTGCTGGCCCGCTGGCTAGTGGCCATCTTGGCGACGAAATCTACGACAAACACCGCTGGTCTGGTTGCTCCAGACTGGCCCTTGCTCCCCTCCAAAGGAGCAATCCCTCTGACCTTGCTGGTCAGAACCAACAGCTGATTTCCGAATCCTCCTGCAATTGCTTTTGCCAAGGCTTGTTTGCTTCGATCAAGTCGCCGACACCGCCGACAGCGAGAGCCTGCGTGGGACAGCTCGTGAGCCGACTCCTGGACGTCGTCGACCTTCAGGGACCACGTGGCTGCGGAGACAAGCTACCCCTCATCACCTGTTTGCACCCGACATCGCCTGGTACCCACCTGGTGCCACGCTGGTCACTGGCTAGTGACTGTGAACACTGTCCCCTCTGCTTACAGGTCTTCAACATCTCCGATCCACTCTTGGATCCACTGCATCTCTTCCCGACCGACCGCCTGCAGCATCTTTGTCCCAGGCTCAACGGAACAGATAGAAGAAACCCGACGCACTTTGAGGCCTATGCACCCGCTTCCTGTGGGTGAGGTAAAGCTGGTACTCCGGTGCCCATGTGTAGTATTACATCTCTAGTGCCTGTGTTCCAAATCTTAAGTTCCTAGGTCATCCGGAAGATTCCTTTTGCAGTAACTTTGTACTTTTTACGCACCCATTGAAACCTATGGGAGCACGCGTGTGACTATTTGCTCTGCACACGCCACCCGTGGACCTCCTGGTCACTAACTGACGTTAGCTCCTCGTAGGCCCAGCGATTCTAGAGGCCCTAGGCCTTTTCCCTTTTCTGTTCGTGGTACTTATACCACTATTTTAGTATATGGTTCGAGTGGCCACCAGGGCCTATCCATATAAAGTGCAACTTCTGTGTATTCTGTTATAATCTTGTTTGACGATTTGTGCTCCTGTGCTCATAAAGAGACTAGGGGTTACTTTGAGAAATAAATACATATATATTTTGAATATATATCTGTGTGGTGTCCTTTCATTGGTATAAAAGGGGGTTACTATTGGTAAAACAGCCTGCTTAACACGCTTCACGAGTTTAGCCTCAAAGACTGCTTAGCCTACGCTACCACTAGGGCAGCTAGTCCAAAAAGGTTGACTTACAACCACACCATAAGGGTTGCTTGGCATGGTACAAGGTGGTCACTAGAACTAGTGAACAGCATATACCAGGCCAACTTCTCACATTGGTGAGCAGCGGTTGGATTTGAGCTTGCTGTGTTTTACCATTGTAATCTCTTGGTTACCAATTGAAAGATCACATAGGTACCTGTAGGTACATATAAAACAAGATTAGATATACATAAGTTCTACTGAACTTAGTTGTTGTAGAGCAAAGGGAGTAGCACACCCTGACTACAACTACTAGATAGGTTTAGTAGGTAAACCCAAGTGTAGGTAGATTGCAACACATCCACCCACACTTAAGAGCAATGGCCGGGGCAGAGGGGTCCACTGTACCCATCTCTGTTGAGAGTGACCCCCAGAGGGCACCATCCAGCTTTGCTACCCTTAATCAGAATGAGCTCAGGCATTTGGCAACTCTTAGAGGCCTTAAACAGCCCAAGAACCCAAACTCTGCTGAGCTCAGGGAGCTCTTACAGAATGATGAGAATCAGAGAGCACTCAAGAAAGCTTCCCAGTTAGCCCCCTTAGGGACAGGAACAGGAGGCCCCCCTTCTAAAGATGCCACTGAAGTACCCCTTCCCAATAGTCACCCCTTAGATGGGATGCCTACCACAGAGGATGAGAGTGAAAAGGATACTGACAGTAGTGAGGATGAAGGGAGAACTAGCCCAGTGCCAAGTGTTATACTTGGCCCAGCTAAACCAAGGCTATTGGGGACTGACAGTGGGGTCAACCCACTGGATCTCCCCAGTGGACTTAACCCAGGGCTTGGAAGGCAAAGGAATCGCTCAGGTGACTCCAATGCTTCCCATGGCTCTAGAGGCTCTCAAGGTCACTCCAGGAGAAGGATGACCACCCCTCAGAGGAGGGAACATGAGGCCAAGATGCAAGAGGCTCAGCTGAGGATCAGGAAGCAGGAGCTAGAAGTAGCCCTGATGGAAGAAAAACTGAGCAAGGCTAGGCAGCATAGAGAGAGTGGGTCTATACCCACTGGTGGCAGCAATGTCCCTAGGGACAAAGATAGGGTCTTTGACAATAGGAACCTGTCCAAGATTGTGCCCCCCTACAAAAGTGGGGATGACATCCACAAATGGATGACTGCTCTTGAGAGAGCCTGCAAAGTGCAGCAGGTTCCTGAAGACCAGTGGGCAGCAATCTTATGGCTCTCCTTTGAGGGGAGAGGCAGAGATAGACTCCTCACTGTTAGAGAAGAGGATGTCAGAAATTACAGAGTCCTGAAGAGTGTCCTAGTTGATGGGTTAGGCTTAACCACTGAACAGTACAGGTTAATGTTCAGAGACACCCAGAAGACACAGACTCAGGACTGGTCTGAATATGTGGAATGTGCCACTAAGGCTTTGGAGGGTTGGTTGCTGGGAAGTAAGGTGTCTGATTATACAGGATTGTACAATTTGATGATGAGAGAGCAGATTTTAAGTAATTGTCAAAACCAGCTTCTCCATCAACACCTGGTAGACTCAGATTTGACCTCTCCCCAAGAATTGGGAAAGAGGGCAGATAAATGGGTCAGGACCAGGATCAGGCCTAAAAACCAGGGTGGTGACCAAAAGAAAGATACCACCAAGCCTCAAGAGAAGGGTGGGGATAAAGAAAAAGAGAAACCTTCCTCAGGGCCCCAAAACTCCACACAGGGTGGTGGGTCCCAAGCTCCCTCCTCTACCACAGCTAAAAAGCCCTACTGCCATGAGTGTAAAACTCCTGGGCATTGGAAAACTGACAGCGGTTGCCCAAGGGCTAAAAACAAAACTGTTCCTCCAATTACTCCTGTCACACCACCTATTACTGTCAGCAGTAATCCCCCAGGTGGTGGGAGTGCCCCCAGAAATCTGGGTGGGTTTACTTGGGGAACACAGGGGGACCCTGGCTTAGCCAATTCCCCTACAGCAACCACTCTTGTCTGTGATGGTGGCATGGGGTTTGCCAACTTCACTGCCTGTCCCAACACTTTGGGTAGGTACAGACAGGAGCCCTACATCAATGGTACAAAAGCTGAGGCCTACAGAGACACTGGGGCTAGCATCACAATGGTGGCCCATTGGCTAGTTCCCTCTGAGCAGCTTTTGCCCGGTTTCTCCTACCAGGTGACTAACATTGATGGCAAACAGAACAGTCATCCCATGGCAGAGGTATGTCTCAGCTGGGGAGGGGTCACTGGCCCTAAAAGGGTAGCAGTGTCCCCAACCTTGCCTGTAGACTGCTTACTGGGGAATGACTTAGAACTCTCAGCTTGGGCTGGAGTTGAACAAGACACCCATTCTAAAATGGTAGGCCTTTCACAAAAGGGTAGGGGGGTTGTGCCATTCACAACCCCTGTCCAAATAGATTTCCTCCCTGAAAAGGTTGGAAGGGCAGTGGTAGCCACAGCCCAGGCACAGACAGACTTCCCTGTAGGGACTGGCAGAGCTGTGACAGTCACAGCTCAAACACAAACTGAGTGCCCCCCTGAAAAGGTTGGCAAGGCTGTAATGGTCTCAGCCTATACTCAGACTGACATAGGTGTAGTGAAGCCTGAAACAATGGATCACTCCACACAAACTGAGAGTAGTGGGGAGGAAGAAAAGTCTCCCTCTCCCCAGACATTAGGAAAAGGTCAGCCTCCTCAGGGATCTGACCTCACCCCTTGTGAAGGAACTGCCCCAGAGGTAGCCAGGCCTGGCCTGGCAGAGCCTCTGATGTCAGTGGCCCCTTCCAAGGTGGGATCCAGTCTGGTGCAGGTAGCCTGCCTCTCTCTACCCTGCCTCAGTCAGCCCAGGGCTGCAGAGGTCAGGGAGGCCAGTGGACCCCCAGAG
This sequence comes from Triturus cristatus, assembly GCF_964204655.1. NCBI lineage: Eukaryota > Metazoa > Chordata > Amphibia > Caudata > Salamandridae > Triturus > Triturus cristatus. The sequence continues at coordinate 1,051,646,814 of NC_140579.1, forward strand.
GGCCCCTGTCCACAAGAACCCCCCCATCAAAAGAATGAGGATTGCCTGGCTAGTAGCCCTAGTCAGGTGATGGGTAAAAACATTCCTGAGGGATCTCCTTTACAGGTAGTTAGGGACCTCCCCCAGGGGGATTCTGTTGGGCACAGGCAAACATGGGACCTTAGGGCCCCAAACCTGACCTGTCCCTCCAGTAAGCCCACAAAAGGGACCCAGCCTCCAGCTTTAGGTAGCCAGAGGCTGACCCTGAGAGCACAGTGCAACTCAGTTAAAGAAAGAAAGGCATCCATGGTGGAGGATGATTGGAGGAAGCTGAGGCCTCACTTTGAGGACACTCACTTCAGTACTCCATCTCAACACCAGCCTTTTACTTTGCCAAGACACACCACAGGTAGAGATTCCCTATGGTGGAGACCCTCTGATACCCTTAGGGTGAGGGATTGCTTAGTGGACCATGAGACAGGGGGTAACCATGCCAGTGCTGGTTCCTCCTTATATGGCCACTTGGGCAATATAGGCTTACCTGGTCAAGGTCAGCCTTATCTCCCTTCGTTTGGGGGGGGGTTGTGTAGGAAGGTGGATATCTGACTATGGTTACCCCCAAATTTTTGCCTAGTGTCTAGCTGGTTTTTCGACTTAGTTGGCCTGAGATCCTGCCATTCAGGCTCTCAGGCTATCTGCTCTCTCTGTAAAATGGACTCCATGTACCCTAGGTACATACCCAATTGGTTGGATCACCCTGTCAGCCCCTGTACCAGTGTACACTAGGTACCCAGGGCATTGGTGTACCCAAGGCCTGCCAGGGGCTGCAGCATGTATTATGCCACCCCAGGCTTGGCCTAACAATCTGACACAACTGGCTGATCACTCAGCTGGGGTAAGTTGGTGTAATCACCTCTTACTTAGGTGTAGTATACCTATACCTAAACTTAAATGGGACACCTGGTAACCTATAAGTCACTCCTATGGCAGGCCTTAACAATCCTGAAGGCAGAGTGCTTGGTTCCATGTGAGATGGTGCTCTGGCATGAGCTGAGCCTGTCTGCAGTGGTCGGAACAACTTCCTTCTACTGTTTCCAGATATCGTCATACCATATACTCTTAAGTGCATTATGAACCTCGCGGTTAAATGCTATCTTTGGTTTGGCTTTATCAAAACATGTCGAGTAAGGTGTCATACGAATTGGAATACTAACCCCTCGCCAATTCTGGCGACGGGGTTAGCATTCCACCCTTCTAGAGGGACACGACATGTACAGTACCTGAAACCCGGGTAAAATCAGACATAGCCTCAGCTCCACAAAATGGATGCTGCCACCACAGACACAAGTCTGCCCTCCTGCTGCTGGGAGTCCTTCCAGCTTGGGAGGTGTGGACAAAGGGTTTCCTGCCAGGGGAGGTGCATGCACCACCCCAGACAGGATTTTGTGTATTGGTCAGGTAGGGCTTGAAAGAAACCAGACATGCCTGTGGCTCACAAGGAGCCTCGGTGCATATGCCAGTTCAAACCGGTCCTGGGGCACACCAGTCCCGGGCCTGGGGCGAGCTGGACAAAGGATTGGGGGTGTAACCACCCCCCTTCCTGGTCCCACCCATAGGGAGGGACCTAGCAGGTAGTCCGGCCCCTAGAATCCGAATAAAGGTAGGAGCTGTGTCCTAAGACTTCAGACATCCTGGAATCAACTTGAAACTAAGAAGAAGACGGGAACTTCGACATTCTGCTGCACAGAAGACTGAAGAAAATCTCCCCTGTGGTCAGGGAGTGACCACCTTGCTAACGCAAGCACCATCCAGCGAATCACCGTCTGCTTTGCCGCCGCCTCCCGCCGGAGCCCGAGCCCAGAGACTGACAAGACCTGGACCTCCAGACCTCTCACCGCCCGATCCACAGTCCCTGAAAAGAGGAGACCCGTGGAGGCACCGAGACACGTGGAGCCAGCCATCTTGGAACGACTACGACAAGCTGACCAGTGCAACAACCGAGGCTCCCTCCAAGTTGTGCTTTGGGTCCTGAGAAGCCCAACCCTCGAGCAGCATCTGCACCAAAGGTGAGCCCTCCAGCATCTCCACGATCTGCGTGGGGCCCTTCTGCATTTTGCCACTCGACGCGCCTAACCGGTTGCTGGCCCGCTGGCTAGTGGCCATCTTGGCGACGAAATCTACGACAAACACCGCTGGTCTGGTTGCTCCAGACTGGCCCTTGCTCCCCTCCAAAGGAGCAATCCCTCTGACCTTGCTGGTCAGAACCAACAGCTGATTTCCGAATCCTCCTGCAATTGCTTTTGCCAAGGCTTGTTTGCTTCGATCAAGTCGCCGACACCGCCGACAGCGAGAGCCTGCGTGGGACAGCTCGTGAGCCGACTCCTGGACGTCGTCGACCTTCAGGGACCACGTGGCTGCGGAGACAAGCTACCCCTCATCACCTGTTTGCACCCGACATCGCCTGGTACCCACCTGGTGCCACGCTGGTCACTGGCTAGTGACTGTGAACACTGTCCCCTCTGCTTACAGGTCTTCAACATCTCCGATCCACTCTTGGATCCACTGCATCTCTTCCCGACCGACCGCCTGCAGCATCTTTGTCCCAGGCTCAACGGAACAGATAGAAGAAACCCGACGCACTTTGAGGCCTATGCACCCGCTTCCTGTGGGTGAGGTAAAGCTGGTACTCCGGTGCCCATGTGTAGTATTACATCTCTAGTGCCTGTGTTCCAAATCTTAAGTTCCTAGGTCATCCGGAAGATTCCTTTTGCAGTAACTTTGTACTTTTTACGCACCCATTGAAACCTATGGGAGCACGCGTGTGACTATTTGCTCTGCACACGCCACCCGTGGACCTCCTGGTCACTAACTGACGTTAGCTCCTCGTAGGCCCAGCGATTCTAGAGGCCCTAGGCCTTTTCCCTTTTCTGTTCGTGGTACTTATACCACTATTTTAGTATATGGTTCGAGTGGCCACCAGGGCCTATCCATATAAAGTGCAACTTCTGTGTATTCTGTTATAATCTTGTTTGACGATTTGTGCTCCTGTGCTCATAAAGAGACTAGGGGTTACTTTGAGAAATAAATACATATATATTTTGAATATATATCTGTGTGGTGTCCTTTCATTGGTATAAAAGGGGGTTACTATTGGTAAAACAGCCTGCTTAACACGCTTCACGAGTTTAGCCTCAAAGACTGCTTAGCCTACGCTACCACTAGGGCAGCTAGTCCAAAAAGGTTGACTTACAACCACACCATAAGGGTTGCTTGGCATGGTACAAGGTGGTCACTAGAACTAGTGAACAGCATATACCAGGCCAACTTCTCACAACAACCACACATACACAACCACACACACAGAACCACAAACACACAACCAAACCCACACAACCACACACACACACACAACCACGCACACACAACTACACACACAACCACACACACAGCCACATATACAACCACAACATCCAACCACACACACAACCACACACAACCGTACACACACAACCACACACACAACCACACACACAACCACACACAAACAACCACACATATACACAACCACACAAATACACACTTACACACACACCCACAACCACACCCACACCCACAACCACACACACAACCACAACCACATAACCACATACAAAACCACACACACAACCACACAAACAACCACACCACACAACCAGAACCAACCACAACCACACAGATACAACCACACCCACACACACAACCACACACACATAAACACACCCACCCACACACAACCACACACACAACCACACAGACACAACCACAACCACACACAACCACACACACAACCACACACACACAACCACACACACAACCACCCACACAACCACACACACACACACACAAACACACCCACAACCATACCCACAACCACACCCATACAACCACACCAGCACACACACAACCGCACACACACAACCACACTCCCACAACCACACACACACAACCATACCCACACACACACACACTACCACACACACAACCACACACACACACACAACCTCACAAACAACCACACACACACAACCACACACACACAACCACAACCACACACACAACCACACACAACACCGCACATACACACAACCACACCCAACCACACCGAACCACACAACCACACCCACAACCACACACACACAACCATAACCACACACACAACCACACAACCAAACACATAACCACACACACAACCACACACACACAACCACACACACAACCACAACATACAACCACACACACAACCACACACAACCACACATACAGAACCACACCCACAACCACACACACAACCACACACACACACAACCACACACATACACAACCACACAAAACCACACACACAACCACACATAACCATATATCCACACACACACCCACAACCACACACACACCCACAACCACACAACCACACACATAACCACAACCACACACACGCAACCACACACACACAACCACACAAACAACCACACACACAACTACACCCACAACCACACACAACCACACATACAACCATACCCACATACACAACCACACACACAACCACACACACAACCACACACAACCACTCAAACAACCACACACACAACCACACCCACAACCATACCCTCAACCATACCCACACAACCACACACCCACAACCATACCCACACACCCACACCCACACAACCACACCCACCCTCACAACCACACCCAACCACACCCACAAAACCACACACATAACCACACAACCACACACACACACAACCACACACACACAACCATACACACAACCACACACACACAATCACACACACACACAACCACACACACAACCACACACACAACCACACACACAACCACACACAGCCACTCAAACAACCACACACACAACCACACCCACAACCATACCCTCAACCACACCCACAACCACACACAACCACAAACACACAACCACACACACACAACCACACATACACAACCACACATACAACCACAACATACAACCACACACACATCCACACACAACCACACATACAGAACCACACCCACAACCACACACACAACCACACACACACAACCACACACATACACAACCACACAAAACCACACACACAACCACACATAACCACATATCCACACATACACCCACAACCACCCACATACCCACAACCACACCCACAACCACACAACCACACAACCACACACATAACCACAACCACACACACACAACCACACACACACAACTACAACCACACACAACCATAACCACACACACAACCACACAACCAAACACACACAACCACACACACAACCACACACACACAACCACACACACAACCACAACATACAACCACACACACAACCACACACAACCACACATACAGAACCACACCCACAACCACACACACAGCCATACACACACAACCACATACATACACAACCACACAAAACCACACACACAACCACACATAACCACACATCCACACACACACACACACAACCACACAACCACACAACCACACACATAACCACAACCACACACACACAACCACACACACAACCACACAAACAACCACACACACACAACTACACCCACAACCACACACAACCACACATACAACCATAACCACATACACAACCACACACACACAACCACACACACAACCACACACACACAACCACACACACAACCACACACAACCACTCAAACAACTACACACACAACCACACCCACAACCATACCCTCAACCATACCCACACAACCACACCCACACACACACACACAACCACACACCCACAACCATACCCACACACCCACAACCACACCCACACCCACACAACCACACCCACCCTCACAACCATACCCAACCACATCCACAGAACTACACACACAACCATACACACAGCCACACACAACCACACACACACAACCACACACACACACACAACCACATATACACAACCACACACACACACACACACACAACCCTGCACACAACCACACACACACACACAACCACACACATAACCACATACACACAACCATGCACACAACCACACACACACAACCTCACAACCACACACACAACCATACACACAACCACACACACAACCCCAATCATACCCACAACCACATACACACACCCACACACACAACCACACACACACAACCACATGCAACCACACACATAACTACAGCCACACACACAACCACATATAACACCACACAACCACACACACAACCACACACAACCACACCCACACACACAACCACACACACATCCACAACCACACACACAGACAACCACACACACACAGCCACACACACACACAACCACACACACACAACCACACACATACACAAACACATAAAACCACACACCCAACCACACATCCACACACACCCACAACCACACCTGCACCCACAACGCACCCATAACCACACAACCACACAATCACACATGCAACCACAAGCACACACACAACCGCACACACACAACCACACACAACCACAACATACAACCACACACACAACCACACACAACCACACATACAGAACCACACCCACAACCACACACACAGCCATACACACACAACCACACACATACACAACCACACAAAACCACAAACACAACCACACATAACCACACATCCACACACACACACACAACCACACCCACACCCACAACCACACAACCACACACATAACTGCAACCACACACACACAACCACACACACAACCACACAAACAACCACACACACAACCATAACCACATACACAACCACACACACAACCACACACACAACCACACACACACAACCACACACACAACCACACACAACCACTCAAACAACCACACACATAACCACACCCACAACCATACCCTCAACCATACCCACACAATCACACCCACACACACAACCACACACCCACAACCATACCCACACACCCACAACCATACCCACACACCCACAACCACACCCACACCACCACACCCACCCTCACAACCATACCCAACCACACCCACAGAACCACACACACAACCATACACACAGCCACACACAACCACACACACACAACCACACACACACAACCACATATACACAACCACACACACACACACACAACCCTGCACACAACCACACACACACACCACACACATAACCACATATACACAACCATGCACACAACCACACACACACAACCTTACAACCACACACACAACCATACACACAACCACACACACACACCCACACACACACACAACCACACACACACAACCACATGCAACCACACACACAACTACAGCCACACACACAACCACATATAACACCACACAACCACACACACAACCACACACAACCACACCCACACACACAGCCACAACCACACACACACACAACCACACACACACAACCACACACACACACAGAACCACACACACACAACCACACACATACACAAACACAAAAAACCACACACCCAACCACATATCCACACACACCCACAACCACACCTGCACCCACAACGCACCCATAACCACACAACCACACAACCACACATGCAACCACAAGCACACACAAGCACACACATAAGCACACACACAACCACATGCAACCACACACACACAACCACACACACACAACCACACACACAACCACACACACACAACCACACACAAAACCACACACACACAACCACACACACACAACCACACACACACACACAGACACACACACCCAGACACACACTCAACCACACACACACAACCACACACATACACAACCACAACACACAACCATACATACAACCATACCCACAACCACACTCACACAACCACATGCACAACCACACCCATATAACCACACCCACCCACACACACAACCACACACCCACAACCACACCCACACACACAACCACACCCACAAGAACACCCACAAAACCACACCAACACAACCACACAGAACCACACACACAACCACACGCACAACCACACCCAACCACACCCAACCACACACCACAAACACACAACCACACACACAACCACACGCACAACCACATACAAACACACCCAACCACACCCAACCACACACAACCACACACACAACCACACACACAACAATGCATACACAAATACCCACCCACCCACAACCACACCCACAACCACACCCACACAATCACAACCACACCCAACCACACCCACAACCACACACAACCATACACATAACCATACATACACAACCACACACACAACCGCACACACACAACCACACACACACACACAAGCACACACACACAACTACACACATACACAACCACACAAAACCACACACACAAACACACATACAACCATAACATACAACCACACACCACACACACAACCACACACAACCACACACAACCACACACACACAACCACACACACAACCATATACACACAACCACACACACACAACTACACACATACACTACCACACAAAACCACACACACAAACACACATACACACACACACCCACAACCACACCCACACCCACAACTGCACCCACAACCACACAACCACACACACAACCACAACCACACACACAACCACACACACAACCACACAAACAACCACACCCACACAACCAGAACCAACCACACCCCCAACCACACAGACACAACCACACCGACACACACACAACCACACACACACAACCACACACACACAACCATACGCACCCAACCATACCCATCCACACACACACAACCACACACACAACCACACACACAACCACACACACAGCCACACACACACAACCACACAAACAACCACACACACAACCACACCCACAACCACACACACACAACCATACCCACAACCACACCTGCACACACACACAACCATACACATATCCCCACAACCATACCCACAACCACACCCACACCCAACCACAACCACACACACACACAACCACACACACAACCACACACACAACCACACACACAACCACACACACAACCTCACAAACAACCACACACAGAACCAACCACACAACCATAACCACACACACAACTCCAACCACAACCACACACACACACAACCATACACACAACCACACACATACAACCACACACACAACCAGAACCACACACACAACCACACACACACAACCACATACACAACCACATGCACACAACCACACACACACAACCACACACACAACCACACACACAACCTCAAACACACAACAATACCCACAACCATACCCACAACCACACCCACACAACCACACCTGCACACACACAACCACACAAACAACCACACACCCACAACCACACCCACACACCCACAACCATACCCACACCCACACCCAACCTCAACCACACACACACAACCACACACACAACCACACACACAACCATACACACACAACTACACATACAACCACACACACAACCACACATAGAACCACAATATACAACCACACATACAACCACACCCAACCACACACACACAACTACACACACAACCACACACACACAACTACACACATACACAACCACACAAAACCACACGCATACACACACACACCCTCAACCACACCCACACCCACAACCACACCCACAACCACACGACCCCACATACAACCACAACCACACCCACACCCACACACACAACCACACAAACAACCACACCCACACAACCAGAACCAACCACACCCACAACCACACAGACACAACCACACCCACACACACACAACCACACACACAACCACACACACACAACCATACCCACCCACACACACACAACACACACAACCACACAGACACAACCACACACACACACAACCACACATACACAACCACACACACAACCACACACACAGCCACACACACACAACCACACAAACAACCACACACACAACCACACCCACAACCACACACAACCACACACACACACAACCAGAACCACACACACAACCACACACACAACCACACACACACAACCACACACACAACCACACAAACAACCACACACACACAACCATACCCACAACCACACCAACACAACCACACCTGCACACCCCCACAACCATACACACACCCCCACAACCATACCCACAACCACACCCACACCCAACCACAACCAGACACACACAACCACACACACAACCACACACACAACCACACACACAACCTCACAAACAACCACACACAGAACCACCCACACAACCATAACCACACACACAACTCCAACCACAACCACACACACACACACAACCATACACACAACCCCACACATACAACCACACACACAACCAGAACCACGCACACAACCACATACACAACCACATGCACACAACCACACACACACAACCACACACACAACCACAAAAACAACCACACACACATAACAATACCCACAACCATACCCACAACCACACCCACACAACCACACCTGCACACACACAACCACACACACACAACCACACACCCACAACCACCCCCACAACCATACCCACAACCACACCCACACCCAACCTCAACCACACACACACACAACCACACACACAACCACACACACACAACCTCACAAACAACCACACACACAACCACAACCACACACAACCACAACCATACACACAACCATACACACAACCACACTCCCACAACCACACACACAACCACAGCCACACACACAACCACACACACACAACCACAACCACATACATAACGACATACACAACCACACACAACACCACACAACCACACACACAACCACTCACACACACAACCACAACCACACACAACCACAACCACACACACAACCACACAACCAAACACACACATCCACACACACAACCACACACACAACCACAACATACAACCACACACACAACCACACATACAGAACCACACCCACAACAACACACACAACCACACACACAACCACACACATACACAACCACATAAAACCACACACCCAACCAAACATCCACACACACCCACAACCACACCTGCACCCACAACGCACCCATAACCACACAACCACACAACCACACACGCAATCACAAGCACACACAAGCACACACACAACCGCACACACAACCACATGCAACCACATACACACAACCACACACACACAACCACACACACACAACCACACACACACACACACAACCACACACACAACCACACACACACAACCACACACACACAACCAGACACACACAACCACACACAACCACACACACACAACCACACACACACAACCACACACATACACAACCACAACACACAACCATACATACAACCATACCCACAACCATACCCACACAACCACACGCACAACCACACCCACATAACCACACCCACCCACACACACAACCACACACCCATGACCACACACACACACAACTACACACACAAGAACACCCACACAACCACACCAACACAACCACACAGAACCACACACACAACCACACGCACAACCACACCCAACCACACCCAACCACACAACCACAAACACACAACCACACACACAACCACATGCACAACCACATACAAATACACCCAACCACACACAAACACACACAACCACACACACAACAACGCATACACAAACACACAAACACCCACCCACCCACAACCATACCCAAAACCACACCAACACAACCACAACCACACCCAACCACACCCACAACCACACACAACCATACACACAACCACACATACACAACCATACACACAACCACACACATACAACCACACACACAAGCACACACACACACAACTACACATACAACCACACACACAACCACACATACAACCACAACATACAACCACACACACAACCACACCCAACCACACACACACACAACCACACACACAACCACATACACACAACCACACACATACAACCACACACATACACAACCACACAAAACCACACACACAACCACACATACACACCCACAACCACACCCACACCCACAACTGCACCCACAACCCCACAACCACACACACAACCACAACCACACACACAACCACACACCCAACCACACACACAACCACACCCACACAACCAGAACCAACCACACCCACAATCACACAGACACAACCACACCCACACCCACACACACACAACCACACACACACAACCACACACACACAACCATACCCACCCACACACACACAACACACATAACCACACAGACACAACCACACACACACAACCACGCACACACACACACAACCATACACACAACCACACACACAACCACACACACAGCCACACACACACAACCACACAAACAACCACACACACAACCACACCCACAACTACACACAACCACACACAAACAACCAGAATCACACACAACCACACACACAACCACACACACACAACTACACACACAACCACACAAACAACCACACACACACAACCATACCAACAACCATACCCACACAACCACACCTGCACACACACAACCATACACACACCCCACAACCATTCCCACAACCACACCCACACCCAACCACAACCACACACACACACAACCACACACTTAACCACACACACAACCACACACACAACCTCACAAACAACCACACACAGAACCAAACACACAACCATAACCACACTCACAACTCCAACCACAACCACACACACACACAACCATACACACAACCACACACATACAACCACACACACAACCAGAACCACACACACAACCACACATATACAACCACATACACAACCACATACACACAACCACACACACACAACCACACACACAACCACAAAAACAACAACACACACACAACAATACCCACAGCCATACCTACAACCATAACCACACAACCACACCTGCACACACACAACCACACACACACAACCACACACCCACAACCACACACACACACCCACAACCATACCCACAACCACACCCACACCCAACCTCAACCACACACACACACAACCACACACACAACCACACACACAACCACACACAAACAACCACACACACACAACCACACACACAACCACAACCACACACACAACCACAACCACACACTCAACCATACACACAACCACACTCACGCAACCACTCACACAACCACAGCCACACACACAACCACACACACACACAACCACACCCAACCTCGCCATACCACACAACAACACCCACAACCACACACACACAACCACAACCACACACAACCACACACACAACCACACACACAACCACACAACCAAATACACACATCGACACACACACAACCACACACATAACCACAACATACAACCACACACACAACCACACATACAGAACCACACCCACACCCACAACCACACACACAACCACACACACAACCACACACATACACAACCACACACACAACCACATACAACCACACATCCACACACACATCCACAACCACACACAACCACACACACAACCACAACCACATACATAACCACACACACACAACCACACACACAACCACATACCCACAACCACACCCACACACCCACAACCACACCCATACACCCACAACTGCACCCACACCCACACAACCACACCCACACAACCACACCCAACCACAACCACACACACACAACCACACACACACAACCACACACACAAGCACACACACAAGCACACAAACAACCACACACACAACCACATCCACAACCACACACAACCACACACACAACCACAACCACATACATAACCACACACACACAACCACACACACAACCACACACACACAACCACACACAACCACACAAACAACCACACACAACCACACCCACAACCATACCCTCAACCACGCCCACACAACCATACCCACACACGCATACATATACACACACAACCACATACCCACAACCACACCCACACACCCACAGCCACACCCATACACCCACAACCACACCCACACCCACACAACCACACCCACACAACCACACCCAACCACACCCAACCACACCCACAGAACCACACACACAACCATACACACAACCACACACAACCACACACACACAACCACACACCCACAACCATACACACACACAACCATACCCACGCACACACACAACCACACATACAACCATACACACAGCCACACACACAACCAGAGCCACACACACAACACACACAACCACACACACAACACACAAAACCACACACACAACTACACACACACAACCACAACCACACACACAACCACACACAAAACCACACAACAACACACAACCACACACACAACCACACACAACCATGCACATACACATAACCACACACAACCACACCGAACCACACAACCACTCCCACAACCACACACACAATCACACACAACCATATCCACACACACAACCACACAACCAAACACACACAACCACACACACACAACCACACACACAACCACAACATACAACCACACACACAACCACACACAATCACACATACAGAACCACACCCATAACCACACACACAACCACACACACACAACCACACACATACACAACCACACAAAACCACATACACAACCACACATAACCACACATCCACACCCACACCCAAACCACACCCACATACCCACAACCACACCCACAACCACACAACCACACACATAACCAAACACATGCAACCACACACACACAACCACACAAACAACCACACACACACAACTACACCCACAACTACACACAACCACACATACAACCATAACCACATTCACAACCACACACACACAACCACACACATAACCACACACACACAACCACACACACAACAACACACAACCACTCAAACAAACACACACAAAACCACACCCACAACCATACCCTCAACCATACCCACACAACCACACCCACACACACACACACAACCACACACCCACAACCATACCCACACACCCACAACCACACCCACACTCACACAACCACACCCACCCTCACAACCACACCCAACCACACCCACAGAACCACACACACAACCATACACACAGCCACACACAACCACACACACACACAACCACACACACACAACCATACACACAACCACACACACAATCACACACATACAACCACACACATAACCACACACACACAACCACACACACAACCACATACAACCACACAAACAACCACACACTCAACCACATATCCACACCCACACCCACACACCCACAACCACACCCACACCCACACAACCACACCCACCCACACAACCACACCAAACCACACCCACAGAACCACACACACGACCATACACACAACCACACATAACCACACACACAACCACACGCACAACCACACCCAACCACACCCAACCACACAACCACACACATAACCACAACCACACTCATGCAACAACACACATACAACCACACAACCAAGCACACACACACAACTACACCCACAACCACACACAACCACACATACAACCATAACCACATACACAACCACACACACACAACCACACACACAACCACACACACAACCACACAAACAACCACACCCACACAACCATACCTATAACCACACCCCCACAACCACACACACACAACCACACATACACAACCATACACACAACCACACACACAATCACACACACACAACCACACACACAACCACACACAACCACACAAACAACCACACACACAACCACACCCACAACCATACCCTCAACCACACCCATACAACCACACCCACACACACACACACAACCACATATCCACACCCACATACCCACAACCACACCCACACCCACACAACCACACCCAACCACACCCACAGAACCACACACACAACCATACACACAACCACACACACAACCACACACACAACCACACACACAACCATACCCAACCACACAACCACACACATACACAACCACACAAATTCACACACACAACCACAACCACACACATGCAACCACACACACAACCACACACACAACTACTCACACCCAACCACACAAACAACCACACACACACAACCACACCCACCCACAACCACACACACAACAACAACCACATACACAACCACACACAACCACACATCCACACACACACACACAACCACACCAACACCCACAACACACCCATAACCACACAACCACACAACCATAACCACACACATGCAACCAAACACACACAACCACACACACAACCACACACACAACCACACACACATCCACACCCACAACCATACCCTCAACCACACCCACACAACCACACCCACACATGCACACACACACACAGACAACCATACACCCACAACCACATCCACACACCCACAACCATACCCACACCCATACAACCACACCCACCCACACAACCACATACAACCACACCCACAGAACCACACACACAACCACACATACACAACCACACACACAGAACAACAAACACACAACCACACACACTCAACCACACACACACACACAACCATGCACACACAACTACACACACAACCACACACACAGCCACACATACGACCACAACATACAACCACACACACAACAACACACAACCACACACAACCACACACACAACCACACTGTTAGAAAGGATAGACGGACCGGGAGGGTCGGCCGGGGTCAGGAGGAGAGGTCTCCGGGGAGAGCCGTCTCCAGCGATCGTACAGACAAGTAACTTTCCCCCCCACAGACGGATACCACACACGGATAAGGTTCAGGGTTCTTTATAAGCACTTCTTAGGGTACGGTTGAATGGTACAAGGAGGTCTGGACTCAGGGGTCCCCTCGATTCAAGTCTCTCAAAGCAGGGTAAGGGGTAGCGGGACAGTCTGTCTACCAGTCAGGTAGTTTGGATGAGATGATGATTAGCTCACAATCCTCGAGCTTAGTTGGCACGGGCCGCGGCAGCGCCAGCAGGTCCCGGTGGAGATGGTCGATGTACGGTCCGCGGCAGCGCCAGCAGGTCCCGGTGAGGATGGTCGTTACAACGGGCCGCGGCAGCGCCAGCAGGTCCCGACGAGGATGGATGTTGTAGAAGGCCGCGGCAGCGCCAGCAGGTCCCGGTGAGGATGGTCGTTACAACGGGCCGCGGCAGCGCCAGCAGGTCCCAACGAGGATGGATGTTGTAGAAGGCCGCGGCGGCGCCAGCAGGCAGGACGATGGTTCACAAGAGCGGGCTACGGCAGCGCCAGTAGTCCGTCAAGGCTGAGTTCTCTCGGTGTCTCTCGACTCCAGGATACAACTGCCTTCCTGCTCCGGAGCTGCCCCAGTTATAGGGCAGGCGCTCTTTGATGTCCGGACACTCGCACTTGGAGGTCGGAGGGCCCGGGATGAAGGTGTCCAGACACCCAGCAGGGGGTGGAGCCAGCGCCTGGGGGAGCTGGAGGCGATCGGCACCTGGCGGGGGAAGAGCTCTTGACACTTCGTCCTCCCATTGACCTGCCAAGTGGTCCGCTCACCTCCTGGGTGGATGGTGGTGCCGGGATGTCGGGGCCGGTCAGGCCCGGGGTTAGGGTCGGGGCGAGGCCACGCGGCCTCGTGGTGCAGGGCCCAAGATGGCGGCTTGAACCGGCCGGGGGAGCCGGTGGGGCTGGGCCCCGTGATGAGTAGAGGTCCGAGGGCAGAAGATCCGTCGGGAGACGGGGTACAGGTGCTTTCCGTGGGTTATGCCTGGCGGGCCGGAGCTCGGGCCCTGTCGTGCGGGGAGGGAGCAAGCCCTTCGTGTGGCCTGTCCAACATGCGTCCCCCCCAGCTGAAGGCGGGGAGAGTCACCCATCTCCTTGGGGACTCTCTTCGTCGAGGCGGAAAAAGCGGGACAGGCCATCCGCGTTGGCGTGGTCTTGGCCTGGCCGGTGCTCCACAGTGAAGTCCATTCCCTGCAGGGAAATGGACCAGCGCAAGAGTTTTGGGTTCTCTCCCCGCATCTGCATCAGCCACTGCAGGGGTCGATGGTCGGTTTGTACCCGGAAGTGGGTACCGAAGAGATAAGGCCGGAGCTTTTTGAGGGCCCACACCACTGCGAAGGCCTCCCTCTCAATGGTGCTCCAGCGCTGTTCTCGGGCCAGGAGACGTCGACTGATGAAGGCCACCGGCTGGTCATGACCCTCGGGGTTTAACTGAGAAAGGACGGCTCCGATGCCGTGGTCGGAGGCGTCGGTCTGTACTACGAATTCCCGACTGTAATCGGGGGCCTGGAGCACAGGGGCGGTGCACAGGGCGGCCTTCAGTTTCTCGAAGGCCGCTTGACAATCGGGGGTCCAGTTAATCCGCTTCGGCTGGTTCTTGGACGTGAGACCCGTGAGGGGCCCCACGATGCTGCCATAGTCTTTCACGAACCGCCGGTAGTAGCCGGTGAGCCCCAAGAAGGCTCGGACCTCGGTCTGGGTGACGGGGGGCTGCCAGGACTGGATGGCAGCAATCTTAAGTTGTAGCGGGGCCACCAGCCTGCTTCCCACTTGGTGCCCAAGGTAGGTCACAGACCCTTGGCCAATTTGGCACTTGCCGGCCTTAATTGTGAGGCCGGCCCGCTGGAGGGCCTGTAGGACCTCGTGGAGGTGACGGAGGTGGTCGGGCCAGTGGCGGCTGTATACAGCGATATCGTCCAGATAGGCAGCGCTGAACTCTTCGAGCCCCGCCAAGACCTGGTTCACGAGGCGTTGAAACGTGGCGGGGGCATTTTTCATGCCGAAGGGCATGACCTTGAATTGGTAGTGGCCATCGGGGGTAGAGAAGGCTGACCGTTCCTGAGCCCTGGGTGTGAGGCCGATCTGCCAGTAGCCCGCTGTTAGGTCGAAGATACTAAGGTAGCGGGCGGCCCCCAGCCGGTCGATCAGCTCGTCTGCTCGGGGAATCGGATGAGCGTCGGTCCGGGTGACAGCGTTCAAGCCTCGGTAGTCGACGCAGAATCTCAGTTCAGGTGCGGTGCCGGGGGCATCGGCTTTGGGAACCAATACCACCGGACTGGCCCAGGGACTGTCCGAGGGCTCGATGACCCCGATTTTGAGCATCTTGGCCACTTCCTCCTGTATGCAGGCCCGTACCCGATCTGGTACGCGGTAGGCCCGGTGTCGGACAGGGGGGCTGTCCCCGGTGTCCACGTCGTGCAAACACCAAGGGGTGACCCCGGGGTTGAGGGAGAACAGTGTAGCGAACCGCAGCAGGAGGTTTTGGCAGCCCTGGCGTTGCTCCGAAGTGAGGGCGTCAGATAGCCGGACCCCGTCCACGGAGCCGTCATTCTCCTGAGTCTTCAGAAGATCCGGAAGGGGTTCGGAGTCTTCCTCTGCCCCACTGTCCGTAGCCATCAGGAGGCTGAGTTCTGAGCGCACAAAGTGTGGTTTGAGTCGGTTGGTGTGGAGGACCCGGAGGGGGTTCCGGGAGGTCCCCAGGTCGATGAGGTAAGTGACGGGGCTTTTGCGCTCGACCACTTTGAAGGGCCCCGTCCACTTATCCTGCAAGGCACATGGTTCGGTGGGGGACATCACCCATACTTGTTGCCCAGGCTCGAACTCAACGGAGGAGGCATTGTGATCATACCACCTCTTCATGTCCTCCTGGCTGGCCTCGAGGTTCGCCTTGGCCATCCCTCTGAAGCGCCGGGTCTGATTGCGTAGGGCCAGGATGTAGTTGAAGACGTCTGGAGGGGTCTTCAGGGGGGCCATCTCCCAACCTTCTTTTACTAGGCTGAGGGGCCCTCGCACAGGGTGCCCGTACAGGAGTTCGAAAGGGCTAAAACCGAGGGACTTCTGGGGAACTTCTCGGTAGGCGAAGAGGAGGCACGGGAGTAGTACATCCCACTGGCGACGGAGGGGCTCTTCCAATCCCCCAATCATCCCCTTGAGGGTGCGGTTAAAACGCTCCACTAGTCCGTTCCCTTGGGGGTGATAGGGGGTCGTGAATCTGTAGGTGACCCCGCATTGTTGCCAGAGGGACTTCATGTATTTGGATATAAAGTTCGTGCCTCGGTCGCTGACGACTTCTCGGGGGAAGCCTACCCGGGAGAAGATCCCCATTAGGGCCCGGCCAACCACCGGAGCTGTCACGGTCCGTAGGGGCACCGCCTCGGGGTAGCGGGTGGCATGGTCCACCAGTACTAAGATGAACCTGTGTCCTTGTGCCGTGCGGGGGTCCAGAGGCCCCACGATGTCTATCCCCACCCTCTCGAACGGGGTGGTGACCACAGGGAAGGGTTGCAGAGGGGCTTTCAGCTTCCGACCACTCTTCCCGCTGGCTTGGCATGTGGGGCAAGATCGGCAGTGGTTCAGGACGTCGTTCCTCATTTTCGGCCAGAAAAAGTGGGTCACTAGGCGGCTGTACGTTTTATCCTGGCCCAGGTGTCCAGCCAGGGGGACATCGTGGGCCAGGTTGAGCAGAAAGTCTCTGAAGCGGAGAGGTACCACCAGTACTCGACCGGCCCCCAGCTCGGCGATTCTTTGCTCGCTGTATAGCAGGTCGTTATCCCAGTAGACCCAATGAGTTCCGGTGGAGTCCCCTGCGTTCTGGGCGCTGGCTTGTTGGCGGAGTCCCTCGAGGGAGGGACAGGTCTTTTGTTCCTGGCGGAACTGTTCTTGGGTGGGCCCCCCTTCTTGACGCCACTGAGCCAGGTCAGGAAGGTCCTGGGGTTGCGCGTCCCCTTCGGTCGTCGGGTCTGGGAGGCTGGCCTCGTCGTTGTCTTCTACTGGGGCGACCGGGGGCGGAGGTGCTGGCCATTCTGGTTCTTCTGATCGAGGGACGGCACGGGCGGCCATGGACCGGGTGGTTATGCAGGCCCAGTCCGGGAGGCCCAGCATCCCCAGGTGCTCTCTTCTCTCAACGGTGGCCCACGGGGAACTCTCGAGGTCATTCCCCAGGAGGCAGTCCACGGGGGCATCGTCCCGGACCGTCACCTTCAACAGGCCGGAGACCCCTTCCCATTCGAATGGGACGCAGGCCATTTGACA
Organism: Triturus cristatus; assembly: GCF_964204655.1. NCBI lineage: Eukaryota > Metazoa > Chordata > Amphibia > Caudata > Salamandridae > Triturus > Triturus cristatus. The sequence goes on from NC_140579.1 coordinate 1,051,667,721, forward strand.
CATACTTTCAGAGTTGTCTGCCGAGCGGACGGGGCAGAGAATGTTCGGCAGGATCTGCTCGGGCTTCACCAGGTGACAGCGGACGGCCGTCACACTGGCGCCTGTGTCACGCAAGGCCTCGGCTCGCTGTCCATTAATGGTCACCCACTGACCGTATTTCCTGGTGTTAGCGGGTAGGGGAGCCCGCGGGACCATGTCTCTTCCCCCTAAGCACGCCAGGACCATGGCGGCCGGTTCCCACTCTTGCTGGGCCGGCTCATACTCCTCTGGTTCCTCCAATGATCGCTCTTCCCCCAGGGCGGCGGCAGCTACCTGGCGGGGCTTGGGTGTTTGGTTCTGCGGGCAGCTCGGGTCATTGGCGTAGTGGCCGACTCGCTGGCATCGGTGGCACGTGACGTTGGCTCGGACCCCAGGACGCCACGGGGGGTTGCCCCGACCGGCCGGAGCCGGGGTGCTGGCCACGGGTGTTGCGGGCAAGGCGTCTCTCCCTCGCCCCTGGCCCCCTCCTCCTCCCCGAGGACGGTGCTGGCCTTGGTTGTTTCTGTTCTGTTCGTGTGGCCCCCTCCGGCCCACTCGGGTGCTTTCCCATCGGTCAGCTTCGGCAGCGAGCTGCCGGGGGTCAGTCAGCTTACTGTCGAGGAGGTGCTGCCTGAGCTCGACGAAGCAGTTGTTCGACAGGTGCTCCCATACCATCAGGTTAAAGAGTTGTTCGTAGGTGGTGACCTGGCTCCCCTTTATCCAACCCTCGAAGGCACGGCTGAAATAGTTCACGTATTCTACCCAAGTTGTACCTGGGATCCGGGTGCAATCTCTGAACCTCTGGTGGTACATCTCGGGTGTGAGGCCGTAGCGGGTGAGGAGGGCAGCCTTCATGTGGTCGTAGGACGACATTTGGTGATCTGGGAGCTGCAGTAGGGCATCGCGACCCTCGTTGATAAACCTCCCCCAAAGTCCGGCTCCCCAATCACTCCGGTCGATCCGGTGGGAGGTCATGGCGATCTCGTAGGCTTTAAACCACTGTTGTATGTCGTCTTCTCGGACATACTCGCGGACAACATCCTTGGGGATGTGGACTTTTTTCTCGATTGGCCCCGGGGTGTGTGGTCGCTCAGGCACCCCCAGTTCCTTATTCTGTTTCCGAAGTTCTATTTCCGCCAGTTTGCGCTCGTGCTCGAGCGTTATTTTTTTCTCCTCCAGCTCTCTCTGTCTCTGCTTCTCTTCTCGTTCATCTCGGAGCCGCATGTGCTCGAGGTTGAGTTTCTGTTCAGCTAACTTGAGTTCCCCATCCATCTTGAGTCGTGCCATTTCCAACTCGTGCAATCTGGTTCTTTCTCTTTCTCGGATCTCCTCCTGCGAGAGGCCCGTTCCCCGCTCCTCGGGAGCCGTGGCGTTCCCCTCTGGTGTGATGCTGCTTTGGTCGGAGGGTCCGGCGACCCCAGTTTCTGTCCACGACTCTAGGGCGTGCTTTAGATCATCTTTGGTACTCAGGCCGGTGGTAGCAATGCCAAGTTCTATGCAGAATTGTCTCAGTTCGCGGTGGTTGTATTCTTCTAATTTATCCATTTGGAATTTCTCGGTGGAGTTGCTATCTTTGGCTGACATCGTGTTTTTGTCGTGGGGTGAGCTACTCTCTGTACGATTACGCGTTGATTCGGATCGCGCCGCTGGCCACCAATGTTAGAAAGGATAGACGGACCGGGAGGGTCGGCCGGGGTCAGGAGGAGAGGTCTCCGGGGAGAGCCGTCTCCAGCGATCGTACAGACAAGTAACTTTCCCCCCCACAGACGGATACCACACACGGATAAGGTTCAGGGTTCTTTATAAGCACTTCTTAGGGTACGGTTGAATGGTACAAGGAGGTCTGGACTCAGGGGTCCCCTCGATTCAAGTCTCTCAAAGCAGGGTAAGGGGTAGCGGGACAGTCTGTCTACCAGTCAGGTAGTTTGGATGAGATGATGATTAGCTCACAATCCTCGAGCTTAGTTGGCACGGGCCGCGGCAGCGCCAGCAGGTCCCAGTGGAGATGGTCGATGTACGGTCCGCGGCAGCGCCAGCAGGTCCCGGTGAGGATGGTCGTTACAACGGGCCGCGGTAGCGCCAGCAGGTCCCGACGAGGATGGATGTTGTAGAAGGCCGCGGCAGCGCCAGCAGGTCCCGGTGAGGATGGTCGTTACAACGGGCCGCGGCAGCGCCAGCAGGTCCCGACGAGGATGGATGTTGTAGAAGGCCGCGGCAGCGCCAGCAGGCAGGACGATGGTTCACAAGAGCGGGCTACGGCAGCGCCAGTAGTCCGTCAAGGCTGAGTTCTCTCGGTGTCTCTCGACTCCAGGATACAACTGCCTTCCTGCTCCGGAGCTGCCCCAGTTATAGGGCAGGCGCTCTTTGATGTCCGGACCCTCGCACTTGGAGGTCGGAGGGCCCGGGATGAAGGTGTCCAGACACCCAGCAGGGGGTGGAGCCAGCGCCTGGGGGAGCTGGAGGCGATCGGCACCTGGCGGGGGAAGAGCTCTTGACACTTCTTCCTCCCATTGACCTGCCAAGTGGTCCGCTCACCTCCCGGGTGGATGGTGGTGCCGGGATGTCGGGGCCGGTCAGGCCCGGGGTTAGGGTCGGGGCGAGGCCACGCGGCCTCGTGGTGCAGGGCCCAAGATGGCGGCTTGAACCGGCCGGGGGAGCCGGTGGGGCTGGGCCCCGTGATGAGTAGAGGTCCGAGGGCAGAAGATCCGTCGGGAGACGGGGTACAGGTGCTTTCCGTGGGTTATGCCTGGCGGGCCGGAGCTCGGGCCCTGTCGTGCGGGGAGGGAGCAAGCCCTTCGTGTGGCCTGTCCAACACACACACACACAACCACACACAACCACACAAACAACCACACACTCAACCACATACCCACACCCACACCCACACACCCACAACCACACCCACACCCACATAACCACACCCACCCACACAACCACACCCAACCACACCCACAGAACCGCACACACAACCATACACACAACCACACAGAACCACACACACAACCACACACACAACCACACGCACAACCACATCCAACCACACCCAGCCACACAACCACACACATAACCACAACCACACACACACAACCACACATACACAACCACACAAACACCCACACATACACAACTACACCCACAACCACACATACAACCATAACCACATACACAACCACACACACACAACCACACACACAACCACACACACAACCACACAAACAACCACATCCACACAACCATACCTACAACCACACCCCACAACCACACCCACAACCACACCCATACAATCACACCCATCCACACTCACAACCATATACCCACAACCACACCCACCCACCCACAACCACACCCAGACAACCACAACCTTACAACCACACCTAACCACACACACACAACCATACACACAACCACACACACACAACCACACACACACAACCACACACACACAACCATACACACAACCACACACACAATCACACACACACAACCACACACACAACCACACACACACAACCACACACACAACCACACACAACCACATAAACAACCACACACACAACCACACCCACAACCATACCCTCAACCACATCCACACAACCACACCCACCCACCCACAACCACAACCACACAACCACAACCACACAACCACACACAACCACACACACACAACCATACACACAACCACACACACACAACCACACAACCACACACACACAACCATACACACAACCACACACACACAACCACACACACAACCCCACACAACCACATAAACAACCACACACACAACCACACCCACAACCAGACCCTCAACCACACCCACACAACCACACCCACACACACACACAACCACATACCCTCACCCACACCCACACACCCACAACCACACCCACACCCACACAACCACACCCACCCACACAACCACACCCAACCACACCCACCCACACAACCACACCCAACCACACAGAACCACACACACAACCACACACACAACCACACGCACAACCACACCCAACCACACAACCACACACATACACAACCATACAAAATCACACACACAACCACACACAACCACACATCCACATACACACCCACAACCACATCCACACCCACAACCATACCCACAACCACACAAAATCACACACACAACCACACACAACCACACATCCACATACACACCCACAACCACACCCACACCCACAACCACACCCACAACCACACAACCACACACACAACCACAACCACACACATGCAACCACACACACACACAACCACACACACAACCACACACACACAACCACACAAACAACCACACACACACAACCACACACACAACAACAACCACATACACAACCACACACCCACAACCATACCCTCAACCACACCCACACAACCACACCCACACATGCACACACACACAACCACACACCCACAACCACATCCACACACCCACAACCATACCCACACCCATACAATCACTCCCACCCACACAACCACACCCAACCATACCCACAGAACCACACGAACAACCACACACAACCACACATATACAACCACACACACAGAACCACAAACACACAACCACACACACAACCACACACACACACATAACCATGCACATACAATTACACACACAACCACACACAGCCACACATACAACCACAACATACAACCACACACACAACCACACACAATGACACACACACAACCACATACACAACCATACACACATAACCACACATATACACAACCACACAAAACCACACATACACACACACCCACAACCACACCCACACCCACAACCACACCCACAACCAAACAACCACACAACCACAACCACATAACCACACACAAAACCACACAATCAACCACACCCACACAACCAGAACCAACCACAACCACACAGATACAACCACACTACACACACAACCACACACACATAACCACACCCACCCACACACACACTACCACACAGACACAACCACAACCACACACAACCACACATACAACCAGAACCACACACACAACCACACACACACAACCACACACACAACCACACACACAACCACACACACACACAACCATACCCATAACCATACCCACAACCACACCCAAACAACCACACCTGCACACACACAACCACACCACACAACCACACACCCACAACCACACACACACACACACATGCAACCATACCCCAACACACACACTACCACACACACAACCACACACACACAACCTCACAAACAACCACACACACACAACCACACACACAACCACACACATAACCATACACACAACCACACACACAGCCACACACACAGCCACAGCCACACACACAATCACACACACAACACACAAAACCACACACACAACTACACACACACAACCACACACAATACCACACACAATACCACACAACAATACACAACCACACACACAACCACACGCAACCATGCACATACACCCAACCACACCCAACCACACCCAACCACACAACCACACCCACAACCACACACACAACCACAATCACATACAACCATAACCACACACACAACCACACAACCCACACACACAACCACACACACAACCACACACACAACTACAACATACAACCTCACACACAACCACACACAACCACACATACAGAACCACACCCACAACCACACATACAACCACACACACAACACACACACAACACACACATACACAACCACACAAAACAACACACACAACCACACATAACCACATATCCACACACACACACACACACACACACACCACACACACAACCAAACAACCACACACATGACCACACAACACACACACAACCACACACACACAACCACACAAACAACCACACACACACAACTACACCCACAACCACACACAACCACACATACAACCATAACCACATACACAACCACACACACACAACCACACACACAACCACACACACACAACCACACACACAACCACACACAACCACTCAAACAACCACACACACAACCACAACCATACCCTCAACCATACCCACACAACCACACCCACACACACACACACACACACACACACAACCACACACCCACAACCATACCCACACACCCACAACCACACCACGCCCACACAACCACACCCACCCTCACAACCACACCCAACCACACCCACAAAACCACACACACAACCACACAACCACACACACACATAACCACACCCACAACCAGACCCTCAACCACACCCACACAACCACCCACACACACACACAACCACATACCCTCACCCACACCCACACACCCACAACCACACCCACACCCACACAACCACACCCACCCACACAACCACACCCAACCACACCCACCCACACAACCACACCCAACCACACAGAACCACACACACAACCACACACACAACCACACGCACAACCACACCCAACCACACAACCACACACATACACAACCACACAAAATCACACACACAACCACACACAACCACACATCCACATACACACCCACAACCACATCCACACCCACAACCATACCCACAACCACACAAAATCACACACACAACCACACACAACCACACATCCACATACACACCCACAACCACACCCACAACCACACCCACAACCACACAACCACACACACAACCACAACCACACACATGCAACCACACACACACACAACCACACACACAACCACACACACACAACCACACAAACAACCACACACACAACCACACACACAACAACAACCACATACACAACCACACACCC